>NC_132926.1:2695357-3357142 GCF_047675955.1 Chlorocebus sabaeus | reverse complement strand
ACCCTCCTTCCCCAATAATAGAATTAAAACAAAGTTCTCTCTGATTAGAAAAAAAGAAACAAGTCACAGGTGGGTCACTGACTTGACTGTGAGCAGCATATTACCTTGCAGAACGCTGGCTGGATCATTCTGGGAGGCATCAGAAGAATAAGATACTTTTATAAGCAAGAACACTGCAATTTGCCTTAGTGGAACTGTGGGTACACAGAGAACAGAACAAAACCAGCTCGTTTCCTCTGTCCCTCTGTCTCGAATTCTTGGGGAAGGAGAATTGTAATTATGATAATTAGAACAAGATCTCCTGTTACCGCCCAAAGAAACCGTCAGTGGGCCAGGCGCGGTGACTCACGCCTGTAACCCCAGAACATTGGGAGGCCGAGCAGGCAAATTACGAGGTCAGGAGATCGAGACCATCTTGGCCAACATGGTGAAACCCCGTCTCTACTAAAATACAAAAAATTAGCCAGGCATGGTGGCGCATGCCTCTAGTCCCAGCTACGGGGAAGGCTGAGGCAGGGGAATCGCTTGAACCCGGGAGGCAGAGGTTGCAGTGAGTCGAGATCGCGCCACTGCACTCCAGCCTGGAGACAGAGCAAGAGCCCATCTCACAGAGAAAAAAAAAAAAAGAAAGAAAGAAACCCTCACTGACCCCTCCAGGGTGGGGAGGAGCTGACCAGGCAGCAGGTGTGTGAGGTGTTCTGTGCACTTTAGCAGGAAAGGTGAGGCAAGATGGGTGATTCAGACCCACAGCTTGAGCTGTCTGTAGCGGCCCCGTGCTGCACACTCATTAGCAAGCTACACCCACACCTTCCTTCACACCCATCCGGGCAGCAGCTGAGGCGAGAATGCCACTGCCCACCCCCTCTTTTCCAGCTTTGCTCCTGCTTCCCCCAACCCTCACAGGAGTTTGCCTACAAATTTGTAAGACATACAGTTAAATTCCTGTGGTGGCGGGGGAAGCGGGAGCTACTACCATCTGGCAAAGCAGGCTTCAAACCCTGGTTTAAGGGGAAATATGGCCAAATATCTTTCCTCTCACTCCACTGAAGGCCCCATTCCTGGGCCTCTCCATTTCATCAACCTGATTTATCATAACCACAGCTCTTATCACTGACTGAAATCACATTTGATTTCAATCAGTGTCAGATGTACCCATTTGCTCTGTCCCTTCACAAGAACGCAAGCACCTGAAGGTAGGGTCTTCATCTCATTTACTGCAGCAGTATTACCAAGGTATGGAATCATACCTGACACAGAAGTTTTGCAAACATGTGAATGAAGTAATGGATACATATGTTCTTAATTTCCTTCCTGTTTGCTTCACTGAAAGTCCCTTCCATTATTTGAAGTCTTCAATAAAGTTTGATTTCATACCGTGTCTTCTTCTGATCGATATTTGCCCATATTCAGGCAAACTGGGATGAAAACAGTAGTGGCAGTATTGCAGAATTGCCTCGGGGAGTGGGTGGGCACTAGCAATTTCATGGGGCCTGGGTGGCTGCTACTGGGGTTTTAAAGAAAAAGCTAATCTTCCTTGCACTGGAGGGATTCCTAGTGTAGAAGGCAGATGGATATCTAAACAGACAACCATGAAGTCTGTGGAAAGCATCAGAATACTAGAAGCATATGGGGAAATGCGAGCCTCCCGTGGTGGGTTGGGGGATGGGGAACGCTTCAAGAGGAGGTGGCATCTGCACTGAGTCTTGAAATAGGAGCTAGCCAGGCTGGAGGGGAGAGGGGAAGGTGTTCAAGGAAGAAGGTGAGGTCAGGGATGCAAACGAAACCATGAACTGAGCAACAGTTGCCAACTGACCTCCTGGAATTGACTAACAATCCACCAGTAAGTAGGTTAAAATGCCCTCTGGCTCCGCCCGTTAGACTGAGCTCCTTGAAAGTAGGAACTGTCAGCCAGGCACGGTGGCTCACACCTGTAATCCCAGTACTTTAGGAGGCTGAGGCAGGTGGATCACTTGAGATCAGGAGTTTGAGACCAGCCTGACCAACATGGTGAAAACCCATCTACAAAAATACAATTAGCCAGGCGTGGCGGCCGGCATCTGTAATCCCAGCTACTTGGGAGGCTGGAACAGAGAATTGCTCGAACCCAGGAGGCAGAAGTTGCAGTGAACTGAGCTGGCACCATTGTACTTCAGCCAGGGCAAGAAGAACAAAACTCGATGCAAACAAAACAGAAAAAAAAAAAAAAAAAGGAAATAGGAACTGCCTTATTTACCACTATATCTAAAGTCCCAAGAAAATGCCTGGCACAGAGTAAGAGTCAGAAAATACTCGTTGAAAAGCTGTCTTGCAGCTTTCCAGTTTTATGTAAGAATAGCAGCAACATATGAATAACACAGCAAAGAAGTTTCTTTGCCAGGCGGGGTGGCTCACGCCTGTCATCTCAGCACTTTGGGAGGCCGAGGCGGGTGGATCACCTGAGGTCAGGACTTTGGGACCAGCCTGGCGAACATGTTGAAACCCTGTCTCTGCTACAGGTACAAAAAGTTTAGCCAGGCACGGTGGCACACACCTGTAATCTCAGCTACTTGGAAGAGGCTGAGACACGAGAATCACTGAGCCTGGGAGGTGGAGGTTGCAGTGAACAGACTGCGCCACTGCACTCCAGCCTGGGCGATGAAAAAAAAAAAAAAAAAAGAAAGTTTCTCTAGTACAAAAAAGAAAATCTTTGTTGAGTAAACCAAAGCACCACTGCCTAGATTATCTTGCCCTCTCCCTCAGACCACATGCCTCTGTACCCGTGCTCACATAAGTCATATCAGAGCTTGCTATGTATGTCAGCATTGTATATAAATTGCTGGACAGCCCTCAATGGATTAATAGATACAGGGCAAAGCATTTGTCTTTTGTTCAACGTGTTTCACTCTTGGTTATGAAATTTATACACAAAGGAAAACAATACTGCTTGCAGGACAATCTTACAATGTGAGTGGAAACAGGCTTCTAAAATATTAATGGTGAGAATTACGGTAATATTTACTGAATGCCTACTGTGTGCCAGTTTGTTTATAACCCACCCAACTAACTTGTAGGATGGGTGATATTATCTCCTACAAAGGAGGAAACTAAAACTCATAGGAATTGAGAAACATGGCCAGGCTCATATCCTGTAGCAGGTGGTTCAAATGATCCTCCTAGTTCAGCCTCCCAAGGTGCTGGGATTACAGGCATGAGCCACCTTGCTTGACCCCCCTTTTTTTTTTTTTTAAGAGTGTGTCACTCTGTTGCCCAGGCTGGAGTGCCACAGTACGATCTCAGCTCACTGCAGCCTCAACTTCCCAGGCTCAAGGGATCCTCCCACTGCAGCCTTCAGAGCAGCTGAGACTACAGGCGTGCACCACCACACCTGGCTATTTTTCCTTAACATTTTGTAGAGACAGGGTCTTGCTATGTTGCCCAAGCTGGTCTCGAACTCCTGGACTAAAGTGATCCTCCCATCTTGGCCTCCAAAAGAGTATAGGCGTAAGCCACAACGCCTGGCCCATTTTTCTTAAAATTAGTTTGCCACTGGATTCTTCCTCTTTTGGAAGTATTCTTCTGATAAATTTGTTCATTGAGAAAACATCTTCCAAGTTCCCATCTGTGGCTGGCACAGTCCCAGATGGTAGAGATGCCTACCTTGGTCTCAGGAGCTTAGGGCCTCATGAGGATGTTGGATATATGAAGATTAAACAAGGACTTCATGGCCAGGCACGGTGACTCACGCCTGTAATCCCAGCACTCTGGGAGGCCGAGGCGGGCGGATCACGAGGCCAGGAGATTGAGACCATCCTGGCTAACATGGTGAAACGCTGTCTCTACCAAAAATACAAAAATTAGCTGGGCATGGTGGCGGGTGCCTGTAATCTCAGCTACTTGAGAGGCTGAGGCAGGAGAATGGCATGAACCTGGGAGACAGAGCTTGCAGTGAGCCGAGATTGCGCCACTGCACTCCAGCCTGGGCGACAGAGCGAGACTCCACCTCAAAAAAAAAAAAAAAAAAAAAAAAAACAAAACAAAAAAACACCAGTTACAAAAACACAAAAGAAATTAGAAAATACTTTACTATAAGCAAAAGAGAAAACACAACATATCAAAGTTTATTACAGAATAGAGTCAAAGCAGTGCTTAGAGGAAAACTACAGCTATAAATGCCAACCTTAGAAAGGAAGAAAGATTTTGACAAACCTGACAAAACAAGAAATGGGGAAAGGATTCCCTATTTAATAAATGGTGCTGGGAAAATTGGATAGTCATAAGTAGAAAGCTGAAACTGGATCCTTTCCTTACTCCTTATACGAAAATTAATTCAAGATGGATTAGAGACTTAAATGTTAGGCCTAAAACCATAAAAACCCTACAAGAAAACCTAGGTAATACCATTCAGGACATAGGCATGGGCAAGGACTTCACGTCTAAAACACCAAAAGCAACATCAACGAAACTCAAAATTGACAAATGGGATCTAATTAAACAAAAGAGCTTTTGCACAGCAAAATAAACTGCCATCAGAGTGAATATGCAACCTACAGAATGGGAGAAAATTTTTGCAATCTACTCATCTGACAAAGGACTAATATCCAGAACCTACAAAGAACTCAAACAAATTTACAAGAAAAAAACAACCCCATCAAAAAGTGGGCAAGGGATATGAACAGACATTTCTCAAAAGAAGACATTCATACACGGTGGCTCACGCCTGTAATCCCAGCACTTTGGGAGGCCGAGGCGGGTGGATCACAAGGTCAGGAGATCGAGACCATGGTGAAACCCTGTCTCTACTAAAAATACAAAAAATTAGCCGGGCGTGGTGGTGGGCGCCTGTAGTCCCAGCTACTCGGGAGGCTGAGGCAGGAGAATGGCGTGAACCTGGGACGCAGCGCTTGCAGTGAGCCGAGATTGCACCATTGCACTCTAGCCTGGGCAACAGAGCGAGACTCCGTCTCAAAAAAAAAAAAAAAAAAAAAAGAAGACATTCATACAGCCAACGGACACATGAAAAAATGCTCATCATCACTCGCCATCAGAGAAATGCAAATCAAAACCACAATGAGATACCATCTCACAACAGTTAGAATGGCATTCATTAAAAAATCAGGAAACAACAGGTACTGGAGAGGATGTGGAGAAATAGGAACACTTTTACACTGTTGGTGGGACTGTAAGCTAGTTCAACCATTGTGGAAGACAGTGTGGCGATTCCTCAAGGATCTAGAACTAGAAGTACCATTTGACCCAGCCATCCCATTACTGGGGATATACCCAAAGGATTATAAGTCATGCTGCTATAAAGACACATGCACACGTATGTCTACTGCGGCACTATTCACAATAGCAAAGACTTGAAATCAACCCAAATGTCCATCAGTGACAGACTGGATTAAGAAAATGTGGCACATATACACAATGGAATACTATGCAGCCATAAAAAAGGATGAATTCGTGTCCTTTGTAGGGACATGGATGCAGCTGGAAACCATCATTCTCAGCAAACTATCCCAAGAACAGAAAACCAAACACCGTATGTTCTCACTCACAGGTGAGAACTGAACAATGAGATCACTTGGACACAGGAAGGGGAACATCACACACTAGGGCCTATTGTGGGGAGGGGACGGGGGGAGGGATAGCATTAGGAGATATACTTAATGTAAATGACAAGTTAATGGGTACAGCACACCAACATTGCACATGTATACATATGTAACAAACCTGCACGTTGTGCACATGTACCCTAGAACTTAAAGTATAATTAAAAAAAAAAAAGAAAGGAAGAAAGATAAAGTCAATAACCTAACTTTACATGTGAAGATTTTGGAAAAAAAGAAGAGAAAACTAAACCCAAAGCAAGGAGAAGGAATAATAAGGATTAGAACAAAAGTAAGTGATCTAAAGAGGAGAAATGGAGAAAATTAATAAAACCAAAACTTTGTTCTTTCACAAGACCAACACAATAATCAAGTCTTGAGCTAGATGGTCAGAAAAGTGGGGGGAAAGAGAAATATTTAAATGAACAAAATCAGGAATAAAAGAGAGAATATTCATATTAACCTTACAGAAATAATAATTGTAAGGAAATACTATGAACCATATGCCAACAAATTAGACAATTTAGATGAAATGGACAAACTCCTAGAAAGACACAAACTACCAAAACTGATTCAAGAATAAATAGAAAACTTGACTAGAAATATAACATGCAAAAATATTGAATTTGTAATTTTAAAATTTTAAACACAAGAAAAGCCCAAGCTCAAAAATAGCAATTCTTCACAAACTCTTCCAGAAAAATGAAGAACTTTTCCTAACCCATTCTGTGAAGCCAGTATTTCCTGACACCAAAACCCAAGACACTACAACAAAACCGCAGACCACTATCTCTTCTAAATACGTAAGCAAAAATCCTCAACATAATACCGGCAAACTGAATGCAGCAATGTATAAAAAGGATTATACACCACGACCAAATGGGATTTATCCCAGAAATGCAAGGTTGCGTTAACATCTGAAAAACAACTTATGCAATATACCATATCAACAGAATAAAGAACAAAAGCCACATGATAATCTCAACAGATGCAGAAAAAGCATTTGATAAAATTCAACACCCCTTCATGATAAAAATACTCAACAAACTTGAGGCCAGGCACGGTGGCTCATACCTGCAATCTCAGCACTTTTGGAGTTCAAGGCAGGCCGATCACCTGAAGTCAGAAGTTTGAGACCAGCCAACATGGTGAAACCCTGTCTTTACTAAAAATACAAAAAATTAGCTGGATGTAGTGGTGGCCATGCGTAATCCCAGCTACTTGGGAGGCTGAGGCAGGAGAACTGCTTGAACCCTGGAGGCAGAGGTTGCAGTGAGCCGAGATTGCACCACTGCACTCCATCCTGGGTGACACAGCTAAACTGTCTCAAAGAAAAAAAAAAAAAAAATTCATACAGATGCAAGGACCCAACATAGCCAAAACAGTCTTGAAAGGAAGAACAGAGATGGAGGACCCACACTTTCGGATTTCAAAACTTTCTACAAAGCTACAGTAACCAAGACAATGTGGTGTTGGCACGAGGATAGACGTGGATCAATGGAGCAGAATTCAGAGTCCCGTAATAAAGCCTCACTTATATGGTCAATTGATTTTCAACAGTGGTCAACTGAGACGATCAAATGGAAAAAGAATAGTCTTTTCAATATATGATGCTTGGAAAACTAGATATTCACATACAAGAGGATAAGGTTGGACCTCTACCTCATTATATGCAAAAGTTGACTTACAATGGATTATAAATTATGAGCTAAAACCCTAAGAAGAGGCCAGGCACAGTGGCTCACACCTGTAATCCCAGGACTTTCAGAGGCTGAGGCAGACAGATCACCCGACGTCAGGAGTTTGAGACCAGCCTAGCCAACATGGCAAAATCCTGTCTCTACTAAAATTACAAAATTTAGCTGGGCGTGCTGGCAGGTGCCTATAATGCTAGTGACTCGGGAGGCTGAGGCAGGAAAATCACTGGAACCCAGTGGGCAGAGGTTTCAGTGAGCTGAGATCGGGCCACTGCACTCCAGCCTGAGCAACAGAGCAAGACTCCATCTCAATAAATAAAATAAATAAATAAATAAATAAACAAAACACTAAGAAGAAAACAGGGGTGCAAATCTTTGTGACCTTAGATTAGGCAATATTTTCTTAGATATGACAAGAAAAGCATAAACTACAAAGGGAAATATATAAATTGTACTACATCAAAACTCAAAACTTTCCTGCTTCAGAGGACACCATCAAGAAAGTGAAGTTACAAACCATAGAAAGAGAGAATATTTTTGCAAGTCAAATATTTGAAAAGAGACTTGTATCTAGAACATATACAGAACTCCTGGCCAGCATGGCAGCTCACTCCTGTAATCCCAGCACTTTGGAAGGCCAAGGTGGGAGGATAGCTTGAGGCCAGGAGTTCAAGACCAGCCTGGGCAACAGAGTGAGACCTCATGTCTACAAAAAATAAGTTTGGGTGTTGTGGCATGTACCTGTACTCTAGCTACTCAGGATGCTGAGACAGGAGGATCCCTTGAGCCCAGCAGTTTGAGGCTTCGGTGAGCTATGATTACACCACTGTACTCCAGCCTGGATGATAGAATGAGATCCTGTATCTAAATATATATATATAGAGAGAGTTATATATATAGTTTTATATACATAAATATTTAGTAAGGTGGGAAATAGACCCAAAGTCTGAGCTCAGGGCCTGCCTTCAACTGTGGTTTCTGTATATCCAGGTCTGGGGTTCAGAGCCTTGGAGGAAGCCACTGTGATACTCTCTGGCTTCACTGTCTCCCTACTAGTTGGGGACACAGCATTATAGGAAAGAGACCCACGAATTTATATCAGAGTTATCTGTTTAAAGCAGATTCACCTTCCATGCAATCAATTCTTCTTTCCCTTGGCTTCATGGTGAATTGCAATTTTAAGTAGAGGTATCTGAAGAGAATTACATACTTATAAAGATTTACTAAGCTTCAACTACATGCCAGGCATCGGAGATAAAACGGTGAGGCAACACAGACACAACTTCTGTCAACTTATAGTTGGGGGTTAGCTATATAACCACACCTATGAAACTGTCACAGTGGCAAGTGTTAGGAAGCACAGTCAGTCAGATGCAACTGAGAGATGGGAATTTGATCTAGTGAAAGTGATCTGGGAGAAGCTTCCTTGAGGAAGCGACAGGTGAGGAGGGATGTGAAGGAGAATTGGAATTATGTGGGAAAGGCAGGGAGAAGAGAGTTCCAGTCTGAGGCCACAGCATGTGCAGCCTCCCACGGCCCAAGGAAGCATGGCAAGGGTGAGCAGAATGCTGCTGAGGCTGCAGCACAGGAGCAAGCAGAAGGGCAAAGCAGGTGTTCAGAGAAACACACCTGCTGAAATGAGTACAGAGATACTTAGATGAGAGGATTGAATTCCAGTGTTCTATTGCATTGCAGGGTCCATAGGGTTCACGATATCCTAGCATAATCTTTAAAATAGCAGACAGAGAAGACTGAATTTTTTCTCCACAAATAACTAATAACTGTACTAGGTAATAGGAATGTTAAATCCCATGATGTATTACGATGTGTATACCTATGTCAAGATGTCCCTTGCATCCTCCAGTTGTATACAAATACTATACAGCAATTACAACCAAGTTTGAATAAGCTCTACCAAAATTCCCATGGAATCATGAAATGCCCTGGGTTTCCAAAGCTATCTTTACAAACCCAAACTATGTGGGATGCATCACAGACCTCATTCCTATTTACATCTCAAAGCTATAGTGATGCAACTGATATGTTACAGGCATACCCACAGAAACACAGGACAACGGGCAAAATGAGGGAGTCAAATAATAAACCCAAATTCATCTAGAGTGAACACATTTAAAAACAATGCCAGGAAACACAGTGGGGAAGGGAGAGTCTGGTGGGAGCAAGCCCCCCAAACTGGCCATAAACAAAATCTCTGCAACACTGTAACACGTTCATAATGGCCCCAACGCCCAAGCTGGAAGGTTGTGAGTTTACGGCAATGAGGGCAACGAACACTCGGACTGCCCAGGGCAGAAAACCACTTAAAGGCATTCTTAAGCCACAAACAACAGCATGAGCGATCTGTGTCTTAAGGGTGTGTTCCTGCTGCAGTTAACTAGCCCAACGGATTCCTTTAATTCAGCCCATCCCTTCGTTTCCCATAAGGGATGCTTTTAGTTAATTTAGTATCTATAGAAACAATGCTAATGACTGGTTTGCTGTTAATAAATATGTGGGTAAATCTCTGTTGGGGCCTCAGCTCCGAAGACTGTGAGACCCCTGATTTCCCACTTCACACTCTGTATTTCTGTGTGTGTGTCTTTAATTCCTCCAGCGCCGCTGGGTTAGGGTCTCCCCAACTGAGCTGGTCTCAGCCAAGTGGCGTCCATTCATGAGGGCTCAAATCCAGGTCGAAGGGTTGCCAGAGCTATGGTTGGAACGGAAAACTAGCTGGAGGACACCCAAGTACTCTTAAAGCAATCCCCGTGGTGAGTAAGAAGGGGAGCTCGGAAGCCTCAGGGTAACAATGGGACAGGTGTGGGGTCTGGTTCGTTTCACCTTGGAACTTTTTCACACTGATGATGAGGAGGAACGAGAGTATAGCAAAGTAACAGAAGAGGTTACAGAGCATGTTTATTTGCCAGCTAAAGCGGCAAAGGAAGGAGAGGTTCATCCCTACCCTTCTGCACCCCCTCATTATTTTGAAGAAAATGACCCCCCAGATCTTTCTTTTCTGGAGGACACTGGGCAAAAAGTAGCTGCCCCAGTGACTGTTTGAGCAGCACCTTGAGTGACAACTCTTAGTTCTATTCAGGCAGCAATTCAGCAAGCTACATGAGAGGGCGATTTAGGGGCCGGGCAGTTCCCTGTTAGCATACAACCCCCAGATCAACAAGAAAATATTACAGGTACATTTGAGCCTTTTCCTTTTTAATTACTCAAAGAATTCAGACAAGCAATAAGTCAGTACAGACCAGGTTCTCCTTTTGTAATGGGACTGTTAACGAATTGCTGTTTCCAGTCAGATGATTCCTACTGACTGGGACACTCTTACTCGAGCTTGTCTAACTCCTGCTCAGTTCTTACAATTTAAAACTTCGTGGGCAGATGAAGCTTCCATTCAGGCTGCTCGCAATGCCCAGGCCCAACCTCAAATTAATATAACTGCAGACTGACTTTTGGGGGTTGGCGGCTGGGCTGGTTTAGATGCACAACTGGTCACGCAGGATGATGCCATAGAACAGCTTAGAGGAGTGTACATTAGAGCTTGGGAAAAAAATCACTTCAGGTGGGAAACAATACCCTTCCTTTAGTGCTGTAAAACAGGTACCAAGAGAACCACATGTTGATTTTATAGCTCGGTTACAGGAGTCTCTTAAAAAGATGATTGCAGATTTGGCTGCTCAGGATATAGTGCTGCAGTTATTAGCTTTTGACAATGCTAATCCCGATTGCCAGGCTGCTCTGCAACCTATCAGAGGGAAAGCACATTTAGTTGATTATATCAAGGCCTGTGATGGTATTGGAGGTAATCTGCATAAAGCTACCTTGTTGGCACAGGCAATGGCAAGTCTGAGAGTGGATAAAGAAAACACTCCATTTCCTGGAGCTTGTTTTAACTGTGGGACGCATGGTCATACTAAAAAAGAAGATAGAAAAAAATCAATGAGTCAGGCCGCCATTCAGGGGAAAAAAGAAAACTGTTGAGCCTGAAATATGTCCAAAATGTAAAAAAGGAAAACACTGGGCTAGTGTCTAAGTTTGATAAAGAAGGGAACCCGATTTCGGGAAACGCCATGAGGGGCCCGTCCCAGGTCCCGTTCTAAACTGGGGCATTTCCAGCTCAGGCCATTCCCTCACCCCCGTACAATGCCTGTCCCCCACCACAGCTGGTAGTGCCGCAGTAGATTTATGCTGCATAAAAGCTGTGAGCCTTCTGCCTGGAGAACCCCGGCCAAAGGTCCCAACAGGAGTCTGTGGACCCTTGCCACAGGGACAATAGGATTACTTTTAGGAAGGTCTAGTGTAAGTTTAAAAGGTGTACAAATGCATACAGGAGTCATTGAGTCAGATTACAATAGAGAAATTCATATTGTTATATCTATTTCTGTTTCCTGGAAAGCAGAGCCAGGAGAGTGCATAGCACAGCTCCTGATTGTGCCCTATGTGGAAATGGGAAAAAGTGAAATTAAACGAACAGGAGGATTTGGAAGCACAAATAAACAAGGCAAAGCAGCTTATTGGGTAAATCAAATTACTGATAAACATCCTATCTGTGAAGTAACTATTCAGGGAAAGAAATTTAAAGGTTTGGTAGATACAGGAGCGGACATTTCAATCATTTCTCTACAGCACTGGCCGTGCATGTGGCCAATTCGACCAGCTCAATTTAACATAGTTGGAGTTGGTAAAGCTGCTGAAGTATATCATAGTAGTTATATTTTGCATTGTGAGGGGCCCGATGGACAACCTGGGACTATTCAACCAATTACAACTTCTGTACCTATAAATTTACGGGGAAGAGATTTATCACGACAATGAGGAGCACAAGTTCTAATTCCAGAACAATTATACAGCCCTCAAAGCCAACATATGATGCATGAAATGGGGTATGTCCCTGGTATGGGACTAGAAAAAAATTTGCAAGGTTTAAAAAGTTCCCACCGAAGATTAGGAAAAAATTTTGATGGCGGTCATTGTTAAGCCTCCAGAACCTATACCTTTAAAACAGTTAGCAGATAAGCCAATTTGGATAGAACAACGGCTGCTAAGTAAAGAGAAACTGGAGGTTTTAGAGAAATTAGGTGCTGAACAATTAGAAAATGGGCACACAGCTCCAACATTTTCTCCTTGAAATTCTCCAGTTTTCATAACTAAGAAAAAATCAGGTAAATGGAGAATGTTAACTGACTTAAGAGCTATCAATTCAGTTATACAATCTATGGGAGCATTACAGCCAGGATTGCCTTCTCCTGCTATAATTCCAAAAAACTGGCCTTTAATAGTCATAGATTTAAAAGACTGTTTCTTTACTATCCCTTTGGGTGAGCAAGACTGTGAACGGTTTGCATTTACAATTCCTGCAGTGAACAACTTGCAGCCTGCTAAGTGCTTTCATTGTTTTACAGATGGGTCTAGTAATGGTAAAGCTTCTTATTCTGGATCAAAAGGTAAAGTTTTCCATACGCCCTATACTTCAGCTCAAAAAGTAGAGCTTGTAGCTGTAATTGAGGTATTGATTGCTTTTGATATGCCTATTAATGTGATTTCTGATTCTTCATACATGGTTCACTACACACGGTTAATTAAAAATTCTCAGTTACGATTTCACATAGATGAACAACTGATGACTTTATTTACCCAATTGCAAACAGCAGTTAGGAGTAGAATGCACCCTTTTTACATCAGATTAGAGCTCATATACCTCTTTCAGGACCTTTGACTGAAGGGAATCAAATGGCTGATCGCCTAGTTGCTAATGCAATATCTAATGCTAGACACTTCCACAATTTAACCCATGTTAATGCCTCTGGTCTCAAACGCAGATACAGCATTACCTGGAAAGAAGCTAAAGCTATTATCCAGCGATGCCCAACTTGCCAAATGGTACACTCCTCATCTTTTACAGGAGGAGTTAATCCTTGAGGACTGGAACCTAACTCTCTTTGGCAAATGGATGTCACACATGTTCCCTCGTTTGGGAGACTAGCTTATGTACATCTATGTGTGGACACCTTTTCTCACTTTGTCTGGGCTACATGCTAATCAGGAGAGCCTTCTGCCTGTGTTAAACGTCACCTTTTGCAGTGTTTTGCGGTGATGGGCATTCCAGCTTCTATTAAAACAGGTAATACCCCAGGCTATACTAGCCAAGCTCTAGCAACTTTTTTCTCTACGTGGAATATTTTTTTTTTTTTTTTTGGAGACGGAGTCTCGCTCTGTCGCCCAGGCTGGAGTGCAGTGGCCGGATCTCAGCTCACTGCAAGCTCCGCCTCCCGGGTTCACGCCATTCTCCTGCCTCAGCCTCCCAAGTAGCTGGGACTACAGGCGCCCGCCACCACGCCCGGCTAGTTTTTTGTATTTTTTAGTAGAGACGAGGTTTCACCGTGTTAGCCAGGATGGTCTCGATCTCCTGACCTCGTGATCCGCCCGTCTCGGCCTCCCAAAGTGCTGGGATTACAGGCTTGAGCCACCGCGCCCGGCCTCTCTACGTGGAATATTAAACACATTACTGGTATCCCATACAATTCTCAAGGACAAGCCACAGTGGAAAGAATGCATCTCTCCCTAAAACAGCAGTTGCAAAAGCAGAAAGGGGGAGACAGAGTAGATAAAACCCCACAGATGCAACTGAACCTAGCATTATTAACTTTAAATTTTTTGAGCCTGCCCAAAGGCCAGATGTTATCAGCAACTGAACAGCATCTACAGAAACCAGTTGCAAAGACAGAAACAGAACTGATTTGGTGGAGAGATCCGATAACAAAAAGTTAGGAAATAGGTAAAATAGTAACTTGGGGTAGAGGTTATGCTTTATTTCTCCAAGCCAAAACCAACAGCCGATTTGGATACCATCAAGACACCTGAAATCTTATGAGCCAGATGCCAAGGAAGAGACTCTGGGCAGACCCAGAGGACCCCCCGGTTGCAGCCATGTCGAGACTGATGCTGAGGAGGACCCCAACTGTCACGAGCAACACCCGTCAAACACAGCCACCCACCTGGGACAGATCAGGAAGCTGTCACAGATGGTGGAAGAAAACCTGAGGAAAGTGGGACAAGCAGTCACAATGAATAATTTAATGGTAGCTATGATAGCGGTTATCATCACTACCATGAGTATTCCTTCATTAAGGGCTGGTAATAATGCCTGGATGTAATCACTCTATGACACAGTTACACGTGCTTTCTGATCTCAGTATTCACCATAACAAATCTGCTCCTATAATTGAGGCATACCACCCTCAAAAACCTGTTTGTAAACAGGATGGGACCCAGCTAGAAAAAATGAACATACTTGTTTAGGAAGACTGCACTGCAGAACAGGCAGAGGTGCTGCACAAAGATTCCTCCAGAATCATTATTAATTGGTCCCCCAAGGGGATGTTTAGCTTGAATTGCACCTCTCAGTCTGCATGCCCACTATGTTCAGATGATCTGAACAAAACGGTCAGATGGTACAAACAATAAGAAGTACAGCAAAACGTCCTATCATCAGGAACCACGGCGGTATAAGTGGCACCTCAACCTCAAATGATATGGCCCGCTCTAGGAGCTTAACGTAAGGATTTGTGGAAACTATCAAATGCTCTTAATAAGATCAAAATTTGGCAAAGAATAAAAAAGCATCTAGAAGGACACTCTACAAACTTGTTTTTGAATACAGCAAAATTAAAAAAACAAACATTTAAAGCATCCCAGGCATACCTGACCTTAATGCCAGGAACTGGAGTGCTTGAAGGAGCTGCAGACAAATTAGCAGCTAGTAACCCACTAAAATGGATAAAAACACTTGGAAGCTCTGTCATTTCAATGATGACCGTGCTTTTAATCTATGTGGTTTGTCTTTGTATAGTCTGCAGATGCAGATCCCGACTCCTGTGAGAAGCAGCTCACCGTCCCAAAGCTAGCCTTGCTTTTATCTCTTTGCAAGTCTAAGAAGGGAGACGCGTTGGGAGCAAGTCCCCCAAAATCTGGCCATAAACTGGCCCCCAAACTGGCCATAAACAAAATCTCTGCAACACTGTGACATGTTCATGATGGCCATAACACGCAAGCTGGAAGGTTGTGGGTTTACAGCAATGAGGGCAAGGGACACCTGGCCCTCCCAGGGTGGAAAACCGCTTAAAGGCATTCTTAAGCCACAAACAATAGCATGAGTGATTGGTGCCTTAAGGACATGCTCCTGCTGCAGTTAACTAGCCCAACCTATTCCTTTAATTTGGCCCATCTCTTTGTTTCCCGTAAGGGACACTTATAGTTAATTTAATATCTATAGAAACAATGCTAATGACTGGTTTGCTGTTAATAAATATGTGGGTAAATCTCTGTTCGGGGCTTTCAGCTCTGAAGGCTGTGAGACCCCTGATTTCCCACTTCACACCTCTGTATTTCTGTGTTTGTGTCTTTAATTCCTCTAGCGCCACTGGGTTAGGGTCTCCCCGACCAAGCTGGTCTCAGCAAGAGGCTATTCAATATATGGTATTGAAAACTGGATATCCACATGCGAAAGAATGAGATAGGACACATGTGGTACAAAATACACCTTAAAACAATTTGAAATGGATGACAGATTATACCCAAAACCCAAAATCATTGAGCTACTAAAAGAAAACCTGGCCAGGCGCAGTGGTTCGTACCTGTAATCCCAGCACTTTGGGAGGTCAAGGTGGGTGAGTCACCTGAAGTCAGGAGTTCGAGACCAGTCTGGCCAACATGGTGAAACCCGCTCTCTACTAAAAATACAAAAATTAGCCAGGCGGGGCATGCGCCTGTAATCCCATCTAATCCAGAGGTTGAGGCTGGAGAAACACTTGAATCCAGGAGGTGCAGGTTGCAGTTAGCTGAGATAGCACCACTGTACTCCATTCTGGCAGTCCGGGCGACGACAAAGTCAGACTCCTTCTAAAATAAAAAAAACAACAACAACAAAAAGAAAACCTAGCCTGTGTGTATACTTCGAACAACACATATGGATGTTTAGAGTTTGAAAACAAAACACCACAAAAATACAAGGGAAAAATTATTGACAAAAGATTGCCATAGTAGTGGGTATGTTTTGTCTTGATTAATCACCAGCGTCACAGGCAACCAGGGAATTCTACACATGTGGGAAGACCGTGTACCCACAAACGAAACAATAAAGAAAACAAAGAGCACCCTGAAGATGAGAAGAGAGGTTTGGAGAAACGCACAGCTGACAACGGGTTGTTCTGGAAAAGGTACAAAGTATAGTACTGATATCACTAACTAGCAAAGAACAAAACAAAAAAACAGAGAAACTGATAACCCAACCATTGCCAATTGGCCGAGAACTTGAATAGACTTTTCTTCAAAGGACACATGAAATTCAAAACAAGTTTACAAACACTTGGTTAACACCAATAGTTATGAAAAAAATGGAAATAAAAAAAACACTCACATACTATGTCACTCTAATTGAAATGAATATTACCAAAAAGTGAACATACATAAAACAGACAAATGCTAGTGTGGGTTTCCAGAGAGGGAAATCTTATCCACAGCTGGTAGGAATATTTTGGTATACACACTACAGGAACCAGTTGGAGGTTCCTTAAAACATTGAAAACAAGGAATTACCATTTCATTTAGCCATGGTACTGTTGGGTATACATTCAAAACAAAAGAAATCAGTCCATGGAAGAGGTTATCTGCCTTCCCATTCTGACTGTGGCACTACTCACAACAGCGAAGATGAGAAGTCAACATACCCATCCATCCAAAGATGATGGGATACAGAGACCATAGTGTCCATTCACAATGGAACACTCTTCAGCCAGACACAGATACTGAAATCATGCATCGGGAGCCACATGGTTGAACTTGGAGGAAATGATAGTAAATGAAATGAGCTACACTGAGAAAGACAAACACTGCATCACTTCACTCATGAGGCATCTAAAAATCTTTATCTCATAGACCTAGAAAGCACCCTAGTGCTTACCAGGGTTTGAGAGGAAGGCAGGGCCTGGGCAGGGAAATGGGTACAAAGTTCCGCACTTTATGAGAAGAACAAAACCCGCAGTGCTATTCCACAGCAGGGTGACTAGGGATATTATCAGAGGGTAATTTTCAGGACAGCTAACAAAGAGGATTCTGAATGTCCTCCCCTCAAAGAAACAACTCTATGGGGCAAAATAAATGCTAAGTATCCTGATTCCGTCATGACACAACGCATACATGGACCAAAACGTCATACATGGACCCACTCTACCCTCTAGTTGTGCACCTTTACTATGGGGCAAGTTTGTATTTAAAGAAATGTAAAGAAACAATGTGAAAATTCTCATGCAACCATGAAATGCCCTAAAATTCCAAAGCCAGCCTGAGAAATCCAAACTATGTCAGATGCAGCATATCCCCCCCCTTTCAAATTTCATCCCAAAGCTACAGACCCACTTCCGCCTAGACAGAGCAGAGAACTCAGAAGTAACCCTGCACAACAGCAATCATCTGGCTTTCAACCAACTCCACAAAAATAAGCAATGGACAAAGGACTCGCTATGCAGTGAATGCTGCCAGGATGTGTGGCTAGTAGAAGAGTAACACTGGAGCCCCACCGCTCACCACATGCAAAACCTAACTCAAGGTGAATGAAAGATTTCAGTAGAAGACCTCAAACTATGAAAGTCCTACAAGAAAACCTGGGAAATACCTTTCTCATCACAGGCTTTGGTAAACCATTTATATGGCTTAGTCCCCAAAAGCAATGGCAAGAAAAACCAAAATGAACTAGTCGGGCCTAAGAAACAAAATACCTGCCACGCAGTAAAAGAAATCACCATCACGGTGAATACACAGGCTACAGGATCGAGAAAATGTTCCCAAACTGTTTCTGACCAAGGTCTTATAGCCAGAATCTACCATGACCTTAAATCAAAAAGCAGAAAAGCAAATAATCCAATTTAAAAAATGGGCAAAAAACATAAATGCACACTTGTCAAGGCAGGACAGACAAGTGACCAACAGGCATGAAAAAACGCTCAACAGCACTAACCATCAGAGAAACACAACTTGCAAGCACAGGGAGATACCATCTGACGCCACTCAGAATGGCCCTTCGTCCAAAGTCAAAACATAACATGCTGGTGAGGTATAACATGCTGGTATAACGTGCCGGTGAGGTAGAACGTGCCGGGGAGGTAGAACGTGCTGGGGAGGTAGAACGTGCCGGGGAGGTAGCAGAGGACAGGGAAGGTTGCTACGCTCTCAGTGTGAATGTAAACTAGCTCTCACAATGTGGGTTTGGAGATTACTCAAGAGTACTTACAAAGGAACTACCCTCCGATCCAGCAATCCCACCCTGGGTATCTACCCAAAGGAAAACAAACGCTTCCATCAAAAAAACACACGCACTCCTGTGTTCTCAGAGTGCTATTCACAAGAACAAAACGGTGAGACGGACCTATGTGCGAATCAGCAGTGGATTTTTTTTTTAAGTTTGGTACATATCGACACTGCAAAACTCTACACAGATTTAAAAAAAAATTCATGCCCTCAGCAGCAACAAGGATGGACCTGGAGGCCATTATGCTAAGCAAGCTAAAACGACGACAGAAAACCAAATACATCATGTTCTCACTTATAGGTGGAAGCTAAACACTGAACACGCCCAAACATAAAGATGAAAAAAAACAAAAAAAAACAGACACTGGGCCAACCAGACGGAAAAAGGAGGAAGACAGGGAGACTTGGCAGAAGAACCACTCGACTGCTACTATGCTCACTGCCGGGGTGACAGGGTTCATCGGGAACCCAAGCTTCAGCTCTTCAGCTCCCTGCTATACACTCGCATGCCCGACCTGCAAACTGCACCCTTTACTGACAATACAAGTAGGTGTCACTTCAGAAATCAAGGTTAAAAGCTGAAAATAAATTCTTAAAAAAGGAAAAGAGGAAAACCGTAGTGATCCAAACAATTCATTACTGGCATAAACAAAGACAGACACTGAATGGACAAAACTGGGGAGCCAAATAATCAACCTAAACTTTCGCACAGTGAAAACATAGTCTGCACAAGCTCACCAAGGCATAACTGTTGAGAAAACTGGGTATTCATGTGCAAAAGACTGAAACAGTTCCCTTATGTTGCATAATACATAAAAATCAATGCGAAACCAACTGAACACCCAAATTCAATCCTGAAACCAAAAAACTCCCAAGGGGAAAACACAGGATCAGCGTTTATTTGTGGGAAAACGTGAATCTGTGTACCCACAGACAATACAATGGCTTCACCATCCCCCTTTTCTCCCCCTCAGCGGGGCACACAAATCACTGCTAACAAAAGCAAATATCAGCATTTGAGACTAAGAAACATTTTAGACCTCTCTACATGGGAGGGAAAACAATGAACCTCAAGAGAAGGCATCCTATCTTGGGGAAAAAGATGATTGGGGGAAAATTATGGAAAATCATAAATTTGAAAGGGGTTGTCATCTAACCTATTCAGGAAACTAAAGGTACTGGCCGGGCGCGGTGGCTCACGCCTGTAATCCCAGCACTTTGGGAGGCCAAGACGGGCGGATCACGAGGTCAGGAGATCGAGACCATCCTGGCCAACATGGTGAAACCCTGTCTCTACTAAAAATACAAAAAAAATTAGCTGGGTGCGGTGGCGGGCGCCTGTAGTCCCAGCTACTTGGGAGGCTGAGGCAGGAGAATGGCGTGAACCTGGGAGGCGGAGCTTGCAGTGAGCCAAGATCGTGCCACTGCACTCCAGCCTGAGCGACTGAGCAAGACTCTGTCTCAAAAAAAAAAAAGAAACTAAAGGTACTAAGTTGGGGGAAAGGATAAAAACAAATATACAAGCTACAAATGTACAAAGGACCTGCAGTAGCCACTTCTACAAAGAAAACATGAAACTGACTCTCAGCTAAAAGAAGAGTGGCACCACATCACTCTCATGCCAAACACACGCTAAGATACTGTCAAACTCCACTGAGAATGAGCAGTACTCAAAGGAGCAATGGAAGTTTTGGAAGGCAAGGGCCTACGTAGATTCATGCAAAGGGAAACTCTTATACGCTATTGGTGGCATTGAAAATTAGCGTATATACTGTGAAAAAAAGTTGGAGCTTCCTCAAAAAATAAAAATTGCCATTACCAGTTCATCTAGTCATTCCCACACTTGGTGTACATTTACAGCAAAGGAAATTTGTCCTTTAAAGAGTTACCTGCCTTCCTGTGTTTAATGAAGCACAATTCATGATACCCAAGACAGGGAATCAATCTACCTGACCATCCCAACGAAGGGTTATGGAAATTGTGGGATGTCTGCACAACACAGCACTCCCTAGCCATGCGCAAATCACGTCCCTTCCATTTGGAACAACATGGATGAACCTGGAAAATACTATGTTAAGTAAAATAAGCCAGGCATAGAAAGACAACCACAGCATCCTCTCACTTATATGGAATCCAAAAAACTTTACCTTCAAGACGTAGAAGCACAGGAGTGGTTTGCTGTGAAAGATTCATTTTGGAAACATAGTTGCAGTTAGATGACAGAAATGCATTTTGGTGTTCTCTACCACAGCTGGGTGACTGGTTAATAAAATATTGTGTTGTATTTTTCAAAAAAGCTAAAAGGGAACAATTTGTTCTCCCAACAGAGAAATAACACCTGATCTTCGGAAACAAATATGCTAAGTATCCTGGTTTGATCATTACTCAAAATATACACATATCAATAAATCACAGAGAAACAAAACATCTCAGCATGCCCTCTAATAATGTACTCTATTATACACAAAAAAATTAAGAAATCTGAATACACAATGCTAATATTCACCTGAAATCACAAACGGCCCTGAATATCTGAGGTATCCTGAGAAATAAAAACTAAGTTGGAGGGCTTACAATCCTTGATATCGAATTACATCCCAAAGCCATAGGTATCCAAAATACGTGTTCGTGTGAGGTGCCACTGGGCTCCAGCCTGCGTGGCAGAGTGATACTCCGTCTCAAAAACAAAACTGTTTGAAAATTTGAGTATATTATGAGTGACAACTGGATGTTATCCAACATGTACAAAGAAAACAAATTCTAAACATAAAAATATATATCTAAATTAATACGGGGCAAAAAAATCTGAATACACATCTCAGCAAAGATGACATGAAATTGGCCGACGGGTGAGAGAAGAGGTCCTCAACATGACCATTCATCAGGAAAAATGTACTTCAGAACCACATTCAGATGCCATTTCACTCTTAGTGAAATAAGTGTCACTAAAAAGATTTAAAACAAAACATTCTGAGATAGGGTACTCACTCTGTCCCCAAGGCTGGAGTGCAGCAGCAAGATCTCCACTCACCGAAGTCTTGATGTCCCAGGCTCACATGATCCTCCCACCTCAGCCTCCGGAGTAGCTGGGACTACCGGCACGCACCACCGCGCCTGGCTAGTGTTTCTGTATTTTTTTGTGTGTGTAGAAATGGGGTTTTGTCATGTTGCCCAGGCTACTCTCAAATTCCTGGACTTCCGTGATCTCTCCACCTCAGCATCCCAAGGTACTGGGATAACAGGTGTGACCCACTGTGCCTGGCCATAAAAAAAAATTTTGAAAAGAAGAACGCTGGTATACATACAGAGAAAAGGGAACTCTTACACACTGTTGGCAGGAAAATAAATTAGTATATACACTACGGTAAAGAGTTGGAGGTCCCTCAAAAAACTGAAAACACAACTAGTAGGAGGCCAATGTGGGCAGACAGCTTGAGCTCAGGAGTTCGAGACCAGCCTTGGCAACGTGGCAAAATCTCATCTCTTAAAAAAAAAAAAAAAAAATTAGCCAGGCATGGTGAGATACGCCTGTAGTCCCAGTTACTCGAGAAGCTGAGGTGAGAACATTACTTGATCCTGGGAGGTCGAGGCTGCAGTGTGCCATTTCGGTCTTATTGGAATGAATGTTACTCCAGCCCAGGCAACACTGCAACACTCTGTCTCAAAGAAAATATAACTACCATATGATCAGCAATCCCTCTACTGGGTATACCTCCATAGCAAATGGAATCAGCATTAGGGATCAGAAAGACACAATGGGGATAGGAGATGTTCTCGTTAAATGGTTTCGAGAAAAACAATATCCCTATTACAAAAGAATGAAATAGAACCCTCTGTTACACAATGCAAAAAATCACCTCAAAGTAAACCCCAACACAAGACCTGAAACCATGAAAATAATAAAATTCCTGTAAGCAAAGATAGGGGAGGTTACTTTCAGGGCAACTTGAATCCATGTCCACAGGTTGGACAGAGTTTAAAAAAAGAAAAGGAAATGAAGGCTGGGTGTGGTGGCTCACTCCTGTAATCCCAGCACTTTGGGAGGCCGAGGTGGGCGGATCACCTGAGGTCGGGAGTTTGAGACCAGCTCCCAACATGGAGAAACCCCCATCTCTACTAAAAATACAACATTAGCCCAGCGTGGTGGCACCTGCCTGTAATCACAGCTACTAGGGAGGCTGAGTCAGGAGAATTGCTTGAACCTGGGAAGCGGAGGTTGTGGTGAGCTGAGATTGCGCCATTCCACTCCAGCCTGGGCAACAAGAGTGAAAACCCCGTCTCAAATAACAAAGGAAAGAAAATGAAAAAAGGAACACATAGGGGTAAAATTTCATTGAGAATGGAAACTATATGTGAATGATTTTTTTTTTTTTTTTTTACTTGGGCAATAAAATCACAAGCAACAAAAACAAAAATAGACACGCAAGGCTACAGCAGACTGAAAAGCTGCTGCACCGCAAAGGAAATGGCAAACGCAATGAGAAAGGCTGAAAGAGGGTTTGGAGGACTCACATATCTGCTAGGGGCTTGTTACGGAAAATACAGAGCATATACACAGTACTCAGTAGCAACGAGAAAAAAGAACAAATGATCCCCCGAAACTTGGGCAGGGACCCTGAAATATATTTCTGCAAAAACAACATTAAACTGCAGTGAAGCTTCCTACCCCGTCGGGCGGCCACGACAGGATGTACAGGAGGGGACACTTGTTGCCGGGGATGGAGGAAAGCAGCCCGAGTCCTGACAGCTGGAACGCACATTTTCAGACCCATGGAAGCCTGGAGACAGCTAGGATCTCTTTTCCTCCTCCTGAGGCTTGGACACCTGCAGCCAAACCTGGGCCTGGCCCCGACCCCAACCTGGGCTGGGTTTCCCCTTATTCCAGCAGCTGCAGCTTCCCTCTCTATGTACATGGGGGAGTTTCCCCGAGAAAAAATCCTGAACCCCTAAAAATACCACAGCCTGCTACGTTGCCACCCTCAAAAGCCCTTGTTGGGGAAATGAAAACCACGAAAAATAAAGACCAAAATACTACCAGAGAAAGAGCAAAACGCCTGAGAACCTGACAAGAAGAAACAGAACATAGAAGAAAATGAAACCACCTATCCTGACCTTGAAGGAAAAATGCTGGAGCAGTCGCGCTGTGGAGAAGCCCGCACGGAAGGAAGCTCCCTCCTCAGCAGGCAGCACCGGGATGGGAGCCGTTTCTTCCCCAGGACAGGGGCCCAAGTCATCTGAAAGCTGCCAGTGGCACCCAGTGGGGTCCTGAGGGAACCAGAGCTCTCCTCTTCTCCTCACTGTGGACGCCATGCCAGGCCACACTGGCCACGCTGCCTCCATGGGGAGGGGGGGGGGAGGGAGGGGAACACACATGCGCACCACGTGCGGGCAGAAGGTTTGGCCCCGCCTGCTGCTCACACTGCGCATGGCAGGTTGATTCCACCGCCCAGGATGCATCAGGCCAGGCCATGGCCTCGAGGCTCTGGAACTCCTGCACCTGCTCAGCCTGGGCTGCCACAGCTTCCTCCTGCTTTTCTGCAACCGCCAATACTTCCAGTCTTCTTGGAACTCCAGTGCTGACAATTTGGGGAAATACAAACAGTCCATAGCAAGGGGATCGTGGAGGAGAAGGTTTCTCGAAAAATTGAAACTTCAACTGCCAGTTCATCTAGCCACCTTTTTTTCTTATAAATTCATTTAAGTTCAGTTCCGTAGAGATGATGGGTATTAGACCTTTGTGGGATGCACCGTTTGCAAAAATATTCTCCTATTCTATAGGTTGCCTCTTTGTTAACAGTTTCTTTTGCTGTGCAGAAGCTCTTTAGTTTAATTAGATCCCATTTGTCAAATTTGGCTCTGTTGCAATTGCTTTTGGTGTCTTTGTCATGAAATCTTTGCCGATGCCTATGTCCTGAATGGTACTGCCTATGCTGTTGTCAAGGATTTTTATAGTTTTGGGTTTTACACTGAAGTCTGGATAAAGACTATGTGGTAATATACACTATGGAATACTATGCAGCCATTAAAAAAAATGGGATCATGTCCTTTGCAGGGACACGGATGGAGCTGGAGACTCTCATCCTCAGCAAACACACACAGGAAGAGAAAAACAAATATGGGATATTCCCACTTATAAATGAGAGTCAAATGATGAGAACACATGAACACACAGAGGAGAAAAACACACCCTGGGGCTGAAGAGAGGGTGGAGGGTGGGAGGAGGGAGAAGATCGGGAAGAACAACTAATGAGTACTAGACTAGACAGATCACATGGGTTGGAATCAGCTTTACCACTTACTCTCAAGAAGCACTCAGTGTCTTTAAGCCTCAGTGTTCTTATCTTCAAAATGGGAATTATACTGATACCTTTCTATGGCAGACACTGCTGGTCTGCCCTAGTTACCACTCTCACTTCCAAAGTGATAGAACCCCATTTTTGGAATAGGCATATGGCTCCCTAGGATGAAGACTGCATTTCTTAGCCCTCCTGTTAGTTAGAGAAGGCCCTGTCTCTACCTTCCAGCTGATGATTTGCAAGCAAAACATCATTTAGCAGCTTCTAAGAGTCTTCTTTAAGAGGCATATTGATCATGCTTTTTTCTTCTTGACTTTCTCTTCCTTTGGAGGCTGATGCTAAATCAAGGCTCAGAATACAACAGCTACAAAATAAAATATAGTCCCTGAAGTGGAGGCTACAAGTCACAGAACCTTAGCTTGTGACACAGGATTAGCTGAAGGGGTCAGGTAGTAGGTGGGAATAGGCAGATATTGCAGACTAATGAAACAGAACAAGATCATGTCTGTTGCAGGGACAAGGATGGAGCTGGAGACCACTATCCTTAGCAAACTAATGCAGAACAGAAAACCAAATACCACAGTCTCACTTATAAGTGGGAGCTAAAGAACAACACATAGACACACAGGGAAACAACACACATCTCCCTGCTGGGGATGTTTCCCACCTTCTTTGTACTATTTACTGTGCTCCTCACATTTTAGTTATTTTATATTTGATCTGATTTCATTTTTTGAGGGTCTCACTCTGTTGCCCAGGCTGGAGTACAGTGATGTGATCACAGCTCACTGCAGCCACAGGCTCCTAAGCTCGAGTGATCTATCTGCCTCAGCCTCCTGAGCAGCTGAAAATACAGGCATGCACCACCACACACACAGGGCATATATATATATATATATATATACACACACACACACACACATATGTGTATATACATATCTATATATATTTTTTTGGTAGAGATGGGTCTCACTATGTTGCTCAGGCAGGCCTTGAACTCCTGGGCTCAAACGATCCTCCCGCCTCACTCCCCAGTGTCTTGGGAGGCACTGTGCCCAGTCTGTTAGGGTTTTTATCATGAGGGAATGTTGCATTTTATCAAAAGTTTTTTCTACATCTATATAGATGATCATATGGTTTTGGCTTTTAATCTGTTCACGCAGTGAATCACATTTGTTACTGCAAATGTTGAACCAACCTTGCACCCCCAGAATAAAGCCTACTTGATCATGGTGAATTAACACTTTCATGTGCTGCTGGATTCAGCTTGCTGGCATTTTGTTGAAGATTTTTGCTTCTATGTTCCTCACAAATACTGGCCTGAGGTTTTCTTTCATTGTCATGTCTCTGTCAGATTTTAGTATTAGGCTGATGCTGGTTTCAGAGAATGAATTATGAAGGAGCCTCTCTTCTTTTGATTTTTTAAAATAGTTTCAGTAGGGACCAAGTGCGGTGGCTCACACCTGTAATCCCAGCACTTTGGGAGGCCAAGGCAGGCGGATCACGAAGTCAGGAGATTGAGACCATCCTGGCTAACATGGTGAAACTCCATCTCTACTAAAAATACAAAAAAAAAAAAAAAAAAATTAGCCAGGCGTGGTGGCGGGTGCCTGTAGTCCCAGCTACTCGGGAGGCTGAGGCAGGAGAATGGCATGAACCCAGGAGGCAGAGCTTGCAGTGAACCGAGATCGCGCCACTGCACTCCAGCCTGGGTGACAGAGAAAGACTCCATCTCAAAATAATAATAATAATAATAATTTCAATAGGATTGTTGCCAATTCGTCTTTATGCATCCAGTAGAATTTGGCTGTGAATCCATCTGGTGCAGGTCCTTTTTTTGAGTAGGTTTTATATTACAGACTCAATCTGAGCTCAATATTGTTCTGTTCAAGGTTTCAAGCTTTTCCTGATTCAATTGTGGGAGACTGTGTGTTTCCAGAATGTATCCATTTCCTCTAGATTTTCTAACTTGTGCACAAGTGCATAGCATTGTTTATTCGTATTCTCTGAGGGTTCTTTGTATTTCTGTGGGATCAGCTGTAATGCCATCTTTGTCATTTCCAATTATATTTATTTGGATCCTCTCTTTTTTTTCCTTTATCTAGCTAGCAGTCTATGAATCTTAACTATTTCACAGAAGCTACTCTTGATTTTATTAATCTTTTGTATAGATTTTTGCATCTCAATTTCATTAAGTTCTTCTCCAATTTATTTGCTTCTGCAAGCTTTGAGTTTCGTTGGTTTTCTAGTTCCTTTATGTAGCAAATTAATTGTTAACTTGAGATCTCTGACTTTTTGATGAATGCGTTCAGTGATATACACTTTCTTGACACTGTTTTAGCTGGATCCCAGAAATCTTTGGTAAGCTATGTCCCTATTTTCATAAATTTGAAAGATTTTTTAAATTTCTGCCTTCTTTTTTTTTGAGATGGAATCTTGCTCTTGTCTCTCAGGCTGTAGTACAATGGCACAGTCTCAGCTCACTGCAACCTCCACCTCCCGGGTTCAAGCAATTCTCCTGCCTCAGCCTCCCAAGTAGCCTGGATTACAGGCACCTGCCACCATGCCTGGCTAATTTTTTGTATTTTTAGTAGAGATGGGATTTAGCCATGTTGGCCAGGCTGGTTCTCAAACTCCTGACCTCATGATCCACCCACCTCGGCCTCCCAAAGTGTTGGAATTACAGGTGTGAGCCACTGGGCCCTTCCAGGTTTTTTTAAATTTATTGAGACTTGCTTCATGACTGAGCATGCGATTGATCTTAGCGAGTCTTACCTGTGCAGATGAGAAAAATGTATATTCTGTGGTTGTTGAGTGGAGTGTTCTGTAGAAAACTATTAGGTTTAACTGGTCAAGTGTTGAGTTTAAGTCCAGTTTTCTTGTTCATTTTCTGTGTTAATGATCTGTCTACGGCTGTCAGAGGTGAGTTGAGGTCTCCTACTATCACTGTGTGGTTGTCTAAGACATGTTGTAGGCCAAGAAGAGCTTGTGTTATGAACCAGTTGTTCCAACATTGGGTGAATATATATCTAAGATAGTTAGGTCTTGTTGGATTGTACCCTTTATCATTATGTAATGGCCTTTATTGTCCTACTTTGTATTGCTTTAAAGGTTTTTAAATCTAAGAATAGCAATACCTGGGCTGGACATGGTGGCTCAGGCTTGTAATCCCAGCACTTTGGAAGGCTGAAGCAAGTGGATTGTTTGAGCACAGGAGTTGGAGATCAGCCTGGGCAACATGGCAAAACCCCATCTCTACCACAAAATACAGAAAATAGCCAGGTGTGGTGGTGCATGCCTGCAGTCCCAGCTACTCAGGAGGCTGAGGTGGGAGGATCACTTGGGAGGGTGAGTACAGCGAGCCATAATCACAGCACTGCACTCCAGCCTCAGTGACAGAGCCCATCCCCACCCCCCAGAAAAAAAAAAAAAAAAAAGAACCGTGACTCTTGCACGGTACATATTCCTCTATCCCTTTCCTTTGAGCCTGTGGACGCTGCTGCTGTGAGATGAGTCTCTCGCACGGTAGATATTTCTCCATCCCTTTACTCTGAGCCTATAGACGCTGCTGCTGTGAGATGAGTCTCCCTTTCCTTTGAGTCCGTGGACGATGCTGCTGTGAGATGAGTCTCCCTTTCCTTTGATCCCGTGGACGCTGCTGCTGTGAGATGTGTCTCTTGAAGATCATGGGTCTCGCCGCTGGATCAGAGATTTCAGTGTCAGGCCTCACACCATAAGAACTCTAGAAGAAAACCTAGGAAATACCATTTGGGACATCAGCCTCGGGAAAGAACCTGTGACTAGGTCCTCAAAAGCAACTGCAACACCAACAAAAGTTGGCAAGTGGGACCTAATTAAATGAAAGAGCTTCTTCATAGCAAAAGACACTATTAACAGAGTAAACATACAACCTATGAAATGAGAGAAACTATTCTCAAACTATGCATCTGACAAAGGTCTAATATCTACCAACTATAAGGAACTCAAATCAATGCACAAAATATAAATAACTCTATTAAAAAGTGGACAAAAGATATAAATGGACACTTCTCAAAAGAAGATATACAAGCAGACACACATGAAAAAATGCTCAGCATCACTAATCATCAGACAAAGACAAATCAAAACCACAGTGAGATACCACCTTACTCTTGCAAAAATGGCCATAATTAAAAAGTCAAAAAACAGTAGATGCTAGCAAGAATGTGGTGAAAAGGAAACACTTTTCCTCTTCGAGTGGGGAATGTAAATGAGTATAACCACTATGGAAAACACTGTGGAGATTCCTCAAAGAAGTGTAAATAGAACTACCATTCAATCCAGCAACCCCACTCCTGGGTATCTACACGAAGGAACAGAAGTATCATGTGAACAAGGCCCATGCACGTGCATGTTTGCACAATTCACAATTGCAAAGATGTGGAACCAACTTAAGCGCCCATCGACCAACAAGCAGACAAAGAAAATGTGGTACATATACACCATGGAATACCACTCAGCCACAAAAACAAAATAATACCTTTCACAGCAACTTGGAGGGAGCTGGAGGCCATTATTCTGTGTGAAGTAATTTGGGAATGAAAAACCAAGTATCTTACTTAAAAGTGAGAGCTAAGCTACACGGATAAACAGGCCTAAGAATGATATAATTGACGTTGAGGACTTGGAGAGGAAAGGATGGGAGGGGGATGAGGGATAAAAGATTGCATATTAGATACAGTGTGCACTGCTCAGGTGACACACCCACTAGAATCTCAGAACACATCCATGTAACCGAAAACCACCTGTACCCAAAAACTATTGAAATAAAAATAAAAATTAAAAAGTAATTACTCCTGGGGATCTGTTTAAAATGCACTCTGTTAATATTCCATGACCTGAGTCTTCTAAATTTCCATGCAAAACCTGGCAAATACTCAGAAACAGATTTAAAATCTCAAACCACTGCCAAAATTACAACTTGATTTCTGCAGACAGAGTTGAGAGGAATTTCCACAAACCTAAGTTCTTAGGTGTCACACATGGTGGCTCATGCCTATAATCCCAACCCTGGGACACTGAGGGCCAGAGGACTGCTTGAGAACAAGATTTTGAAACTAGCTTCTGCCACACAGCAAGACCCTTTCTCCGATTAAAAAAAAAAAGACATGAACCCTTTTAGGAGTTTTCAAAGAGGGTTTTCTCACAGTTCATTTAGTGGCTTACATGAATATCTCTGTTATTGGAGACCATCCCATGAAGGACTGGCTTCCAGAATCCCTTCTCTTCCCACCGAGCTGAACTACCTGTGGCTCTGGCTCTCAGGATCTTTGAGGGATACAAGGCTCAGCCTTCTCCATCCTCCATCTCTCATCACAGATTGTCTAGCAGAGGCCAGGAAGTCCTCTCGGGTGCCTACCCAGCTGCTACTCAGACTCTAGCAAGCAGCAGGGCCCCAAGATCCCAGCCACTTCTCTGGATCCAAAGATGCCTCAACCAATGCAGGGATTCTACACATTTCTGGGCTGCAGCCTGAGGACAAGGTTGACTATTATTGTTGTAAAAGGCACAGCAGCTCAAAAGTTTACAGGGTGCTCAAGACCCAGGGGGAAGTGAGACGCTAACCTACTCTCTACTCTCCTGGCCTAGCGCAGTCACCCCTTGTGGTGACTCGAATCAAGTATAGCTCAGTGGGTGACTTCTCTTGTCCAATCTTCAATCACAGCTGATTGTCCTCAGACAAATAGATTTGATAATGCAGTATCACTGGCTTCAGTTTAACTTTTACATTAATTTTCTGTTCATTTCTTCTCACTGGGTTCATGTTTTTGCAGGCAGAAGTTTGTGGCTTGAAGATAAAAATCTTTATGGAATTCTTTACAGAATCTTTACGGAAAATGAAACAAACGCTTGGCTGCTTTTTAACTAGGCAAATGAAACACTTCAATACTGATAAAATAGCTCTAATATTTAAGTAGCACATTTACAACTCTAAAGATGAAAACTTTTATCAATAACTCTGCCAGTCTGACAACCAAGCAAACAGAATGCAACCCGTTTGTGGCTTCCTAGCCAACACACACACATAGGCCCACCGATAGGACAACGCAGATAGGACAGCGGAAATGAAAAGAAGAAAAAGCATTGCAGCATTTCCAGTAGGCATTTTAACTGTCAAAATGTCACAGACAATATTGAAAATCACGTCACTGCAAACGATTCAAAGCTGAATGCCACTTTCACAATGGCAAGCAAGATGCAAAAAAATAGAAAAATAAAATCCCTTCTTTTGCTCTGAATTAAGTAGGAATGGTGACCCATCGCATTTGATTTTACAAAATTTATCTACATTACTATGCATTTCTAATATGCCTCCTTAGCTTTCTCTGCAAATATAACAAAGGAGAGAGTCATCCAGGATGATGGGGCGGCATAGAGTCCAGTGTAGGCCTGCGCACCATCTGGAACGACGACAAGCTCTTACCTGCTCAGGTCGTCATTCAAATGGTAAACCACACATTCCAATACTCACATTCAAACAGAGCAGGGCTGTGCATATTCACATGTGGCTCCCGTTTCCTCATCCGTAACAAAGAGGGCTTAGATTCAATCTGAAAAACCTTTCTGGCTCTAATAGCTTTCGATTTTTAGAAATAAAGTTTAGAATGTCTGTTTCATCTAGAAACAATGATTACCAAAAAACATACTATATTCTAGGGCATTTGAAAACTTTTTCTTTATGGACCTAAATGTTAACAGTTAATCTTTAGAAAATAATATTTGAAATCCCCTATGACATGGCTATTAAAACTAAATTTTGCACCAACTTTTGTTAACCCTGATGGCATTTACTCTTATATCCATGTTAGTAACATTTACTTGGATTAACAGAAAGGTGTCGAGTGCCCCTAATCTACATTTCAACACAATGTGTCTTTATAATCTTGTGAAATTGTCTGTATTTTCTTCTAAAGAATCGTTTCAAATGTTTAATCCCTTTAGGAACTTGGGTTGAACTAAATAATTCAGTCAAAACTACCAATTAACTAACTGCAGGCAAATACTAATAAAGTGTGTTTCTGATAATTCACCTCTTAATGATTGGTAAATGAGATGAAAAGCAAAATGGGGATTCCGAGCAATGAAACGTTCACCATTGTTCCTTCCACTTTGCCTACCCAGCAAAGCAAGATTAACGTCTTATCATTTATCCGAGCCAATCGCTTGTCATTAAACTTCATTAGATCAATGTTAATGCCTTAGTAAATCAGTTGCACTACTGGCGTGGCCTTGAGTAGTCGCATTTGTGTATATTTCTCTTTGGTATACACATTCTCATATAAAAGCTAGTATAATGCAAAATATCCCAGTTCTATGAGAGTAGGTTGATAATTCGAGGGCACAGTAAATTCCAAGAAATGGCAGCACACATACACATTGGCTTATTCCAATGGCTGCCATCAATGAAAAAAATGTGACCTGTCTGTGCTTGACACAAGGGATCTCTAGTCCCGGCTCAAACCATTGCATGAGAACAGGTTATTACATTTTCAGGAATTTCTGAGAGTTTATTCTTAAAGTCAGTATTATTAAAATGCATTCTATGAACTTCCATCTGAATTATATTGAAACTATAATATGTAAGACTTCTCATATTCTAATTATTTAAATATAGTTTATTGTCTATGTTCATGGTGCGTCTACTCAATCTATACGGTAGAATTATCCTATGATGGTGCACCAGCACGTATCTCATCCCAACTCATCATTCAGTGACACCAGCTTGGTAGTTTGAATCTGGCCACGATATTCCTACTTACAACACAGAAATGTGCAAATATTATAAGTCAAGTTCTGTGTTTTTCAGAGAGTCAGTTGTTAAGCATTTACCAGCACACCACTGGATCTGGAGAACCCAGACACGTTCCCTGCTCTCTTGTAGTCACCAAAAATGCAAGATGCTATGGGACTAGTTAGCAAGCCTACGGGATCAGGAAAGAACTACCAGAGAATGTATTACTTAATAAGAGTCCCAGGGAATGAGTCGAGGTTGAACAGGTGGGCAATGAGGACAAAGAAGCAACTTTACCAAGCAAGGGGAAAACAGATTGCAGGATGGAGCCTCATCCCAGAAATTCAAAGGCCAGGGTGCTAGTCATGGAGTAGAAAGAGATAAGCCTGAAGAGATGCAAGACAAATCTTACATATTTTAAGAAAAGACACTCGGCCGGGCGCAGTGGCTCACACCTGTAATCCTAGCACTTTGGGAGGCCCAGGCGGGTGGATCACGAGGTCAGGAGATCGAGACCATCCTGGCTAACACAGTGAAATTCCGTCTCTATTGAAAATATAAAAAATTAGTTGGGCGTGGTGGCGGGCGCCTGTAGTCCAGCTACAGCAGACTGAAGCAGGAGAATGGCATGAATCTGGGAGGCGGAGCTTGCAGTGAGCCGAGATTGCGCCACTGCACTCCAGCCTGGGCGACAGAGTGAGACTCTGTCTAAAAAAAAGAAAAAAAAAAAAAAAGACAAGACACTCATATTCATGACTGTATTAAAAACACAGGAAGCTACTGAAGATTTTTAAGTATGGGGTTAGAAGGAAGAGAGATGAGAACTGTTAAACAATCACACTTGATTGGAGAAGGGACCAAAAGATTGTCCAAGAAAAGACACAGAGAAAAGTGACCACCAAGCTTCCCTGGTAACATAGCTAAAAGCACAATCTTTCTGAGCATGCAGCCGTATTGCATTTTTATTTAATGATCATTTAAATGCTCAACTCCACTAATATAAACATTATTAAACAGATACAAAAAATGGGTAATTTTAAAAAGTGAGATAAAATACAGTCATGTAAAGTTCTGATCTCTATTTCCACACTTCAGTGGTTCTGCAGCCGACGTCACAGGCCGCTGCTGAAGCCAGCCTTGGAAGATGAAGCACAGGATGCACAGGCAATGGGACCTGGTGAGGAGTGCATGGAGCTGGGGCCAGATGTCACTCTCAGAGAAGACCTAGTTCATGCTAAGAAACCTACACCAGGATAAACCTCTTCAAAACTTGACACCATGGCCGTGACCCAACTCCCCCCAGAATGCCTACTGATGACATCACAACGGTTGGCCAGTATTTCCTGGCACTCAATTTCACCAGGAGCAAACAGAAAACGTTAAACAGGAAATGCTAATGTCTGTGAGTGTGTGTGTGCCTGTATGGGTGTGCATGTACATGTGAGTGTGCCCGTATAGGTGTGCATGTACATGCGTGTGTGTGCGCACCAAAGTGTGCATGTGATTACATGTGTATGTGTGCATGTGAATGTATGTGTATCTTGAGTATGTGAGCATATTAGTATCTGTGTGTGCATATGAGTGTACACTGTGTGTGTAAGTGTGTGCATGTGTGTTTGCACTCACCAGTCTGGGTGCTGGTTTGTGAGAGTGGGGCGAGGAGGAGTTGCCCCGGATAGCTCACCCAACCTACCCTCTGCCTTGGGCAATGCAGCAGCTGATAGCTCCCCTAACCCACCCTGGGCGCCACCAGCAGTGCACAATAGGGCACACAACCTACCTCCAACTCCCCCCTCCAAACCTTGGGCAGTGTAGGCCCCGATAGTGCAGCCAAACCCCACGCCACTGCCAGCAATGCAAAGCCAGATAGAACCGCCAGCCTCCCACAGCAGGCAGTGCAGACGCAACAGCACACCCAACCCGCCTCCCCAAGGTGAGCAGTGCAGCCGCAGACAGCGCACCTACCCCTATCCTGCCACCTTTCTTCCACTCTAAACTGAGCTGCAGTCTCCATTGTCACCACCATCAACAACCAGACGTGCCTCAGTGGTTGGTGACTCCAGCCTCCAGCATGCACAGGTGGCCCCCACTTCTCGTCCTCTAGCTGGTCAGGTGCAGCTTTCCTGCCGGCCACCTTTCTACTGCTCCAGTCATCCTTCTACCACCCTATTACTCCTCTGGCGACCCTCCTACCTCTCTGGCTGCCCTCATGTACTCCCGCATGCTACATTCTCCCTCGCCACCACCAACTGCAGCGAGGCAAGCCACGGTGCTGCAAACCTCCAGCCTCCAGCGTGCAGCAGGTGCCTGAGCGCCTCCTTCTCCTGGTCCTCAAATCCGGAAACAGACTATGTAGGCAGGCTGATACAAAAGAGCCTAAATCCATATGAGGCCTTCCCAACATGCACATGTGATTATGCGCATGATTTCTAGACTACATGTTCTGATTGGATGACAGAAAACCTCTAGGCCTTCTCTGATTGGACTTTATTTTCATACTCTGATTGGTTGTCCTAAGACTTGCTTTCATCCAATCAGAACATGATAAATAAAGTCCAATCAGAGTAGGCCTCTGGTTTTTCTCATATCCAATCAGAACATGTAGTCCAGGAACCTCATGTGCATAACCTCAGTATATAAATGGTGCTGAAGGGGAGTCAGGTTATCGCAGGCTCTTCTGTGTCTGCTCCGGGAGCTTCTCCATGCCCAAGTTAGAGGACCAGGACCAGGGCTAACCACCGCCACATGCTCCAGGCTTGTAGCTTTTGGCACCACCGCTCGCCTAGCTGCAGTTGGTGGCGACAGAGACTGCAGTGCGACTGGAGTGGTAGGAAGGGGAAAATAGTTTGGGGATAGATGGAGGGGTACAGAAAGTGGTTAGTGCCAAAGGGAAAAGAGGATGGTGAGCAGAAGACACTGCAAAAAGACGGTGAGGAAAAATGGTGGGAAAAAAATTGCGGGGGTAGATGGAGGGGGAAAACAGGGTGGTGAACAGGGGGAAGAGAAGGTTTTGCAGAAAGACAGTGGGGAAATGTTTTTGGGTGGATGGAAAAGAGGATGATGAGAGAGGAATGGAGGTGAGCAGGAGGGAGAGAAGGTTTGCAAAAATACAGATTTTCTCAAATGCTTTATTTCTGTTGAGATGTTCATATAGTTTTGTCTTTTATTCTATTAATGTGGTGTTTGTACCCATTGATTTTTCAAATATTAAATCAATGGTGCATTCCTGGGGTAAAGCACATTTGCACGTAGTGCATAATCTATTTTATGTGTTGCTGGATTTCATTTGGCGGTGTTTTGTTGAGTATGTTTGATTTTATAAAATAATGAAAGATACTGGTCTATGTTGTTTTGTGATGTTGTTTCGGTGTCAGAATAATCCTGGCTTTATAAAATGAATTGGGAAGTACTCTCTCCCCTTTTATTTTCTGCAACAGTTAGTGAACAATTGATATTAATTTCTCAGAGTGTTTGATAGACTTCACCTGGGAAGCTGCCTGATACGGAATTTTTATTATAAGTTTTTAAAGTTACAATCTGATCTTTTAACCTTTTGTAGATCTATTTATATTGTATATTTCTCCTTTACTCTGTTTTAGTTTGTGTCTTTCTAGGACTTCATTCATTCTATCTAGGCTATCTTAATTTTTTTGGCATAAGATTTTCATTGCATTCTCTTTTAATCATTTTTATTTTGTGATACTGGCAGTGATGTGTTCTCTTTTATTGCTGATTTTAGTAATTCGATTCTCTTCTTTTTTTTTTCTTGCCTAGCCTAAGTAAACATTTGCCAATTTTGTTATCTTTCCAAACATTTAATTTTGGTTTATTGATGTTCTTTGTTGTTTCATATTCCCTATCTTTCTGTTGGCTTAACTCTTGTGAAATGTTTCTCTTTAGGAAGATTGTATTTGGTTAATTAAAATTTAAGTCGATTTTGGAGTATCAACTTTTCTTTTATGTGAAAGTAGAAGCATGAATTGGGAAATAATGGGTTCTCAAGTATTTTTTTGGTAGTGGCGGGGATGGGTGGGGAAACAAAACGAGTATCCATGTAGCCCTTGGTTCCCCAAATCATGGAGCTAACTTGGTCAAAATAAGTAGCCTCTCATTCCTTATCTCAAAAGGGTGATCTTGCCTTGCTTGGAGACATTATGGTGAATTCACTTGATGTAGTTTCTTTTAATCATATCAGTTTACTTCATGTCCCATTTTTCTTTTCTTTTTTTTGAGACAGAGTGTCGCTCTGTCACCCAGGCTAGAGGGCAGTAGCCCTCAGCTCACTGCAACCTCTGCCGCCTGAGTTGAAGCAATTCTCCTGCCTCAGCCTCCTGAGTAGCTGGGATTACAGGCATCCACCACCACGTCCAGCTAATTTTTGTATTTTTAGTAGAGACAGGGTTTCACCATCTTGGCCAGCCTGGTCTCGAACTCCTGACCTCATGATCCACCCTCCTCAGCCTCCCAAAGTGCTGGGATTACAGGCGTGACCCACCGTGCCTGGCCCATGTCCCATTTTCAACCAGTTATTGTACATGGAATGATTGCTGGAATCACATTCCATCATGCACAGGTAAATAAGTAAATTCTGTTATTTAATATCTAAATTATATATACATATATTTTACTTATAAATCAATGAAGATAAAGCTTTGTATGCTCTGTGTAAAATATGCTGTCTATATTCTCATGATAGTAAAGAATAAATTGAGTAATTGAATGTATTTGAATTTTATGTATATCCTCCATTTAGTAAGAGAAATAAAATCTTAGTACTTGATTTAGTAAATTCCTATATTTAAATTAAGATGTTTCTTAGCAGAAACAAAGTTTATCTTAATGAGATGATAATTCACTAGTTTACCTCTGACGAGCATCAGCTAGTATTTAATCTATTATGAAATTACACAGCACCAAAATCAAATAGAATACAATTATTTAGAACACAAAATTTTATTGATTAATTTAGACATCAGATGTTTACATTATAAAATTGAGGTATTTTGAGGAGTTTTGTTTTTGTTTTTAGGATATTAGCAAATATTAACAAATGCGAACCATAGTAAAAGTTGTTCCATAACACTTTAACATTCCATTTTCAAGTAAACTGAATTTATGTGTCAAGTTGAAAAGCTTTTAGATGAGTGATTTATATTTCTGTCTGTATCCAAATATTTGTATATCGTGTAGACAGCCCAAGAAAATATGCAGATATGTAAGGCATTGAATAGAATGGTAAAGAACACATCCTTAAAAGAAAGAAGAGAATAAGCATCTGAACCATTTTGCATTCTCACTAGCAATGTAAAAGGATTTCAATTTCTCTGCATATTTACCACTTGTTATCTTATATTCATTTTGATTGTATCCTAGTAGGTGTGAAACAGTACCTCGTTGTTGTTTGATTTGTATTTCCATAATGACTAGTGATGCTGCATACTACATACGTATATATATTTATTTATGCACATACATATATATATATAGCTTTATTATACCTTGTTTGGAGAAATATCTATGCAAATTATTTGCCCGTTTTTAAATTTGGTTGTTTGCCTTTCAGTTTTTGAGTCATACGTATTCTTTGCATATTCTAGATACTAGATTATCATCAGATACATGACTTGACAGATATTTTTCCTCATGCTGTAGGTGGTTGTTTTAGTCTGTCTGGATTACTATAATAAAACCCATAGATTGGGCGGTTTATAAACAACAGGAATTTATTTCTTACAGTTCTAGAGGTTGGGAAGTCCAAGATCAAAGCACTTGAAGATTCAGTGTCTGGTGAGGGCCTGCTCTGTCACAGATGGCTGTGTTCTCATTGTAACCTTGCATAGCAGAAGGGGCAAGGAACTCTCTGGGTCCTCTTCTATAAGGGAACTAATCTCATTCATAAGCGTAGAGCCATCGTGACTTAATCACCTTCCCAAAACTCCACCTCTGAATACTATCACATTAAGGGTGAAGATTTCAACAATTTTGGAGAAACACAACCCTTCAGACCATAGTACTTGTCTTTTAACTTTCTTGGTAATGTCCTTCAATGCAAAACAGTTTTTAATTTTGATGAAGTCCAACTTATTTTTTCTTGTTACTCTTGCTTTGGATGTGGTATCTAAGAACACATTGCAAAATCCAAGGTCATGAAAATTTATGTATATATGTATATATGTATATAGGAATATATATATACACATACATATATAAATACATTTATTTTTTTTCTGAGATGGAGTCTCACTCTGTCACCCAGGCTGGAATGCGGTGGTGTAATCTCGGCACCACCCCAAGTAGCTAAGATTACGGATTACAGGCATGCACCACGACACCTGGATAATGTTTCTTTCCTCTTCTTATTCAGAAAAGACTGAGCTCACATCCTACTGGAGACTTTACCACCTACAGAAGTTTGTTATAATTGCAAAAAGAAAAGATTAGTAGTGACCATATATAGTAAAACAAATAAAAACCTACAAAAACAGGACCAGGAAAAGATATGGAACATGTGGAAAGATAGAACTAGTCAGGAGCAGTTTACATTTCTGACCAAATTGCATTTTACCGTGGCCAGTGAGACGCAAGACCACCAGCTACTCAGGAGGCTGAGGCAGGAGAATGGCTTGAACCCGGGAGGCGGAGGTTGCAGTGAGCTGAGATTGTGCCAGCAATGGGCAACAGAGTCAATTGCTGGGCCGGGCAAAGTGGCTGACACCTGTAATCCCAGCACTTTGGGAGGCTGAGGTGGGCAGGTCACCTGAGGTCAGAAGTTCAACACCAGCCTGGGCAATATGGTGAAACGGTTGGCTGGGCATGGTGGCTCATGCCTGTAATCCCAGCACGTTGGGAGGCCAAGGCAGGTGGATCACCTGAGGTCAGGAGTTCAAGACCAGACTGGCAAACATGGTGTGAAACCCCATCTTTACTAAAAAAACAAAAATTAGCCGGGAGTGGTGGCAAGCACCTGTAATCCCAGCTACTTAGGAGGCTAGGGAAGGAGAATCACTTACTTGAACCTGGGAGGTGGAGGTTGCAGTGAGCCGAGATCATGCCTTTGCACTCCTGCTGGGCGACAAAAGCGAAACTCTGTCTAAAAACATGTTTTTTATATATATGTTTATATATGTATAAAGTTAGCTGACCATGGTGGTGGGTGCCTGTAATCCTAGCTACTCGGGAGGCTGAGGCCGGAGAATTACTTGAATCACTGCAAACATGACATCCTAAGAAAGGCAAAACTAGGCAGCATAAGGAATGTTTAGGGCAGTGAAACATCCTGTATAAGTCTGTAATGGTGGATACACATCATCATGCATCTGTCAAAATCCATCAAACCTACAACCCAAGGAGTAAACCCTAACATAAAGGAGGACTTTGGTGAATGATAATGTACTGATACTGGCTCAGGAATTCGAATATGTACCACACTAATGAAAGATGTTCGTAAAGAGAAAACTGAGGGGAGGGGTATGTGGAAACTGTACTTTCAGCTCAATTTTTTTATAAACTTAAAACTGCTCAAAAAAGGCGTATTATTTTTTAAAATATCCTAATAGAGGATCAGAGGATGGGCAAACAAATCTTGGGTAAAACATGGCAGAAAAAGCATGAAGTACAACAAAAAAAAATTTTCTTTCCAATAAGTTGTTGTTGTTGCTCTAAGCACCTGGTACAGCCATTCTAGTTGGCAACTAAGATTTATAGGCTGAAGGGAGAGAGAGCGGGTCAAGGGGAAGCTGGAGGATGGTCTGAAAGAGGGAGAGGGGAGCTGTTCGGGCAGAAGTAGGTTAGATCCTGACTCTACCACTCACTATGCGACCCTGGCAAAGAGAAACAAAATCGGGCTCCAATTACAGGAGTAAGGGAAGATTTTCATCAGTACCAACTGTTGCACTAGGGAAGAGTCCAGCCTGAGCTGGACCGAACTTGGATTTGTAGAGGTGACTTTGAGTTTCTTTTTTTTTTTTTTTTTTTTTTGAGATGGAGTCTTGCTCTGCCGCCCAGGCTGGAGTGCAGTGGCCAGATCTCAGCTCACTGCAAGCTCCGCCTCCTGGGTTTACGCCATTCTCCTGCCTTAGCCTCCCAAGTAGCTGGGACTACAGGCGCCCGCCACGTCGCCCGGCTAATTTTTTTTTTTTTTTTTTTTTTTGTATTTTTAGTAGAGACGGGGTTTCACCGTGTCAGCCAGGATGGTCTCGATCTCCTGACCTCGTGATCCGCCCGTCTCGGCCTCCCAAAGTGCTGGGATTACAGGCTTGAGCCACCGCGCCCGGCCGACTTTGAGTTTCAAAGGGAGAATGAGGGAATAGGGAAGGGGTTAGGGGGGCGCTCAGTAGAGTCAGGAAAGTGACAAATTGCAAAGGGTTGGTGTGAGTGCTGTTGGGCCCAGTGCTGCTCCCCGTCTGGAAACTGTCGTCCTCCCAGAGGGAGGGGAGATAGAGACCTTGTCTCAGGTGCCAGCCAGAACAAACAGTACATCCTTTGGGCAGCGTCAGGTTTTCTCAGGCGGACAATTTAAGGGGCGCCCGAGTTATCTAAGGGGCGTGGCCCCCAACGCTGGTAACTGTTAGTGTTTGTTCAAGTCTCCATAGGCCAAGTCTGAGGCCTGGTGGAGAACGGGGCTCAGAGGGGCCTGGCTGGACTCTGCTCCAGGAGGTTCTTTGTCAATAGCATGAGTTAACCGGGCCCTGGGAGCCTCCGTTTTCCCTCCCATATCTGTGAGGAGCAAGGGATGACATGATCCAGGAGCCTCCCCGCTCCGCAACCCGCAGACGCGGGGGCTCCACAGCTGCCCTTTCTGATAAAGGAGCCGGGCGGGCACCCCGACTGCGCCCGCTGGAGGCCCTGAAATACCGAGGCTCCTGGAGCGCGTCCTGTGCTGGAGTCCTGGAGGATGCCACAGATCCGGAGGGGGTGGTGGGGTCCTGGAGGATGCCACAGATCTGGAGGGGGTGGTGGGGTCCTGTCCCAGACTCACCTTAAACGCTGTGAGGACTGTGACCACCCAGCCCGCCTCAGGCAGGAGGCGCAGTGGTCCCCTCTGCAAGCTGCAGATTCCCCCGCCCTGGCTCCAACTGACCATAGTTGAATCGAGTTGGAGGTGACAACAACGTCTTAGAAACCTGAGTTCCCGCCTCAGGGTACTGATGCCTTTTACTGATTGTAAAGCCGGCGTGGAGCCGGGGCTCAGAAACACAGCTGAGTGTCCTAGAGCAGGTGCAACCAGAGGACGTTGGCAGGGGAGCAGTGCCTCCTTGGGGTCAGTGCGTGCTGGCCTCGGTGACAGGAGAACCTTAAGGCTGGTGACATTCAGTCCCCAAGCAGGCAAATCACAGAGGTGGCTGGGGGTGTGCAGGGCTAATGGGCAAACTAGAGCAATGGAATAATGTCTTTCCTCTAAGACAGGGAAATGTTTTAAAAATAGGTAACACTAGGGCTGGCGGGGGCACATGGAAACTGGCACTGCCATAAACTGCCAGAGGAGGAAGGAAAGTGGGTAGTGGCCCTGGGAGAGGTTTCTTATCTTGTTTTGTTTTGTTTTTCAGGGGGTGGGGATTTGGTTTTTCGCAAAGGCAGGGTCTCACTATGTTGCTTAGGTTGGTCTCGAACTCCTATCCTCAAGCAATCCGCGTGCCTTGAGTTCCCAAACTGCTGGGTTACAGGCGTGAGCCACCAGGCCCGGTCCCTGAGAGCCTTTTGGAACTAGGAATCAGAAGTCTTTCTCTGGGGTTGGGGGAGGGGAGGGGGACAGTGTACGTGTGCAGGGGTTTGGAAACTTCGTGACTTGGCCATGGAGCTCATGGCCCGAGAGCCTCACCTCAGTTTCATGGGCGAGATTGGCCCTTGTGGAGTTCGAGTCCAACCCAGAAGAAACAAGGAAGCCTGGGTCTCCTCCAAGTGTGCAGCAAGCTGGCCTGGGGTCCCCCTAAAGGCAACCAGAGACAAGCCCAGGATCACCCAGTCTGCAGCAGGGTGCAGAGGTTTGGGGTCCCCCCAAAAAGGCAGCAGAGCCAAGCCCAGGGTCCCCTCAGCATCAGCAAGATCTACACCTGGCGTCGCCTCAAAGGCAGCGGAGTCTAGTCCTGAACCCCCACAATGTCAGCCGAAGCCAAGTGAGGAGGCCTGGCGTCGCCTCAAAGGCAGTGGAGTCTAGTCCTGAACCCCCACAATGTCAGCCGAAGCCAAGGGAGGAGGCCTGGCGTCACCTCAAAGGCAGCGGAGTCTAGTCCTGAACCCCCACAATGTCAGCCGAAGCCAAGGGAGGAGGCACCACAGTGTTCTCGGGGCCGGGGAGAACTAGCCTTGGAGTGAGCCCAGAGTCAGAGGAGCTGCCCCGGGGGGTGCGGGTGGCATCAGCAGCTATACCTGGGCCCAAGATCACCAGGGCCTTACCCCAGTCAGCACGTGCAGAGTTCAGAGCCCTCATGGCCAGTACAGGAGCTGACACCCAAGGCACCTGGCTCCCTGCCGGGGTCAGCACAAGCCAAGCAAGCTGCCTCTGGCTGGGGAGAGGTAACGGGCAGCCATGGGGCAAAGAAGGGAAAAGATTCTTCAGCTTAGGCTCCAGTATCCAAGAAGTTGAAGGAGGAGGAGTTTCCTGTAATCCAGAAGGGGAGGCCCAAATTGGGGTGGGTGTGGAAGGACCACTCCAAGAAAAAGTTATCCCAGATGGTTCAGTACAGGCCCCTGCACACATCCTGGCAGTGGAAGATGAAGGAACAGCAGGAAAGGAAGCTTGCCAAGGATGCTGCCCCTAACCTGGAGGAGGAGAAGGAAAAGCACTGCCAGGAGGAGAAACAGTGCCAGGCCGAGAACCTGAAACAGCACCTGAAGAACAATGGAAGGCAGAGATTGTCCAAGTGATCCAAAACCCCACCAAGCTCAAGCCGGCGAAGACGCAGCAGCTGCACTCCACTGAGAAGCGGGACACCCTGACTCTGCTGCAGAAGCAGCCGTCCCAGCAGCCAGCAGCCAAGGTCTGAGCTCAGGACGGCCCAGAGGCCCTCCATGGCCAGCAACCATGTCAGACACGGCACCTCAAGCCACTGGCCAGATGCTTCTGTTGGAGCCAGCACTCCAAACCTATGGCTGCAAAATGGTGACCCCACCCTGGCCAGGGCTCCTGGGCCTTTGACGTCTTTTAGGCAGGTCTGTGTGGGACAGAGGCCCAGAGGGGGCCTGGGATCTGGCAGAGATGGGGGTGAGAAGAGATTCAGCCCCCTCCCTTCTTCCTCTCCTTCTCCAAGTGCCTTCAGACCAAGAATAGTATATTCTTCAGTTCCTCAGGGAGCTGGCGACTAGTGGGTGACTCCCCAAGATGTGTATGTCCTGTCTCAGTGTGCTAGGGCCAACCCAGGCCCAAAGACAGGCACTCAGGAGTCCAGCTTCCCCTACCCTTTTTCAGAGCTGCTCTGGGCACCTCTGCGCCCCACTGGCTCTGTCACCGAGCAAACGGAATCCAGCTCCTCCCAACTTTTCAACACTGAAAGATGAAAATGGGGAGACTGCAGGGAGCAGTTTTTCCCTAGTACCCTCTTCCCCAAACCAGACTTCTCAGAAGTACCAAAGATCTAACTCATGTCTAACCAGTCTACAACAAAAATACTATTGAGTGTCTGTTGCATACAGGTACAATTCGAGTCACCAGGGAATACAGACAATAGACAGGAGTCCCTCCCCTCAAAGAGCTTTCATTCTGATGGAGAGAAAACATAGTAAACAAGCAAAATGTATCATGTGTCCAAAAAAAAAAAAAAAAAAAAAAAAGGTCTTTCTCCAAATGCATCCACTTTGATCTAGTTATTCCACTTGTAGGAATTTATTTGTAAGACTCTGTATAAAGCATACACAGAATCTTATATTATAAGGTGAAGATCTTGCTGATGCTAGGGGGACCCTGGGCTTGGCTCTGGCTGCCTTTTGGGGGGATCGCAAACCTTTGCACACTGCTGCAGACTGGGTGATTCTGGGCTTGTCTCTGGCTGCCTTTGGGAGCACCCCAGGCCAGCTTGCTGTAACATCTGGAGGAGACCCAGGCTTCCTTGTTTTTTCTGGATTGGACTCAAACTCCACAAGGGCCAATCTTGCCCATGAAACTGAGGTGAGGTTCTTGGGCCATGAGATCCATGGCCAAGTCACAAAGTTTCCAAACCCCTACACACGTACGCCGCGCCCCTCCCTCCCCGCTGCCACCAACCCCAGAGAAAGACTTTTGATTCTGTGTAAAGTATAAAAAGCAGGCGGGTGCGATGGCTGAAGCCTGCAATTCCAGCACTTTGGGAGGCCGAGGCAGGTGGATCACGAGGTCAGGAGATCGAGACCATCCTGGCTAACACGGAGAAACCCCGTCTCTACTAAAAATACAAAAAAATTAGCCAGGTGTGGTAGCGGGCGCCTGTAGTCCCAGCTACTCGGGAGGCTGAGGCAGGAGAATGGCATGAACTCGGGAGGCAGAGCTTGCAGTGAGCCGAGATCGCGCCACCGCACTCCAGCCTGGGCCACAGAGCAAGACTCCGTCTCAAAAAAAAAAAGGGAACAGTAAGTTAAAGAATTAAACAGAAACATTTGTTATCATAGCAAAATTAAGAAAATATGCAGCTGTTTAAACACATTAATAAGATCCATATTCAAGTAGTAAAACGACTATTTTGTCATTGAAATGGCTTTACAAAATATTCGTAAATTAAGTAAAATGAGGGTTTGAAACAGTAAGTGCACTCTGTCACAGGCCAGGTGATCCAGAGCAGGTAGTGGAGGGCCCGAGGTGTACAAGGGACCTAGCAGGTATAAACCTACAAAAAAAGCAAGCAGAAACAGGCTTGGGCAGAAGTCGTCCAAACGGGATGCAGGCTCAGCCAAACCTCAGTCAGCCAGCCAGGATGCCAGAGCAAGCATCGCCCCCTCAGAGTTGGCTGGGCCAAGAAGAGGTGGCCAGATCTTTATACCCAGGCCTCAGGCACCTGAGGGGCTCCCCAGAGAAGGCCCTGAACGCTGGGGGTGCTCTCTCTGGCTCAGGCATACCCTGAAGCACCCAGCCAGGCACTAAACAAACTCCCACAACTGGACAGTAAGTCCTCTCCAAGGAGGAGCCAGGCAGTACATCTCTGCATCCGCCACATTTTGCTGGTACTAGTAGTATTTGTTTTCAGAAGATAAATTGCACCTATCTATACAATAAAAAATAAGTATATGGAATCCGTAGGTGTATTTATAAGATAATTAGAAATGTAAGAAAAGGGTTGGAGTAAATAAATGTTTAAATTCCTGGGATAGGCTGGGCGTGGTGGCTCACGCCTATAATCCCAGCACTTTGGGAGGCCGAGGCAAGCAGATCACGAGGTCAGAAGTTTGAGAACAGCCTGGCCAACACAGTGAAATCCCTTCTCTCCTAAAAAAATACAAAAAATTAGCCAAGGGTAGTGGCAGGAGCCTGTAATCCCACCTACTCTGGAGGCTGAGGCAGGAGAATCACTTGAATCCAGGAGGTGGAGGTTGACAATTGGTTGACTTTGTCTAAAGACCTGCAATCAAACAGAAAGAAATGTCTAGGTTAAGATGAGAGGTTGTGGAGACCAAAGTTTTACCATGCAGATGAAGCTTTCGGGTAGCAGCCTTCAGAGAGAATAGGTTGCAAAATATTTCTTATCGTATTTAATGTCTGTGTTGATGTTAATGCTGGAGAGGTGTAATGAGGCATGTCTGACTCCCACTCCCCATGATGGCCTGAACCAGTCTCTCGGGTTACATTTTAAGAGCCCTGGCTGAGGGTCTTAAGATGGCTGGGGGGCCTTAGAATTTTGTTTTTGGTTTACAGGTAGTTCCAAAATGCTGGTACATAAAAACATGTGTGGGACGTTTAAAAAAGCAAGTTTCTGAGTCCTCATTGGCCTCGTTTTTCTAGCCTACTCTATGATACTGTCTCAGCCACTGTCTCCTCTCTTCTGTACCATCACTCTTTCCCTTCCCACTGGATTCTTCCACCTCATTATACAAACATTAACTCCCATCTTTTTAAAAAAAAATAGCCTCAGTTTACCCACTTTTCTCATCAACTACTACCCAATGTCTTTTTTTTCTTTTTACAAAAATCTCAGTGTGCATCCAGCATTCCTCCACCACCTGACTGTTGAACACACTCAAATCAAACTTCTGATCCTTGTCCCCAAGAGTTTTAATCTAAAACACCAGTTGCTTCCATGTTGCTAAATCCATGGTGAATTCTCAGCCCTCGTCTGAGTTGATCCTTCCATAGCACGTGGCACGGATGATCTCTCCCTCCCTTTGAGACACTCCTGCACTTGCCTTCCAAGCATCACACCCTACTGATTCCTCTCTGTTGCGGGATCTGGCCAGCAGCCCGCAATACAACGGGTCTCTCTCTTTGTTCCCAGGTGGATCGGCAGGTCGAGAAATAATAGACACACACAAGATAGTGAAGGCTGGGTCTAGGGGGGTCACCGCCTTCTGGTCCCACGGTGCCGCCAATGCACCGGATATGCCAGCATTTATTATTAAGTTTAGTGAGGGCGGGGGTAGGTTAGTGAGGGATTTAGGGTCATTTGATTATGAGGTGAGATGGTCACATGAGGCTGAAGTAATTCTTTAACATAACATCTGTATGCAGAAGTACAGTATACAGAGGTAATAATTTACAATGTAGTGTGTGCATCAGTAATTTCTAACAGAGCCTTAAAACAGGAACACAGTCTTTCCATAACCTATGATTAGCAAGATATTAATCAGCAGTAACAGTTGCAGCAAGAGCTGGGTACAAACAATCCATAGAAACAGGATGTGAAGCCAGACAACTGGTTAGACCAGAAATTCTCAGAAGGGAGTATGCCTTAACCCTAAAGAGGCCTAGAAGAGCCGAGGCAAGATGAGGGCGTTTATAGCCCTATCTTATCCATATGGACAGGCGCTCCCCATGCGTCTGTTTATAGGCTCTCCATGAGGGTCACGTTCCATTCCCAGAGCTATGAACATCTACTTTTCTGGGATAGGAATCTAGGTGATGTGAAACCTCCCTGACTGCACGTCCGTTCATAGGCTCTCTGCAGGGGGAAGCACATCACGCGCTGCTGGCTCATTCTGGCAGTCCAACCTGGCATTGTCTTTACACAATCCTGCATGCAACTTTGTATTTACAATAATCAGGAGCATTTCATCTGTTATTCCGTAGCAATGGTTTCAGGGGGTCTCCCTACATCTCTCCTACCTCACTGATCACTCTTTCTCCCCTTAATTGTGACTTCCTAATGCTAGAGTTCTCAAAGTCTTGATATTTAAACTGCTCATTTTTCCTTTGGTTTCTCCTCTTCACTCTCAGCTTTATAGTGATTTCGTCCTGTGTCATGACTTTATTTATTGTTTGTACACTTATTACTCCCTACTCTGCAGCCCAGTCTTTTACACAGGACCCCAGACTCATAGCTAAATGTCTCCCTGATAGCAATGATCTTCTCAAAAGATTCAAACTGAGCTCGTTATCTTCCCTATCAGTCAGTCACATCCTTCCCAGTGCTCGAACACCGTGGAGACATCCCTGACTCCTTCTCTCACACATACACATTCAATCCATCATATCCTGTCAACCCTATCTTCAAACATGTTCAGAGAAGGAAATTAGGACTCTACCTAACAGTGTATACGACAGTTAACTCAAAGTAGATCAGTTACCTAAATATAAGTGTTTCAAAACTGTGTAACTCTTAGAATAAAATATAGGGTCAGGAGTTTGAGACCAGCCTGGCCAACATGGTGAAACCCCGTCTCTACTAAAGCTACAAAAAAGTAGCTGGGCATGGTGGTGGGTGCCTGTAATCCCAGCTACTCAGGAGGCTGAGGCAGGACAATCGCTTGAACCCAGGAGGCGGAGATTGCAGTGAGCCGAGATTGCACTGCGGCACTCCAGCCTGGGTAACAGGGCAAGACTCTGTCTCAAAAAAAAAAAAAAAAAAAAAAAAAAAAAAAAAAAAGAAGAAGAAGAGGAAGTTTTGTTCCCTGAAGTTTATGCCTTTGGGTTCCCGAAGCACCTTTATATTCACAGCATTTAGATCTTTCCGGAAGCTGATTTTCTCTGCTCTTGGTGGAGCTGTGGCGGGGAGGGGGTGTTTTGTACTTGAGTCTGTCAGCCAGACATCCATGCAGACATCTCATTTCTGTCTTTCCTGCTTCTAGGGAAGAATATGAAAGCTCTGAATGTAGCTTGTGTAGGCAGTCAATGACTGGAAGGGGCAGGTGTCACTGGGGACCCCCAAGGCCACCTGCATATTCAGTGATCCAGTCCAAGGACCCAGAGAACTCAGAAAAGCCATTACATTCATGGTTGCAGTTACCATGCGAAGGGTAGCAGAACATGTCACCCCCAAAATATGCTGCTTTGGCATAAGGATTATTGTGAGCTGCAGGCAATTGAGAAGAAATGAGTATAAGGAAAGCTCTCTCACCTCCCCCCATCTGCCAGAAAGCAAGACATAAATTTACAAAGAGATCCCTCCCCCCATACCAAGAAGGACAAAGGTTGGTCACTGGAGATGACTTTAGACCCTTACCAGCCTGGAGACTGAACCAGAGGAGTTTGCATAACATGTTTGATTAACCAGCCTCTATCTTCCATTAGTGCCCCCTAACTCGCCTCCCTCACACCCTTTTTTCTTTGTTTTAGTTGAAAAATCCAGGCCTAGCACGGTGGCTCATACCTATAATCCCAGCACTTTGGGAGGCCAGGGCAGGAGAATAAATTGAGGCCAGGAGTTCAAGATCAGCCTGGGCAACAGAGAAGGGTCCTATCAAAAAAAAAAAAAAAAAAAAATCTGTATACCAGGCATGGTGGCTCACGTCTATAATCCCAGCACTTTGGGAGGCTGAGGCGGGCAGATCACTTGAGGCCAGGATTTTGAGACTAGCTTGGACAACATGATGAAACGCCCTCTCTACTAAAAATATAAAAATTAGCCAGGTGTGGTGGCTCATGCCTGTAATCCCATCTACTTGGGAGGCTGGGGCAGGAGAACCACTTGAGCCAAGCAACAGAGAGACTTTATTTCAAAAAAAGAAAAAGAAGAATCTATATAAATAAGCTGGGGTCCTAGACCACCTCTTTGAGAATTACTCATTCCCTGGATATCCCGTGCATATAAGAGGTATACATGTTAGTACACTTCTGTTTATCCTTTTCTTGTTAATTTGTCTTTTTTTTTTTTTTTTTTTTTTTTTGAGACGGAGTCTGGCTCTGTCACCCAGGCTGGAGTGCAGTTGCTGGATCTCAGCTCACTGCAAGCTCCGCCTCCCGGGTTTATGCCATTCTCCTGCCTCAGCCTCCCGAGTAGCTGGGACTACAGGCGCCGCCACCACGCCCGGCTAGTTTTTTGTATTTTTTAGTAGAGACTGGGTTTCACCGTGTTAGCCAGGATGGTCTCGATCTCCTGACCTCGTGATCCGCCCACCTTGGCCACCCAAAGTGCTGGGATTACAGGCTTGAGCCACCGCGCCCGGCCTAATTTGTCTTTTGTTTACAGGGATCCTAGCTAGGAACTAGAAGGGTAAAGGAAGAATTACTGTTTACTCCCCTGTACGTATGAACAGCAACCCCAAAAAAGTTAATATCACTATACTTACTTCCAACAAATTAGACTTCAGAATAAGGAAAATAATGAGGGATAAAGAGAGCCATTGCAAGTGAAAAGGTGATCAATTCTCCCAGAAGACTTAATAATCCTAAATGTGTACACACCTTCATACACAAAGCTTCAAAATGCTTGAGGCAAAACTTGAAAGAACTGAAAAGAAAAATAGACAAATTCACAATTATGGCTGGCATTTCAACATTCTTCTCTTACTAACTAAATGAGAGACTAGCCAGAATTCAATACAAATAAAGGCAACCTGAACAGAGCTTGGCAACCAGCTTAACTGGTATTTTTAGAACTCTCCACCCAAAAATAGCAGGGCACACATTATTTTCAAATGTACATGGGGCCAGGTGCAGCGGCTCATGCCTGTAATCCCAGCACTTTGGGAGGCCGAGGCGGTGGATCACCTGAGATCAGGAGTTTGAGACTAACCTGGCCAACATGGTGAAACCTCATCTCTACTAAAATACGAAAAAAATTAGCCAGGCGTGGTGGTGCACTCTTGTAGTCCCAGCTACTCAGGAGGCTGAGGCAGGAGAATCACTTGAATCCAGGAGGTGGAGGTTGCAGTGAGCTGAGATTGTGCCACTGCACTCCAGCCTGGGCAACAGAGTGAGACTCCATCTCAAAGAAAAAAAAAAATGTACATAGAACATTGATCTGGACAGATCATATTCTAAGAAATAATATAAACCTTAAGATTGGCGAATAGTCTATAAACTTAAGCAAAGCAGTAATTACATTCAATCAAGCAATTTTTTTTCTTTAACATGGAATCAGTACTGTTACAGCTATGTGAAACATCTCAAAGACTTTACAAAAAGAAAAAAATTCCTGGAACTGTAATGTATAATTGTAGCAACCATATATAGTCAATATACCTGAATAAATGATATTCCTTTTTACCAGGAATGGGCAAGTTTTTTTTCTTTTTCTTTTTCTTTCTTTTTTTTTTTTGAGATGGAGTTTTGCTCTTGTTGCCCAGGCTGGAATGCAATGGTGTGATCTCAGCTCACTGCAATCTCCACCTCCCGGGTACAAGTGATTCTCCTGCCTCAGCCTCCCAAGTATCTAGGATTACAGGTGTGCACCACCACTCCCAGCTAAATTTTGTATTTTTAGTAGAGACGGGGTTTCACCATGTTGGCCAGGATGGTCTTGATCTCCTGACCTCATGATCTGCCTGCCTTGGCCTCCCAAAATGTTGGGATTACAGGCATGAGCCACTGCGCCCAGCTGGCAACTTTTTTTCTGAAGAGCAAAATAGCGAATATTTTATTTTTGTAAACCATGTAATCCCTGTTGCAAGTAACTCTGCTCTTGTAATGGGAAGCACCCATAGACAACACGTAAATGATAAGGGAGCATGGCTGTGTCCTAGCAACACTTTATTTGTGGCCACTGAGATCTGAATTTCATGCAGTTTTCTTGGATCACAAAAATGCTAGTCTTTTGAATTTTTCAACTGTTCAATAATGTGAAAAATGATTCTTAGCCAAACAAAAGCAACAGGTGGGGAATCAGATTTGCCTCATGGGTCATTATTTGCAGACCTTTGTTATATAACAACTGGAATTTTTTTTCTTTTTTTTTTGAGGTGGAGTCTCGCTCTGTCACCCAGGCTGGAGTGCAGAGTGCAGTGGCGCAATCTTGGCTCACTGCAAGCTCTGCCTCCCAGGTTCACGCCATTCTCCTGCCTCAGCCTCCCGAGTAGCTGGGACTACAGGCTCCCGCCACCACGCCCGGCTAATTTTTTTGTATTTTCAGTAGAGACAGGGTTTCACCGTGTTAGCCAGGATGGTCTCGATCTCCTGACCTTGTGATCCACCCACCTTGGCCACCCAAAGTGCTGGGATTACAGGCATGAGCCACTGTGCCTGGCCACAACTGGAATTTTAAATTATAAGAATACCATTTACAATAGCCAAAAAAAAAAGACAAAATAAAGTATGCAGGGATAAATTTAACAAAATATGTGCAAAATCCATATGCTGAAAACTACAAAACTCTGATGAAGATCAAATAATACTTAAGCCAACAGCTTTTTATGGATCAGAAGGTTGATATTGCTAAGATGTCGATTTCTCCCAACTTCTCTATTAATGCAAGGCAATCCCAATAAAAATGCCGGCGGAATTTGTGCAGATATTGAAAAGCTGACATAAAATGTGTAAACCAACACTTTGATATACTGGCCCTAGGAAAGTAAGGATTGACCCATTCCCGATGTTTAACGTGGGTTCTTTTCTATTTCCTAGGTGTCTCGGCTAGTTTGAGAAATACAGGGAAAGAGCTCGAGAGAGAAATTTAAAGCTGGGTGTCCGGGGAGACGTCATATGTTGGCAGGATCCGTGATGTTCCCTGAGCCATAAAACCAGCAAGTCTTTATTAGCGATTTTCAAAAGGGGAGGGAGTGCACGAATAGGGTGTGGGTCACAGAGATCACATATTTCACAAGGTAATAAAATATCACAAAGCAAATAGAGGCAGGGCGAGATCACAGGACCACCCGATGAAGTGAAATTAAAATTGCTAATGAAGTTTCAGGCACGCATTGTCATTGATAACATCTTATCAGGAAACAGGGTTTGACAGCAAACAACTGATCGGACCAAAATTTATTAGGCGGGAATTTTCCTCGTCCTAGTAAGCCTGGGAGCGCTACAGGAGACCGGGGCTTATTTTGTCCCTTTGGCTTCAACCATAAAAGGCAGCACGCCTTAAAGGGGCCATCTCTTTTGCTTTTGAAAGAGGAGAAATATAGCTCTGTTCTATCCAGCTCACTGGCGGCCAGTTCAAAGTTATCTCTCTTGTTCCCTGAACATCGCTGTTATCCTGTTCTTTTTTTAAGATGCCCAGATTTCATATTGTTCAAACACAGATGCTCTACGAACAATCTGTGCAGTTGACACAATCATCACAGGGTCCTGAGGTGACATTCATCCTCCTCAGCTTACGAAGAAGATGACGATGACAGGATTAAGAGATTAAAGTAAATACAGGCATAAGAAATTATAAAAATATTAATTTGGGGAACGAATAAATGTCCATGAAATCTTCACAATTTATGTTCTTCTGCCGTGGCTTCAGCTGGTCCCTCCATTCAGGGTCCCTGACTTCCCGCAACAGAAGCACACGTTTTACTTTTTTTCAATACCCTTTGAGTGAGTTTTTTGCACACTTAGTGACTACTCCGCAACCACAGAGAGACCTGGGGTGGAGTAGCCTTGCCACCACGCCCAGTTAATTTTGTTGTATTTTTAGTAGAGATGGGATTTCACAATGTTGGCCAGGCTGGTCTCGAACTCCTGATCTCAGGTGATCCGCCTGCCTTGGCCTCCCAAAGTGCTGAGATTACAGGCGTGAGCCACCGCACCCGGCTGTCTAATGCTTCTTGAACAAGGTGGCATAGTGGCATTAAAAACAGCCTTATTTTGTACAGATGGTTTGGGAGTGGCTCTGGTGTTTGAACGCTGTCAACTGTTTGGGGACTGTTGCTTTGATTTTAATCCTGTTTGACATGAAATGTCATCCTAGTCTTACTAGTGGTGTGTGTAAACTGTATATACATGAGCATTTGTACTTCACGTGGAGAAATGGGTGAGACTTCACCTGTGACCTTTCTCATTTCACTCTGAGAAATATACTGATGGGCTTGATGTGCTATTGCTTTAGAATTCCTGGTTTTAACGGGGTAGAGTGACTTCACTGATTTTTTTTTTCCAGTCACTGTATTTTGCGGTTCTCTTCCGTCGATGATCTTATACTCCTGCTTCCTCTACATGCTTGACCATAGGCAGTCTAATTGTAATAGCAGTTTTAAAGCTTTTCGTCACTAATTCCACCATCTGCATCAATCTGAGTCTTTTTTATTCTCTCCGCTAGAGGTGAATTCTAGCTCCGTTTCGTTGCATGCCTGGTAATTTTCGGTAGAAGACCAAGACCAATGTGGGGCCAGAAAGGGGGTGATCCCTTTCCTCGCTGTTGTAAAGGATCACAGCGGACACAGAACTGGTTAACAAGAGAAAAGCATAGTAAATTTGTTACATGCACACATGCCTGTGGGATCCACACAAAATATGAACTGAAAGAGGGGCGGATGGTTGAGACTTAACTGTCCAAGTCATAGGGGAAGGAGAAATGGAATGAATAGGTCCAGCGCTCATACACTGGTTCACAGGAACGTTAGTTCACAATTGGTGTGACAATGGTTCACACGACAAAGACCGTCATATTATGTAGATGAAGTTTCTTAGGTAACCTCTTGGGGCTGCCCTAAGAAGAACAGAGGAAAAGACTGAGTGTGGTGATGACTGCCTGTTCTTCTCTCTGGTGGTTAATCTTTCCTGGTTTTTGAGATCCTGAGGGAGGGAGTCTTAAGACCATCGTGTTTCTTTTGGAGGAGCTTTCTAAATTCTAGCGTCCCTCCCTGCTCTTGGCAGAGGAACAAAATAAGATGAGAAGGGCCTTGATTCTGAGGCTGCTCCTAAGGCGTCTCAGCATGTCATAGAGCCAGTATTTGAGGTTTCAACGTCTGAGTCCCAATATCAGTGTTAAAACATTTCCCAACATACAGATGAAGTGGGACTTCATCAGAGTCCCACTGTGGGTGGGACACACCCAAAACAGAATTTCACGGCCAGGAGGGTGAGTCAGGCACGTATTTCTGCATTAATTGCCATAAGGTTCTTTCCTGCAATTAAGCAGAAACCAACTCCTGAAAAGCATTGCCAAAACAACTACAGCTGGGAAACTTCCCAGCTGACCCTAAGACATTGCCTGACCGCAGCTGACTGAGCCTCCCTTGATGGTCCCAACACAAATCTAATTGGACAGAGGACCAGCCAAAAAAGCATTCTTTACCGGTAAATAGCCCCTAACCTCAGGCCAGTTTTGACCATTCTAGAGACTATGCACTGTCTTTGTGCACTACAGTTCACTACTTTTTTTTTTTTTTTTTTTAAACGGAGTCTTGCTCTGTCCCACAGGCTGGAGTGTAGTGGCACGACCTTGGCTCACTGCAACCTCTGCCTCCTGGGCTGAAGTGATTCTCCTGCCTCAGCGTCCTGAGTAGCTGAGATTACAGGTGCCCGCCACCATGCCTGGCTAATTTTTGTATTTTTAGTAGAGATGGGGTTTGGCCATGTAGGTCACGCTGGTCTTGAACTCCTGGCCTCAAGTGATCCGCCCACTTTGACCTCCTAAAGAGCTGGGATTGCAGGCGTGAGCCACCGCGCGTGGTTACAGTTCACCTTCTGCATAAAGAGACAAAGTCCACATCATTTTAATGCTAAAACCCCACCCCAAAGTAAATATGGCATGTTAGATATGTTTACCCACTGCACGTGCCTGCCTTCCCTCATGAATATTCATAGATTTCTCCAACCCTGCTCAATCTCTATGTAAGGTTAACCCTAGAAGACCTAGATACCAGCTTCCCTCTCCCTCTGCCAAGCATGCCCTTTCGATTTCCCTGGAAGCCGCGTTCCCCAGTCTCAGAATTGCTTCTCCCTCTGAAGAGAAAGTCTTCTTTCCTTCTTCCATGGATCTCATGTTCTTTGGCTAACACCAGCATTGTGCATTTTATATTTGTGCATTTTATATTTATATTTGGGTATTATGTGTTCCCTTAACAAAGGATGGGTTTTGCTCTTTGCTATGAAGTTACTTGGAAACATTCTTGCTTTAGGGGATTGTTTTTTGGTTGGCCAAGGTGGGCAGATCACCTGAGGTGAGGACCAATATGGTGAAAACCCGTCTCTACTAAAACCACCAAAATTAGCCAGGCATGCTGGTGTGCGCCTGTAATCCCAGCCTGTAATGTCACCATGTTGGCCAGCCTGGTTACGAACTCCTGACCTCAAGTGATCTGCCTGCCTTGGCCTCCCAGAGTGCTGGGATTGCAGGTGTGAGCCACTGTGCGTGGCCTGGATGATCTTAAAGTGGAAAGCACAGAGCCCATTTAGGGTTGTCAACCTAAATGACAAACAGAGATAGGCTCTCTAAAAGAACTGTTTATTGGGGAATAAGACATTGCAACAGGAAATACTGTAGTTAAAGTATATGCATATTCAAGGAGGTAAAGGAAGACAAAGGTTTTTAAGGGAAAAGTGAGGAGGATTACATAACTGTTTTTGAAATTATACAGCTGGGCATGGTGGCTGACACCTGTAATCCCACCACTTTGGGATGCCAAGGTGGGCGGATCACAAGGTCAAGAGATCAAGACCATCCTGTCCAACAGGGTGAAACCCCATCCCTACTAAAAATACAGAAATTAGCTGGACATGGTGGCACCTGCCTGTAGTCCCAGCTACTTAGGAGGCTGAGGCAGGAGAATCACTTGAACCCGGGAGGCAGAGATTGCAGCGAACCGAGATTGCACTATTGCACTCCAGCCTGGCAGTAGAGACTGCGTCTCACAAAAAAGAAAAAAAAATTATCCTTGGCTACAAAGATCAATAATAAGGGTGATACTGGGCTGCGTTTGGACGGGCAGTTGCCGGGCAGATGTGCTGCAGAAGTGTTTTTTTGTGTAAGGTTGTGATGGCCTTTGTGCAAGGTTGTGGTTTTTGTAGAGTCTTTTTCATTCTCAGGCATAATAGTGTGAGAACCTTCTCTTCATAGCCTTCCCTGGCTTTATTTGTCAGGATTTTCTTAACCTCAGTGACTCCATTTTGATTCTGACAATTTTCAAGGGTATTGAGAAAGAGGCCTGAAATTTGACTATGGAAATGAAGAGAATGTGATCTTTTTAGGTGACATGAAAAGAATCAAGGATTGCCAGGTGCAGTGGCTCATGCCTGTAATCCCTGCACTTTGGGAGGCCAAGGTGGGAGGATCACTTGAGGTCAGGAGTTCGAGACCAGCCTGGCCAATATGATGAAACCCCATCTCTACTAAAAATACAAAAATTAGCTGGGTGTTGTGGCAGCACCTGTAATCCCAGCTACTCAGGAGGCTGAGGCAGAAGAATTGCTTGAACCCAGGAGGCGGAGGTTGCAGTGAACCGAGATTGCAACATTTTGCACTCCGGCCTAGGTGACAGAGTGAGACTCTATCTCAAAAAAAAAAAAAAAAAAAAAAAGGAGGATTACACTTGGGCCAATGACAATCAGTTTGAAGTGACGTAAGAAGGTACACAGCCCCTTGCTGTCTGTTCACCCATGCTCCACCTTGACATGAAGGTATGATTCTGAAGGATTGGGTGGAGTGAAGTGAATGGTGCCTGAGATTCCAGTTTCATTCTGAGTGGGGGCCATGAGGGCACCCAGGCCTGCATCTGAGATTCTGAAGCCAAAAAATGATCTCAGCAGCGTAGTCCCAGCATTCTTGACCACGCTGTGTACAGCCCTGTTCTGCTTTTTCCCACCATTAGTTCTTCCATCTATTAACCCAGCTCTTTGGGAGGCTGAGGTGGGCGGATCACTTGAGGTTAGGCATTTGGGGCCAGCCTGGACAACATGGTGAAACCCTGTCTCTACTGAAAATACAAAAATCAGCCAGTCGTGGTTGTGGACGCCTGTAGTCCCAGCTACTCGGATGGCGGAAGCAGGAAAATCCCTTGAACCCAGGAGGCAGACGTGGCAGTGAGCCGAGATCACACCACTGCACTCCAGCCTGGGCAACAGAGCGAGACGCATGCAAGACCCTTCTCCAAGTACATCTGCCCAGCAGCTGCCTGTCCAGACACAGCCCGGCATCACCCTTACTGTTGATCTTGGCAGCCAAGAATAATTCCTTTCTTTTTGTGAGACGCAGTCTCACTCTGCTGCCAGGCTGGAGTGCAGTGGTGTAATCTTGGCTCGCTGCAATCTCCGCCTCCCGGATTCGAGTGATTCTCCTGCTTGATTTTTTTGAGGTCTCAAAAAAAAAAAAGAATGTAATCAGAAGACTCTGATTCAGACAGTCTGACTCCATCACATGCAAGGAGTTGATAGCAGCAGGCCTCTTGTGAGCTTCGGAGACTGCCAGAAGAAGAGAGGAGCAAATACATTTCCACACTCAGGAACCCCCGACTCACTGCATTCCAGCAGCTCAGACTGAGTTCCTGCAGACCCCTCTTCTATTTTCTGAAAGGTATCGTGTTAATTTTGGAGTTAATTTTGCTTTAAACACTTGATAGAATTCTCCACTGAAAGCATCTGGGCCTAAAATTTTATTTTATTATTTTATTTTTTAGTCTTAAAATTATGATTTCAATTTCTTTTCTTTTCTTTTTCTTTTGAGATGGCGTCTCGCTCTGTCACCCAGGCTGGAGTACAGTGGCACAATCTCCTCTCACTGCATCCTCTGCCTCCCAGGTTCGAGCAATTCTCCTGCCTCAGCCTCCCGACTAGCTGGGATTACAGGCGCCCACCACTGGCTAATTTTTGTATTTTTAGTATAGACAGGGTTTTGCCATGTTGGCCAGGCTGGTCTCGAACTCTTGACTGGTGATCCACCTGCCTCAGCCTCCCAAAGTGCTGGGAGTACAGGCCACCACTTCTGGCTGATTTCAATTTGTTTAATAGTATAGGACTATTCAAATTATTTATTTCCTATAGGTGATTTGTGGCAGTCTGTGGCTTTTTTTTTTTTTTTTTTTTTTTTGAGGAACTGGCATATTTCATTGAAGTTGTCAAATTTTATATTTATAGAGTATACTCTTTTTGATGTCTGCAGGATCTGATTTGTGGTAATAGCCCTTGTTTCATTACTGATACTGACAAATTATGTCATGTTCCTTTTTTTCCCCCGAGTCTTGCTTCTCAGCAAGAATTCTGTTGGGTTGATTCTTTCTCAGCCCTGCTTTAGAACTGTGCCCCACATGTTTCAATATGTTGTATTTTCATCTTCATTCCTTCCACGCATTTTGATTTCCCTTAAGGCTTCCTATGGATCCATGGATTATGTAGAAGTATGTTACTGATTTTCCAAGTAGAAAAGTTTTTTATGTTGTCTTTCGGTTATTGTTTCCAGTTTGATTCCATCGTGGTCAGAGAACACATTCTGTATGATAAAATTCTTCTAAATGTGTTGAAGTTTGTTTTATGCTCCGGAAATTGGTCTGTTGGGTGTATGTTCTCTGAGCACTTGAGGAATGGATGCTGTTGTCGGTCAACGTGTTTGACGAATGTCTGTCAGACCCTCTGTGTTGGTGGTGCTGAATCATTCTATTTTCTTGCAGATATCCTGCCTCGTTGTGTCCTGTTGTTGAGGGAGGAATGTTGAAGCCTCCGACTACAATTGTGCACTTGTCAAATTGTCTATTTCTCTATTCGTTTTCTTCCACCTTTTTTTTCGCATATTTTTATAGCTCTGTTTTTTAGCGCATACACATTTAGGATTGCTATGCCTTCTTGGATTAAACTTTTTATCATTATGTAATTTCCTTCTCTCTCTCTCTCTTTTTTTTTTTTTTTTTTTTTTTTTTTTGAGGCAGAGTTTCGCTTTTGTTGCGCAGGCTGGAGTGCAGTGGCATGATCTTGGTTCACTGCAACCTCCACCTCCTGGGTTCAAGTGATTCTCCTGCCGCAGCCTCCTGAGTAGCTGGGATTACAGGCATGTGCCACCACGCCCGACTAATTTTGTATTTTCAGTAGAGACGAATCACAGTGGTTTTAAACTCCCTGTCTGATAATTCCAGTGTCCCTGCTGTCTGAGTCTGGTTCTGATTCATGTTCTCTCTCTCTTTAAACTGTTTTTCGCCTTTGAGTATGTCTTGTTATTTTGTTTCTTGAAAATGGGACACGGTATGCTGGCTGGGGAACAGCAGTGCACAAGCCTTTAGTGATGTGGTGGTAACGTGTGGGGCCAGGGAGGCTGGTAAGGCGAGGGGCCAGGGAAGCTGGTAAGGCGTGGGGCCAGGGAAGCTGGTAAAGTGTGGGGCCAGGGAAGCTGGTAAGGCGTGGGGCCAGGGAGGCTGGTAAGGCGTGGGGCTAGGGAAGCATGCGATCGCCCTGTGAGTAGGCAGGTCTGTCTTGTAGTGAGCCTGTGCCCCTAGACTGAACTTCACAATGCTTCTCAGGTTGTTCCCCTCCAGCCCACCCAAGTTCTCACGTGGGAGAGGATGGGATGGCTTCAGGGAACTGAATGTGGGTATTTTCCTTTGCCTAAGGCAGTTAGGCTCTGAAGGGTTAAATTGTTTCTTTTTGCCCAGGTCAGTTAGGCTCTGAGGAAACCTCATTAGGTTGGTCTCTGCTTAAGCTGTTTATTTTGGTGGGGGAGGGCTGGGTCTCCCTCTGTTGCCCAGTCTGGAGTGCAGTGGTGCCATTACAGCTTACTGCAGCCTTGAACTCCCAGGCTCAAGCCATCCTCCTACCTCAGCACCCCCAAGTAGCTGGGAGTACAGGCATGCAGCACCACACCTGGCTAACTGAAAACAAACAATTTTTTGTAGAGATGAGATCTCACTCTGTTGCCCAGGCTGGTCTCGAACTTCTGCCTTTAAGCAATCCTCCCACCTTGGCCCCGCAAAGTGCTGGGATACTGGCATGAGTCTAATAGTTGCTCCTCGGGGAAGATCTTGTTAAGAGCAGAATGCTTATATTTATTTCAAAATGATGGTGTATTTCAAAATGTTTATTTCCCTCCTCCCTGCCAGATGCACAAAAATCTGGGATATTTTCTCAGATATTTACTGTGAGAACCTGACTGAGCTCCAGCAGGTAAAATTCACAAAAGCGTATGGACCCCCAGTACCTGGGTCCTCCTGGAGTTTTCATCTCAGATTGGTCCACACTGAGCCTCTAGCAGGTCGTTAATTACAGTTCTGGTTTCCCTGCCTGGCACAGGTTCCCCAGAAGGTTTCAGCTCCTAAGTTTCTGTTTCAGTAAATTGTGGCTCTCTGTATTCACCTGGCCTCTCTTCAGTTTGGAGAGGGCAGTGAGGGGCCCTGTATCCTTACATCTCTTACAAATCTATTTCAGAAGAGTTGATGATCTTAATCTGTCTTTCAGGAGTGGGGGTTTCTTTTTTTAAGTTTTTAAATTTTTTTTGGAGACGAACTTTCACTCTGTCACCCAGGCTGGAGTGCAGTGGTGTGATCTCGGCTCACTGCAACTCACACCTCTCAGGTTCAAGCGATTCTCCTGCCTCAGCCTCCCGAGTAGCTGGGATTACAGGCGCCCACTGCCACGCCCAGCTAGTTTTTTGTATTTTAGTAGAGACGGGGTTTCACCGTGTTTCTCAGGGTGGTCCCGAGCTCCTGAGCTCAGGCAATCCACCCACCTGGGCCTCCCAAAGTGCTAGGATTACAGGCGTGAGCCACATACGTGGCCAGAAGTAGAGATTTCTAAGCTTCTTACATGCCAGACCAGAAGCAGAACCCAGAGTGTTTTTTTTTGTTTTTTTGTTTTTTTTTTTTTGAGACGGAGTCTTGCTGCGATGCCCAGGCTGGAGTGCAATGGCCTGATCTCAGCTTACTGCAACCTCCACCTCACAGGTTCAAGTGATTCTCCTGCCTCAGACTCCCGAGTAGCTGGGATTACAGGTGCCCACCACCATGCCTGGCTACTTTTTGTATTTTTAGTAGAGACAAAGTTTTACCATGTTGGTCAGTCTGGTCTCAAACTCCTGACCTCAAGTGATCCGCCCACCTCAGCCTCCCAAAGTGCTGGGATTATAGACGTGAGCCACTGCACCTAGCCCCGCTACGTGTATTCAGAACCATATAGGACAATGATAAGTTTTGCCTCCACTATCACACAATTTAGAAACCTCAAGAGGAGAAAGGAAGCCTATTGCATTTGCCCTTATTTCTTCCCGGCAGAGATGAAAGTCCAGGCCCTTCTTCCATTTCTGTTAGCACAGTGGGGATGTGGACATGGCGTTTCTGCAGTTCTGGCTGGAGTACAGCAGTTACTGTGTACTGTCGTGATAGGCTGTGCCTTTCCTAGTCTTTTGGCTAGAGAGAGGAGACTTTTGGGGGGTGCTTTTTGTGTGCCCATTTGCATTTCTGAGTTGCCAGGTTCCTTGGTTCCAAGACTAGGATATATGAGGTCAACAGAGACCCAGAGAACTCACCACCATGTTGTCACTTGAGTCTGACTGGGTGCCATTGCCAGTGGCTTGCTTCTCTCTACTTTTTAGAGTTTTCTTATGTTTGTTTTAGATACAATGTTGAAGATTTGTAGTGTGCTTAGTGAAAATAATAGGGAAATAAATATATGTCTGTTTTCCGCAGAGCAGAAGTACAAATTGGTTTGTGGGTTTTTTGTTTGTTTGTTTTTGTTGTTGTTTTGTTTTTGAGACAGGGTCTCACTCTGTTGCCTAGGCTAAAGTGCAATGGCATGATCATGGCTCACTGCGGCCTCAACCTCCTGGGCTCAGGCGATCCTCCCACCTCAGCCTCCTTAGTAGTTCGGCTACAGGCATGCACCACCACCCCGGCTAAGTTTACATTTTTAGTAGAGATGGGTTTTCTCCATGTTGGTCAGGCTGGTCTCGAACTCCTGACCTCAAGTGATCCGCCTGCCTTGGCCTCCCAAAGTGCTGGGATTACAGGCGTGAGCCACTGCGCCCAGCTGCTAATTTATTTTTCTACAGACGTGGTCTCATTATGTTGCCCAGGCTGGTCTCATAAAACTCCCGGGGTGAAGTCCTCCCTCCTTCGCCTCCCACATTGCTGGGATTATAGGCATTAGCCACCATGGCTGGCCTAAATTTGGTTTTGAATGAATTAATCAACCTGTCTTTGGTTTACCTATGTATTCAAGTGGAGATACCAAGTAACTGGTTGGGTATGGGTTATTGGAACTCAAAACACATTTTGGAGATGCTGGGGAATATATGGTAATTAAAACAACAGTTGAGATAGAGGTCCTCAGGGATTAAGCTCAGACTTAATGAAGGGAAGAAAGAACTGGGACTTAGCTTGAGGAACTGTAGCATTTTGTGGCCAGGGAAAGGGAAATGAACCTGCAGGAAGACAACTGTAGCTGTTAAGACAGGAGGGAAGTTGGTGTCAGCAAAGTCAGACTTATGATGGGATGGCAGCAGCACGGGTGCAGAGTAGGTGCTAAGACTATTCACTCCTGAGGAGTTGATTCTTTTTGAATGTTGTGTGTGTGTGTGTGGGGGGGGCCTTTCTATATGCAAACACATACATATATGCATACACACATATTATTGGTTCATACTGCTTCCAATCTAAATTCAGAACTACAAGATAGCTACATGGTATCCACATCTCTTTTTCCCCTGGTGGCTCAGTTTCTAAAATTCGCTGGGTCTAGACTGTTGTGGTCTCTTGATGCCCCCCAGTATTGGAGTGAGCAAAACTACTCCCAATTGCAGCTCTTCCCGAATTGTCCTGTGGCATGTTTCAGTGACCACCGCATCTTAAAATCAGCAAAATGTATTGAGATGTTGCAGGTGGAGACTCCAACAGGGGTGGCAGTCCATGGTGTCTGAATGTGGCCTATAGATATGTATTGTTGAGGCTGAGTTTTTAATTTTTTTTTTTTTTTTTTTTGAGACGGAGTCTTGCCCTGTTGCCCAGGCTGGAGTGCAGTGGTGCGATCTCAGCTCACTGCAAGCTTCGCCTCCTGGGTTCACGCCATTCTCCTGCCTCAGCCTCCCTAGTAGCTGGGACTACAGGTGCCCACCACCGCATCCAGCTAATTTTTTGTATTTTTAGTAGAGACGAGGTTTCACCATGTTAGCCAGGATGGTATCAACCTCCTGACCTCTTAATCTGCCCGCCTCAGCCTCCCAAAGTGCTGGGATTACAGGCGTGAGCCACCACACCCAGTCAAGTTTTTAATTTTTTACATCATTGTTGGCTGTTGGCTTTTGAGGGTTGGGGGGTGTGTGTGTGTGTATATATATGTGTGTGTATGTATATGTATACATGTATATGTATTTGTGTGTGTGTATATATATGTATATATATGAGACAGAGTCTTGCTCTATTGCCCAGGCGGCTGGAGTGCAGTGGCACAATCTCAGCTCACTGCAACCTCCTCCTCCCAGGCTCAAGCACCCCTCCTGTCTCAGCCTCCCGAGTAGCTGGGACTACAGGAGCGTGTCATCATGCCCAGCTAATTTTCATAATTTGTTTTTTTGGGTTTTGTTTTGTTTTGTTTTGTTTGTAGAGACAGGATCTCACTATGTTGTCCAAGCTGATCTCAAACTCTTGGGCTCAAGCAGTCATCCCACCTCAGCCTCCCAAAGTGCTGGGATTATAGGCATGTGCCACCACGCCTGGCTAATTTTGTATTTTTAGTAGAGATGGGGTTTCACCATGTTGGTCAGTCTGGTCTCGAACTCCTGACCTCAGGTGATCCACCCACCTCGGCCTCTCAAACTGCTGGGGTTACAGGCGTGAGCCACTGTGCCTGGATGAGAAAGGATTTATTTATTTATTTATCTATTTATTTATTTATTTATTTATTTATTTATTTATTTATTTGAGACAGAGTCTTGCTCTGTCGCCCAGACTAGAATGCAGTGGCACAATCTCAGCTCACTGAAACCTCCACCCCGTGGGTTCGAGAGATTCTCCTGCCTCAGCCTCCTGAGTAGCTGGGATTACAGGCCTGCACCACCACGCCTGCCTAGCTTTTGTATTTTTAGTAGAGATGGGGTTTCGCCATGTTGGCCAGGCTGGTCTCAAACCCCGGCCTCAAGTGATCCACTTGCCTCAACTTCTCAAAGTGCTGGGATCACAGGTGTGAACCACCACACCTGACCGGAGGAAAGATTTTTATGGAAGACAGCAACACGTTTGCCTGTTTTTGTGCTGAGAAGCAGAGTGTGGTAGAAAAACAGTAGATATTGGAAAAGGAGTCAAAAGCCATATGACTTAGGGCCCACAACAAGGATTCTGGCTTTCACTCTAATTGCAAAGAGAAGACAATAAAACATCTCATTTTTGTTAAAAAATCTTTTTTTGCACCAGGCATGGTGGCTCACACCTGTAATCCCAGCACTTTGGGAGGCCAAAGTGAGAGGATCACTTGAGCCCAGGAGTTTGAGACCAGCCTAGGCAACATAATGAGACTCCGTCTCTCATTAAATAAATAAATAAATAAATAAATAAATAAATAAATAAAAAACAGAAGCGGCAGCTTGTGGAAGCGTAGAGTAGTGTAGAGAGAGATAACAGGGCCTTGCACTGGGCGAGCAACCATGGAAAGAAACCTGCAGTTCCTGGCAACAGGGTGGGCGTGGCTCTCCAAGTAAGGGAATGACTCCTTGTGCATCCAGGTGGGCAACTGTGCCACATGGAATTACCTATATGGGAAGATTGGTATTTAACACACATGGAAATCACCATGCTACTTTCTTCCTCTATGATTTTGACTATTTTAGATTCTACACATAAATGAAATCATGCAGTATTTGTAATTCTGTGCCTTTTTTATTTCACTTAACAGAATGTCCTCCACGTTCATCCATACTGTTATATGTCAGGATTTCTTTATTTTTTTAAGGCAGAATAATATTCCATTGTGTATATAAACACATTTGTGGCTGGGATCGGTGTCTCACGCCTGTAATCACAGCAGTTTGGGAGGCCTAGGAGGGTGGATCACGAGGTCAGGAGTTCAAGACCAACCTGGCCAAGATAGTGAAACCCTATCTCTATTAAAAATACAAAAATTAGCCGGGTGTGTGTGTGCCTGTAATCCCAGCTACTTGGGAGGCTGAGGCGGAGAATTGCTTGAACCTGGAAGTGGGAGGTTGTGCCATTGCCCTTCAGCCTGGGTGACAGAGTGAGACTCCTTCTCAAACAAACGAACGAACAAATTCCTTTATTCATCCATCAACAGATAGTTGTTTCCATATCTTGGCCACGGTGAATAATGTTGCAGCTACGGGAGTGCAGGCATCCCGTGGAGTTTCATTTCCTCCGGATCTATAGCCAGAAGTGGGATTGGTGTATCCTAATGTAGCTCTAGTTACAATTTTTTGAGGAACTCTATACCGTTTTCTGTAATGATTGTACCAATTTACATTCTTCTGATAGTGGCCATCCTAATGGGGGTGCAGTGATTTCTTGAGTTTGGGTTTATATTCCTCTTATACCTAGAGATGTTTACCATTGTTTTATATGCTTGTTGCTCGTTGCTCATTTGCATACCTTCATTGGAGAATTGCCTGTTCAAGTCGTTTGTCCATTTTAAAATCAGGTTTTGGTTTTGTGGTTGTTGAGTTGTGAAAAGTTCCATATAAATCCAGGATATATTTCAAATCAGATATATGCTATGTAAGTATTTTCGTCTATTCTGTAGATTGCCTGTTTCCTTTGATTAGCTAAAGTTTTTAAGTTTGATGTAGTCCCATTTGCCTATTTTTGCTGTTATCTGTGCTTCTGATGACATATTCAAGAAATCATTGCCATCTCCAACATCCTTACGTTTTCCCTTTTACTTTAGTAGTTTATAAAAATTTTTGGTCCCACATTTAGGTTTTTAATCAATTTTGAGTTAATTTTTATGTATGGTATAAGGTCAGGTACAGGTTCATCTTTTGCATGTGGAAATCCAGCTTTGTCAACATCTTTTGCGGGAGATGATCCTTTCCCAATTGTGTAGCAGTTGTGTTCGTGCGGCCCGCGCCATCCTGAAATTCACACGGACACAGAGTTGCAAGTTACTGCCCTCCGGGAACCTCCCCTTCTCTTCCGAAGAACCAGGAACCTGGGACCCTACAGCTCACCCGGGCCCTCTGGTAGCGTCTGGGCGCCTAACATTTCAGCGCGACCCCGCCCCAAAGGCGTGGAACTACAGTTCCCGGGATGCCAGCGTCCTCCGGTGGACTCCATTTCCCAGAGGCCTTCGCGGCCGCCCTGCTCCTCTAGGTCCCAGGCGCGCTGCGAAGCTTTTGCCGCCGGGTGAGCGGCCCGGGGCCTGAGGTCGCCCAGACGTCGGAGGAGCCGGGTCACGAGACTGGAGTCCGGCCGGGCGGTTCTGGAGCCTCCCGCCTGCGGAGTGCGGCCGGGGAGGCGCGGCCCGGGCACGCCAGATCCTGGGGAGGTGAGCGGCGTGGCTGGCTGACGGCCTGCGGCCGCCGGGGCTCCGAGGGCCTTTGTGGGCGCGGGTGGGCACCCCCGCGTCTGTCACCGGCCCCCGCGCGGGGACCTGGACTGTCGCCCCTGGCGGGCGGCTCTGGCACCGCTGCCGACGCTCCTGTCTCTGGCTCGCCGCCGCCGGCCGTGAACGAGGGGCCGGCGTCTCCTCCCGGGCCCACCCTGCCCCGCCGTGGGGGCCTCGCGGACTCGGGGCTCGGGGCGCCGGGACCCCGAGCGCAGGGCGGAGGCAGCCGGCCCCGGTTTCTGAGTCCGTGCCCAGGACGGCCGCCCTTCCCGCCCCCGGACACCCAGCGCTTTCCTCTTCAAAGCCGCTTTCTGTGCAGTCAGGAGAGGATTCCTTGGCGGGAGAGAGAGGAACCGGTGGGAGAGGCGTGAGGCGGAGGGAAGTCGTGCCCGGGGCCGTGGCTGGGGGAGTCCCGGCCGGCCTCGCAGGGGCGTGAACGGAGCAGGTGCCCCGGCGCTGCCTCAGTTTCTCGAGCGGTGCGGCGGGTGCTGGTAGTGCCAGCTGGCGCCGAGGGACAGCGGCGCGGGGCAGCCCTGGCCCTGGCGGGCTCGGCGGGTCGTGCTGCCGCTGCGGGTCCGGCGTCCCCTCCGTGAGCCCCAAGCCCGTGAGACCTGGGCCTGGACGGCGGCCGGCGCTGCTGCGGTCCGCGGGCTCCCGGCTCCTCCGACTCCCTGTGCGGGCGCCCGGGGTCTTTCTCGGCGGGAGTCGGGGTGTCGGAGCTGCGGGTTCCGGGGCTGGAAAGCATAAGGGGCTTCTTCCCGGCTCCCTTTTCCTTCTCAGATCTGCCTGCTGGAGACTGCACCGTCCTCAGGGGAGAGCCCGGAGAGGACATGGCTGCGGGGCGGCGGGAAGCGAGGCCCCAGGTGAGCTCACTGCCCTTCCAGATCCTCGTGGGTGGATTTTCCCCGCTGACTGAGGTTCTTCACCGGGACCGTCTTCAGCCAGGATGGAGCCCAAGTGCTTTTCCCTTGGAGGCGCTGGTCCGCCCTCATGAGTGGTGGATTCTGTAGGGAGGACCTCCCACCCTCCCCGTCCATGTCTAGTGGTTCTTTTTTCATTAACACACTTCGTTCATTAAATCTCAATCCGTTGCGTGACTAATTTGACAAGTAAGATACCACAAGTCTGTGTATCACTAGGGACAGAACAGACGTGCACACCTGGAAAACATCCTCGCCTCCTTCACTCAGCCTTGTCTCCTTTCCTAGCCTTTGCAGAAATACTTTTTCTTTTCACCCCTGAGAATCCTCATAACACCACCCTTTCCCCAGGCTTCTCCAACGCATCGTTTTTAGTTTTTTCTCTCTCAACTTTGTGAATCATATTCTTTGCTTGTATCACTCTCTTGAAAACTGATGTAGACCATTTTCATTTTTGTGTAGTGGGAATGAGGAGGCCACCCTTTTCTAGGTGAGACAAGAGTGAAGACCCCTCAGGTAGCCGCAGGAAGGGTTTCATGGGACATCAGTAGTGCAGAGGTAGTGTATGTGGTAGTTAGGAAGTAGGGCTGGCAAGCCAGGTGGCAGCGTTTTTACCCATCTCCTCTGTTGCTGTTTGTGGGCCTTGGGCTTCACCTCTCTGTGTCTCAGTTTTCTCAGCTATAAAATGGGAATAGCAGCTGTGCCCACCTCCCAGCGTAGATGAGGGGATCACATGAGTTGGTGTATGGAAAGTGGATCAGGGCTGGTCTCTGAGTAGTTACTGCTCAGTATGTGGTGGTCGTGGATGCAGAGTGACATTATTGTATTAATATATTCATATTCATGTTAATGTTGATAGAAACTGCTGTACAATGTGTTTAGGACCCAGAAGATGTTATTCTTTATTCATTTTTTTGTCTAACAATAATAATGTCCACTGAGTGTCTAGCACACCAGGGAGTGAGCTGAGGGCTTTACATTTGTTCCTTCATTCTCACAGTAACACGACAATTACAATTCTTGTTTTACATGTGAGGAAACTGAGGCTCAGAAAAGTTAAGTAACCTGAGCACAGTCCAAGTGCGTCTGGCTCTGAGTTCCCTCGGATCACCCAGTAAATCGTTCCTGTGGTGTGTCTTTCCGAGTATGGGCAGATCCAGCCACGTGATACCAGGGTTCTTCTGCGGCCTGGCATTCTCTTGTTTTTGTTTTTGTTTTTTGAGAGGCGGTCTTGCTCTGTTGCCTGGCTGGAGTGGAGTGCAGTGACACGACCTCGGCTCACTCCAACCTCTGCCTTCCAGGTTCAAGCGATTCTCCTGCCTCAGCCCCCTGAGTAGCCAGGACTACAGGCACATGCCACCATGCCTGGCTAATTTTTTTTTTTGTATTTTAGTAGAGTCGGAGTTTCCCCATGTTGACCAGGATGGCCTCAATCTCCTCACCTTGTGATCCACCAGCCTCCGCCTCCCAGAGTGCTGGGATTAAAGGTGTGAGCCACCATGCCTGGCAGCATTATCTTTTAGACTAGCCAGCACAGTGGAGTGTGATCTGAGGGTGTGGCCAGAACAGGCTGTTGTGCATTTGAGCTGCTCTTTGTCCTTCAAGGCATTCCTGTTCCGTTCCCACAGAGGCAAGCTGCTCTCCTGACCAGAACCTTCTCCATCCCTGTGTTTGAGTGAGTCTCTGTGGCATCTTTCCTGTCTATTTTTGCTGCCCATGTGTCAGTAATGTGTAGACCTGTGTGTAAAAATCAGTGAAGGGAATTTTAAGACCAGAGAGAGAGTACAGAGTTCACAATTAGAAAACTGGAGTTACGATCCTGCTACTACCTGTAGCAAAGCACATGACCTGGGATCTTGGCTGCCCTGGGCCTTGTGTTCTTGTCTCAGGGCCCTATCCAGCTACACAGTTGTTTTTCATTGTTCAAATTATTTCATGCATTTTCTAGTCTGACATTCAGATTATACATTCTTTGAGAACAAAGATCATTTCTTGTACTCTTCCCCAATATGCAAATAATTTGATGCTCTTTCTCACCATAAAAATATTGCAGGGTCATAGTCTAAACTTTAGAGAGTAATACCTTTATATATATACATTTGTAGATGTGTGTATATATTTATGTTTATGAATACATGTGTATCTATATGTGCATACCTATGTGAACGTTTATGTAGTCATATGTTGGTAATGATGTTTTGGTCAATGAAAGACCATAAATGTGACAGTAGTCCCCTAAGTTTAAAACATAGCTGAAAGATTCCTGTCTCCTATTGACTTAGTAGCTGTTGTAACATTATAATGCAAGGCTTTGCTCTTGTTTTGTAGTGATGCTGGTATAAACAGACCTACCGTGCAGCCTGCCAGTCCTATAAAAGTATACAACATATGCAACTGTGCAGTTCGTAATACTTGATAATATCTGTGTTGCTGGTTTATGTATCTATTGTACTGTTCTTGTTATTTTACAGTGTCTTCCTTTTGCTTGTTTTTAAAAAGTTAAGTGTAACAGCCTCAGGCAGGTTCTTAAAGAGGTATCCAGAAGAAAGCTTTGTTCTCCTAGGAGGTGACAGCTGCATGTGTGCCATTGCCCCTGAAACCCTTCCAGTGGGACAGGATGTAGAGGTGGAAGTCGGTGGTATTGATGATGCTGATCCTCTGTAGGCCTAGACTGATGTGCATATTTATGTCCTAGTTTTTAACAAAAAATTTTTTTAAGTAAAAATAAAAGCTTTTAAAATAGGAGAAAGCTTGTAGAATAAGAATATAAAGAAAGAAAATATTTTTGTACAGCTAGACAATGTGTTTAAGATAAGTGTTACTACCAAAGAGTCAAAGTTTGAAAAAATTAAAAAGTTGAAAAAGTAAAAGTTACAGTAAGCTAAGGATAATTTGTTGTTAAAGAAAACTTTTGAAAAATAAATTTAGTGTAGCCTAAGCTCACAGTGTTTAAAATGTCTACAGTCTTGCACAGTAGTGTCGTAAGTTGCACATTCATTCACCGCTGACTCAGCCAGGCAGCTTCCAGTCCTGCACGCTCCATTCATGGCAAGTGCCCTGTACAGGTGTACCATTTCTTTTCTTTTATACTGTAGTTTACCATGCCTTTTCTGTGTTTAAGTATATTTACGTACACAGACACTTAGCATTGGCTTACCGTTCCCTACAGTGTTCAGTTTGGTAACCTGCTGCACAGGTTTGCAGCCTAGGAGCCATAGGCTGTACCATATATATAGCCCGGGTGTGTAGGAGGCCGTTCCAACCAGGTTTGTCTCTTACATTCCCACAGTGATGAAGTGGCTTCACAATGCGTTTCCCAGAATGTACCTCCATCACGAATGGGACACATGACTATATGCTCTACATATTTCATATATACAACAGAAAATAAAATCGCCCTCAGCCCCACCGTCTGGAGATGATCACTGGCATTCAGTTTATTGCATGTCTCAATAATTTTCTATGTATGTAGAATTTTTTTTTTTTTTTTTTTTTTGGAGAGGGAGTCTCACTCTGTCACCCAGGCTGGAGTGCAGTGGCGCAATCTAGGCTCACTGCAAGTTCTGTCTCCTGGGTTCAAGCAATTCTCCTGCCTCAACCTCCCGAGTAGCTGGGATTACAGGCGCCTGCCACCACACCCGGCTAATTTTTTGTATTTTGGTAGAGACAGGGTTTCACCGTGTTGCCCAGGCTGGTCTCGAACTCCTGAGCTCAGGCAGTCCACCTGCTTCGGCCTCCCAAAGTGCTAGGATTACAGGCATGAGCCACCACACCCGACCAGAAACATTTTTTGAATGAGGACAAACTCGAAACAGTGATACATAACGTACTTTGTACTTAACATTTTCATGGGTGTCTTTTTATGTCAACAAATAGCAATTTATACCATCAGCTCTAATGATTGCCTACTATTTGTATTAATGTGATAATAGCTAACATTTGAACCTTTAATGTGAGCCCGATATGATTTTAAGTGCATTGTGCAGATTATCGTATTTATTTATTAACTATGTGGTAGATTTTGAGAGGCAGTTTCAGAGTACTTTTGAATGGAGCCTAAGACATCTGCCTGGATTGGAATCCCAGCTATACCACTGAACAGCTGTGTGACTTTAAACAAATTTTTTTTTCTTTTTTGAGATGGAGTCTCTTTCTGTTTCCAGGCTGGAGTGCAGTGGCATGATGTTGGATCACTGCAACCTCCACCTCCTGGGTTCAAGCGATTCTCCTGCCTCAGCCTCCCGAGTAGCTGGGACTACAGGTGCACACCACCATGCCTGGCCAATGTTTGTATTTTTAGTAGAGACGGGGTTTCACCATGTTGGCCAGGATGGTCTGGATCTCTTGACCTCGTGATCCACCCACCTCTGCCTCCCAGAGTGCTGGGATTACAGGCATGAGCCACCACACCCAGCCAACTTTAAACAAATTTCTTAGCCTTTCAGTGACTTTGCTTTCTTTGATGTAAAATGGAACAATAACTATTTTCTTCATAAGGTAATTGTGAAGGTTAGATAAGGTATATGCTAATGATTAATATAAAGCTCTAAATATAGTGTCTGGCCCATGTAAAGCATTCACTAAAAGAGAGGTATTCTGATTTTCATTATTATCTTCACACTTGAATCAGCACACAGGTAGTGCCATAAGTTATTTAACCCAGCCTCTATCCGTATTTAGGTTGTTTCCAGTTTTTTTTTGCTACTAACACCATGATAAGTATCCTTGTGCTGGTATTTTTGTGCACTGTTTATTAAAGTAATTGGTGAGTTAAAGATTATACACAGTTCTAAGTTTTTATGTATTGTCAAATTGCCAACAAAAGATTATTCTAATGAACACTCCCACTAATGGCCATAATCCCTCTACCCATCTCTTACCGTGGCTGCACAAGGCCTGAATCTCACTGTGTGCTGCTCAGTATATATTCATTACTGGCAAATTGTTCATTAAAGGAATGATCTGGAACCTTCAGAAGCTTAAATAGTATCAGAACTGTTATCACGGGTAGCGTGTCTTCCCCACTGCCACCCCGTCCACTCTGCGAGGGGGGTCCTGGGTGAGCTGGAACGACTTGTCCTTACAGGTGTCACTGACGTTCAAGGACGTGGCCGTGCTCTTCAGCCGGGATGAGTGGAGAAAGCTGGCTCCTTCTCAGAGAAACTTGTACCGGGATGTGATGCTGGAGAACTACAGGAACCTGGTCTCGCTGGGTAAGGAGGTTTCCCCTGTAGAAACAGAATTCGAAAATTGGGATAGCTCAGCACCTCCTTCCCTGAATAAAAGCGGTTGGTCACTGAAAAACTTGAGCTGAGTTTGAGGATTATACAAATCAAATCTCTATAAATAAACATTGAAAACTAACTTTCTCCTAATAAGAATGGAATTGTTCTATGTATTGGCAGATGGGTATTGATAATTATCCCCTTCCTGCTACACAATTTCACATTAGAAATTCTCTCATAGTTCAGGCAGCATTTTCCTGCTTTGATTGTTCTGTGGTTTGTTTGCTCATCTCTCAGCAGAGGGCTTACCTCATCCTTCTTCATCCACCTACCGTTGCCTTTCCCACTTCTCTTTTCCAGTCAGATGAATCTTGTAAAATTCACCTTCAAAAGGGAATCTCATGATGTTTTCTCATTATAAAAAAAGTTACTTGATACACCATTCTATAGATGCCAGTTTATAAGTTTTAATTACATCTATACATGCAACATTCCTTCTATAGAAAAGCCACGGTACTCTAGTAATCAGGGCATGCTTTGTTGTGTCAAAACCAAGACCAAGACTTTTTTTTTCTGTCTACATGCAGGACTCCCATTTACCAAACCAAAAGTGATCTCCCTGTTGCAGCAAGGAGAAGATCCCTGGAAGGTGGAGAAAGACAGTTCTGTCGACTCCTCTCTGGGTAAGTGGGTGGCCCAAGGTGCTCGGGAATCGCCGCAGACAGCGGTCTGGTTAATGAGAGGAGGTAGGAGTGTTGGTTGGGAAACTCCCTTGAGAATTCTCAGACCTCAAGAAGGGGTGGGGAAGGGGAAGCCCAGGCTCTTAGACACGATTACTCCCGTGTAATCACTTCCCCGTGAATCTCTCAGAATCTCTTTTCTTATTCTTTCCTTTTGTTTTAGAATGGGGCCGTATTTTCATGTATTCATTCAGCAAACATAGTATGTTTTAGGAATTTCAAATAATCACTCTGGCTGAAGCTCAGTGTGTATTTGGGAAAGGAGGAGGTGAGGAAGGAAATAGAAAGCTGGGAAAGGGCTGCGTGGTAAGAGCTTTGGCACAGTTCTAAGAGGTGGAAACTGTCCCATGGAGCACTGGAAATAATTGAAGGATTTGGGCAGGGAATCGTATGGTTCTTGGTATCTTAGAGAAGTTGGTGTGATTCAGAAACAGTTGAGTCTCCATCAGTGTAAGAACAGCTAAGGGACCTGCGGCGTGTCCCTACTCTGGCGAGCATCACCACCCTGAAGACAAGAGTCCAGGGACGTGGACAGAGCTCCCAGCAAGTTCCAGAGCATTGTTAGGACGCCACCATCTATGTTTAATGAAAATTATGTGTGTGTGTCATGTGCACGTAAGCCCAGAGAGAAAGGTTAGGAGGACACACCTTAATTAACTGGTGACATTAGTTATACTTGGAATAGGATTGAGAATGGGTCCATGAAAGGAGATGTTATTTACATGTAATGTTTTAAATTTTCACAAAGAGAACATATTCATGACATTGCTATGTGATTTGAACTTAATACAGATGGTCACTTTGGGAGTATCGTGACTGAAAGTGAGGCAAAACTAGAGGCGGGAAGCCTTGCGGAGTCATTGCAGTCATGGAGGGAGGCAGGAGGTGGGAGGGTCTGGATGAAGGCACTTGCCGTGAGTTTGTGAGGGGGGAGGAGGAGGTGCCCGCGTGATCAGGGCACAGGAGCAGGTGGGTGTGTGATGGATCTCACATGAGATGTGAGTGAAGTAGTCGGGTGGAGATCGCTGGTGGGCAGGTGTGTAAGTGACAGGGCCGAGACTCAAGCGAGGTCAGGGAGCCATCAGCATGACAGGGGCATTGGAAACCTGGAGCTGGCTGGGTGAGGGGGCCGGGTGGAGGCCTGAATTTCACGAAACGGCATTTGCTAGGTGCTTAAGCAGGAAGAATCTGACAGAGCCCGAGAAGTAATCAGAGGAGAGAAATGGGGAGAGGCCATTGTGGCAGTGGGGGACTGAGCGTGGTTGGGGGACTGAGAGCGGTTGGGGGACTGAGCGCGGTTGGGGGACTGAGCGCGGTTGGGGGACTGAGCGCGGTTGGGGGACTGAGAGCGGTTGGGGGACTGAGCGCGGTTGGGGGACTGAGAGCGGTTGGGGGACTGAGAGCGGTTGGGGGACTGAGCGCGGTTGGGGGACTGAGCGCGGTTGGGGGACTGAGCGCGGTTGGGGGACTGAACGTGGTTGGGGGACTGAGCACGGTTGAGCTGGGGGGACTCTGGCTCTGGGGGATCGAGGTTGAAGCCTCGCCCACAGCTTTCTTGTCCCTTGTATAGCACTGGGCAGAAAGGGATGCAGGTCTTGCGCTTCTGGAGTGCACGATCTAGCGGGGGACAAGGTGAACACACTCATTGCACACAAGGCACAGAAGGACACGTTCCAGTGAGGACCACGTGGGAAAGACACTCGGTGCTGTGAGAGTGCAGAGCAGGCAGGTGACGCCAGCAAAGGCTTTCCTGAGGAAGGACCTGGGGTCAAAGGACTGAAGAATTGCCCCAGGCCTAACGAATGGGGTTCGTGGCCGGGCACGGTGGCTCATGCCTGTAATCCCAGCACTTTGGGAGGCCGAGGTGGGTGGATCACAAGGTCAGGAGATCAAGACCATCCTGGCTAACACGGTGAAACCCCGTCTCTACTAAAAATACAAAAAAAATTAGCCAGGCATGGTGATGGGCGCCTGTAGTCCCAGCTACTCGGGAGACAGGCAGGAGAATGGCGCGAACCCGGGAGGCGGAGCTTGTAGTGAGCCGAGATCGCGTCACTGCACTCCAGCCTGGGCGACTGAGCAAGACTCTGTCTCAAAATAATAATAATAATAATAATAATAGATTTTCCCTAGTTGTTACAAATATCAAAATTTCATTCCTTTTTGCTCTTGACTAGAATTCCATTGTACGGATGTACCACAGTTTATGAACTCATGGAAGGACATTTGTGTTATGTGACATTTGTTTCCAGTTTGGGACAATTGTGAAAAACAACAAGTTACAGTGAGGAGCTGCAGGGCAGCCTTGGTCCCCAGGGTCCTGTGCTGGGGAGAGCTTCCTCGTGATGATAGCTTGAACTTTTTTTTTTTAATAGGGGAACCACACTTGTGTTTTGAATCTCCTTTGATAGAAATACACTCATTTTTTATTAAATTAATTTATTATTTAATTTTTTATTAAATTAAAATTTAATGAACTGCCAGAGGCTACCACAAAGTAAGCAGAATGCAAGCAGCAGGGAACCAGGTAAGATCTGAGAGGGGCGTCAGTCTGGCCATTGTGCGTGGGCTGAATCTGGTGTGGAAGATGAGGAAGAGAAGAAAGAATTGTTCTTTTCCCCCTTAACTGGGGAGCATCTGATGGCTGAGTAAGTCTTCCCTCTAGAGAGAAGTATTAACAGGCTGAAAATATAACTGGAGTCCAGAGCTGTCCAGAGGGATGCCGGGCACCTGGTAGTGTTGTCAGTCAGTCCCTTTTCAGATTCGGGAAGATGGCCCTGTGGGAAAACCGTGAGCAGTTTATTGAGTAAGGAAGGACGTCAGAGCTGTTTTCTGCCCGGTTCCTCTTGGTGGGATGACCTTCTCCTCCTCGTGTCAGATGGAAGTCAGATGGCTTTCCTAGGGTGCTGACATGTGCTTGCGTCTCTGCTGCACCCCTGGTGGGGCTCCTGTATGCCTGGACTAAGATTGCCTCAGGACAGCTTCCTTTTCCCATGAGAGCTCACTTCATTGAGAGCGTGGTTGAAGGACTGGGATGTTCCTGGAATTATCTCAGATTATTAACTCTAGCTCGAACCAAAAACTCAACCTGTAGGCTGGGTGTGGTGGCTCATGCCTGTAATTCCAGCACTTTGGGAGGCCGAGGTGGGAGGATCACTTGAGCCCAGGAGTTTCAAGACCAACCTCGGTAACATAGACCCTGTCTGTGTTTGTGTAACTTTAAAATAGAAAAAAATTATTTTAGACAAAAACCTACCCTTCGAACAGCCAGTGATGGAAAAACTTGCACTCCCAGGGATAGGATTCTCTGGAACCTCCAGTGGCCTCAAAATGTACTTGTTACTTTCTTTTGAGCTGGGCTCTTGCTCTGTGGCCCAGGCTGGAGTGCATTGGCGTGATCTCAGCTCACTGCAGTGCCCTCCTCCCAGGTTCAAGCGATTCTTGTGCTTCAGCCTCTCAAGTAGCTGGGATTACAGGCGCACACCACCATGCCGGGCTAATTTCTGGCTTTTTTTTAGTAGAGACCGGGTTTTGCCATGTTGGTCAGGCTGGTCTCGAACTGGCCTGAAGTGATCTGTCCGCCTCAGCCTCCCACAGGGCTGGGATGACAGGTGTGAGCCACCGCGCCCGGCCTGCTTTGTTTCCTTACTGCGAGAAGCCATCTTGGGCAGGCTGAACTGTGCAGGGTGGTGAGTGGAGCGGTTGCTCAGAGCGTTTGCCGGAGCTGGGACTGCACGCAGGAGGGTTGTCTTTTCCTCATTTGCACAGAATGCTGTGGGGCTTAGCAGCAGCCCTTATGACATGGCCTGGAATGGTTTTAAAAAGTGACTGCTTACAAGATGGAAGTGTGGCCACCATGCTCTGTAGCCCTGTTTGATTTTACTTGTGTTCGTAGAGATGGAGGTCTTGCTATGCTGCCCAGGCTGTTTTTGAACTCTTGGCCTCAAGCAGTCCTCCCATGTCAACCTCCCAAAATGCTGGGATTATAGGCCCCTCAGTGCTCTGAAAATGTGGGCTCCTCTCCTACTTGAGTGCTGGCTGCACATCTCAGCTTGGCACTGCCAGGCTGCCCACCACAGCTCTGGGGTGATCTCGGTTTATGTTCCCTCCCTAGCTTGGAGGCAACAGGGGAAGGGACTTGGTTGGTGGTGTTTGTGACAGAGCCTTTCACTTGTCTGTGGGCCTCTCTACCCTAAAGAGATGCAGAACCACTGTCCATCAGTGCAGTTGGCCCAGGGTGGATGGCTGCCCTGTGCCCAAGATGGGGAGGGAGGCCCTGCCTGGTGAGGAGCAGGAGGAACTGGCAGGGGAAGGAAGGTCACCAGCAAGACAGACTGACTGCTGCTTATGGCAACTGCAGCTTCCTGGAGGTACAGCTAAAGTACTCAGGGCTTTTGTTCCTTCCACAGTCCAAGGGTAGCAAGGGCAATAGCACTGCAGTGGCAGCGACAGAGGGACTTCCGATTGCCTCTGTCAGTTCCACCTCAGAAACACGGAACGACTGCTACTGGGAATCTTCGGCCGAGGGGTGAGGTGGCTGCACTGCCGGCCTGAGGTGGGGGATCTGCCTGGTGAAGAGTCAGGGATTAGTGCTCACAGGGAGAGGAGACTGAGCTCCCGTCCGTATGTGACTGTGGCATGCTGGAAGCGCAAGTGGAGGCTTCACTGTTTCTTCCCCAGACCGAGGGCAGCAGGTGCAGGACTGCCGCTGTGGCAGTGGCATAGGGGCTGTCAGTTGCCATTGGGAGCCCTTCCTCAGGGAAGCACAGAGCCACTACCAGTGGGAGTACTCAGCCAGGGGAGGGACGGCTGTTCTGCTGTCCAAAGCCAGGGTCCCTGCCTGGTGAGGAGTTGGGTATGGGAGCTCACAAGGTAGAGAGACTGGGCTTGTCTCCATATGGTGGCTGTGGTGTACCAGAGGTACCAGCGTAGCGACCGGGCCCTGGGTTCCTTCCCCAAGCCAAGGGTGGATAGTGGTACCATTTCAGCTATAGTGGTGGAGGGACTGTGGGTTCTCACATTTGCTCCGCAGGGAAAGGCAGAGCCACCTCCAGCTGAAGCATTCAGGTAGGCTTCATGGTTGTGCTGGAGTCCCAGAGGGCCCTGTCCAGTGAGGAGAAGTGGAAATGGGGACCCGTGTGGGAAGCAGTCTGGCCACTTTTTGTGGGGCAACTGTGTTCTTCCTGGAGTTCTGTTCCAGTCCCTAATCACTGTGCACCCTCCAGAGCCTGAGGGCAACAGCAGTGAGGGCTGTGGCACAGCAGAAGTAGCAGCCTGCCTCTCCCTTTGGGAGCTCTGACCTGGGGAAGTACAGAGTGCTATTGGCCCGGAGCCTAGGCAGGGCTGCTGTGGTCATGCTACGGTCCCAGGATGATGCATATTTCGGCCTGCTTGATGGCATCCTACATGGCCCTTAAGTTCTGTTCACTTTTCAAGTATTCTCTTCTTTTTCTTCCTTAGACTCAAGTAATTTTAATTGTCCTATCTTAAAGTTTGTTGGTTTTCCCTATGGCCTGCTTAAACCTTTTGAATTTCCCTAGTGAAATTTTCATTTCAGTTATTATACGTTCAAATCCTAGAATTTCCTCTTGGTTTCTTGTTGTTTTCTTTGTATTGATAGTTGGATTTGTTCATCATTTCCATGAGTCATTCATATTTCCCTCTAGCTCTGAGCATCTTCATGATAGTTGTCTTTGTGTCACATGCCACCATCTGGTCTTCTCCACAGATGTTTTCTGTTTGTTTTGTTCCATTGACTGAACCATACTTTCCTATTTTTTTATGCCTTTTTTTTTTTTTTTTTTTTTGGTCTTACAGTGTTGTAACTCAGGATCGGATCTTCCCACTTCCGTAAGGTTTGCTGGGTTTTGTTTTGGTTTTGTTTTTGTTTTCTTATTGCTGTAGGGTGGCACTAGTCCAGGAATTAGCCTGAAGTATAAACTGTAGGTCTTCTCACATTTTTTTCTGAGCCCTCGTCTTCCCTGGCCTTGTGCAGTGACTTTCTAAATTCCCCATGTGTGCAGTTGCTTTTTGTTTTGTTTTGTTTTGTTTTGTTTTGTTTTTGAGATGGCGTCTTGCTCTGTTGCCCAGGCTGGAGTTCAGGGGCGTGATCTTGGCTCACTGCAACCTCCACCTTTTGGGTTTAAGCGATTCTTCTGCCTCAGCCTCCTGAGTAGCTGGGATTACAGGGACCTGCCACCACACCTGGCTAATTTTTATGTTTTTAATAGAGACAAGATTTCTGCATGTTGGCCAGGCTGGTCTCAGAACTCCTGACCTCAAGTGATCCACCCACCTCGGCCTTCCAAAGTGCCGGGATTACAGGTGTGAGCCACCATGCCAAATGTCCTTATCCTTAAATGTCTGAGTCCCCAAAGCAGAAAAAGGGGAACAGAAGAGGAAAAAAGTAGGCACTGTTCCTTAAATCCTCTGGAAGCCACATCAGGTCAGTGGGGATTGCAAAAATGGCAGCCTGCATTTGTGTCTGCACCTCCGTGATTCAAAGCAGTAATTTGCAGTCAGAACCCAGATCCCCATTATTGGAGAACAAGGTCTTTATTGCCACTTTGGCCACCAAAGGCCAATCTAGGGATGCTAGTACGGCTTGAAGCCAGAGGATTAGGAGTTTGGAGATGGGTAGCTGCTGCCAACGGAAATTAATTTCACTCAACTGGCCAGGCCTTCCCCTAGAAGCTTGCAAGCCTTCAAATAATTTCCAGAGTTTCAAAATAGTTGTATCAGACAGATTCTGACAGCTCAGTTGTCTAGGTGGATAGATAGAACCTTGGTGCTTCCTACTCTACCATCTTACCTGACATCCACTTTTTCTTTTACCTTACATTTATTTTGCCCTTTTGGCAAATTCTGTCTTCAAGTATGTATGTTGTATGCCACCATCTGGAGTTTTGATGGGGAGTGCTACTGATGTCTACTGGGTAGCATACTGAGGATGAGGTCTTACATGAAAGTCACAGTTATGAAGTTAATTCTTACCATTTGGGGAAGAGATTTTGATAGATTGCTTGTCACACATCCATCATTATCTTCAGCTACCCAGAAGGCTTTGATATTTACTCTTTAAATGTACATTTTATGGCACTTAACCTCAGTGCCCATTTAGGTCTCTTCCAAGCATACTTGCCTTTCTTTTCTGTTCTAAAGCCTTTTAAAATAAACTTCCACTCCTGCTCTGGAAAGAAAGAAAGAAACATACATTTTGTCATTTGATAAATATTTAAATTTTCCACTTGGAAGTTTTTTTTTGTTGTTTGTTTGTTTGTTTTTGAGATGGAGTTTTGCTCTTGTTACCCAGGCGGGAGGCACAATCTTGGCTCATTGCAACCTCTGCTTCTTGGGTTCAAGCGATTCTCCTGCCTTAGCCTCCCAAGTAGCTGGGATTACAGGCATGCACTACCACACCTGGCTAATTTTGTATTTTTAGTAGAGATGGGGTTTCACTATATTGGTCAGCCTGGTCTCGAACTCCTGACCTCAAATGATGCACTTGCCTCGGCCTCCCAAAGTGCTGAGATTATGGGTATGAGCCACCACACCCAGCTGAAAGTATGTTTTTAAAGTATATATATTTTAGGACCTTGTTGTCTGTGTGTGCTTTTTTTTTTTTTTTTTTGTGAGCTGGAGTCTCACTCTGTTGCCCAGGCTGGAGTGCAGTGGTGCTATCTCGGTTCACTTCAGCCTCTGCCTCCCAGGTTCAAGTGATTCTTCCTCTCAGCCTCCCGAGTAGCTGGGATTACAGGCATGTGCCACCACACACAACTAATTTTTGTGTTTAGTAGAGATGGGGTTTCACCATGTTGGCTAGGCTGGTCTCAAACTTCTGACCTTAAGAGATCTGCCTGCCTCGGCCTCCCAAAATGCTAGGATTACAGATGGGAGCCGCAGTGCCCAGCCTGTGTGCTGATTTCTTTGCAGAAATGAGAGGTGTTGTTGTTGTTGTTGTTGTTGTTTTTGTGTTTTTTTTTGAGACAGAGTCTTGCTCAGCTGCCCAGACTGGAGTGCAGTGGCCCAATCTTGGCTCACTGCAATCACCATTTCCCAGATTCAAGCCATTCTCCCGTCCCAGCCTCCCGAGTAGCTGGGATTACAGGCATCCGCCATCATGCCCGGCTAATTTTTGTGTTTTAGAAGAGACAGGGTTTCAACATGTTGATCAGGATGGTCTTGAACTCCTGACCTCCCATGATCGGCCCGCATCAGCCTCCCAAAGTGCTAGGATTACAGGCATGAGCTGCCATGCCCAGCCCAGAAACCAGAGTTTTAAAATTACATCTTTCTTAGTAGGTGTGGGCTATAAAAGGAAAAAGATTAACCCACTCACTCCTGTTACAAGGAAGGACAGAAAGTGGAAGAAAACTTCATTTTTAGTTTTGTTGTAGAAAAGTTTGAGCATATATGAAAGTAGAGAGAATAGGCTGGGCGTGGTGGCTCACGCCCGTAATCCCAGCACTTTGGGAGGCCAAGACGGGTGGATCACGAGGTCAGGAGATTGAGACCATCCTGGCTAACACGGTGAAACCCCATCTCTACTAAAAATGCAAAAACAAAATTAGCCAGGCATAGTGGTGGGTGCCTGTAGTCCCAGCTACTAGGGAGGCTGAGGTGAGAGGATGGCGTGAACCTGGGAGGTGGAGGTTGCAGTGAGGTGAGATCACACCACTGTACTCCAGCCTGGGCGACAGAGTGAGACTCCATCTCTAAATAAATAAATAAAGTAGAATAATATAATATGACTTCCCATGTATTCATCATCCAATTTCTTTCTTTTCTTTTTTTCTCTTTTCTTTTCTTTTTTTTTTTTTTTGAGTCTCACTCTGTTGCCAGGCTTGAGTGCAGTGGAGCAATCTTGGCTCACTGCAACCTCTGCCTCTTGGGTTCAAGCGATTCTCCTGCCTCAACCTCTTGAATAGCTGGGACTACAGGGGCATGCCACCACACCCAGATAATTTTTGTATTTTCAGTAGAGACGGGGTTTCACTATGTTGGTCAGGATGGTCTCGATCTCTTGACCTCATGATCTGCCTGCCTTGGCCTCCCAAAGTTTTGGGATTACAGGTGTGAGCCACCGCACCTGGCCTCTTTTTCTTTTTCTTTTCTTTTTTTTTTTTTTTTTTTTTAAAGATAAGGTCTCTTACTTTGTCACCCAGGCTGGATGGAATTACATAATCATGGCTTATTGTAGCCTCCTGGGCTCAAGTGATCCTCCTGTCAGCCTTTTATGTAGCTAGGACTGCAGACGAGTGCCACTATGCCCAGCTAATTTATTTTGCTTGTTTGTTTGTTTTAGAGATGGGATGTTACTGTATTGCCCAGGCTGATCTCAAACTCCTGGGCTCTCCTTGGCCTCCCAAATTGCTGGGATTACAGGGAGAAGCCACTGTACCCAGCCCATCACCCAATTTCAGCAGTTGTCAACTCATGGTCAATTTTTTTTTTTTTTTTTTTTGAGATGGAGTTTCGCTCTTGTTGCCCAGGCTGGAGTGCAATGGCATGATCTTGGCTCACTGCAACCTCTGCCCACTAGGTTCAAGTGATTTTCCTACCTCAGCCTCCCAAGTCGTTAGCATTACAGGCGACCGCCACCACGCCCAGCTAATTTTTGTTATTTTTAGCACAGATGGGGTTTTGCCATGTTTTCCAGGCAGGTCTCAAACTCCTGACCTCAGGTGATCCACCTGCCTTGGCCTCCCAAAGTGCTGGGATTACAGGTGTGAGCCACCACACCCGGCCAATTCATGATCATTTCTGTTTCATCTGTTCCAGTGATTATCTACCAGGTGCCAATTCATGATCATTTCTGTTTCATCTATTCCAATGATTATCTACCAGGACTGATTTTGTCATTTGTCAATGTCTTGAAAGATTTTTGCTTGTCGCAATCCTGGAGGGAGGAATTGTGAGGGGCAGGTGCTACTGATTTCTATTGGGTGGAGATCAAGTATGTTGCTAAACATTCCACAATGCACAGGGCAGCCCACACTATCCACACAACTAAAAAATTAGCCCAAAATGTCATCTGAGGTTGAGAAATCCTTATCTATATCTTAATGCACTGACATTTTTATAATGTTATTCCATCTAAGAATAGGAGAGGTGATTATTTGTTCAGATGTACTTTAATGTCATTCATCAGATAATGTCATTCAAGACTGGTATAAAATTTCCCTTGTGTAGGTTTTTCGTATTACTTACAAATTTACTACTCTGATTCTTAGTATAAGTTAAGGCTATTGATTTTAATGTGTCAATTTTTTATCCAGCTACTTCACTGAGTGAGTTTTATCGTTCATTCGCTGGACTGTTTTTTTGAGATGGAGTCTCGCTTTGTCACCCAGGCACGATCTCGGCTCACTGCAGCCTCCACCTCCCAGGTTCAAACAATTCTCCTGCCTCTGCCTCCCGAGTAGCTAGGATTACAGGTGTGCGCCACAATGCCCAGATAATTTTTGTATTTTTAGTAGAGATGGGGTTTCACTATGTTGGCCAGGATGGTCTTGATCCATTCTCTGGACTTTTCAGTATTATTATCTGCAAGTAGAGGTAGTTTTACTTTCTCTTTACTCATATCTGATTGATTTATATTGCCTGATTGCATATGTCTAGTACAGTGTTAAATTGTAGGGAAAATAATGGGTGTCTTTGCCTTGTTCTTGAGCATAGCAGAAATACCTCTAGTGCATTTAGTAGGTACTAGCTTTAGGACAAAGGTCTATGTATTTTATCATGTTGAGGAAGTATCCCTCAGTTCATTTTTGCTTGAGTGTTTTTATTGTCTGTGGTGCTGAATTTTGTTGAACATTTTCTCAGCATCTCTAGACGTATATTATTCCTTACTTATATGCATTTAATGTACTATAGTAAGTGCTATAACAAGGGGAGTGAGTTGTTGGAACTCTAAGTTAGGAAAAGGTACACAGAGGAGTTAACACTTGAACTGAATCTGAGGGATACAAAGGAGTTTGGAATGTAGGAAAAGGAGGGAAGACATTCAGGAGTATAAATAATTACAGGAATGGGGTAATTTATGAGCCCATCATAGGCTTTGGGTACCAGATTATATTTCCTAAATTCATATGCCTCCTCCTTCTCTAATCCCTCTGCTCCATTCTCTTGGTCACTCTTACACATTCACCTGTCTTAAATGAGTTTGCCTTATTCATTTGTTCACTTAGCAGTTCAGCTGTCATCCATTATTTTATATAGTGTTTTTAAAAATTTTGTCCTCTTTTAGTCATATAGCAAACCCTTACTGAGATATCATTAATCCCTTCTACACATTTAGTCTCAGTCTATCACATGAATCATGGGCTGCTGCTTTCTTTTTTTCTTTTTTCAGGATGTAAGAGCACGCCTAAAATGACAAAGTCAGCTCAAACTCAGGATTCATTTCAGGAGCAGATGAGGAAAAGACTGAAAAGGGTTGAACCCTGGAACTTCATACCAGAAAGACCTTGCATATATGAAGAGAAATTAAAGAAACAGCAGGACAAAAACGAAAATTTACAAATATTTTCAGTTGCCCATACAAAAATCCTTACTGTAGATAGAAGCCATACAAATGTTGAATTTGGCCAAAACTTCTACCTGAAATCAGTCTTCATTAAGCAACAGAGATTTGCTAGAGAAAAAACTCCATCAAAATGTGAAATACAAAGAAATAGTTTCAAGCAGAATTCAAATTTACTTAACCAATCAAAAATCAAAACAGCAGAGAAACGCTATAAATGTAGTACATGTGAAAAATCCTTCATTCACAATTCATCCCTTCGTAAACATCAGAAAAACCACACTGGAGAAAAATTATTTAAATGTAAAGAATGTTTAAAAGCTTTCAGCCAAAGTTCCGCTCTGATTCAGCATCAAAGAACTCACACAGGAGAGAAACCCTATATATGTAAAGAATGTGGGAAAGCCTTCAGCCATAGTGCATCCCTTTGTAAGCATCTAAGAACCCATACTGTGGAGAAATGCTATAGATGTAAAGAATGTGGTAAATCCTTCAGCCGAAGGTCTGGGCTTTTTATACATCAAAAAATCCATGCTCAAGGAAATCCTAATAAATATAATCCAGGTAGGAAGGCATCTAGTTGCAGCACATCCCTTTCTGGAAGTCAGAAAATTCATCTCAGAAAGAAGTCCTACTTATGTAATGAATGTGGCAACACCTTTAAGTCTAGCTCATCCCTTCGTTATCATCAGAGAATTCACACTGGAGAGAAACCTTTCAAATGTAGTGAATGTGGGAGAGCCTTCAGCCAGAGTGCGTCTCTTATTCAACATGAAAGAATTCACACTGGAGAAAAGCCCTATCGATGCAATGAATGTGGGAAAGGCTTTACTTCTATTTCACGACTTAATAGACACCGAATAATTCATACTGGAGAGAAACTGTATACTTGTAATGAATGTGGTAAAGCCTTAAGTTCCCACTCAACACTTATTATTCATGAGCGAATTCATACCGGAGAGAAACCCTGTAAATGTAAAGTATGTGGAAAAGCCTTCAGACAGAGTTCAGCTCTCATTCAACATCAGAGAATGCATACTGGAGAAAGACCCTATAAATGTAATGAGTGTGGGAAAACTTTCAGGTGTAACTCATCACTTAGTAATCACCAGAGAATTCATACTGGAGAGAAACCATATCGATGTGTAGAATGTGGGATGTCTTTTGGCCAAAGTGCAGCTCTGATTCAACATCAGAGGATTCATACAGGAGAAAAACCCTTTAAGTGTAATACATGTGGAAAAACTTTTAGACAAAGCTCATCACTTATTGCACATCAAAGAATTCATACTGGAGAGAAACCCTATGAATGTAATGCATGTGGGAAACTCTTTAGCCAGAGGTCATCCCTCACGAATCATTATAAAATTCATACTGAAGAGGACTCCTTAAAAGCCGATATGCATGTGTGAAAACCTTAAACCAAAGCTCATCAGAGAATACATGCTTGAGAGTGATTTATTAAATATAATGACTATGAGAAAACGTGTACTTCTCACCAGATACTAAGTTTTAAGAATAAACTTTAGCTATATAATAACTATCGGGAAAGCTTTTATGCTTGTCAGTTTTTAAAATATCCCAAGACAGTTCACTGTTGCAGACATTGAAATTGGCCATTTGTAAGATAAAAGGTATGTTTATAAAATCTCTCTTTATATAATATATGCTATCTGTGACATGCAAAAATGAGAACAGTCTGGGTGTGGAGGTGCTGAATTTTTCATTAGAAAAACAATTGTGTAAGCTACTATTATATAAGTATATTTATTACAGCAGACATTTTCATAGCAAACAAAACAATTGGTCTTAAAAATATATGCAATATATACTTACCTGGCAGGGGAGACACCATGATCACGAAGGTGGTTTTCCCAGAGCGAGGCTTATCCATTGCCCTCTGGATGTGCCGACCCCTTCAGTTTCCCAAAATGTGGAAAACTCGACTGCATAATTTATGGTAGGGGGGAATACATTCGCGCTTTCTCCTAATATATATACACACACACACACACACACACACACACGCAGTATTAGAGCAAAGGACCAAATAAGAGATGAAAACTAACTGAACTACCTCTTAGTGTCTGGAATTTACCTTTTCCTGACCTATTGTCAAACTTCATGCATGACTTTTATTAAAAAAAAAATCTGTTACCTTCTTCGTTCTAGTCATTTCCAAACAACATCTAATAGCCTCCCATATTTGCTACACATTTCCTAGTTTTGTTTTCAGAAGTTTTTCTTTATTGTCTTGAAGTCATATTTATTATGAAACCATACTTGCTATGCTCTGAACAGTAATGTTAGATAGTTTAGGTTGAAGCATTTTGTTTGTTGAGGCAATCACTTCAAGGTTAAAGCTATTAATATTTTTTTAGTTGGCTGCAGATGAAATCCTAATTGTTTAAAGAGCCTATCACCTGTGACAATTTTCAAAAGGAATCAGTTTATGAAAGAAAAGTTTGTTTTCCTCATAGGGTTTTTAAGGTTTCAGACTGCAAAGGAAATTCTTCAGAAATAATTATAAATTTCAAAACTGATTTACTTAGTAATGTTTGTTTATGCCCGAGTTTGGGCCAGATATTATCCTGAGCTCTAGAAATTTTATGGAAGAAAGAAACAGACCTTAAAGAAGTCACAAATTGAGTGGATGGAGAAGAGAAGGTTAAAGGGAGTAAGCAAATTATTATGTGTTAAAGGGGTTTTTACAGGTAAATAGTTAAGCTGTGATACTGTGTTGCAGAATACAAATGGAGAGATTTGCATGGGATGCAGAAATATGGAAGACTAACCAAGCAAACCAGGAGAGACCAGCAATAGTGTCCCAGAGACCATGATGTCTGAGCCCAGTTTTGGAAGAATAGTAGGTATTCTTCATAAAGTGAGATTCTAAATAGAGAGAACCGCATATGCAAAGGTATAGGGTGGGTGGGTAACAGCATACTACATTTGTAGAGAATATAGGAAGTAATGAAAAAAGATACTGAAGCTTGAGAAGAAGGCAGTGGCTAGGTAACAAAAGGTCTTACTTGCCAAACTAAGGAATTTGAATTTTATTCTGAAATTTAGGGTACCAAGTATCGATTTTAAGTAATGGAACCTGTATTGCATGAATGTGTAGAAGATGAATTTAGGAGATTGAAGATTGCTGAACAGACTGAAGCCTAGAATTCAGCCTCCAGTGATGAGTGAAGGAGGCTCTAAGCTTAAGCAAGGATAGTCAGTAAAGAATATGTTGCACATGCTAATGTAGTAAGAATAGATAGGGCATAGTTTTTGAAATCAAATAATTGGGGAAGGTGATTGACACACAGGGTAGATTAACTGCTAGGTTTGTGCCTTAGTTACCTGGATAGACGGTGGTGTGATATGCCTTGTAGGCAATATAGGGGTAAACAGTTTGATTTTATACATGTTAAATTAGTCATCCAAACCCAAAAGGTCAATTTGAGCTGGATGGCTTGAGTTAGGAGTACTTAAGATATAGTTAGTAGTGAAAAGCTTGGCACATGTAAATTGACCATGAGAATGTATAGATTAGAATGAGAAAGGGATCATGGGTACAACCCAGGAAAACATCAATATACAAGAAGTAGATGAAGGAATTGTGCAAAGATGAAAAGGAATTGCCCTTTATGTAGGAGAAAAGGCAGAAGAGTGATGTCACTGAGCCCAAGGGATAAATGAATCTCAGATGGGCAGTAGTGTCAGGTGCTATAAATGAAGTAATAAGGAGAGTAAATTGGTAAATAAGGAGATAATTGTAGACTTTGGCAAGAGAAATTTCATTGAAGGAGGGTGAACAAGTAGACTGTTGAAGACTGTATTTCAAATATAAATGAAGGGAAGAATGACTTAGGGAGCATTTCTATTTTAATGATTTAATGTATACACGTGTTGAGGGTGGATTAAAGAAGACATCGCTGGGAGGAACAACTTTTCTGAAATAAATTCGAGTCATAGCATAGGTGGAGGAATTAACCTTAACTTCAGGGAGGGAAAAGCCCACATAAAGGTGGGAATACAGGTAAGTGATTTGGAGGTGAAGGAATTTTCTGCCTGCTGACTCATGTTCTCTAAGATAGGAGAAAGATATCATTTTTTAAGTTGTTGCTAAGAGTTGCAGTTTGGGTATTTGGGTGCTTAATGAGTTTCAGTCTTTGCCCTGGAGGTTTCTTGGGAAGTCAAGGCTCTTGAGTTTTATTTCCTACCCTTGTTTCAATAAGAAATCACCATGTTTGTCAGTTTCATGTATTTGATAGTTGTTATTTTTAATTATAAGAAAAAAATTTGCTCGTGAATTAAAGTTTGAAAACTCAGGAAGGGAGAGAAAATGCTTTTTAAAAAGTGGTAAATCTGAAGAGATTGGAAAGAAATGTCAGAATTCAACAGGCATGTGGAGGTAGATGGAAAGGCATTACAAATTGGGGAAAAGCTTGTTGAGTGGCAAGGAGGCATGATGTGTTCACGGTATTATTGCAAATTGTATTTTAAAACTTCATTCCTGTTTGTTACTAGTATATAGAAGTATAATTGGTTTTTGTATATTGACCTTGTATTCAGCAACCTAGCTAAATTTACTTATTTCTAATAGCTTGCTTGTAGATTCTTTTGGATATTCTGCACATACGATCATCTAAATAATTTCCGTTCTATTTCTCCTTTCCAATCATAATACATTTTATTTATTTTTCTTACGTTATAGCACTAGCACAGGCCAGTACATTGTTGAATGGAAACGATAAGTATATTTCTCTATTTAATATTATGTTAGCTTTCTTTCCAGGCTGGGCATGGTGGCTCACACCTGTAATCCCAGCACTTTGAGAGTCCAAGACAAGAAGATTGCTTGAGCCCAGCAGTTCGAGACCAGCCTGAGCAACAACAACAGCAACAAAATTAGCCAGGCATAGTGGTGCACATCTGTAGTCCCTGCTACTTGGGATGCTGAGGTAAGAGAATTGCTTGAGCTCAGGAGGTTGAAGCTGCAGTGAGCTGTGATCCCACCACTGCACTCCAGCTTGGGGAAAGAGCAAGACTCTGCCTTCCCCGTGTGCGCCCCCCACCCCTGCCCCCACCAAAAAAATTGTTTGTGGATCCCTGTTACGAGAATAAGGACATTCCCTCGCATTCCTAGTGTGATGTGAGTTTTTATCATAAAAGGGAGTAATATTTTGTCATGTCCATTTTCTGCATTGGTTGAAATGATCATTTTGTTTTTCTCTTCATTCTTTTAATAGATAATTGTCTGAATTTTGGTGTTACCCAATGTTTCATTCCTGAAATAACTTCTACTTAGTCATGATATATCATGATGTATGTGTATGTGTATGTAAGATCAGGTTTCTTCCTTAGTAAACAGAAGCCTGATGAAGTGCCCAACGTTGTGTTCTAAGAACTTAGAGCAAAAAGAAATTATCCAAGTCTCAAGGAGAGATGTAATAAGACGTGGAAATGAAGTACTCTTGGAAGGCAAGGCCAAGAGTAATGCAGGAGCAAAAGGCTCAGAGGAAGAGTAAATCTAGTATTTGCAGGGACCTGGTGTAGAGGGCTCCTGATAGGATAAAATAAAAATATTTGAAATGAAAGGTATAGTTACCCTGTCAGAGACTTTGGATGCTGTCTAAGACTGCAGGAGTTTGGATATGATGATGGACATATTAATTCACTGTATATTTCTGAGGAGCAAATGACCAATTTGAAGACTATTTTAGGAAGAATTATCTGATAGAATAGATGATTCAAAGATTATTTAGTTATTTCTGGCTTGAGAAACTGAAGGACTGATTCTCGGGAGTAGGGCTTTGGGCGAGTCTGTAAGAAGAGTTCTTAAGGAGAACTAAAAAGGTTATTTCTGTTCTTGGTGTCTGAAACTGTTCTGGTATTTTGCCAAATACTACGGATGGTAGAATTCTTAATTAAAGCTGACATAGTTATATTTTTAAAAATTAAGGTGCAATTAGTCTTTCAAGATCAGAAGATATTTCATTAGTAACATAGTTCAGTCTGTTCCAGGCTGTAAAGTCAGTTATTTCAGTAATATAATTTCTAAGATCTATAAAAAATGAAAATATTTTATTTTCTTACATAACTTTCTTTGAGAGTATTGAACAGTCAAGAAACTTGTATGTTTTCCAGTCCCCATTCCGCTTCAAGTTACATAGTGTCTAGCCTTTTCAGCTCTAGAAATTCCACATTATTATGTAATATCCTGCTTTATGGTTCTTAGTGGTATATGGTATAGATCAACTCAAAATTTTAAATTTTCATCATATGAATTTTTGTGTAGAGATTTCAAGATGAGTTGACCTGAGGACAAAAAGAACTACAAAGAAATTTTACTGTTTTCCTGTTGGTATATATTGTTCAATAAAACAATATATTGGTATATATCATTCAATAAAATAATTATGTATTACAAATTAAATTTTCAACCTAAAAATCAGATTGTTCCAGGAAGATGGAATAGACAGATGTACCTTTCCTTATTTATCCCATACATCTGAAACCTTGTATATTATAAACAAACATAAGACTCTGGTGATTCTTTTCTTTCTTTCTTTCTTTTTTTTTTTTTTTTCCCTTCAAGACAGGGTCTTGTTCTGTTCCCAGGATGGAATGCAATGATGTGATCACGGCTTACTGCAGTCTTGACCTCCTGGGCCCAAGTGATCCTCCTACCCCAGCCTCCAAAATAGCTGGGACCACAGTCCTGTACCATGCATCACTGTGCCTGGCTATTTTTTTTTGCAGGGATGGGTTTCCATATGTTTCCCAGGCTCCAACTCCTGGGCTCAAGTGATCCTTCCACCTTGGCCTCCCAAAGTGCTGGGATACAGGTGTGAGCCACCATGCTTGGCCGGTGGTGATTCTTTTTACCTCATATATCCCAGACTTGGAGCTGAAGAAGGTAGAAACCCAGAAACACCGACAGAGACCCACCAAAAAAAGAAGCTCTAAGGAAAGCCAAGAAAAGTCTCTACCCAAAGGACCAGGAATATGGCAGTCTAGGAAGACAGAAAACTTTAGACAGCCACTCTACTTTAGTCAGACAACCAGATAAAGCTGCACCCATGACTATGCACACCAGCAAAAGCCAAGTGGGAAGTCTAAACTTCCACCCTTATTAGGATGTAAAGAAGGCTCGTAAAACCCCTGCTGGGTGGTGTCAGAGGCCAAGAGCTAGGTTATTCATCCACACTGGCTGGCAGTGAGCACCTGCCCCATCTCAGCAATAATAGTGGGGACCATGTGCAGAAGGGCTTCCATCCCCACCCGGTAGGAAGGAGGCATAATTTCCCATTTCTGCTAGGTTGGTGTAATGTGGGCCTAGTGCAGAGTAAGACCATTTGCCCCTGCCCAGCAGTAATCAGACCACATTCCAGCCCCACAGAGTTGCTGGAACTAACTAGGGAGCAGGAATAAGGCACACTTGTACCTCCCAACCACAGTTATATCAGTGCAGGCCTAGTGAGCCGCCAGAAATCTCACCCACACGAAGTAAAGTGGAGACCCTTTATATCATGTGGTATCTAGAGATGGCAAATGAGGAACCTGAACTTCTAGTCCACCTGGTCAAATAAGATTCAGAGTTTTATCACATAATACCAAAAATGGTCAAGTTTCAACAAAAAGTCATGTCAAGAGCCAGGAAGATCACTTGAATGAAAAATGACAATCAGTAGACACTAACAAGTTAATGATAGACATGTTAGAATTATGTGACAAAGATTTTTAAGTAGCCATCATAAACGTTTCAATGAGCAATTATGAAAATGTTTGAAATAAGAAGACTCTAAGCAAAGAAGTGAGATAAAGAAAAAATGGAAATTTTAGGCTGGGTGCGGTGGCTCATGCCTGTAATCCCAACACTTTGGGAGGCCGAGGCGGGCAGATCATGAGGTCAGGAGTTCAAGACCACCCTGGCCAATATGGTGAAACTCTGTCTCTACTAAAAATGCAAAAATTAGCCGGGTGTGGTGGTGGGCACCTGTAGTCCCAGCTACTTGGGAGGCTGATGCAGAAGAATCGCTTGAACCCAGGAGGTGGAGGCTGCAGTGAGCCAAGATCATGCCACTGCACTCCAGCCTGGGCAACAGAGCGAGACTCTGTCTCAAAAAAAAAAAAAGGAAATTTTAGAACTAAAATACAGTAACCAAAAATTTAAAAACTCACCTCATAGGCACAACAGCAGACCTGAGAGAACAGAGGAAAGTATCAGTGGATTTAAAGATATAATAGAATTTACTCAGTCTTAAATACAGAGAGAATACAGACTGGAAGAAAAGCAGAGACTCAGGAAATCTGTAGAACTGTAATAAAAGATCTAACAATATAATCAGTTCAGGAGAGAGAGAAGAAAGAGTGGGCCTGGAAAATCTTTGAAGTATTAATGGCTGAAAATTCGCAAGTTTAGCAATAAGTATGAACCTATACATTCAACAAGCTGAGCAGACCCCCAAAAGCATGAAACCAAGGAATCCACACCAAAATACATCACAGTTCAACTTCGGAAAACTAAAAATCTGGAGGCTAGAGAGAAAAATCACACCTTACCTATAGGGATAAAAATCAAATGAAAACAGATTTTTCACCAGAAACCACAGAGGCACAATGTTTTTCAAGTATTGAAATAAAAGAATTTTTTACCCAGGGAAATGACATCGGCAGAAGAGGAAGCCCTAGCCCCTTGTTCTCCCACAGAGACATGAACTAAACATCAAATTACAAACCAAATGGCTTTTGTGAGAATTGCAGACGCTATTTAAGAGGTTGTAGCACCCCAAGTGAGTGCAAAGAAGAGACACATCAGAGTGGTAGAAAATTTTTGACATTTTACCCACCCTAGCCACTCCCACTGCCTCGCATGGCAAGGTGTGATGAGGGAAAAACACTCAGCTCTCAGGTTTTCCCTCAGGAGGGAAGAAGAGTGGGCTGTGCATCCAATGTTTTAGCTTTTCATGGTGCTTTCCAAGGGCATGGTTTCTGTCTCATGAGACTCAGAGTACTGACTGGAATTAGTAGTTTGGATGCTGGGGGGCTGCTGAGGACAAAGGTGAGCACTGGAGCTTGGTACATCACCAGAGAGACTAACACTGCAAACAGGAAGAGGAACAAGAGGTTGCAATCTCTAAAGAAGAAGCAGGCGAAAACCTCGCTCTATGCACAAGCCCAGAGAAAGTTTGAGACAATCCCAGAATCTCTAGTTATGCTAAATGATGACGATCTTCTTTTATACAAAGCCAATCCTTAAAGACTCCTGGAGGGGACTGTTTTTTCAAATGGCCAAATCTCAACAAAAGATCACAAAGCTATAAAGAAAGAGTGAACCATGTCTCAATAAAAAGAAACTAACCTCCAGAAACCAACCCTAAAGAAATGGAGATCTGGCCAGGCGAGGTGGCTCATGCCTATAATCCCAGCACTTTGGAAGGCCAAGGCAGGGGGATCACTTGAGGTCAGGAGTTTGAGACCAGCCTAGCCAACATGGTGAAAACCATCTCTACTAAAAATACATAAATTATTCACGTGTAGTGGCGTGCATCTGTAGTCCCAGTTATATGGGAGGCTGAGGCACGAGAATCCCTTGAACCTGGGAAGTGGAGGTTGCAGTGAGCTAAGATCGCATCACTGCACTGTAGCCTGGGTAACAGACTTGTCTCAAAAAGATGCTAAAGAGAATTCTTTAAATAAAAGGTAATAACAACATGAAACTATGAAAATATAAAGCTCTGATAAAGGTAAATACATAGATACAGAATCCCGTAGTATTGTAATGTTGGAACGTAAACCATTTTTAAGCGTGCTGTAAAATTTGAAAGAAAAAAGCAAAGCTAGGTTGGGTGCAGTGGCTTACACCTATAATCCCAACACGTTCGGAGGCTGAGGCAAGTGGGTCACTTGAGGTCAGGAGTTTTAGACCAGCCTGACCAACATGGTGAAACCCCGTATCTACTAAAAATACAAAAATTATCTGAGCATAGTGGCGGGTGCCTGTAATCCCAGCTACTTGGGTGAGGTAGGAGAATTGCTTGAACTTGGGAGGCGGAGGTTGCAGTGAGCCGAGATTGCACCACTGCACTCCAGCCTGAACAACAAGCGAGACTGTCTCAAAAAAAAAAAGGGGGGGGGGGGAGGGATGGACCAAAGCTAGGCATGGTGACATGTGCCTGTAATCCTAGCACTTTGGGAGGCTGAGGTGGGAGGATCACTTGAGGCCAGGAGTTCGATACTAGTGTGGCCAACATAGGCAGATCCTGTCTCTACGAAACATTTTAAAATATTAAAAACTGATTGCTATACCTTTTTGGTAGATTAGCCCTTTATCATTATGTAATTTTCCTCTCTCAATTTTGTCTACAAAGTCCACATTATTTAATATTAATACAGTAGGCCACTTTAGTGCCTTTGACATTGAACTCATGGGATTCTGGGTGACCAGGGTCATTGTCCAATATCAAAAGAAAATTCAAGAGCAGTCCCTTACTGGCAAGGTACTTCCTGATTTCATGGACAAAAGCATCAGTGGAACCAGTCCAGAAAAAGTTTCTCATTGTCCAGGCCTTTTGGTCGTGTGCCCAAGAACGGAAAGTTCTTTCTTAACCTTTTTCCTCCAAGGCTTGGAGGTCAGCAGCATTATACATAATAGCAGTTCTGACTACTTTTGCACAAAACAGTAAAGATACTCTATTCCTTCCTGCCTTTATTTTTTGTAAAGACAGCATCTTGCCATGTTGCCCAGGCTGTCCTGGAACTTACGGTCTCAAGTGATCCCCCGACTTCGGCCTCCTAGGGTGCTGGGATTACAGGCATGAGCCACTGTACCCAGCCTGGCTTTTACCTTTCCTACAGCTGTCGAATTTGGCAATATTTCAGGTTTGCCAAGAAAATAACATTCATCTGCTTCGAAGATTTAAAATGTTGCTGGCGTGTCCTTACTTGTTCTTCCTGACCTTGTGAATTAACAAGCTTTCAAACAATCCTTTACATATGCTTTCAGTGGTACAGAGGAGGCAAAATACATTTTCCTTGGCCATCTATGTTCGTGGCTGAGACCCCTAAGACAAAAGACAGATTAACAAGAGCAAAACATACAAGTTTCTTTAATGTAAGTTTTACATGACACAGCAGCCTACATAAGGAAATGAAGTCCCAAAGAAACAGTTGTGTGTTTTTATGCTAACTTTGATGAAGAGTCACAGAGAAATATAAATGGACAAAGAGGATATGATCTAATGGTAATACACTGGGGGCAACTTAGCAAGGCCTGTTTGTTCAGAGTTTTCTTTGTGACTATGTATCTTCAGCAATAAAGATGTTACTTTCCTCCAGGTATAGGGAGGGCAAATCTCACATGAGAATCTTACGACCTGCTTCAGAGGAAGGTTAGTAAATTCTTACTAGGTTTTACAACCTGCTTTGTGGGAGACGTGTGGAAAAGTCCTTCCTGTTTCTGCTGTTTTCTCAAATGATGAGGTGCCATGTTTTGGCATGTGTGTGTCCTGAACTGCATCAATACATATGGGGAGGGAACAAAATTAGATGTGTTCTACCCAATCTGCCTTCTTTTCTTCTTTACTGTATGCTTTGAAGGCTGCAAAATTTCCTCTCAACATTCCTTTTACCTAAATCTTTTCTAAAAAGTTTCTAGTCTTTTAAAAAATGTCAAACTTAATTACGTTGTCAAAGAATATGGTCTCGTGTGATACCAATTCTTTGAAATGTGTTGAGGCTACTTTACAGACTACTATGAGATCTTATCGTACATAAATATATGCTTTTACATGTGTTTTCTTCAGTTTTGGGATGGAGTAGCCTTCATGTCTATTCATTAATATAAAACTAATTTTGCTTTTCATATATTTCATATCTATAGTGACCTTTTTGTCAGCTTTTCTATTAGTTACTGAGAAGGTAGGTTAAAAACTCTAAGGCCAGGGTGGTGTCTGATGTCTATAATCCCAGCATTTTGGGAGGCCAAGGCAGGAGGATTGCTTGAGACCAGCCTGGGCAACAGAGTAAGATCCCATCCCTACAAAAAAGAAAGAAAACAAAACTAAAACTGACTCCCTGCTGTGTGGATTTCTACTCTTGGTGGTTCTGCCCATGTTTGCTTTACGTATTTTGTATCTTATGTTATTAAATACATAAAAGTTTAAAATATTTTCTTTCCTGATAAATTAATGCCTTTTTTTTTTCTTTTAAAGACAGAGTCACGCTCTTGTTGCCCAGGCTAGAGTGCGGTGGCCTGATACCAGCTCACTGCAATCTCCGCTTCTCGGGTTCAAGTGATTCTCCTGCCTCAGCCTCTCGAGTAGCTGGGACTACAGGTGCCCGCCACCATACCCGGGTAATTTTTTTTGTATTTTAGTAGAGACGGGGTTTCACCATGTTGGCAGGCTCGTCTCGAATTCCTGACCTCAGGTGATTGACCTGCCTCGGCCTCCCAAAGTGCTAGAATATTATAGGCGTGAGCCACTGTGCCTAGCCTAAATTAATCCTTTTATCATTATGTAATTACCTTCTCTACCTGTAGCAATATTTTTTACCTTAAAGTTTTTGTTTGATCTAAATATAGCTACATAAACTTTCTATGTTTAGTATTTGCCTGTTTTATCTTTTTCCACCTTTGACTTTCAAGCTTTGTTTATCCTCATGTTTTAATAGCTAGATTTTTACAAATCTATTCTGACAGGTTTTTTTTGTTTTTTTGTTTTTTGGTTTTTTTTTGAGACAAGAGTTTCACTCCTGTTGTCCGGTCTGGAATGAAATGACGCAATCCCAGCTCACTGCAACCTTTGCCTGCCTCTCTGCTTCAAGCAGTTCTCCTGCCTCAGCCTCCCAAGTACCTGGGATTACAGGCAGGCTCCACCATGCCTGACCAATTTTGTATTTTTAGTAGAGAAGGCGTTTCTCTATGTTGGTCAGGCTCGTCCTGAACTCCCGACCTCAGGTGACCTGCTTCAGCCTCCCAAAGTGCTGGGATTACAGGCGTGAGCCACCACACCTGGCCTTTTCTTTTCATTTGAAAGCTCATTCCATGTGTCTATGTAGTGATTATTGATAGATTTGGATTTATTGCTATCCTTTTCTTGTTTACTGTTTGTTTCAAGTTTTCTGATTTTCTCTCTGCCACCCCGACCTCTTTACCTACTTTTTGAAATTGCACACTCTATGTTGTGGAGGTTTATGAAGGACCATTTCTCTACCAGAACAACTGTGATGAATATGTTTAGGAGGTTTCCATGTTACAGTGTTCTTGTAATTCTGGAGACAACTTGTTCAAGCCATACGTCTTAGTGCAGCAGTAGATTTTTTAGTTAATAATGTTTGGGGCTGTCTGGGTTACCTTAGGTTGACTATATGAATAGTTAAGTTTTTCGTATTTTTCAGTATTTTGAAATAGTTCAGACAGTTGTGAAAGAAAAAGGTATTAAAGACAGTAAAAACAGATTTTATTAAGTGTTGCAGTGGAGGAAAGCAGCTTCAGTAAAGCTGAGCTCAACTCTGAATGCAGCAAAGCCAGCCTGGGATTTATAAAGCGTACAAACACAGTGAGGAGTCAGTGGGTGGAAAATGTCTAAAAGCAGACATCAGAGGTATGGAGATTGTCGCTAAAGGCAGGTCAAGGACTTAAGACTTCAAGGTGACAGATGAGAAATTTGGCTAACTATTGAGGATTGGCTCTCTAGCAGGATTCTAGGGACTTGCAGGCCCAGGACAAGGCCTGGTTAAGAAGAGGGGCTTAGAGGCCTAAAGTTTGGGTAAGGAGAGTGTCTTTGTCACAGTGAAAGAAGCAGAGGAAATTAGCAGCTACCTTTAGAAAACTAAGTGTTACCATATAAGCTACTACACTGATCTGCACTTCTCCAAGTTCCAAAGTGGCAGATCCATTTGAAATTACCCAAACATAGGCCACACATTTAACTGATGGAGATTTTGTCTACATTCTGTACATTGATAATTCTGAAGCACTCCGAGCAGTGCCTGACAGTGAGTGAGCTGGGGGACGGGGTGTGGTAGTGACTCCTGAGAGGCCCGCAACACCTGCGGCATTGTGCAGCCTCATCTCTTCATTATTCCTTGGTGAGGAGGACCTCTGGGTTCCATGCTTTCAGAGGACAATGAGGCTTAGCCAAGGCCGCCTCCCCTCCCCATGGGGTGGATGCCAACAGACTCCAAAGAGAGACTTCTTTTCTTTTTTTTTTCGAGACAGAGTCTTGCTCTGTTGCCCAGGCTAGAGTGTAATGGCACAATCTCAGCTCAATGCAACTTCTGCCTTCTGGGTTCAAGCGATTCTCCTGCCTCAGCCTCCAGAGTAGCTGGAATTACAGGCGCACATCACCGTGCCCAGCTAATTTTTTGCTTGCTTGTCTGTTTTGAGACAGTTTCACTCTTGTTGCCCAGGCTGGAGTGCAATGCACAATCTCAGCTCACCGCAACCTCCACCTCCCGGGTTCAAGCAATTCTGCCTCAGTCTCCCAAGTAGCTGGGATTACAGGCATGCGTCTGTAATTTTTTTTTTTTTAAAGCATATTTAGTAAAAACAAGGTTTCTCCATGTTGGTCAGGCTGGTCTCGAACTCCTGACCTCAGGTGATCCACCACCTACCAAAGTGCTGGGATTACAGGCATGAGCCACCACACCTGGCCAGACAGAGTTCTCTAGGCGGGGTAAGGGGCCGCCTGGGAACCCCGCGTCCCGCCTGGACACACCGATGACCTGCAGCGGCCACACAGTGGGCCACCGCTGCTGGCCACTGGCACAGCCTTGCCCTCTGGGCCCCCGTGCCTGCGCACTCCGACGGCCTGGTCGCGCTGCAGCCCCGCTGCCTTGTGGGAAATGTAGTCCGGCGCTCCGGGCTGTAAGCGCCGGGCGCGGCTGCGTCGGTCGCCACTGCTCCCGCTCCTGCGCTCCTGCTGGGAGAGGGTGAGTGCGGGGCTGGTGGCGGGGGGTGCGCGCCAGCCTGAGTCTCGTAGGCCCCGCAGGAGGAGCTCCGGACTGCGGCCTGAGGGGCGGGCCCGCCGCAGAGGGGCCGGGGGGCGGCCTCCAGCTCCCGGTGCACTCCTTCCCCAGGAGCTGGCTGCAGGAGCACACGGGCAGCCGACCTCCAGCGCGGTCCTGGGCAGGCGCCGAGGTGGAATCATAGCCCGGGAGCAGCGGGGATGGGGGCTCCAACAAGGGCCACACCGGTCACCACGGGTCAGGGAGGGGCCCAAGGTTCCAGGAGTCGCTCAGAGCCGAGTTCCTCCTTGGCTTTCCCCAGCCGCGCGCAGTTTTGTCCTGGGACAGGGCAGATGCTGCGAACGTGGAGCGAACCGGCCCCGCAGACATCCTGGGGATTCTGGGCGAGAGGCCGGGTCTGCCTGCGCAGCATCTGCCCTTTGTGTAAACCGTGTCTGGGGACCCGCCCTCTGGTTCGCATTCGGAGGGCGCTGGTGTGGGTTCACCTCCCATCTCTCCATAAGAATTGGGAGGCCAACGTGGTGCAAGTTTCTACCTCCGAATCTTTTTTTTTTTTCCCTTAAGCCATTTCACTGTAGCGCAACTAGAAAATTCAGATTAAAACAATCATTCAAAATATATATCAGTCTGCATGGCAGCGTGAATATGTGTATAAGCATAGAAACACTTTGCACTTGGTTTTTAAACAAATATGAATATTAGTAACTTTTTCACCATCTGTCTTTCAAAATTGAGTTATGAGATGCGTTTGGTAAGGGGTTTGAAGTGCACAAATCTTAAGCCTCGTAGTTTTTTACTGGCCTAAACACCCAATGAAAATAGAGAATACACCTGAAAAAAAAACATTTCAATATGTTGACGCCTTCTACTTATACCAGATTTTAAATACGTCGTCGTTTTAATGAGTGTGAGGGAAAGTATGGATGTGTCGTATTTAATCCTCTCCTTAGGTTTTTGTGTTAGGGTTTGTGTTTTTTTTTTTTCCAGTATTATAAACAATATAGGCCATCTGACTATATACATCTTTGCATTTTGTCTTATTCTATAAATCTCTTAAAGTGAAATTTCTAGGTCAAGGGTACAGTAAGGATTTTGATACTTCCTGTCTTACTCCCTCCAGAAAAGTTCCAGTTTATATAAACACTTGCAGTGTAAGAGTGCCAGATTTACCCACACCAACTGTGAATGTTAGTATTCTCTTGAACTTCTGAGAAGTGCAAAAGATAGGATTGTTTACATTTGCATTTTGAACACTAATGAATATTTTCATGCAGTTTGCATTTTGTATTTTAATTTTGTGTCTCATACATAAATAAGCTTCTTTCCTGACTATGCAGAAGTGTCACAGGTTCGTATGGTCAGACATGAAAACCTTTTCTTCACGTTTGGGTGTTTGACATCATTGGCAGAGAAGCTGTCTGTCCCACGAGATCACAAAAATGTTTGTAGTTTCTCTTAGTGCTTTCATGTTTTGTGTACATTTATATTTTTTTCCAAATGGTAAGCCTTTGTTACAATTTACTTAGTAATTTTTTTCTTTGGTGATACGAAATGTCACTTATTTCATATCTTGAATGAAATATATACACACACACACACATATATATACATGCATGTGTATTTGAACCATTTAGGTTGGTAGAATTTTAATTTGTTCCATTGATCCTTTTCCCTGTTTGGCTATAACATCCATGATGGCAGAGAGTTTATCTGTTTTATTGACAGCTGTATCCACCTCTACCCCATGCAGTGGTGCCTGGTATGCAGTAGGTGGTCAACAGTGTATCTGGTGAATAAGTCAGTAATACTGTGTTCCAATTCTTGTAGCTTTGTGAATACTGGCGGGCAAGTTGTCTCTCATCAGTATTCTTTTTCAGAAAAAATCTTAGCTGTTGTAATGCACAACTTAAATATTTTTTCCATAATTAATGAACCTTTTTTTTTTTTTTTGAGATGGAGTCTTGCTCTGTCACCCAGGCTGGAGTTCAGTGGTGTGATCTCAACACTGCAACCTCCACCTCCCCAGTTCAAGTGATTCTCCTGCCTCAGCCTCCTGAGTAGTTGGGATTACAGGTGCCCACCACCACTCCCTAATTTTTGTATTTTTAGTAGAGACAGGGTTTCGCCATGTTGGCCAGGCTGGTCTCGAACTCCTGGCCTCTAGTGATCCACCTTGGCCTCCCAAAGTGCTGGGATTACAGGCGTGAGCCACCGCGCTTGGCCCATATTAACTTTAAAATATTGTTACTTAGGCATAACTTGGTTGGGAATGTGTTAAGTTTATGAATTAAAGAAATGACATCCTGTATATTGAGACATCTTGTGCAAGAACATGTCATGTCTCTTCTGTTTCATCTTTATATAGCTAAATAGGCGTAATGAAGTGAACTTAATACGTGAAAATCATTTTCTTTATGTAGCTACTATTCAGGTCTTATTTAGTTTATTTATAGGTATTTTCGTTGTTGCTGTTGGAGGAGTCTTGTTTCTCATGGCTTCTTTCCCTTCCCTCAGCTCTGCCTCCTCTGGTTTTGTCCCTCCCCAAGGAAGAAACACAGGAAGGAAGGAGAAGGCAATGGCTGCTTGGCTTCTGCCTTTGGGAGCTGGGGTGAGCTCATTTTTCTCTCTCAAACCTCCCCCTTACTCCTGTACTGCATGTGGGCCTCACTGCTGAGGACCGGGTGATTGAAATGGCAGAATGCTGGATATTTTTCACAAAGCCCACTCTGTGTTTCTGACCTCTGTTCCCAGCTGCCACTTTTTCAGCTGGATGCCCTGGCCTGCTGTGTTGTTGGTGCTGTTCAAGGGTCAGAAAGGGAAAAAAATTATATGCAAGCTGGTCCTGGTGCTTAGGGCTTATGGGCTCTCAGGGATCATAAAAGAGGGCACATCTGCATGGGATACAGTCATAATTGTACCTGAATATGGTAATAAGAACAAGTGTCGTTAGGGACCCACATGATCAGTATTCCAAGCTTGAGTGAAGGGGAGGATCAGGGTGGTGGCCAGGAGAAGTAGGTAGTGTTCGCCCATCTCAGGGGCTGGGAAGGGATAACTGGAGAGGATTTGCTGTAATGGAGTCAGTGTGTCCAGAGTTTAAATCCCGACTCTACCATTTCATAGCTACAGTGTCTTGGCAAGAGGCTTGACTTTCCTGAAACATTATTTCCTCATGGTCATAATAGGAGTTACAGCATTAACTAAGTGTCTGCCATATAGATGCAATTGTTAAGAATTTCACATGGCTCATTTCATTTAATAATAATAGCTACTTCATAGGTCTGTTGAAAGTTCAAATAAAATAATGAAAGTAAAAAATGCCTGGCATGGTTCCTGGAGTGTTGAAGTTATTCAGCAAGTTGTAGGCATTCTTAGTATCATCCCAGCCAAGAACCTGGTATATAGACTTTTAGAGGTGGAATGAAGGGGACAGTGACTGATAGTGAGACATGCTTGGCTGGAGTAGAAGAAATCGGATTAAAATTTTAGGACCAAGTGTCAGGAAGGAGGAGTGGGTGCGTTTGGCGGGGTGGTGGCCATGGGGTTGGAGGTCAGTCTGAGGAATTTTGATAAGGGAGTTGGCACGATCAAAGCTTTTCTAGGAAAAAGTAGTGTCCATGAGATGGAGGGAAGCATGGAGCTGGGATGGTAGGTGAGGATTGTAGGCTTTTCTGAAAAAGAAAATAAGGCATCAGAAGACTTGACCCTAACTTCTTTCTTTTAAAGGTTAAACTAAGCCTTGTTGTCTGGAATATTGAAGACTTACGGCATTTTCTCTTTTCATAAAATTATATATTAGGGGTCGTTGATTTATTAGGATCACTTGTTTATTTATTAGAGACCAGTTTAAAGAAAGCTTCGTGGAGGCTAGTATAAACTGTTGTGATTTCCATTTGTACTACTTTCTTCAGTATTTTCACACTCAGTTATAAAAGGCAAAATAACTTTTAAAATGGGGGTATTGGAGAAAGGGAGTTTCTGGAAGAGGGAAAGGTTGAAAGGGGAAGCATTCAGAAGATTTTGGTTGATGACAGTTGTGGTTTGGTTGTCAGTAACCTGATTTTAATTTGTGTAGTCAAAATAGTGTTAATTTCTAAATCAACTTTTTTTGAGGCACAGCGTAATAAAATAACCCATTTTAAGCATTGAATTTTGACAAATTTATGCACCAACATAGCCACCCCCTCAGTCAAGGTACAGAACGTTTGCATCACCCCCAGACAGTGTCCTCATGCCACTTCTAGTCCGCGTCCCCCACCCCCGGAAGTCACTGGGTTGAGTTCTGTCTGTATAGTCTTGCCCTTTCTAGAACTTCATGTAAATGAAATCAAACAGTATATATGCTTTTGTGCCTGGTGTTTTTTGCTCAGCGTAGTGTTTTTCAGATCTATCCATGATATTGTGTGTAGTGATAGTTTGTTCCTTTTTATGTCTTAAGTAGCACACAGTTGAATATACCACCTTTTGTTCATTCACTTGTGAACAGACATGTTCAACTTGTTTCCTGTTTTTAGCTATTAGGAATAAAACTGCTCTGAACATTCATGTATGAGTCTGTTTGTGGATATATACTTTCATTTCTCTTGGGTAAATACCTAGGAGTGAAATTGCTGGGTGAAGTGTACATTTGACTTTGTAACAAACAGGTAAACTATTTTCCAAAGTATATGTACCATTGTACATTTCCTCCTGCAGTATTTGAGAATTCCAGTTGCTCCACATGCTCTTCCATACTTGGTGTATCTGTTTCCAAGAGCTGCTGTAATAAAGTGCCACAAATTGAGTGGCTCGAAACAATAGAAATTTATTGGGTCACAGTTTTGGAGGCCAGAAGTCAGAAATGAAGGCATTTGCAGGGCCGTGCTCTCTGAAACTTGTGGGGGATCCTTCCTTGCCTCTTCCTAGCTTCTAGCTTCTGGTGGTTTGCTGGAACTCTTTGGTGTTCCTTGGTGCATGGCTGCATCACTCTAATCCCTATCTCCTTTGTCACCTGATGTTATCCTTATGGGTTGATGTCTTCAAATAGCCATTTTTCTTACAAGGATAGGGGCCCACCCTACTCTATTATGACCTCATCTTAATAGTTAAATTTGAGACAACCCTATTATCAGATAAGGTCATATTGCAAGGTACTAGAAGTTGGGACTTCAACATATCTCTTTTGGGGGACACAGTTCATAACATTAGGTATTATAAGCTTTTTTAATTTTAGTTATTTTCAAGGGTGGAAAATGGTATCTTGTGTGTGGGTGTGTGTGTGTTTTTTAACTTTTATTATGAAATAATTTCAGACTTTAAAAACTGCTGCAAGGCCGGGCACGGTGGCTCACACCTGTAATCCCAGCACTTTGGGAGGCCGCGGCAGCCCAAATTTGAGGCCTGACCCAATCTGAGGTCAGGAGTTCGAGACCAACCTGGCCAACATGGTGAAACCCCATCTTTACTAAAAATACAAAAAAATGAGCCAGGTGTGGTGGCACACACTTGTAATCCCAGCTACTCAGGAGGCTGAGGTGGGAGAATCATTGGAACCCAGGAGGCAGAGGTTGCAGTGAGCTGAGATCACTGCACTGCACTCCAGCCTGGGAGACAGAGTGAGACTCCATCTAAAACAACAGCAACAACAAATGCTGCAAAAATAAAACAATTTCTGGATAGTCTTCATCTGAATTAACATTTTGCCATTTTTCTCTTCCTGTATACACACACGTTTATGTAATATATTTCTGAACCATTGGAGAATAAATTACAGACATGCCCATTTCACTCTTAAGTGTCTGTGTGTGCTTTCTGTTATCATACATGATGATAATACAGTTATCAAAATGAGAAAACTTACATCAGTACAATACTATTAGCCAATCTACAAACCTTACTTGGATTTTGCCGCCTGTCCTAGAAGTGTCCTTTATCTGGTGCAGAATCCAGTCCAGACGACACATTGTATTTAGCTGTCACATCTCCCTGGTGTCCTTTCATCTAGAATAGTTCAGGATTGATCTTCAATGACTTGGATACTTTTGAAGAGCACAGGCCATTTATTTCATAGAATGCTCCCCAATGTGGGTTTGTCTGATGTTTGCTGTTAATCTGGTTCAGATTGTGATTAATTAAGATTTGAATGGCTGATGTAGTCACAGGGTTCAGAATTCAAAAATAAGCATTCACTTAAGTCTTCTTCCTACCCTTGTCTCTAAGCTCCCAATAACCCCCCCTAAAAGGGTCATGATTCTCATTTCTTAGGTAGCCTTCCAGAGATGACTACAAAAGCGCATAAATATATATATTTTCCCCAATTTTTAATCCAGTTGGTAACAGATAATATTTACTTAGGAGTCTGCACCTGTTCTTTTTTTTTTTTTTTTTTGAGACGGAGTCTCGCTCTGTTGCCCAGGCTGGAGTGCAGTGGTGTTATCTCGGCTCACTGCAAGCTCCACCTCCCGGGTTCACGCCATTCTCCTGCCTCAGTCTCCGAGTAGCTGGGACTACAGGTGCCACCACCGCGCCCGGCTAATTTTTTGTATTTTTAGTAGAGACGGGGTTTCACTGTTTTAGCCAGGATGGTCTCCATCTCCTGACCTCGTGATCTGCCCGCCTCGGCCTCCCAAAGTGCTGGGATTACAGGCGTGAGCCACTGCGCCCGGCCACCTGTTCTATTTTTAGCTATTTTGCATTTCCCAATATATCTTGGAGACCTGTCCATATCAGTACATCAGAGGCTTCTTTCTTTGATTATATGGGTATATCATAGTTTAGTTAACCAGTCTGCCTTAAGGGACATTAGTCTAGACACTTGATAGCAGCTGATGACAGACATTTCTTCACTTCTGTTGCTGTTTCTCTGAATTACTGATCACTTGGAACTGTACAGTAGATAATGAGAAATGAGTAACTCAGATGTTGAGAAATAAAGTGTAAAGTGTAAAAAAGTGCAGACGTGTTTATAACCTGTAAATGAAATGCAGTTATGAAGTTCAATAATAGATTTGGGACACATCAGTGCAACATTAGAGTTGTTTTCCTTTTTTCATCTTTCTCCATAGTTTCATCTTTCCCATATTGGCCAGTGATGTGAGCATGAATTGTCCAGGTATTACTTTTATTTGCCTTTAAATTTAATCTTTTTTTGAATATAAATATTGGGCATATGGACTAATCATATCTACTATCCGTTTTTAAAAATTTAAAGGCTGTGAGAGAGAATTCCAAGTTTCCAATCCTCAGAAACAACTATGATGTCCATTCTTCCAGCCTTTTAAAATACCTCTCTACACCCTTTGCCCATTTTTAATATGGGTTATTTACATGTAAAAGAGGTATTTTCTATAAAGTGGATAGTATTCCTTTGCTATATGTTGCCCATATTCTCCATCGTTTTTCTTTTAAATTTGTTTGTAATGTCTTTTGTTACAATAAGTTTTGAAGTTTTATGCAGTTAAATTTCCTTTCTCTTTGTTTGGCTTTGGGATCATGCAATGAAAAGGAGCCGGGCGCGGTGGCTCATGCCTGTAATCACAACACTGGGGCCAAGGTGGGTGAATCACGAGGTCAAGAGATTGAGACCATCCTGGCAGGCCGGGCGCGGTGGCTCACGCCTGTAATCCCAGCACTTTGGGAGGCAGAGACGGGCGGATCACAAGGTCAGGAGATCGAGACCATCCTGGCGAACACGGTGAAACCCCATCTCTACTAAAAAATACAAAAAACTAGCCGGGCGAGGTGGCGGGCGCCTGTAGTCCCAGCTACTCGGGAGGCTGAGGCAGGAGAATGGCGTACACCCGGGAGGCGGAGCTTGTAGTGAGCCGAGTTCGTGCCACTGCACTACAGCCTGGGCGACAGAGCAAAGACTCTGTCTCAAAAAAAAAAAAAAAAAAAAAAGAGACCATCCTGGCCAACATGGTGAAACCCCGTCTCTACTAAAAATACAAAATTACAAAAATAAAATACAAAAATACAAAAGTTAGCTGGGCGTGGTGGCACGTGCCTATAGTCCCAACTAGCTACTCGGGAGGCTGAGGCAGGAGAATCAGTTGAACCCAGGAGGTGGAAGTTGTCGTGAGCCAAGATTGTGCCACTGCACTCCAGCCTGGCAATAGAGTGAGACTCCGTCTCAAAAAAAAAAAAAAAAAGAAAAGATTTCTGTACCCCAAGGTAATATAAATATTTTTCAGTGTTTTCTATTAGTTTTATAATTTTAAATTTACATCCTTGAGCTATCTGGAATGTACTGTCTGTGATGTGAAGTAGGGATCTAACTTCATTTAACATGATGTGGTGAAGCATTTCATCCATCCGTCCACTCGTTAAACATATTTAGCGCCACTCTGCCATGTGGTGCGCTGTGTTCTGGATACTGGGAATATTGCAGTGAATAAGAGAGGCAAAGTCTCCTCCTCTGAGCTCTTACTTTCCATAGGGGATACAGACAATAAAGAGGAAATATTGTTGAGGATAGTGTTAGGTGCTGTGATGAGGACAGCAGGACAGCATGGTAGAGTGTCACTCAGGGCTGTTGTAGCTCAGCAGAGGTGTGGCCCCTCTCAGGAGATGGCACTGGAGCTGATGTTATCTACTGAATAGTCTGCTCACTCTCCATGGACTTGAAATGGAACCTTTAAAATATGCCAAATTGTCACATATATATGAAATTTATATGAGAGTTTATATTATATATTGTTTACTTATATATGTTTATTTTAAAAATTTATATATATGTTTGTTTTTCTGGATTCTATTCCATTTTATTTCTGTTGTAATACTACACTATTTTATTTGTTGTCTCAGTATTTTTTTTTTTTTTTTTTTGAGCTGTCACCAGGCTGGAGTGCAATAGAGTGATCTTGGCTCACTGCAACCTCCGCCTGCCGGGTTCAGGGAATTCTCTTGCCTCAGCCTCCTGAGTAGCTGGGACTATAGGCATGTGCCACCATGACTGGTTAATTTTTTGTATTTTTAGTAGAGACGGGGTTTCACCATGCTGGCCAGGCTGGTCTCGATCTCCTGACCTCGTGATGTGCCTGCCTCAGCCTCCCAAAGTGCTGGGATTACAGGCATGAGCCACCGCGCCCGGCCCATTTTGTTGTTTCGTAAAGCAACTCTCGCCTCATTTTTCTTTTCAAAAGTTTTGTTACTGTTCTCATAATATTTATCCTTCTAGTAAAATTTTATTATCAAGTTCCAACAGTAATAGTAAAAAAGTAAAATTATGCAGTTCTGATTTGAATTTCAAAGTGTGTAAGTCAATATGAGGAAGATTGCCATCTTTACGATGTTTATTCTTCATATTAAGTTAAAAAAAAAAGATGATACTTTATTCTATTCAGATCTTTCATTATGGCCTTTGTTCACTCTACAGACCGACCATGAAGGTCTTGCATATTTCTCTTAAATGTATTCTTAGGTGTTTCATTTTTTGTTGCTGTTGTAACTGGGGTTTAAATATGATTGTGATTTTGTAAAGAAAGAAATTTGGATTGCTAAGTATTGTATCTGAAGACATTTTGCTGCCTAAAACATTTTGGTGCCTAAAACTTCATCACTATCATATTTTCTTTATAAATTATACTTTCATCATTTGTAATGTCCTTATTCTATTTGATATGCAGTTTTTTCAAACAATAACAATATCAAAAGGCCTTTGTCTTTAGGTTTAAGAAAACCTCTGTATGAGTAAGATAAACCCATGAAGCTCCTTAAACACCATGAGTTATCCTGTACTGAATGTAGTGCTAGGGGGAAAATGAGTCATACTAAATAGAAAAGAGGAAAGGAACAAAACATCTTCAGGGATTGATGACAAATGTATGGTACTACTAAGTTTCATGTTCACTTTTTTTTTTTTTGGAGACAAGGCCTGGCTCTATTGCCCAGACTGGATTACAGTGGTGTGATCTCAGCCCACTGCAACCTCCACCTCCTAAGCTCAAGTCATGTTCCCACCTCAGCCTCTCAAATAGGTGGGACCACAGGTGCACGCTGCCACGCCCAGCTAATTTTTCTCTTTTTTATAGAGACACGGTTTTGTCATGTTACCCAGGCTGGTCTCAAACTCCTGAACTCAAGCCATCCACCACCTGCCTTGGCCTCCCAAAGTGCTGGTATTACAGGTGTGAGCCACCACATCCGGCCATGTTCACCTTTTAAGGTGCCTTTTGTAGTTACCTAAATCAGCACTTTACTAGCCCACAGCTGGCACAGGGATCGGCAGTGCATTTCACAGTAGAAGCTCTGTGCATGCTGGGCACAGAGCCAGCACTTAAGGTGGTGAGAGTTTAGGGAAGCAAGGAAGATCTGCACATAGCAACCTGGATCTGGACTTTTATTTTGCCTACTGTATTCAGCTAATAAGGTAATTTATAGAAAAAAAGTGGATTATTTTTGAAAGGGGAATCTTGTATTTCTGATTTGATGTCTTCTTTCACCAAAAAGGGGCTTATTCTTGTTTTCACGTATATTCTCCCTTATCTGATATATGTTATTCTTGCTGCTTTATTTATATTTGCATTTGTCTGCCATATCCTGTCTCTGTCCTCCTCTTTTGAAATTTTAAGATTTTTGGTTTCTGTTTTACATATATCTTTTGTAGGTACCATACAGGTGGATTTTAAATCAATTTCAGAGTTTTTGTCTTTTTTTTTTTTTTTGAGACAGAGTCTTGCTCTGTCACCCAGGCTGGAGTGCAGTGGCGCAATCTCGGCTCACTGCAACCTCTGCCTCCCAGGTTCAAGCGATTTTCCAGTCTCAGCCTCCCAAGTAGCTGGGACTACAGGTGCATGCCACCATGTCTGCCTAATTTTTTTGTATTTTTAGTAGAGATGGGGTTTCACCATGTTGGCCAAGCTGGTCTTGAACTCCTGACCTCAAGCAATCTGCCCACCTCAGCCTCCCAAGTGCTGGGATTACAGGCATAAGCCACCATGCCCAGCTGAGTTTTTGTCTTTTTTTTTTTGTTTTTTAAGTTTTTATTTAAAAGATTCCCTTTTTAATCTGTTCCAAAGTGTTGGAAGCTGAACTATACAAGTTCCTGCCACTCATCCTTCCAGTAGAGTTTTCTGAGGACATACTTTTTAAATGGAAAAATAACAGGAGGACCTTCTAACTGAAACCAGGTAGGACCAGAGTCAGCTTCTCAAGCCCCTGGGGCAGTCTGGCCAAAGCTGGCCTTATGGAGCGAGCGTGTGGAGAAGTCTGGGGAACTGGGCCGTCTTGTGAGGAAAGGGCTGAGCAAGCTCATGTTCTCTTTAGTGAAAGTGGTCCAAATTCAAATCCAAAAGCCTCCATTATGGCATTCCCTGGCACTCTTCTTACATTTTATACATTGAAGGCAGCTCCCTCTTTTATGGCCATAAGCAGGCAAAGAAACAAAGGAATATAGATACATATATGTGTACATATGTATTTTATACAGTTAAAACATATACGTATTTTATATATGTATATATACATATTTGGGAGTAGGGAAAGGAGACGAGGGTCATGTAAACCTAAACGGTCATCACATTACCCCAAATGAGCCTGACTTTAACAAAGAGATAATCAATAACTCCTGGGGATTAAGTGACAACATGGGTGCAGCAAGAAGGGAAAGGGCACAAATTTAACTTTTAAATATACTTTGATATTTGTTTGGCAGAGTTCAGGCCAACCCCAGGCTTCTGTCCTTGCCAGACAAGTAAGCTGATGATATTCAAAGAAAAAAATAAATAAATATAAATTCAAGCAGAGCTCCATACCACAGTTTTCCTTCAAGTCATTGGCCGGCAGGCAGTTCCCGACCACCAGAAACAGAAACTTTGGCTCCAAGGCAAGTGAAACAAACCAAAAAAAGTATTTCCACTTACAGCATGAAAATACAGAAACTTCATCAAAGAAAGAAAACTATCAAAGAAGTCTACTTCCAGCAAAACTGAGGTAGCACTGCTTTCTCTGCATTCAATGCTTGCGTAGTTCTCAGTATGTGTTCTTAAAAAATGCTCCCTTGACTGACAGGTGCAGCATGTTGATGGATAAAGTCAACATGAAATGCAATCGGTCAAAGAAGGAATGAGCAAGAAGTGAGGGAAATCAGAGTTCTGCATAAATTAGCTTAAAAGGGGGTTGTCACCAGACTACAAATGCTCGTGGCTGGCCTTGGCTCTCCAAGAGCTCTAAATCGCCTGGAAATTAATGCAGTGTGATTAATAGTTAACACTCCTATTCAAATCTGTGTAGATATTTAAAAATAATTATTACTGGCTGGGGGCGGTGGCTCACGTCTGTAATCCCAGCACTTTGGGAGGCTGAGGTGGGCGGATCATGAGGTCAGGCGATCGAGACCATCATGACTAACATGGTGAAACTCCGTCTCTACTAAAAATACAAAAAATTACCTAGGCGTGGTGGCGGGCGCCTGTAGTCCCAGCTACTCGGGAGGCTGAGGCAGGAGAATGGTGTGAACCTGGGAGGCAGAGCTTGCAGTGAGCCGAGATCAAGCCACTGCACTCCAGCCTGGGCAACAGACCAAGACTCTGTCTCAAAAAAAAAAAAAATTTACAACCTAATTTCAACCATGCAAATCGCACTACACACAGTACAGACCTGCCCTGAGAAACAATATGCAAACCTGAGATCTGGCACTGTATCATTTTATAATGTTAATTCACCGTAATGGTCCTATCCCCTCTCCCTGCTCTATGCCCTCCCCTACCAAAAAAAAGCCTAATTTGTGCAAGAAATGGCAGGCTTATTCTATCTGAAGGCTTCAAAAAAAGATAACATGTAGGCAGGTTCAAATACTTTGGGAGATTCCCCCCAAAAAAGCAATAATCAAAATAACCAAAAAATGAAGAAAGTGCCTACAACATGATATTTAGAACCCTTTCAGATACAAGGCAGAGAAAGGTGTGTTGGGAGAAAAGCTGACTGTTGGGAAAAAACGCTGAGGCAGGGCTTGCATGTCTGACACAGTGTAAAAGAGTCTTGGAACATGTCCTGGGTCCAGGGTCTAAAACCCCTTGTGGCCTTTGGAACACCAGCTCTGTGCTAAAGGGTGGAAGGCTGCCCTGCCGCACCATAATCTAAGCCCAGGGCATAAAACCCCTCGTGGCTTGGATGGAATCCAGGGCTCGGCGTCAAATGGAATGTGACCTCTGGAATGTGTCTAGACTTGCTGGCTCTTTGCTTCTAGCACTCCCAGGCTCATAGATTGATTGTATCTTAAACTAGAAGAACATGTTTCCCATTATCTCAAGTAGCAGAACATGTTCCATATGCTTCAAAGAAAAATGCTAAACTGTCTCAGCTGTAGATCATGTGCTTGATAAATGACTTTCTTCCAACCCCTACATCCTCACCACCTGCTTTGTTTGATCTCCAGTAAATAGTGCCAGCTTCCAGAGCTCGGGGCCTTCGCAGCCTCCATACTGGCGTTGGCCACCTGGTCCCACTTTCACTTTTGTCTTTTCTCATTCCTTTGACTTCGCCAGACTTCGTAGCCCCCACGGCCTGGGGTCGAGTCTGATCACTCCAACAGAGGTGTAAAGTAGAAAATATCCAGATCTTCAGTAGTTTCCCAAAAGGTTCAATTCCTCAGCCACAGGGCAGCAGGCAGATCCTTGCTGCTGTGCCTGGGACAGAGCCCTAAGTCTGCTCCTCAGGACACAAGCCCTTGGGCCCTGAGCTGAGTGCACTTCTCCCTTCTCTTCTCTTTTCCTTTGCTCCATTTCGCACTCCACAAAGGTGTCAAAGAGACTTGACCAGGCCTCATCTTCACTGTGGTTGTTGCTGAGGTCAGGGCCAACCACCTGAGTGAAGTTAAGGAACATGTTCCAACTGTCCTGGGAGATAGCCTTGATCCTCAAGGGGTTCTCTCTTAGGAAGTTTAGCCATTGGTCCAATACCAGAGAATTTTTCTGGGTAGAGACTAGTTTCCACAGGACAATGGTTATTTGCCGATGCAGTGACCACTGCCCTTCTTCGGAGTCCAGGCCAAACTGAAATGTAAACTGGTAGAGATCCTTGACTTTATCCTCTAGTTTGGCTTCTGTTAAGAGGCTAGGGAACCGTGCACAGATTCTGTCACTGCTGTCTGCACTTAATGCTTTGCAGCCATCAGAAAACTCCTTTCTGGTGAATTTGCACATGGTTGCAGCCTGGAACTTCCAGGCCAAGAGCAGCACTCGAAATTCTGTGGGGTCGACACATAGGTCATTGCAAAAGCGCTCCATGCCTTCCTCCAAAATTGCATCTTCCCACTCATCCTTGTAGCACCTGAACAGTTCTTCCAACCCCTGCAAGGAAGACTCCTCAACATTGGACTTGGACTCCCTCCCAGCATCTCCCGAGGACTCCTGGGACGTCAGCAGCTGGCAGGCCTCAGTGGCAGCCTCGGCCTTCTTGGTCCTGTTGACAAGGCTATCTTCCACTTGGCTTGCCACAGAGTGGTACTTGCTCCTCACAGTGGCCTGTACCCACCTACCTTGTGACTCGTTGCTGGGGTCATGGTCTGCATTCTTGCTGCCCAGGGTGGATGAGGGATTCTTGAGCTTGGTTACACAGTGGCCCATGGTGCTGGTGGCCTGACCTTTAGAGTGGCCCCCTCTGGATCGGATACCCTTGCTTCCGCTGGCCCATGTACCTCAACATGCCATCAGTCGGAGGAGCCAGCCAACAGCTGCTCCAGAGGTTCCTCCAGTCGAACCCCTTCTGGAAACAACAGTGGCCTGGTGGGTCCAAACCACCTACCATTCCTACTGGGGTTTCCAGGCTCCTTACCGCGCCGCTGCTGCCTTTTCTTCCGCCACTGCCACTGCCTCCTCTTCATCTGCCAAGTTTTTGCCTTTTAATAGGGAAAGTGAACCATTGATGTTTGTCACTATACGTGTGTTAAGTATTTTTCTGGTTATTTTTGCTTATTTTGTGGTCTTATTTCCTTTGTTCTCCTTTCTTTACATTTGTTGAACATCTGATGATTTTCTTAGTTCCCTTTCTCCTTGGATAAAATGAAAATTCTGCACTTTTCCTGAAAATACTTGTCAGTGATTTTTTATATATTTTTGTGACTTTGAAATATTGATTAAATAAAAATTAGGGAGAAAATAGTAAGAAAGGAAGGGAGGGAGGGAGGAAGGAAGGAAGGAAGGAAGGAAGGACAATGAACTCTGTGCCTGAGTGTTGACACTTTTTCTGGAGTTCCTAGTCTTGGATATGAAGTACACAGATTTCTTGGAAATCGATTTGCCCTCTCTCTCTTGTATTCAATCCTCCTCTCTCCACTATAGTTGACCCTTAAATAACACAAGTTTGAACTACATAGGCCCACATTGATGTGGATTTCTTCCAATAAAAGTTATACTGAGTGTGCCTGCTTCTCCTGCCACCTGCTGTACCTTTGCTACCCGAGACAGCAAGACCAACCTCTCCTCTCCTTCCTCCTCCTCTGCCCTCTGTGTGTGAAGAGAAAGACCTTTGTGATGATCCACTTCCATTTAATGAGTGTACGTGAAATAACTGTTACGTTATTAGTAAGGCTTCCAGTCAACAGCAGGCTATTAGGAGTTAAGTTTTGGGGGAGTCAAAAGTTATACATGGATTTTAGACTGTGAGGGAGGTTGGTGTCCCTAACCCCCATGTATTCAAGGGTCAGTTGTACTTTCTCCCTTTTCCTTACTTACATATCAGAATGCTCTCTGTCCTTAAATGATGAAAACCTTTTCTATTGCTTTATTTCTATTACCTATTCTTATTTCCATAGTCTCTCATCTTCTTTACAAAAAGTTTTAAGTAATTTATTTGGCCAGACACAGTGGCTCACTCCTGTAATCCCAGCTCTTTGGGAGGCAGAGGCAGGCAGATCACTTGAGGTCAGGAGTTTGAGACCAGCCTGGCCAACATGGTGAAACTCCATCTCTACCAAAAATACAAAAATTAGCCAGGCCTAGTGGGCGCCTGTAATCCCAGCTACTCAGGAGGCTGAGGCAGAAGAATTTCTCAAACCCAGGAAGGGGAGGTTGCAGTGAGCCAAGAATGTGCCGCTGCACTCCATCCAGCCTGGGTGACACAGAAGACTCGGTCTCAAAAAAATAAGAAAGAGAAAGGAAAGAAACAAAAGGAACGAGGGCTGGACTGTGACTGTATGTGGCTGATAAATTGCTATCGACCTCATCTGTTCCGTGTCAAGTGTCCTGTGTTTGGTCACCATGTACCATTTAGGGCAGGGATTCCCTCCTTCACCAGTGGGGTGATAGGAGGTTATCACCACCACTCCCTCCTCTCCCACGGGAATCTAGAGCAGCCTTTCGTGCCTTTCCCTTTTTCTCACTTATACCTGCTCTTCCTGTCCTTACCTCCCAAAACACTTTTTGTATTATGTCTCTGGTTATTTCATGATTCGTTGCAGACATTTTCTTCCATTTGGAGGGCAGCATGTTTTCTCACACAGATCTTTGGGCCCTGTCCTTTTAGTGCTGCTGGGCTTTTCACTTCCCCCAGAGGGTTTTGTTGGCATAATCCCTTATTGAGGAGGAATTTTTAGTTTCAGGAGTCAGTGACCTTCAAGGATGTGTCTATAGATTTCTCTTGGGAAGAGTGGATTCAAGCAGATTCTGCTCAGAGGATGACCATGTATGGGGAGGTGATGCTGGAGAACTACAGGAACCTGTTCTCACCGGGTAAGGACTTCTTATAACTCAAAACCCACCTCTTCATACCTTTCCCCCTCAATCCTGTGTGACCTCTGAAATTTATGAATTTGGACTCGAAATCCCTGATCATAAGGCATTGTTTTAGGGTGTTTGCTTGGTGTCCTCTCTTTCAAGGTGGAAGACTGAAATTTTCTGTAGAGAATGGAAAATGGGGAACTTCATAAGCCACACCTTCCTTGTTTCAGAAGCCATGAAGGAGAAAGGATCAGAACTGTGCTAGGATTGGCTTTTAGACTCAGTTCAGAACCCAAAGTTAATGTCTTTCCTCTCAAGCAGGAAATCACCTTTCCAAACCCAGTGTGACTTCCCAGCTGGAAGGAGAAGAACTGAGCCTGATGAAAGCAGAACTGCCCGACGGTGGCTTTCCAGGTAAGTGCCAGGCTGCACAGACTTGTTACATGCGTGTGTCTCTTGGAGGAAAATCACTTCAGAGATTGTTGGGTCTCTGGGGAGACTAGAGCTGCTGGATGTGTGCTCTCAGGTGACACCTCCGCATTACTGATGGGCCTCATTTCTCTAGGGCTCCCTTATGTCATCTTGCAGGGAGGTGGTGGATTATGAGGAGTAAATGAGTTGTTACATATATGGTACTTACCCACTGCCTGGAACATACTGAGCATTTGGTAAATGTTAGCAACCACTATGTCGTCTTCCGTCTTCCTCTGCACTCTGAATACAATCCCTGTCTTTACACATCTTCTCTGGGCTTGTACTCTCTTTCATGAGTGTTTCCTCTCAACCATAACATATATGCATAGCTTCCTTTCCTTCATTCATGTAAATATTTGTAAGCTTCTTCTCCTTCAAAGGAAACTAACATTTCTCTTCCTCTGCGTTGTGTGAGAGAGTTTTATACAGTCTTCATTTAAAAACATGAAAAATGATGTTAGCCTTGTTTTCATTTCTAGCAGCCTTACATTGTATATATTTTCTTTCTCATTCCCAGAATTCCAATCTGCATTACTACCCATTCAATGCTATTTACCTCAAAATGTTGAATGCTTCTTTGTTATCTGGTTTCTAATCCTCATCACAACTTAAGTTTCTGTTTTAGGTGTTATTACTGACTTTTCTCTGCAAAAAAAAAAAAAAAAAAATGCATTTTACATCTTTGTCTTCTCTACCATGTGCAAAAGTACCAATCATGTATTTTTTTTTTTCTTGAGATGGAGTCTTGCTGTGTCACCTAGGCTGGAGTACAGTTGTACAATCTCAGCTCACTGCAAGCTCTGCCTCCCGGGTTCACGCCCTTCTGCTGCCTCAGCCTCCTGAGTAGCTGGGACTAAAGGTGCCGCCACCACACCCAGCTAATTTTTTGTATTTTTAGTAGAGACGGGGTTCCACTCTGTTAGCCAAGATGGTCTCGATCTCCTTACCTCGTGATCTGCCTGTCTCGGCCTCCCAAAGTGCTGTGATTACAGGCATGAGCCACCATTCCCGGCCCCAATCATTTCTTTATATATATGTTTTTAAATTAAAGAGATAGGCAAATATTTAATCTCTAAATAGTATAAAGCTGTCTAAGGTAAAGCAATGAAAGAAATCATTAAAGGAACACAATTATAGGGAAAACATTGCCCATAACCATCACTGCTGGTTTCCCATCAGTTTTTTAAAGAATGGGATTCTAGGAGAGAAAACTTTGGGTCAAAGGATATATCCTTTTTTTTTTTTTTTTTTTTTTTTTTTTGAGACAGAGTCTTGCTCTGTCGCCTGGGCTGGAGTGCAGTGGTGTGATCTCAGCTCACTGCAAGCTCTGCCTCCCGGGTTCATGCCATTCTCCTGCCTCAGCCTCCCAAGTAGCTGGGACTATAGGCACCCACCACCACACTTGGCTAATTTTTTTTGTATTTTTAGTAGAGACGGGGTTTCACCGTGTTAGCCAGGATAGTCTCAATCTCCTGACCTTGTGATTCGCCTGCCTCGGCCTCCCAAAGTGCTGGGATTACAGGTGTGAGCCACTGTGCCTGGCCAAATATATCCATTTTTTTATGACCTTGCTACATATTGTACTGCTTTAGATACTATTTTGTGTTGAATGATAATTTCTTTATTATAAAATGAAAGGTAATGTTACTTTTAGTATAGATTTCTATGGATTTTATTACTATTGATATTTGTATTTGTCCTTGTGTAAATAATCTATGTATTCATGTATCTATTGAGTACTATTCTTAGCACTGGGACTACAGCAATAAGCACAGCAGGCAAAGTGTTTTTGAAGAGCTTATATGCTCACAGAGGAGATAATAAACTAATAAAGGAAGAAGGAAGGGAGGGAGGGACAGAAGGGAAAGGAAAGGAGGCAGGAAGGGAGGAAATGAATATAACACAGTGATAGGTGTGGTGTGGAAAAATAAAGCAGCATAAGGAAACTATGTTAGTTAACTGGAGTGTGATTTTACAGGTTAGTCAGGAAGGGCCTCTCCTTTAATGTGACTTTTGAACAATACTCAAAGTGATGGGCCATGTAGGACAACATTGAGGACCTAAGGAACAGCAGGTGCGAAGGCCCTGAGGTAGGAGATTGCATGGCATTGTTTGAAGGGGAGAGTGCTAAGAGATACAAAGATTTCTGTAAACCTTATCTTTCAGTCCTTCTGTAAAAAGATCTGTTTGTACTATCATTTTTTAAGTTTCTGTGAGCCACTTTCTTATTCTCTCAGTGTTCTTCTTAAATGGCAGTCTTTCTAATGCATGCACTAACTTCACTCATCTGTTTGAGAATATTTCGTTTTTCTTGTTTCTGGTTCTCTGGTATGTATGTGCAGCAGTTTTTTCCGTGCTCCCTAGATTATTTTATTTATGCCATTTTCATTGCTTATTGTCATTCTGGTGGGTTTTCTGGAAGCAGCAGAAGCAAACACATATGTTTTGATACTGTGTTTTCATCTCCCACTTCTTTACCCCCTTCATGCTTCCCCACCAGGTTAGAACCTAAAGGTTTTCACTTTTTTTTTTTTTTTTGGAAGATGTAATCAGGCTGGAGTGCAGTGGCGCAATCTTAGTTTACTGCAACCTCCACCTCCCGGGTTCAAGCAAATCTCCTGCCTCAACCTCCCGAGTAGCTGGAACTACAGGTGCACACTGCCATGCCTGGCTAAATTTTTGCATTTTAGTAGAGCAGGGTTTCACTGTGTCATCCAGGCTGGTCTGAGCTCAGGCAGTCTGCCCGCCTCGGCCTCCAAAAGTGCTAGGATTATAGGCATGAGAGTGGAGAAACCAGCCCCCAATATTTCAACATAGGTTCTTTTCTATTTTGCCTAAGTGTCAGCCAGTCTGAGAAATAAAGGGAAAGAGTACAAAAGTGAGAAATTTTAAAGCCAGGTGTCCGGGAGTGACATCACATGTTGGCAGGTTCTGTGATGCCCCCTGAGCCGCAAAACCAGCAAGTTTTTATTGGCAATTTTCAAAGGGGAGGGAGTGTACGAATAGGGTATGGGTCACAGAGATCATATGCTTCAAAGGCAGTAAAATATCACAAGGCAAATGCCAGGGCAAGGTCACAAGGCCAGGATGAAACTAGAATTGCTGATGAAGTTTCATGTCCCACTGTGCATGCATTGTCATTCACAAACATCTTAACAGGAAACAGGGTTCAAGAGCAGAGAACCGGTCTGACTAGAATTCGCCAGGCTGGAATTTCCTAATCCTAGCAAGCCTGGGGGCGCTGCAGGAGTCTAGGGCGTGTTTCATCCCTATCTACAACTGCATAAGGCAGACACACTCAGAGCGGCCATTTTAGAGGCCTCCCCCTGGGAATGCATTCTTTTCCCAGGGCTGTTAATTATTAATATTCCTTACTGGGGAAAGAATTCAGCAATATTTCTCTTACCTGTTTTCGGCAATAAGAGAAACATGACTCTGTCCTGCCCGGCTCCCAGGCAGTCAGACCTAATGGTTATCTCCCCTATTCCCTGAACATGGCTGTTATCCTGTTCTTTTTTCAAGGTGCTCAGATTTCATATTGTTCAAACACACATGCTTCACGAACAATTTGTGCAATTAACGCAATCATCACAGGGTCCTGAGGTGACATACATCCTCAGCTTACAAAGATGACGGGATTAAGAGATTAAAATAAAGACAGGCATAGGAAATGATAAGAGTATTGATTGGGGAAGTGATAGATGTCCGTGAAATCTTCACAATTTATGTTTAGAGATTGCAGTAAAGACAGGCGTAAGGAATTATAAAAGTATTAATTTGGGGAACTAATAAATGTCCATGAAATCTTCACAATTTATGTTCTTCTATCATGGCTTCTGCAGGTCCCTCTGTTTGGGATCCCTGACTTCGCACAACAGTGTGAGCCACACCGCACCTGGCCCATTTGTTTTTTTTATTGCATGTCACACTGTATTTTCCTCATCATTTTGAATGTCTGCCTTTTTAGCTGGGCATGGTGGCTTGCACCTGTAATCCTAGCTACTCAGGAGGCTGAGGCACGAGAATCACTTGAACCCAGGAGGCGGAGGTTGCGTTAAGCCGAGATCGTGCCACTGCACTCCAGCCTGGGCAACAGAGCAATACCCACTAATATGTAGGTTCACCAAATTGTTATTGAACATGTTTTTCTTTATATTCCCTGCCTACGACATTGCCTCCCGGACTAAGTAGTTAAATATTGGTTGAGTGAATATTGAATGACATCAAGTAGAATTTTCATAAATCTCGTGAAAATATACATTTGAATTTGTGAAATTCATATCAATACAGATTGGATAATTATTGGGATGAGTGAATGAGTGGGCAGGGCAAAACAGCAAAGATGGAACCCTCAGTACAATAACATATTGAGGGGCCTAAGGGTGCTCTGGCAAAGGTGAGGGGTCCAAGGAGGAGAAGAGAACAGGGTCAAAGGGAAAGAGGAGAGCCAAGGTAGAGTATGACAGTCCCAAGTAGGGAATGAAAATGTCTGTTGGACTTGGTGATGAGGGAGTGGCCTGGGACCCAGGGAAGGGCCCATTTAGTGCTGAGAGAAATATGCTGTGAGCAGAAAATGAAGGAGAAGCAAGCAAGTGAAGACTTTTAAGTACAGACTGTCATTTCAACAAGGTCAGCTTTGAAGGAAAAGGAAGAAAGAATAAGAACTCAGAAGAAGCCTGTGGTTTAACAAGGAAAAGACTTGAGTGTATCTAAAAGAGCAGAGAGGTGTCCACCACGGTGGAAGAAACTAAAGAGAGGCAAAAGTTGAATGGAAAGGAGCCCATAGAACGCAATGATTTACAAACTCCAGATCTTGTTCTTTCCAGATTTTCTTGGATATTGCTGCCAGATTAATCTGCCATTTAGTCCTCTCATCCTGTCCAAGTCAAGAGGAGTGCTGTGCCCAGCTCTTCCGCAGCCAGCGTCTCACTCGCTTGACACAAAACGTCTATGGGTAAGTACCGTTACTCCTCTTATGGTGGAAGAAATTGGCTCTGAAAGGTGAAATAGCATGTCAGAATTTGAACACATATCTTTTGTTTTGTTAGGTTTTTACTTTGAGTTTAATGGTAATTCTTGCTTTCTTTCCTTTCCCTGCTGTAAATTCTTGTTTCCTACTATATTTAGTAAAACTAGAAACTTCTGTATCCTGGCCTAATTTTCTTTTCAGCATAATTTCTTCTTTCTGTACTAAAGTTTTGTACAGTTGAAAGCTCTGTTAGATTTTTGCTCCTGTTTTACAAAAGATGAACAGAAACTGCAAATCTAGAAGTGCTGTCCCTGGTGCCAGTATTATCATTGTAAACTAGCTAATGTTGAGAAAAGATAGAAATTATTAGTAATGTGGAAAGCAGTGACTTTTAGCCTCTCATTAGTGGTAATTAGATTTAAATCATGTAATGATGTTAGGTTATGAATGAAACAAAAATTAAGAACATGCATAAAATATTAGAAACCTACTATCAAAGATTATGTGTAAAAATACAGTTGGGGATTCTAGAATCTTTTTAGCTCTCTGGGAAGCCACCCTAACTATCCCTAAACATGGGAGCCTGCTGTCTGTGTTTCACACATGATTTTGAAAAATGTGGGCAGGTGTGGTGGCTCACGCCTGTAATTTCAGCACTTTGGGAGGCCCAGATGGGTGGATCATGAAGTCAGAAGATCAAGACCATCCTGACCAACATGGTGAAACCCCACCTTTACTGAAATACAAAAAATTAGCCGGGCGTGGTGTTGTGCACCTGTAGTCCCAGCTACTCGGGAGGCTGAGGCAGGAGAATTGCTTGAACCCAGGAGGTGGAGGTTGCAGTGAGCCCAGATCGCGCCATTGCACTCTAGCCTGGTGACAGAGTGAGACTCTGTCTCAAAAAAAAAAAAAAAAAAAAATTTCAGCTGGATGTGGTGGCTCATACCTGTAATCCCACTGTAATCCTAGCACTTTGGGAGGCTGAGGTGGGCAGATCTCTTGAGGTCAAGAGTTCGAGACTGTCTGGCTAACATGGTGAAACCCCGTCTCTACTAAAAATACAAAAATTTGCCAGGCATGGTAGCACGCATCTATAATTCTGGCTACTTTGGAGGCTGAGGCACAAGAATCACTTGAACCCGGGAGGCAGGGGTTGCGGTAAGCCGAGATCACACCACTGCACTCCAGCCTGGGCAACATTTCAGAGATGTACTGGGTAACTACCTCTGTGTATATGTGTGTGTGTCCATGTAAACATATGTGTATATATGTATAGAAACACACAGAGAATTTATATAGAGGCTCTACCTGCGTGCTCACATGAGCCTCACTGATGTTTAATACATACACATATCTTTGCTTCCATTACTAGGAAAACTGATCTAAAATACTATAATGAGTGTAGAAGTATTCAAAAAGGTCATTCTTCCTTAAATAAGACAGGCCCACTGCTGCCCCAGGGCCTTAGCACTGGCTGTTACCCTGTCTGGGAAGCTCTTCCTTAGCTAGTCCTATGACTTCCTCTCTTAGTCCCCCAAAGTCTTGGTTTAAATGTCACCTTTTCAGTGAGGCCTTTCCTTATGACCCAGTTTAAAATTGCAGACCTTTCCTCTCACCCATCATGTTCCCTATATCCATTTAAATGCTTTTATTGTTTTTCTATAAGGTATACCACTTAAAATACTAAGGATTTTCTTATTCCTTTCTCTTGCTAAAATATGTTTCATAAGGGCAGACATTTTTCTGTTTATTGCTATATCCTGAGCACCTAGAACAGTACCTGGCTTGATAAGTATTTATTGAATGAACGATTTATCATGTTCAAAAAATCAGTTTGACTGCTATATGGAGAGAATGCATTGTAGGGTAGCAAGAGTTTAAATAGAAAATCCAGACAGATAGGTATAGAAATAGTCTAGTTGGGTGTTAGGAGTAGCTTAACTGTTACCCAGAGGATGGAAGAAATATAAAAGGAGAAAAGAAATAAATCAACTTGCCCTTTTCAGGAAGCATGGGACCTGCTTGCTGCCCAGTCCCATCCCACACACCAATACTGTGCAAGCTCCCAACCTCTGCTATGGCTTGTGCCAGCCATATGTACTAAGGGGTCTGTGACAGACCAGACACCTCGGTCTGGAGATGCTTGTTCATGTCTTGATGAGTATCAAAGTTATATAAATCCTGTAAGTTAATGAGAGAAGGCAGAAAAAACATTCCAAGCCATTAAGGGAGTATTGAGTATTTCCAGTATTATTACTCAAAAGTCTTGTTTAGGCAAAAAGGAAAGGCAGAGAGAACTGTATGTTGCTTAATGTAAAATATTAATAGTGGTAATGATAACAGCTAATAATCACTGTATCCTTATTACATCCAAGCATAATGCTATGTGCTGTATCAATGAGATAGTAAAATGTCAAGGATCTGAAACATTGTTTAATCCTGGAAGAGCTAGTTTCTGACCTATAATGCTCAGGTTCCAAGCCCACAGTACTCCATCAGTTCTGAGTAAAGCCACCCTAACCAAGCCCACAGTACTCCATCAGTTCTGAGTAAAGCCACCCTAACCAAGCCCACAGTACTCCATCAGTTCTGAGTAAAGCCACCCTAACGATTTTCATTTTGTAGGTAGACAGTTACATAATTTGGGAAAAATTAAAAATTTCCCCCATCTCAGTTGCCATATTGGTCACACTTTTGGAATAACATTAAATAGTAGTAGTAATAGCAAGCACCTTTTCCTTGGTTCTGTTACTAGAGAGAATTCTTCTAGGGTTTTATTTTTATTCTTGGTGCAATGCTAATATTTTTGTTTTTGAATCAGGAATGGATGAAGGATACCAATTGAATACTTCTGAAGCATCTATCAGGTTGATCATATGACCTATGACCTATTAATATGATAGTAATAGATTCTTAACAGTGAACCATTCTTTATTTCCTGGATAAATCGTTCTTCGTCCTAGTTATACTCTTGATGTCTAAGCAACTAGCATTGTTTAAAAACATTAAGAGTTCTGGCTCTGATACTACAATGACTTAACAGGGTGGGTCTGCTGGTGACAAATTCTCTTAGTTTTCTTCCATATGAGAATGTCTCTATTTCACCTTCATTCCTGAAAGATTTTTGCTAATACAGAACTCTAGGTTTGTGGTTATTTTCTTTCAGCACTTTGAAATAATTAGTCCACTTCCTTCTGGTATCCATGGTTTCTGATGAGAAATTCAGTTATTCATATTTTTGCCCCACCACCAAGTAGTGTATCAATTTTCCTTGGTTGCTTTCAAGATGGTTTTGTACTTCCATTTTTAGAATTCATTTATGGCTGGGCATGGTGGTTCACGCCTGTAATCTCAGCACTTTGGGAGGTGAAGGCAGGCGGATCACTTGAGGCCAGGAGTTTGAGACCGGCCTGGGCAAAACACGGTGAAACCCTTTCTCTGCAAAAAATACAAAACTGCTTGGGTGTGGTAGTGTATGCCTGTAGTCCCAGCTACTTGGGAGGCTGAAGCATGGGAATCTCTTGAATCCAGGAGGTGAAGGTTGCGGTGAGCCAAGGTTGTACCACTGCACTTCAGCCTGGACGACAGAGTGGACTCCATCTCAAAAACAAACAAACAAACAAAAATTGATTTTGATGCATCTGGGCATGGATTTCTTTGGGTTGACCCTGTACCTATAGGTCGAAGTCTTTTGTCAAATATAAGTTTTTAGCTATGATTTCTTCAAATACTTTTTCAGTACCAAACATTTTCTCCTGTGGAACTCCAGTGAGACAAATATTAGATCTTTTGTTGTTGCCCCATACATCCCTGAGGTGCTCTTCATCTTTTTTTTTCTCGATCTTTTCTGTGTTGTTCAGATTGAATAATTTCTTTTAATCTGTCTTCAAGTTAATTCTTTCTTGTTTTCACCCTTCTGCTGTTGAACCTATTTAGCAAGATTTCTGTTTTCCATATCAATAAATAAATGTTTATATATTAAAAATACTGTAGGGCCAGGCGCAGTGGCTCACGCCTGTAATCCCTAAAAATACAAAAATTAGCTGGGCATGGTGGTGCACACCTGTAATCCCAGCTATTCGGGAGGCTGAGGCAGGAGAATCGCTTGAACCCGGGAGGTGGAGGTTGCTGTGAGCTGAGATTGCACCAATGTACTCCAGCAGCTTGGGGCAACAGAGTGAGACTTCGTCTCAAAAAAAAAAAAAAAAAAAAAAAAAAAACTTGTATGTTTTTCACTTCCAGAATTTCCACTTAGTTCTTTTTTATATGCTCATTTTCTTTGCTGAGATTTTATTTCCATTTCTTTAGAGTGTGTTCACCCTACTTGTTGGAACAAGTAAGGCAGCTGTTTTAAAGTCCTTGTAAGATCATGGTATCATCTCACTTGATGTCTGTTGGTTATCTTTTCCCATGTAAGTCGAAATGCTCCTGGGTCTTTATATTCTCAGTGACTTCAAAAGGCATCATGGGCATTTAGAATGTAATGTTATAAAACTCTATGACTTCTTGAAATCCAAAAGAAAATGTTGGTATTTCTGTTTTAGCAGGTAGTCAACCTCATTGAGCTCAGACTACCAAGTCCAAACAGCTTTCTGTGGGTTGTGGTTTCTATGTCAGTTTAGTTGTCAGAGACTTCACATTGTTGCTTGAATCTTGCTCACATGTGTGTCACTCTGTGGCCAATATGGAATTTAAGCAGCAGACCCTCTTATTCTCAAAGTCCATGTATGCTGCTTAGGGGGTCAGATTCATGCATACGTATCTCACAGGTGAGCCCAGGAGTTCTTAAATAACTTCCAGGGTGATTTTCCCAAATTCTTCCCTGTCTATGTCCGCAGTAGTTTCAGGTTCCCTGTGGCTCTCCTTTTTACTCTTCTGGCTACAGTGCAGGGGCCTGTAGTTGCCCCACTTTGCTGTGACTTCCAGTGACTGTCCTTATGCAGAGCCAAGCAGCAGGAGGACAAAGAAAGAGAAGATGAAGTGGGGCTTCTCACTACCCTTCTTGGGACCACAGCTCCCTTGCTTGGGGAAGAAGGACCCTCTCCTCATGGTTTTGGGCTCCTGTCAGCTCGCAGTGGCGCTGCTGTTGCAGCAGCCACCAGAGGATTGCTTAGGTGCTGGGGTGTAACAGAATAAAGAAAAGGAAGAAAATAGGCAATTCCCCCTGCTGTCTCTAAACATTAGAAGTCCTTTTCCTGCTCCATGAACCGGCCCTAGAGCTTTTCCTGGAGAACCTCCTCTGCCTTCTCCTGCCTCAGTGCCTGTTTTCAGATTGCTGTATAAGTTTAATACAGAAGACAGCTGAGGAAAAACAGGTAAGCTCACCACTGGTTCAGTGGTACTTTGGATTTTGGTCTTCCTCCCCAGTTCACCTGCTACTGTTTACTTTTCAGGGCCCTCAAATAATTGCTTCATGCTTTCTGTTCAGGTTTGTCAGTGAAAGAGACATGGTGGAACAGGCCTACTCCACTTTATCAGGAAGAGGATCCGCCACTTTGGTTTTAATTTGATCTTCTTTGTCTGACTTCTTAAGGTGGAAACAAAGGTCACAGATTATGGGCCATTCTTATCTACTGTAAAAACATTTAAAGCTATGTAATTTCCTCTAAGCATTGCCTTGGTTATAACACATAAAATATTATCTCATTCCATTGTGATTTCTTCTTTGACCTGTCAGAATTTACAAATTCACTGCTTAATTTTCAGACATAAGGATTTCCCAAATAGTTGAAATGTAATTCTTTAGGTGTCTTTTTTTTTCATTGTAATGTTGTGTGTGTGTGTGTGTGTGTATACCACATACATAACATAAAATTGCCATTTTAGCCATTTTTAGTGTATAATTTTTTGGAGGCATTTACATACATTCACATTGTTGTGGAACCAGCACCACTATCCATCTCCAGAACTTTTCATCTTTCCTGATGAAAACTCTATACCCTCTAAGCAGTAGCATCCCATTCCCCACTTCCTCCAGCCCCTGGTAACCTCTGCTTTCTGCCTCTGAATTTGACTACTGTAGATACCTCACATTTCCTAATGAAAACTCTAAACCCTCTAAGCAGTAGCATCCCATTCCCCACTTCCTCCAGCCCCTGGTAACCTCTGCTTTCTGCCTCTGAATTTGACTACTGTAGATACCTCACATTTCCTAATGAAAACTCTATACCCTCTAAGCAGTAGCATCCCATTCCCCACTTCCTCCAGCCCCTGGTAACCTCTGCTTTCTGCCTCTGAATTTGACTACTGTAGATACCTCACATTTCCTAATGAAAACTCTATACCCTCTAAGCAGTAGCATCCCATTCCCCACTTCCTCCAGCCCCTGGTAACCTCTGCTTTCTGCCTCTGAATTTGACTACTGTAGATACCTCACATTTCCTAATGAAAACTCTATACCCTCTAAGCAGTAGCATCCCATTCCCCACTTCCTCCAGCCCCTGGTAACCTCTGCTTTCTGCCTCTGAATTTGACTACTGTAGATACCTCACAGAAGTGGAATCATGCAATATTTGTCTCTTTGTGACTGGCTTATTTCACTTAGCATAATGTCTTCAAGGTTCATCCTTGAAGTGGATTCAGCGTTTCACTGCCAGTTTTCATATACTCAAACTAACTTCCTCACTCATGTTTATTTTTTGTTCAAATTGAATATCTAAATAATAGCAAAAATGGTTTAGGAGTACCATTATTACTGAATCTTTCATATTTAAGACTGTGTTTTGCATTTCTCTACATATGTATGGAGTGCTGATCATGTGGAGTTCTTGTCACGTCAGTCTGCCCTCAGTTCTTGCAGGCATGGCCCCACTGTCTTTTGGCATCCTGTGTTCCTGAGAAAATCTCTTCTGCCAGTTTTTTAAAAAATTTGCAGCTAATCTTTTTTTTTTTTTTTTCATAAGCATCAACTCCTCAGAACTTTTAAGTCTAAATTCCATGAAGATACACTGAATCCTACTATTAAGTTTTCTGTAGTACAAAAATGTTTGAACTTAAAATGATTAATATTTTCCAGAATAGCAAATACTTTGCTCTTTTTCTAATTTGATTTTTGAAATACACAGAAGAATGTGTAAAATCTGTACTGTTCAACAAAAACCTACATACTCTTCTAAGCCCTTTATCTTTTGCTCTGATATCAGCACTGTAAGATAGGTACCATTTAACAGATTTGGACAACAGAGCACAGAGAGGTTAAGAAACCTGCCCAAGGTGTGGTGGCTCGCGCCTGTAATCCCAGCACTTTGGGAGGCCAAGGTGGGCGGATCACGAGGTCAGGAGCTCGAGACCATCTTGGCTAACATGATGAAACCCTGTCTCTACTAAAAATACAAAAAATTAGCTGGCATGGTGGCGGGTGCCTATAGTCCCAGCTACTCGGGAGGCTGAGGCAGGAGAAGGGCGTGAACCCGGGAGGCAGAGCTTGCGGTGAACCAAGATCATGCAGCTGCACTCCAGTCTGGGCAACAGAGCAAGACTCTGTCTAAAAAAAAAAAAAAACCTGCCCAAAGTCACACACCTAATAGTGGTGGAGCTCCAGAGTTCATTTTGAGTTCATTAACTCAAAAGTCCAAAGTTTCATCTTAGTGTTATCATAACCACTGTACCCTTCTGTTTCTCTGCTTCTCTTTTTAGTTAATAACGATAAAGACAAATGAAGAAAAAAGAAAGCAGGCCAGGCACAGGGGCTCGCACCTGTAATCCCAGCACTTTGGGAGGCCAAGGTGGGTGGATCACCTGAGGTCAGGAGTTCAAGATCAGCCTGGCCAACATGGTGAAACACCATCTCTACTAAAAAGACAAAATTAGGCATGGTGGTGCATGCCTGTAGTCCCTGTAGTCCCAGCTACTTGGGAGGCTGAGGCAGGAGAATCACCTGAACCCAGGAGGCAGAGGTTGCAGTGAGCCAAGATAGAGCCATTGCACTCCAGCCTGGGTGACAAGAGCGAAACTCCATCTCAAAAAATAATAACAACAATAATAATAAATAGTAATAATAATAAAGCAAATATCCAGTTACCAGAGCCCAGGTGAAGAAACAGAACATTGCTAGTGCAATGGAAATGCTTGGTGTGCATCTCCTCATTCACATCCTTTTACCTCTCTCTATCCAAAATATAACCATTATTCTAACTTTTGCGATACTTCCTTTCCCTCTTCTTATAGAATTGCCATTTTGCCATTTATCATTGAATCTCTAAACAATATATTTGGTTTTGGTCTGTTTTAAAACTTTAAATTGAATCTTAAATATATACACACACACACACACACACACATATACACACACACACACATGCCTTTGCTTATTCATTCATATTGATATGTGTAGCTTTAGTTTATTAATATTCGCTGTTGTCAGTTATTCCATTGTATAAACACTTGACAATCTTGTTATCTATTTTTTGATGACAGGCATTTGTGTTGTTTCCAGTTTTTTCTGTTGTACACAATGCTATGTGAAGAATCATGAATTCTCATACTGTTGCAAGGTAGAGTTACCTAAATATATGTACCTAGTAGTAGACTTGCTAAATCAGCCAATGTGCTTGCTCTAGGTTGTATTATACTATTTTTCAAATGCTTGAATCAGATTGCATTTCCACCAGGAATATGTGGAAGTTCCCATTACTGCATCTTTCCAAAATCTGAAGCTGTCAGTTTGAATTTTTATGTTTTGTTACTTGGGCGGATGTGGTAATGGTATCTTGTTGCAGCGTTAATCGGCTTTCCCTTGGTTACTGTTGAGATTGGGCATCTTTGCTTATGTTTGCAGACCATTCAGGTTTCCTTTTCTTAAGTGCTTATTCAAGTCTTCTGCCCATTTTTCTAGTGGGCTTGGTGTTTCATAAGCGTTATTTTCCAAGTCTCCATTCTAGTTTTTTGTGGGTCATATGTTGCAAATATGTTCTCCCAGTAGGTAGTTTCTATTTTTTTAGCTTTTATTTTTATTTTTATATTTTGAGACAGGATCTTGCTCTGTCACCCAGGCTAGAGTGCAGTGGCACCATCTCAACTCACTGCAAGCTCCACCTCCCAGGTTCACACCATTCTCCTGCCTCAGCCTCCTAGTAGCTGGGACTATAGGCGTGCACCACCACGCCTGGCTAATTTTTTGTATTTTTAGTAGAGACGAGGTTTTACTGTGTTAGCCAGGATGGTCTCAATCTCCTGACCTCGTGATCCGCCCACCTTGGCCTCCCAAAGTGCTGGGATTCCAGGCGTGAGCCACCACGCCCGGCAACCTGCTGGTATTTTCATACTGAGTTTGACAGGTCCTCTGTTTGGGGTCACTTGGTGGTGTGTGTTCAGGGTCACTTGGTGGTGTGTGTTCGGGATCACTTGGTGGTGTGTGTTCGGGGTCACTTGGTGTGTGTTCGGGGTCACTTGGTGGTGTGTGTTCGGGGTCACTTGGTGGTGTGTGTTCGGGGTCACTTGGTGGTGTGTGTTTTGTGTTTTGGAGGTGGAGCCTGCTCGACTTTCCACTTTTTCTCTCTTTTCACGTAAGCAGATCAGGTTGGAAGAAAGTGGCCTGGTTAATGCATATTTCTTGCTTCATAGGAAAGCTTGTGCCCATAGGCCTTTGGTTTGTTTGTTTAGTGTTGATCTCTCTCTGTTGACTTTGATCAGCAGTCAAAAAGCTGATTCTCAGGTTGCATTTCCAGCCCTCTACCCCTTATTTTGTCTGGGATAAGAAATAGGATCTAAGAAAAGGGAAGTCTGAGTAGCTGCAAGGTCCTTTTCCAGCCTCCTCTCAAACAGTTCAGCAGATGCCCTTGCCTGTCGCTACCACCAGTTCTCATCTTTAAGGAATGGATATTTAGGAAGTAGTAGGATCCTTTAGGACTGTCTTACCCCTGTGAATAAGTTACAGCCTGCTTAAAGTTTAAGGGGAAGAAACCTCTAGATTGTGTCATCCTCCCTTTAAGTTTCATGTATGTTCTGGTACTTTATGTTCCAGAGGAGTATATTCCCAAAGGGTAGTTTACATACTGTATTAGTCTGTCCTCACATTGCTATAAAGAAACACCTGAGACTTATTTATTTATTTATTTATTTATTTATTTTTGAGATGTAGTTTCGCTCGTCACCCAGGCTGGAGTGCGATGGCGCAATTTTGGCTCGCTGCAACCTCCACCTCCTGGGTTCAAGTGATTCTCCTGCCTCAGCCTCCTCAGTAGCTGGGGTTACAGGTGCACACCATCACACCCGGCTAATTTTTTTTTTTTTTTTTAGTAGAGATGGAGTTTCGCTATGTTGGCCAGGTTGGTCTTGAACTCCTGACCTCAGATGATCTACCCACCTCAGCCTCCCAAAGTGCTGGGATTACAGCCATGAGCCACCACGCCCAGCTGAGACTGGGTAATTTATAAGAAAAGTTTAATTGGCTTATGGTTCTACAGGCTGTATAGGAAGCATTAGTGCCAGTATCTGCTTCTAGGGAAGCCTCAGGAGGCTTATTATAATCATAGTGGAGGGCAAAGGGGAGCAGGCACATCAAATGATAAAATCAGGAGCAAGAGAGAGTGGCGGGGGAGGTGCTACACACTTTTAAGTGTGTAGTCCTCTTCTCACAGGTCTACTAGGCAGTGCCCCAGTGGGGATTCTACATGGGGGCTCCAATGCCACATTTCTCCTCTGCATTGCCCTAGTATCGGTTCTCTCTGTGGCCTCTGCCCCTGCAGCAGGCTTCTACCTGGACACCTAGGCTTTTCTATACATCCTCTGAAATCTAGATAGAGGTTCCCAAGCCTTAACTGTTGAACTGTGTATACCCACAGGCTTTAATACCATATCAAAGCTGCCAAGGCTTACAGCTTGCACCCTCTGAAGCAGCAGCCTGAGCTGTAACCTGGCCCCTTTCAGCCATGGGTGGATCTGGAGTGGCTGGGATGCAGGGAGCAGTGTCCCAAGGCTGTGCTGGGCACTGGGCCCTCGGCCTGGCCAAGGAAACCATTCAGTCATCCTAGGCCTCTGGTGGGAGGGGCTGCTGTGAAGTTCTCTGAAATGCCTTTGAGGTCTTTTCCCCATTGTCTTGGCTTATTAGTACTTGGGTCCTTTTTACTCGTGTAAATTTCTGCAGCCTGCTTGAATTCCTTCCCTGAAAATGGGCTTTTCTTTTCTACCACATGGCCAGGCTGCAAATTTTCCACTTATTCCCTTTTAAATATCAGTTCCAGTTTTAAGTCATTTCTTTGTTCTCACATCTGAGCATAGATTGTTAGCAGCCAACCCACCTCTTGTGTGCTTTGCTGCTTAGAAATTTCATCCACCAGATACCCTAAATCACCACTCTCAAGGTCAAAGTTCCACAGATCCCTAGGGCAGGGGCACAGTGCAGCCAAGTTCTTTGCTAAGGCACAGCAAAAGTGACCTTTCCTCCAATTCCCAGTAAGTTCCTCATTTCCATCTGAGACCTTAACCAAGACTTCACTGTCCCTATCACTATCAGCATTCTGGTCACAACTATTTAACCAGTTTCTAAGATGTTCCAAACTCTCCCTTATCTTCCTGTCTTCTTCTGGGTCTTCCAAACCCTTCCAACCTTTGTCTGTTACCCAATTATTCCAAAGTCACCTCCACATTTTCAGGTATCTTTATAGAAATTCTCCACTTCCCAGTACCAATTTTCTGTATTAGTCAATTCTCACATTGTTATGAAGAAATACCTCAGACTGGGTAATTTATAAGAAAAAAGGCTTAATTGGTTCACAGTTCCTGTACAAGAAGCATAGTGCCAGCATCTGCTTCTGGGGAGGCCTCAGGAGGCTTACAGTCATGGCAGTAGGCGAGGGGAAGCAGGCACATCAGATGGCAAAAGCAAGAGCAAGAGTGAGGAGGGAGGTGCTACACTCTTGTAAATAACCAGATCTCACAAGAACTCATTCATGATAGAGAGGACAGTACCAAGGGGATGGTGCTGAACCTTTCATAAGAAACCACTCCCATGATCCAGTCACCTCCCATAAGGCCCCGCCTCCAACACCGGGGATTACATTTCAATATGAACTGTGGGTGGGGACACACATCCAAACTGTACCACAAAGCCCCGCCTCCAACACCGGGGATTACATTTCAATATGAACTGTGGGTGGGGACACACATCCAAACTGTACCACAAGGCCCTGCCTCCAACACCGGGGATTACATTTCAATGGAAATGTGGGTGGGGACACACATCCAAACTGTACCACATAGATTGTTTACTTCCTATCATATTTTATTTACTTCCTGTATCATATTTCTTTTTTTTCCTTTTTTTTTTTTTTTTTTGAGACAGAGTCTCACTCTGTCACCCAGGCTGGAGTGTGGTGGTACTACTTCAGCTCACTGCAACCTCCACCTCCTGGGTTCAAGCAACCCTCCCATCTCAGCCTCCCAAGTAGCTAAGACTACAGGCACCTGCCACCATGCCCAGCTAATTTGTGTATTTTTAGTAGACATGGGATTCCACCATTTTGGCCAGGCTGGTCTTGAACTCTGACCTCAAGTGATCCGCCTGCCTTGGCCTCTCAAAGTGCTGAGATTATGGCCGTGAGCCACCACACCCAGCCTTGACCATATTTCTTAATCCTCATTTTATATCTGTGACCCTCAGACCCAGTGAGACAAGTAACTACTTAAGATGGTGTTAAGAGCCAGGGTTTGAATCCAAGTTTGTCTGACTTTGGGTCAGCAATCTTTACACTGTGTCACACTGTGACATTTTAGGAAGATTAATTTGTGTAGGATTTCTAGGTGGCCTTGGAGGAGGAAAGAAACTGCTGCTAGGAATACCAGGTACAGTGTGCAGGGTCTCCTGATCTGCCTTTCCCAAGCCCAGCTCTTCGGCATCTGTTTCCTTCATTCCATCTTCTTTATGTAGCACCTACTCCAGTGGCCAGTGCCTTCACTGTGCATCCCTCCTGAAAGGGCTCACTCTTTTCTCTGCTTACGCAGTATATCTGCCATCCCCTGCTTTCAGTTCCCCTGTTATCTTTGGACCAGTTCAGTGTTCTTTCTCTCTCTTCCTATTTCTCTACCTAATTTTGGGTGCATCTTTGAAAGCTCTCAAATGTGCTCAACAGTTATTTTAGTTTGAGAGCTAGTTTAATTCTCTCATTCCCACCTTATGCAGTTTCCAGTCGCCCAGCACAGAAACCAATGTGCACTTGAATTTTTTTTTTTTTTTCCCCAGACTGGGAGACAAGACTTGAAACCAAAGCGCCAACTCTGAAGCCCAGTATTACTGAAGATTTATGCCATGGGGTACTAATGGAAAGGGAAGGTGTCTGGCATTCTGCTGTAGGGGAAACCTGGGAACCTAATAATTGGTTAGAGGGACAACAGGATAGTCATCTGAGCCAAGTGGCAGTTACCCCTAAGGAAACCTTCACCGAGAGGAGAGTATGTGGAGGTAATGAATTTGAAAGATGTTCCAGTCAGGATTCAATCCTTCATACACAACAAAGCATTCCTATGGTAAAAAGGCCCCATAACTGTAATTCACATGGAGAAGATGCCACACAAAATTCTGAGTTAGTTAAAACTCAAAGAATGTTTGTAGGAAAGAAGATCTATGAATGTAATCAATGCAGCAAAACCTTCAGCCAGAGCTCATCCCTTCTTAAGCATCAGAGGATTCATACTGGGGAGAAACCCTTTAAGTGTAATGTATGTGGGAAACACTTCATTGAACGCTCCTCCCTTAATGTACATCAAAGAATTCATACTGGAGAGAAACCCTATAAATGTAATGAATGTGGGAAAGCCTTTAGTCAGAGCATGAATCTCACTGTCCATCAACGAACTCACACTGGAGAGAAACCTTATCAGTGTAAAGAGTGTGGCAAAGCCTTCCATAAGAATTCATCTCTTATTCAACATGAAAGGATTCATACTGGAGAGAAACCCTACAAATGTAATGAATGTGGAAAAGCTTTTACCCAAAGCATGAATTTGACAGTCCATCAGAGAACTCATACAGGAGAAAAACCCTATGAATGTAATGAATGTGGAAAAGCCTTCAGTCAAAGCATGCATCTTATTGTCCATCAGAGAAGCCATACTGGAGAAAAACCCTATGAGTGTAGTCAGTGTGGAAAAGCCTTTAGTAAGAGCTCAACTCTTACCCTACATCAGCGAAATCACACTGGAGAAAAACCCTACAAATGTAACAAATGTGGGAAATCCTTTAGCCAAAGTACATATCTTATAGAACATCAGAGGCTTCATTCTGGAGTAAAACCTTTTGAATGTAATCAGTGTGGAAAAGCTTTCAGTAAGAATTCATCTCTAACTCAACATCGGAGAATTCACACTGGAGAGAAACCTTATGAGTGTGTGGTATGTGGAAAACATTTCACTGGACGATCATCCCTTACCGTGCATCAGGTTATTCACACTGGAGAGAAACCTTATGAGTGCAATGAATGTGGAAAGGCATTCAGCCAGAGTGCTTACCTTATTGAACATCAAAGAATTCATACTGGTGAGAAACCCTATGAATGTGATCAGTGTGGAAAAGCCTTCATAAAGAATTCATCCCTTACAGTGCATCAGAGAACTCATACAGGAGAGAAACCCTATCAGTGTAATGAATGCGGAAAAGCCTTCAGCCGGAGTACAAACCTTACTCGACATCAAAGAACTCATACGTGAGGAATGTTTCCACTGGCCCCTACATCATGATTAACTCTGCAGTAATAATCATATAAGACATACAATGTAGAAACCTAATAAATGTGATGATTGTGGGAATTTTCCAGTTGAAGTAGATCAGATAATACCACTGCAGAGAATTCATCTAAAAGTAGAGAAATCTTGATTCGGAAGGTATAACTTACAGAAGGTTTAAGTAGCTCATATAAACAGTGAAGACTCATGCTGAAGATAAGTTCTGTTATATCATACTGCACATTCTTCTTTGGCCATCAGAGACTTTACACTGGAGAGAAAAATGTGAGCATGTTTAACTGGCAGCCCAGAGACCTGGTATGTCGTCCTCACCTGCCACTGCCTTGGACAAGTCACCCGCTTCCACCAGGTTATGGTTCTTCATTCGGCAAATGAATGACTTTGGAGTTAGAAATCTTGTAGGCTCTCTGTCAGCTCTAAAATGTTACAACCCTATAAATAGAATGAATGCTGGGAAATCTTTGTTCTTTTACAATCTTACGCCGTCTGTATGCTGTCTAGATGCTCTTGTTCCACAGTCTGGTTTCCTTGGGTGTTTTTGATCAAAATTATTTACCTTTACCAATTCCTAGTACCCTTCCATGCCCCTAATCTTCCCCTGCATTGTTACTTTGTCCCCTAACTACAGTCTGGTTTCCATAAGTTAATGGAATAAGTATGCAAATCTTAATGCAATAGCATGCTGTTTTGAGTTCTCAATTAATAGTTCTTAAACTGTCATTAAATGATCATTTAGAAAATAACATAGTCCTATAAGTACAAAGGAATCACATACAAATCTTTGTATCATATTCTGGCTATCAAAGTGGAAAAGAAAAGACAGAAGGGCTGAACACTAACAGACATAGCCATCTGACCTATTAACAAAACGTTGAGGCTGGACAAGGTGGCTCATGCCTGTAATCCTAGCACTTTGGGAGGCTGAGGCAGGATGATTGGTTGATTTCAGGAGCTCAAGACCAGCCTGGGCAACATAGTGAGACATTGTCTCTGCACTCCAGCCTAGGCAACAGAATAAGAACTTTGTCTCAAAACAAAAATAACGTTGCAACTCAAAAACATACTCAAAACAATATAGGGAGATTTTATAGATCTATAGTTATTACGGTAGTTAAGATAGCTTTATTTCACATATTTACCAAGTCATAAATATGTGTTAGATATGATTAGAAAATCAAAATGAGTAAAATACATTCTTTGGTTTATAAGGGTTAAACTAAAAAAGTGTCAGTATGATAGGAGAGGAGAGGAAGAATACAAGCAATCACAAAGCAGAATTTAGGAAATTTGGTAACTGACTAAATGTGCTGCTTGAATGAGAAGGAAGAGTCTAGGATGACTTGGAGTTCTTACTTTGGTAGATAAGGTTGCCATAATTAAAAACACCTATAGTTGCCCAATTTTGTGGGGCAATGATGAGTTCACTTTGGGTACATTTACATGAGTTTGTGGGACATCTGAGGGAAGGGTCCTGATAGCCAGCAGACAGTGATAAAGGAGACACTTGCAGGACTGTCATTGATGGGGTAGGTGGTAAAAAGAAGAAGCAGTAGACGCTAAGTGGAAAAGCAGCAAAAAGAAAAACAGAAAAATCAGAAGTTGGTGCCACAAAGGTAAAAAGATAGTTTTAACACAGGGATAGGAATAGTTAATACTGTAAAATGCTATGGAGGGCAAAGTAAGATAAAAATAGAACTATGTCGGCCAGCTGCAGTGGCTCACACCTGTAATCCCAGCACTTTGAGAGGCCAAGGCAGGCGGATCACAAGGCTAAGAGATAAGACTATCCTGGCTAACATGCTGAAACCCCGTCTCTACTAAAAATGCAAAAAAATTAGCTGGGCATGGTGGCATACACCTGTCGTCCCAGCTACTTGGGAGGCTGAGGCAGGAGAATGGTGTGAACCTGGGAGGTGGAGCTTGCAGTGAACTTAGATTGCGCCACTAAACTCCAGCCTGGGCAACAGAGCAAGACTCTGTCTCCAAAAAAAAAAAAAAAAAAAATGTAGAACTATGTCCTTTTGTTTGGGCTATCAGTTTAAGACAGATGGCTTAAACCTCTGTTTGAGTTGGTTGAAGAGTGGTTAAGTGTTAAAAAGAAGTTAGCAGCTTTCCTGAGGTGGGGGAGACTCAGAAAGACAACTAGAGGGAGGCTGGGGCTTGGAGCATATCAGAAGAGCTGTGGGCTGCAAACAATGGAAAGCCCAGTCCATGATGGTGTAAGAAAGTAGAGATTGATTTTTCTCACATAACAAATCTGGAGGTGGCTGTCACTTGTTCACAGATAAAACAATTCATTGTCTTAAGTTTAATGGGGTTTCCATCATGGTTACATCATGATGGCCATAGCATCAAGTAAAGTGTCTGCATTCAAGGCAGGAGGGAGGAGGGGAGCACCAGCAACATCAGTGCCTTTGATGAGGAAAGTTTTTCCCCGAGGCCACTCAGTAGACTCAGTAGACTCCTGCTTACAGCTTATTGACCACAGTAGACTCCTGCTTACAGCTTATTGACCACAGCTGTATTGCATGGCCACCTCCTAGCACAAGGAAGGCTGTGGAAAGAAGTATTTAACCTTTCCAGCCTCTATAGAGGAGGCAGGCACAAAAAAAGGGGGGTTGAGAATGGTGTTGATTCACCAGCCAGCAACCTGCCAGGAAGTGTTTGTATGATTTCAGGTAGGATTGAGCATGTTCAAAACTGAAAAAAAGAGGTGTGGAAGAGTGAAGGTACAGAAAGGAGGGGACATGCAGCTCACAGTGGGAAAATAAGGTCTGGAACACAAGTGGAGGCTGTAGGGATGTCTTTGAACAGGAGAAGGTAACTTTCCACTGGGAGAGACGGGCATCCGCAAACGATGGGTACAGAAGATGTTTGTGGGTGGCAATGGAGGAAGTTCCTGTGAACTCTTAACTGTTTAAACCTGCAGCATCCAGTCTCTGGGCTATGTGACCTCTCAGAGTTAATACCTCTCAGAGTTAACACTGCTCAGAGTTAACACCGCTCAGAGTTAACAAACACCGCTCAGAGTTAACAAACACCGCTCAGAGTTAACACCCCTCAGAGTTAATACCCCTCAGAGTTAATACTGCTCAGAGTTAATACCTCTCAGAGTTAATATTTTGCCAATTTTGAGTCATTGCCTCCATCCTAGGCTTCAAAATCTTTCATTTTTCCCTTTCTCTCTTGTCCTGTGCCTGCCTTTTGAGCTTTATTTTGCTGCTGTCTTTATCATTTCCATCTATTTTCTACCCATTTCTTTTGTCTGCCTCCTTTCTTCCCTGCTAGTTCTATCTCTTGAGATCATGTGGGGAACAAGAAAAAAATAAAGAAGAAAAATCTGAAGAGAGAGGAGGAGACCCTGTAGAAGAGAGAAATTATTAAAAATCTAAGTTCCTGAGGATATGGCTAGTTTGATGTTTTATTCCCCCTTCTTTCCTGTTCTAACTCCAATGGTTTGTATTTGAATATAGGCAAGGAGACCCAGGATCTGCATGCTGCGTTGAGAACTGTGTGTGTGGAAGGAGGCAGGGGCAGAAGAGTGGAGAATCTCAGTGTCAATGATTTGCCCCATCCTCCTCCAGCCTCCAAACTTGGAATGAGGGGAAGGATTCTGTTTATTTGTGAAACAATAATCTGGAGCGATTGGGTTTCTTTCGTGGAATGTTAGAATTAGGATAGAGGCATTTGGGTGTTAGAAGATGAAAGCACTAGATAGGAGAGCTGATGCTGACATCTTGGGTCATGTGCAAATTTAATTGTAAGCAAAGGAATCCAACCAACTGGGAGGAGTTCTGGGAGTATAAGGGTCTGGGAGGGAGGACCCTTGTTACCATATCCTGCTAAGCCCAAGCCCTTCATTTCAGTGTCCGTTCTCAGGCAGAACTGAAGTTTCAGTAATATGTGAGGAGTTTTTGGTAACAAAGTGCAGTACAGCCAGGCCTTGTGGCACCTGGGAACCACCAGCAGCTAAGCACGTGTGCCTGCTCTCTCCCTCTGTCTTCATCCCCCACCCCTCGCCACTGCTACCACCACCACATGGGTTCTGGTACTGCTTTGTCCATCCCCTCACTGGTGGTTAGATTCTTTTGCTTACAACTAAATTTGCATGTGACCCAAGATGTCACCATCAACTCTCATATCTAGTGAACTTTCATCTTCTAACACCCAAGTGTCTTCGTCCTAATTCTAAAATTCCATGAAAGAAACCCATTTGGTCCTGATCATCCTTTTAAGACAAGCCTCACAAGTCACCTTTTCTGGCTAAGTACCCATCCAGTCAGCTGGTGGGAGGAGGCCTGCCATGTGATCACTGTCCATGCAGTCAAGCCTGTGTGTGGCAAACTGACAGATATGACCGGTATGTCATGAGTTTTTACTGAGCACCTGCTCAGTAGTTACTAGTGATTTGGAGCTCAGAAGGACCTCACGGTAGGGAAGTCTGAAATAAACCAGGAGTTCGGATGCACTAGGTAGCAAGAAACACAGCACCCTCTGGAACTATAGAGAATTGGGTGACCAAGGTATTTCCTCTCTGGCTGGATCATCATCCAGAAGACTCAAATAGGGCCATTCCCTCCACTTGAGCTCTGTGAAATGGGCCTCTGGGCATTTAAAGAGGTTACCAGTCAGGGTTCTCTGACGAATAAAAGTGGAGCTGCAGAATATGGTGCCAGTACCCCTCTCCTAGACACTGCATAGCTTCCAACTGCCTGACTCCTGAAAAATATCACAACAGATCTGGAGGAGAAAGGTCTCTGAAAAATTTATGAATGCTGAGAACTTAATTGAGGTAGGTTATTTCTCTGCCTGTATACACATTGGCATTATCTGATGGTCTGTGGTCAAGAGACTCGTAAGTGATTGGCCGGTGCTGCATGTTACTGTGACAAGGATGAGTAAGACCTTGTTCCTACTCATAGTGTAGTTCATTCAAGCAACTAACATTGAGCTCCTAGCATAAGTCGGCTTCTGTGAATTCCGGGTAAATGACGTCTGATCTCTGCTGTCAAGTAGCTCCTAGCACATAGTGCCATAGAGTGAACAGAAGAGGGGAGGAAATGAGAAGGTGCAGGGAAGAACAGGAGTAATGGCAAGAGAGGCTAAGAGAGCATAGTGTATACTCAGGAAATTCTAAGAGGTGTATGATTTAAGCATAGAGTAGAAGTCAAGAAGTGGGAAGAAATGAGGCTAAAGGAAGATCTTATTACATCACGCTGCAAAGGTCCTAACGGCTTAGCAAACGGACCCCAGGAATTACTGGCTAGTAGCCACTGTCCTGGGGAAGAGGAAACAGACTGGTGATGCAGGTCTTGGTCAAATGTAAGTGTTCATTTGCATATCCATAGTTAATAGAACAGAAGCGAAAGGGGTTCTCCAGACCACATTTTCACCTCCTTTCTCTGAGGAGACTGGTTCCTAAGGAGAATCCTTGACAGAGGCGGGGCCTTCCTCAGTGAATGCTCAGAACAATATAGTGTGTGAGTCCTGGCTAAAGCCAAAGGGTGTGTCAGGCTTCGTATCACAGGTGTCACTGCTGCTCTTCAGCTTGAATAGTGTTTTTGTTTGTGTTAGTTGCCTGTGGAGGGCACCTGTTAGACACTCCTAGCAGACTGCAGCATCACCAGGACAAAGGGGGCAGATAAATGAAGGTTTTATTACTGTTTTCAGTTCTGGAAGACTTGGCCCTTTGTATGTCGTTCTTTGCCATCTGGGTGACAAGTAATAAGAGCACTTTTGAACCTTCCAACATCAACAGGAGAAGGGCTCCTGGTTCCAAGGACATGGGACCTGAGCAAGGCACTTAACAGATCAGTGCCTCCGTTTTCTCATTTATTAATAGGACAAACCTCAGTTTTTGGTTGCATTAGATAATGTAAAGTGCTTATAAAAGTGCCCAACATGGCCAGGCGTGGCGGCTTACGCCTGTAATCCCAGCACTTTGGGAGGCCGATGCAGGTGGATCAACTGAGGTCAGGAGTTCAAGACCAGCCTGACCAACCTGGAGAAACCCTGTCTCTACTAAAAATACAAAATGAGTCAGGCATGGTGGCGCATGCCTGTAGTCCCAGCTACTGGGGAGGCTGAGGCAAGAGAATCGCTTGAACCCGGGAGGCGGAGGTTGCAGTGAGCCAAGATTGCGCCATTGCACTCCAGCCTGGGCAACGAGCAAAACTGTGTCTCAAAAAAAACAAAAACAAAAAAACCTGCCCAACGTGTAGTTAGTGCTCAATACATATTATTCTTATATTCCTGAAAACAATAATATCCAAACTCCTGAGCATAGCACCCAGAACCCTTCCGTATCTCAGAATCATTAGGCTCTCAAAGCAAATGCCTTGTAGAAAGGTTATATAATTGTGGGAGGCTACTTGTAATTGTGGACTGCGGTCATTGCCTCCTCATTGGTTTTCCTGTATCCGCTCTAGTCCCACCACTGTCTGCTCTCCTTGAAGCTGACCGGTGCTTCTATCAAAATGTGCCCGCCCAGCCATGTCACTCGGTTTCGAATCTACTCATTTCCAGGCACACAGAATAAATCCAAATTTCCTTCCTTCAAGGCCTGTAGTTACCCGTGCAACAGCATCTCGCACTCTTCCTTGTTCACTAGGCCCTCGCCAGTCATACTGACCTTGCCAAGCCTGGAGTTGACCAAGCACACTTCTCTCTGGACAGCATTTCTGTTGCCTCCGTTTAGAAGGCACTTTACCCACACGTTCACATCGTTTCCTCCCTCACTGTATTCAAATCTCTGCTCAGATGTTACCTCCTCAAAGAGAACTTCCAAAACTGCTGCTTGAAATAATTCCCCGCCCCATCACACCCTGACCCCTAACAGTAGTGTTATGACTATCCGATAAGTATTTTCTACTTGTCTGACCCCTCCTCTAGTACAATTAAAACTCCATGAGTGCAGGGTTTCACAGCCATTTCTCCAGCCCCTGGACTCTGGGTTCTCACTCTCCGGGGCCCAGTTTGAGTGACCTGGAGTCACAAGGGAGGGGAGAGAGAGGGGTTACCAGCGATACTCACACAACATCCTCCCCCTCCTCTGGTGCTTTACGGGGTCCCTGGGAACTGCTACAGGGGCTGCCCTACAGGGGCTGCCCAGCGGCTGCCCCTGGCCTTGCCAAGCACTTGACACATAAGTGCTCCAAAATGTCTATAGAATGAAATCTTCAATAAAACTCTAAACAGAATGCTGTAGTCACTGACACTGCTTCCTAAAACGTGGCCAACGATTCCGCATGTGACAAACAGGTCACGTTCCTGATTTTTTTTCACCACCCACAAAGTTAAAACCCTCTCATCTTTCCTTCCTGAACGCCATGCAAATTACCTATTCAAAAGCAACTAAGTATCTCCAGTTGGATATTCTTAGGCATCATCTCATCCTTGCCAGTCTCTGCAAAATATGGTCAAGAAAAAATAAATACCACCTTCCAAATACCACCCAGCTGTCCAGGATGGAGACTTCCTGGTATCCAGGCTCCTTCCTCTCCCTCTTCCCCACCTCTGAGAAGTCCCCAAGCACGAAGTGTTCTGCGTCCCGAACATTCCAGGGGCCGCCAGCCACCATGGGCTCTGTCCTGAGGTGCCAAGCAGGACATCCCTGCCCGACATCCTGTCCCCCCGCACCGCACACGCGTTAACGGCGTGGCGTCTCCACCCCAGCACGCATGGGCCCGCCCGCGGGGCCAGGCTGGAAGTGTCGGGCTCTTGCCAGGCCAAGGCGCAAACCTGCCGCCTTCCAGGCCTTTTCCGCGCGGTCCCCGTCAGGAACGCGCCCAGTCGCCTCCTACTCCGTCTTCCGCACCTTCCCGTCCTCTCTCGTCGGCGATCGGGCGTCGCTCCCCTGGACTAACCTCCCTTGTCCCATCTGCAGCTTTTCGCTGGTCTGCATCTTCCTGGGCCTTCGTGCAAGGCAGAGACCTGGTTCTAAAGCGAACGGAACGGAACCGATTCCGTAAGTTCATTCAGCTCCAGAATCCACCAGGTTCCAGATTCTGATGAGCGCGCCGTGGTCGGCGCGAAGGGGCCTCTGGGAAAGGTAGTTTCCGCGCCTAAAGCCTGGGGGCGGGGCCGTGTTCCCGCAAGCGCAAGGCAGCACGGTCTCCGCCGATTCTCCCTCTGGGAGGTGGAGTCTGGCCGGCGGAACCGCAGCGGCCCTGAGACTTGTGGGAATTCGGCCCAGCGGTTCCCAGGGCAACGCGCAAGCGCAGTTCAGCTCCCGGCTGCAGACTCCAGCTCATTGTGTTCTGACTGCGATGTGGCGCTTGCGATCTCTCGCCGCCGGCAGAGGCTCCTCGAAGGGCGACACGGGGGCGACCAGGCACGGTGGTCAAAGCCGCAGAGGGAGAGCGGGAGCGGTCGTGAGGTCGTCTGGGGAGAAGGGCGGAGGCAAAGCCGAGGAGGTGCGGTTGTGGTCCCTTCTGGAGGACGCTGATCCAATGCCCCAAACTTCCCGGAATGTATGTCTGAGATTTGATCCCAATCAGAGAGAGGGAGGACGGCCAGGGGTGGTCATCCTGGGCTTGGGGTCGAGTCTGTGAGTGCCTGTGGAGGGATGGAGCCAGGGCCTCTGGCCTGTGTCTTGGAGCGGACTCTGAGAGGCCCGAGGTTTCCGCTCAGGTGATAGATACGCGCCTGGCGTGGTTCCGAGGCCGGAGGCAGCCGGTGCAGCAGCCCCCGAGGGACCCGAGGGACCCGGCGAAGCGGCAGCGGCGGGAGGGGGTTGTGTGTGGTTAGGGCTCCTAACCCTTCCCTCTCCCCTCCCCCCAACTCACACAAACGCCGCTTCTGCCCACCCGTGACTCCAGGCCACCCAAACTGGGCCCCAGAGAGTGAGAACCCTGAGGCCAGAGAAGGGTTTGCCTGAAAGGCTGCGACAGTGAAGAGCCAGCCTTCTTAGCCTCCTTTTTGAGGAGGAAGAAGCCGACCCTCCTTTTCCTCTTCTCCTGTCACTCCCAGATAAGGCAGCTGTTCCAAAGCCGCCGAGGGAGAGCCGAGCGCTCTTCCAATCCAATCGAACCCACGCTCTGCCCTCAGTTGCCTCTCCCCAGCGCTCCCACCTTTTCGGGTACATCCTGGTGGATTCTGGAGCTGAATAACTTGTTAAAGAGATAATTCTCGGCCGGGTGCGGTGGCTCACGCCTGTAATCCCAGCACTTTGGGAGGCCGAGGCGAGCTGATCACCTGAGGTCAGCAGTTCGAGACCAGCCTGGCCAATATGGTGAAATCCCAGTCTCTACTAAAAACATAAAAATTAAGCAGGCGTGGTGGCAGGTGCGTGTAATCCCAGCTACTCAGGAGACTGGGGGAGGAGAATCGCTTGAACCCGGAAGGCGGAGCTTGCAGTGAGCCAAGATCATGCCATTGCTCTCCAGCCTAGGTGACAGAGCGAGACTCTATCTCAAAAAAAAAAAATTATCTTGAGATCGCCCAGTGAGGCTGAAGGGAAAGACCAGAGGATGGGTGGAAGGCATGAGATCTGGGCCTGCAACAGGCTTTCTGCAAGGAAAAGTCAATGTATATTACCCTCTGAAGTAGGAGAGAGAATGGGGAGCAAACAGGAACCAAAACACTCACTGCCTGGGGTCCTGGCGTCCTCCCAGGATGTGAACGCTCACTGCCTCGCTCTGGACTGCTGTATGAGAGCTTTTGACCCAGTCCTCTCCTAACAGCAGGTGTGTAGACCCTTCTAGCCTGAGGAGTTCTGCAGGTGTGAAGCTCCACACCTGCCTCCATAGCACTTTGCCTGTCTCTAAGAGGGCTCATCGGAGAAGAAAGAATGGCTGTCAGCCACCTGCCAACCATGGGCCAGGTGAGTGGGGGTTTCTTCCCCCTAAATTGCTTTCTGGATTTGAAGAGTGTGGCATGTTTCCTTCTTCAGATCGGGAGCTTTTCTCCCAATCCAGTCCCACCCAGACACTGACCTCAGTTGCCTCTCCCCAACCACCACCCACCCCCAACCCTCACCCCATATCTGGCTCATCCTGGTGGGTGTAGGTATAACTTGCTAAAGGTCATATATATGTCACAGCTGAGACTGGAACCCAGGTTCCTGTGAAATCAAAACCTGTACTCTTTTCACTAACAAGTAAGATTAGGGATCTGAAGTGGTAAAGGCATGTATTAGTCCCTTTTTGCCTTACTCTAAAGAAATACCTGAGGCTGGGTAATTGATAAGAAAAGAATTTTAATTGGCCCACGGTTCTGTAGGCTGTACAGGAAGCATGGTGTCAGCATCTACTTCTGATAAGACCTTTAAAAGCTTCCAATCATAGCAGAAGGTGAAGGGGGAGCAGGTGCATCACACGGTGAGAGAGCGAGCAAGAGAGAGAAGTGGGAGGTCCTAGACTCTTAAACAACTGGATCTCATGTGAACCAGCTGAGCGAGAATTCACTCATCACCAAGAGGACGGCACTAAGCCATTCGCGAGGGATCTACCCCCTTGATCCAACAGCCCCCACCAGGCCCCACCTCCAACACTGGAGGTCACCTTTCAACAGGAGATTTGGAAGGGACATACATCCAAGCCGCATCAGGGCAGTGCCTCACACAGAGCTCAAAGAAGGGCATTGTGGGAACACTTTTGAGGAAGTGTGACTTACTAGACTCTTTTTCTTTTATGAAATTTGGCTTTTTTACCAATGAAATATATTCAAAAGACTATGCTTCCAAAAAGTCCTATAATTTCCTAAAGCACTTGAACAGTCCTAGCATCTTTAGAATAAGAATATGGACTGTGCTTTGAAAGAGACAGCATTCGTTTGGGCATATACATTCTGATAGATTTGGTTAAATTGTTCTAATTCCTTCACATTTAAACCTCCCCAAGGACTGGAATGTGTGGCAGGAATCACTGGAAAGGATGACCACGTAGGTGGGAGCGCCATGTTCAACATAGCACAGCTCAGCGGCTGCTCCCCTCCTCTTGGCTTCTGACTTGTCACTTGGGACCTGTCTCATGCACCACTTTTTCTGTGAAACCTGTCTCCACCCACAGTGCCCGTCTGCTGTGATATTTTCCTTCCCTAACCTTTTCCTCGAAGTCACTGCTGGTGTCGTACAATTTATCTTGTGTTTAGAGGCTGCCTTAATTTGGCTGCCATTCAACAGACATACGTTAGGGCTGTAAAATGTGCCAGGAAGTATGATCTGGGCTACAAATACAAAGTGAACGATAAATGGTCCCTGACAAATGGGTTCATGGCTTCCATCAAAGTGTTTCTTGACTGCCTGCCATGGGCCACGTATCTGGGTGCAGGTAACAGAAACCTAATTCAGACTGCCTTAGGCAGAAGCAGGCACTTATTGGAAAGATATGGAGGTGTTTCCCCAAAAGCAAAGGCGAAGACACAACTGGATGTTGACTGTGGAAGTGGGGTCTACAATAACCTGGGAGTCTTTTCTCATGGACCTTTGGTTCCTTCTCTGGGCTTCTGCTTACCTCTTCTCTCTCAGTGAACACCAGCTCCCTTAACTTCTCAGCCAACTGGGAAGACGAGAGCTGTGACAGCTACTGGATTTTACGTGCTAGGTCAGGTTTCGGGTACACCTGTGTGTCAGGACAGAGACTGTCCTCTGTGGCCCCATCTCAGAGTTTCTATGAAAGGGACTAGTTCTAATCAGAAGGAACAAGGTCCTATTGTGTAGAATGGCTAGTTCCATGGGACCCGCGTGTGTATGCACATATGCACACCTGTGCATGCGTGTGTGTGTGTTGAAGGTGTGTGTCACAGGGTGTGTGGGGGTATTTGTGTGTGTGTGAGTGTGTTCTGGTATGTGTGTGTTTGGGTGTGTTCGGGTGTGGGTGTGCTTGCGTGTGTGTCGTGTGTGTTGAGGGTCAGTGGGGGGATGTGTAGCGGTGTGTCTTTGTATGTGAGTTTGTGTGTCTCTGTGTGTGTCTCTATGTTTGTATGTGGGGGGTATGGGTATGTGTTGTGTGTATGTGCGTGTGCACTTGTGTGTGTCTTTGTGTGTTTGCGTTTGTGTGTATATGTGGATGTATGGATATGGGTGTGTGTGCACGCGTGTGTCTCTGTGTGTGTGCCTCTGTGTGAGTTTATGTGTGTTTGTATGTGGGGGGTATGGATATGGGTGTGTGCGCTTGTGTGTGTGTGTGAATGTTGTCGGGGGTGTGTGTTGTGTGTGTGTATGTGGAGGGGTATGGGTGTGTATGTGTGCTTTGTGTCTGTGTGTAGGGGGTGTGGGTAGGGGTGTGTATGTGTTTGTGTGTAGGGGTGTGTGTGCGCGCTTGTGTATGTGTCTCAGGTGTGTGTATGGGTGTGTGTTGTGTGTGTGTGTGTGTATGTGGAAGGGTGTGGATGTGTGTGTGTCTCTGGGGGGGTGTGGGTATGGGTGTGTGTTGTGTGTATGGGTGTGTGTTGTGTGTGTGTGTATGTGGAAGGGTGTGGATGTGTGTGCGTCTCTGTGGGGGAGTGTGGGTATGGGTGTGTGTGTGTGTCTCAGGGGTGTGGGTATAGGTGTGTGTTGTGGGTATGGGTGTGTGTTGTGTGTATGTGTGTGTGTTTGTGTGTGTCTCTGGGGGGGTGTGGGTATGGGTGTGTGTTGTGTGTATGGGTGTGTGTTGTGTGTGTGTGTGTGTATGTAGAAGGGTATGGGGGTGTGTGTGTCTCTGGGGGAGTGTGGGTATGGGGGTGTGTGTGTATGGGTGTGTGTTGTGTGTGTGTGTGTATGTAGAAGGGTATGGGGGTGTGTGTGTCTCTGTGGGGGAGTGTGGGTATGGGGGGGTGTGTGTGTATGGGTGTGTGTTGTGTGTGTGTGTGTATGCGGAAGGGTATGGGGGAGTGTGGGTATGGGGGTGTGTGTGTGTATGGGTGTGTGTGTGTACACCCTGAAGAAAAGCAGGAGTTGCTGAGCAGCCGCAGATAGGTGTTGAGTACGTGGGCCGTGTTCCAGATGTGGGGAAGGCCAGGAGATGTGGAGACAGACAGCCCACATGTTGGAGTTAACAGTCCAGTGGGGGAGACAGAGTAAACCAAACATCACAATAAATTGGGGCAGTGTCTTGATGGGTCCTCATAGACAACTGCAGGAGCCGTCAGGGAAGGCTGCGCTGAGCAAGCGGTGTCTATGCTGAGACCTGCATAGGATTTGGTCCCCTGGGGTGAGGGGAGAGGCAGGGCTAGGCGGTGTGAGGGAGATGGAGAAAATGTTCTGGGCTGAATGGATGGCAAGTTGGAAGTCCCAGTGCTGAGGAAGCCTATCTTCACCACCATATATGTTTCTTCAGAGTGGGGAGCAATGTCTAGTCCAAAGCTAGGCCTCCAGGAGACCCTGAAGAGTGACTAACTTGCCACAGAACGCCAGCTCCCTGTATGCCAGCAGTCCTGTAAATCTCCACAAGCTTCTAGGGGCTGCCAGTCTCTTTTCTAGAGAACCGTGTGCATGGGTAGCCCCTGGTCAAGGAGAATGAATTTGCTGTTGCAGGAATCGGTGACCTTCAAGGATGTGGCTGTGCTCTTCACCCAGGAAGAGTGGGGGCAGCTGAGCCCAGCCCAGAGGGCCCTGCACAGGGACGTGATGCTGGAGAACTACAGCAACCTGGTCTCACTGGGTAAGTGGGACCCCTGCAAGGTTTCTCTTCACTTTTGGGGATCTCTTTAGGACCTTTCCATTGACACCATACAGAAGATTCGGTTGGACCAATTGAGGACGCTGTCTTCAACGGTGCTATTAATACTTACTGTCCTTGGTGTCCTGGGCACAGGCCTCTTTTGGAGTCCACTGCGGATGCCTCAAAAGTGACTAGGGTCAAACGCTTTCTTTCTGGCAAGGAGAGGAACATGGGAACAGGTTGTGTCAGGCCTCAGTCATCTTTTCCTCCCGCTGGGAACACACCTGGCCCTGGGCTTTCCTATCAAGTCCTCTTTTCCAGCAAGTTCTGAGGACCAGGCTTTGTCTTTGCAATGATTTTTATCTCTTGTATAAACAGATGTGGTTTATTTTTGTTTCCCCTTAAAAACAGGACTCTTAGGACCCAAACCAGATATGTTTTCCCAGCTAGAGAAAAGGGAAGCGTGGATGCCAGAGGATACCCCTGGAGGCTTCTGTCTTGGTAAGAATCATGTGTGTGGGAGACACCGGGAGGAGCCCTGCTGGGTAGGGAAGGCTCCGTAGGGAAGGCAGCGAGGCTCGCAAATGCACCAGTCTGTGAATTGAGAAAAGAGCCTCTTTCACCTTTGTTCACCTTAATACCTTGTTACTACATTCGTTCTAGCCTGCACTGCCAAAATGTAGCAGGCCTGGACCCTCCCAGCAATGATTTTTCTTCTCTCCCTCTTTGGCATAGATTAGTAGAGTCTGGTCTAGAAAAGACTCAACTTCATCTGGGCAGTTCTCCCCACAGCCCATTCCTGGGTGTCCTGTTCAGCATCTGACAGTGCAATCTGTGCCTGCCCTTCTCTCATGAGGAGCCACAGCACGGCAGCTTCTGGTCCTAGGAGCCAGTTTTCGTGTGCCTGCTAGGTATCTCCTCCAGCTACACGTACTTTCCTCAACTACCTCCATATGTGTTTGCCCACGTGGATTCTTTCTCCTCTGCGTTTTGCCGGCCATCGTTGGCTGCGAGTGCCATGGAGACCAGGTTTATTGTATATTTCACTGTGTTACTCATACCTATCTCGGTGCTTGGCACCTAGTAAGTAGCACAGATTTGTTGCCTGGGGATACAAAAGATATGACAGTTTGGTGACTGTTACTTGTCTGAGGAGCTCGTTGTGTCTGGTGGCTTAAGGGCAGTGATGTGTTTCGCTCCCTTAATCCCCAGTATTCTAGAGTGCTTAGTGCCTTACCCAAGACTGTAGCGTTTCACTATCAGCTAGCATTTTGCAGAGTGTCATGTATTTTTACAAACCTTTTGTTATAGATTTTCCACAGTAACCCAGTGTAGTAGGCAGGAATTTATATCCTACAATAAATAACTGTGTACCTGGAATATCTAGAACCCAATCTGTTATGGAAATATCTTTTTTTTTTTTCTTTTTTTTTTTCTTTGAGACGGAGCCTCCCTCTGTCACCCAGGCTGGAGTGCTGTGGTGCAATCTCAGCTCACTGCAACCTCTGCCTCTTGGATTCGAACAATTCTCCTGCCTCAGCTTCCCGAGTAGCTGGGACTACAGGCTTGCGCCACCACGCCTGGCTAATTTTTGTATTTTAGTAGAGATGGGGTTTCACCATGTTGGCCAGCATGGTCTCAAATTCCTGACCTCAAGTGATTCACCCACCTCAGCCTCCCAGAGTGCTGGGATTACAGGCATGAGCCACCTCACCTGGCCAGAAATTAAATATCTTAATTCTAAAACTCACTTGTCAAAAAAATTTTTAATATATCCAATAGCATTCTGAATAATCTATGAATCTGTATGTTCCATTACCAAACTAAGACATTTTAAATATTTTATTCTGTATTATACAAATAGTCTTATAACAAAAATGGAGGCAATTAAAAGAAATTCATCCACAGTTCTACCACCTTGGCATCACTGTTTTTACCTAAATCATTCAATCATCCATTCATTCATGATTCAAGGAGTCTGATTCTTCATTGTACCCTTGAGAGAGGAATATGGAGGGAGGTGAAGAAGACTTTTGTGCCTACAGAGATTTCATAGTCAGGTGTGGGTGATGACATGAAAATACAGCCAGCCCCAGTTGAGTGTACCCGGGCCCCTCCCCACACTCTGTTTCCGCAGTCATGATTTCTGAGTTTCCTGGAGATGCAGCACTGAGGCTGGTTTGTGAAGGATGATTAGCAGTTAGCCAGTCAGACATCAAAGAAGACTTAATTTGTGACTCAAGAAAGTTTTATAGCTTTTCCATTTCCTATTAAAATTTTATGTGTATATATAATTTATGTAAATTTAAATATATATTTTATATAAATTATTCCGTGAATTTATTTATATTTAAATAATAAATTTAATGTATAATTTATATAAATTATATGTGTGTATATATGTGTGTATATATATTTTTTTAAGACACAGTCCCCTTCTGTTACCAGGCTGGAGTGCAGTGGTGTAATCATGGCTGTCTGCAACGTTGAACCTCCTGGGCTCAAGTGATTCTCTTGCCTCAGGCTCCTAAATAGCTGAGACTATAGGTGCCTGCCACTGCCTGGCTACTTTTTATTTGTTTTTTATTTTTTATTTTATTTGAGATGTCACCCAGGCTGGAGTGCAGTGGTGCAGTCTCGGCTCACTGCAACCTCCGTCTCCCAGGATCAAGTGATTCTCCTGCCTCAGCCTCCCAAGTAGCTGGGATTACAGGCACCCGCCATCTCGCCCAGCTAATTTTTTGTATTTTTACTAGAGATGAGGTTTTGTCATGTTGGCCAGGCTGGTCTCAAACTCGTGACCTCAGGTGATCCGCCCCCCTCAGCCTCCCAAAGTGCTGGGATTACAGGTGTGAGCCACTGTGCCTCGTCTTTTTTTTTAGTATTTTGCCCAGGCTGATCTCAAACTCTGGACTTCAATCCTCCTGCCTCAGCCTCCTAATAAAGTTATATTTTTAAAAAATAGATCTTCTATTTTGTTTTTTGTCCACTGGGAGTTTCTGCTGTAAAGAAGTGCTGGTCATTTCCAAATAACTAGTATTGTCACTTGTCAGTTCCTAGTTGATATTGTTACTTCCTAATTCATATTCATTCTCAAAATATTTGTTGGATTCATTTTTAGTTTTTTTCTCTTATTTCTGTTTCTTTTCTTTTTGTTTGTTTGTTTGTTGTTGTTGTTTGAGATGGAGTCTCGCTCTGTCACCAGGCTGGAGTACAGTGGCACGATCTCGGTTCACTGCAACCACTACCTCCCGGGTTCAAGCGATTCTCCTACCTCAGCCTCCCAAGTAGCTGGGATTACAGGTGTGCACCACCATGCCCAGCTAATTTTTGTATTTTTAGTAGAGATGGGGTTTCACCATGTTGGCCAGGATGGTCTTGATCTCTTGACCTCGTGATTCGCCCACCTCGGCCTCCCAAAGTGCTGGGATTACAGGCATGAGCCACCGCGCCCGGCCTCTGTTTCATTTCTTAATGACTGGCTAAGACATCAAAGACCATAGAACACTGATAATAGGTTTTCAAGGAATTTGATCTAGAAATTTTCCATCGTTGCACTAATTAGTCATGGTTTAGAATACACACTTTTTGTGTGTGTGGAGACAAAGTCTCAGTATGTTGCCCAGGCTGGTCTCGAGTTCCTGGGCTCAAGTGATCCGCCAGCCTCAGCCTCCCAAAGTTCTGGGATTACAGGTGTGAGCCACCGTGTCTGGCTGACACTTATTTTTAATCATACGAAGAAAAAGTCCTTGGTAAATACCTTTCCTTCTTAGTTTTTCTATTCTCTGTGCCATGAGCTAGGGGAAGGGGAGAAAGCTGACATTTGAGCACCTGTGGATCAGCACCCTGCTGAAAAATTTGGAGGGATTTGTGTTGGCCTCCCCTTTTAATCCTTACAACCTGTGAGGCAAGGATGACTGACTCCACTTCGCAGAAAATGGAGCCTCAACTGCTGAATTAAGCTGGACTGATGTAATGCTGCTATTAAGAGGCGAGTCAGGGTTAGCATGAAGCCAGCAGGAGACTCATCCGGCCCTTCAAGTGTTGCACTTTCTTCCCTTCTCCAAAATTGTTTTAATTACATATAAATTGTTTACTCACCAAACGTAAAGAAAACTGATTCCTTAAGGCCAGGCACGGTGGCTCACGCCTATAATCCTAGCACTTTGGGAGGCCGATGTGGGTGGATCATGAGGTCAGGAGATCGAGACCATCCTGGCTAACACAGTGAAACCTCATCTCTATTAAAAATACAAAAAACTAGCCGGGCATGGTGGCAGGCGCCTGTAGTCCCAGCTACTCAGGAGGCTGAGGCAGGAGAATGCCATGAACCCGGGAGGTGGAGCTTGCAGCGAGCCGAGATGGAGCCACTGCACTCCAGCCTGGGCGACAGAGTGAGACGCTGTCTCAAAAAATTAAATAAATAAAAAAGAAAACTGATTCCTTAATTGAGGAGTAGCTAATACCTTTTATAATTTCTTCCTTATTTATTAATCTGTTGAGGTTTATTTTTGCTACATCAATTGTATGTTTTACTGTTTAGCTTTATCTTTTTTGAGTTATAAAATGTATTAGATTACAACTATGTATTATCTATGATGTTAACATTATATATTATGTCCTCTTATTTCCAATTTTATCTTAACTTTTTTTTCTTAAATTTGCTTAGAATTTCTTTTAAAGAACCATTTCTTTTCTTTTCTTTTTTTTTTTTTTTTTTTTTGAGACAGAGTCTCACTCTGTTGCCCAGGCTGGAGTACAGTGGTGTGATCTTGGCTCACTACAACCTCAGCCTCCTGGGTTCAAGCAATTCTGCCTCAGCCTCCTGAGTAGCTGGTACTACAGGCGTGTGCTACCACGCCTGGCTAATTTTTGTATTTTTAGCAGAGATGGGGTTTCACCATGTTGACCAGGATGGTCTCCATCTCCTGACCTCGTAATCCTCCCATCTCGACCTCCCAAAGTGCTGGGATTACAGGCATGAGTCACCGCGCCTGGCCTTAAAGAGCTGTTTCTTATTTATTGCTCTTACATGTAATTTCTACACACACCATTATCATTTCTTTGTTTCACTATAAAATAATTTTTTTTTTTTTTTTTTTTTTTTTTTTTTTTTTTTTGAGAGGGAGTCTCACTCTGTCACCCAGGCTGGAGTACAGTGGCGCAATCTCGGCTCACTGCAAGCTCCACCTCCCAGGTTCAGACCATTCTCCTGCCTCAGCCTCCTGAGTAACTGGGATTACAGGCGCCCGCCACCACGCCCGGCTAATTTTTTATATTTTTAGTAGAGACGGAGTTTCATTGTGTTAGCCAGGGTGGTCTGATCTCCCAACCTCCTGATCCGCCCGCCTCAGCTTCCCAAAGTGCTGGGATTACAGGCATGAGCCACCGTGCCCGGCCAAAATAAATGTATTTTGAATATTGTACATCATGTATACACATGTATACATCATGTATACACAGCCCTTGTTTGGGAGTTTCTTTGCGGGTATTCATAGATGTAGAGGTACTAGATTTAAGGGTATATGCTCCTTCAGCTTAACTAGATATTCACAGATTGATCATCAAATTAGTTGTTCCAAATTATACTAACAGTTGATGCAAATTCCTGTTACTTAACATCCCTGCCCAAATTTGGAACTATCAGAGTTTTAAAAACTTCTGTTAGTCTTATTCCTGAGAAATGGTATCTTGTGGTTTTTATTTACGTTTCCTTCATTACGTAAAAGGTTGAACATCTTTTCATATACTTACTGATTATTTACTTTTTGTGACTTACACATTCCTATTCTTTGCCCATTTTTCTATGGCAGTTTCTTTTTGTATTCATTCATAGGAGCTCTGTCCGTATTTAGGAATCTGTTTTATCAGTTCGTGTGAATGTCCATTATCCAGTCCATAGCTTACCATGTCTCTTTCTTTATGAACAGAAGTTCTTATCTGATGAAGTAAAATATATCAGTATTCGTCTTTATGATATTTATTCTTAGTGCTTTCTGTGTCCTGTTTAAATCATCTTTTCTACCCTTTGATCCATGAGGGAAGGACTTTGTCTTGTTTGCTCTTGTATCTTGGGCAATACTAGGTCTTAGTATGTATTTGCTGAATAGGTTCATTTCTAATAATTTTTACCTTTTTCTTTTTTTTTCTGTGTGTTGTCAAAAGTTTGTCTTTTTAAATAGACGTTTAAATGAATTAACGTGACTTTGCTGATCCTTTCTATTTTTGTTTATTTTATTAATTTTTGTTCTTCACTGTTTCCTTCAACTTTTTTAGAGTTTATTCTGTTTTTCCCCATTTTTCTTTCTTTTAAGCATTTATTTTTAATTGAAGTAATACAGGCATTTAATGAAACTCTATGAGGTTTGTAGTGAACAGTGGTGGCTCTTCCCCCCACTTCCCCTTTTTGCCCTCTCTAGAAGTAGCCACTCTCTCTTCTTTTAGCTGATTATTTGATATATTTGCTTCTATTTCTCCAAGTGACATGTTTGTGTTGCTACCTCTTGACTTTTCAGTTTTAAACAGTATGTATTGAATTCTTTCTATACAAAGTGAGGCTTAAACTCGGCCCTGGCCCCTTCAACAACTCCTGCTTATTGGATTTCCATTCGCCATCCTCCCAGTTGTAGTGTAGCTTTGACTTCGTCAATAGTCAGTGTTGACATTCTTAAACACTAGTCATAACTGAACTGTGTAGGAAATTATGACAACTTTTGCTTTCCTAAGCAATGTATTCCTAGAGTTCATTAGTTCTTAGTTGAGTTTATATTGATCATTAATTTGATCTCAGTCCTTCTCTCATCGTCTTCATCTTTTCTGGAGCCTTCTGATCTCCATTCTAGAACGCTCGGCCTTCTGCAGCTGGTGCCCAGCTGGCATCCTGAGAATCCCCTTCTATGCTGGGCCGTTCACTCTGCTGTTCACTGTGTCCTGTTTCTTCTTTCACAGTTTGCTCTCTCCTTTTGGTGGCACACATCTCCTTGTAGCTTCCTCAGGAAGAATGCAAGGAAATACATGTTTTCTACCCTATTAGCTTGTCTGTAGATGTCTTTTTCTCTCCCTGACACTTTATGGATCATTTGACTGGATAGAATTCAGCACTGGGAATCATTTTCCTTCAGAAATTTCACATTACTCCATTGTTTTCTGGACCTCAGGCTGCTGTTAAGAAATCCAAAATCACAGCCGGGTTCGGTGGCTCATGCCTGTAATCCCAGCACTTTGGGAGGCCGAGATGGGCAGATCACGAGGTCAGGAGATCGAGACCATCCTGGCGAGCATGGTGAAACCCCATCTCTACTAAAAATATAAAAATTAGCCGGGCGTGGTGGTGGGCGCCTGTAATCACAGCTACTCCGGAGGCTGAGGCAGGAGAATGGCGTGAACCCGGGAGGTGGAGCTTGCAGTGAGCTGAGATCGTGCCACCGCACTCCAGCCTGGGTGACAAAGTGAGATTCCGTCTCAAAAAAAAAAAAAGAAATCCGAAATCGCTGTGTTTCTTAATCATTTGTAACCTGTTTTTCCTCTCTGAAAACTTGCAAGGTCTTCTCATTTACTCCAGTGATCTTAAATTTCCTGATGTTCCCTGCCGTGGACCTATTTTTATCCACCAAGCATTGGTGAGCCTTTGGCTGAGCATTTAGTGAAACTTTCCGTCTAAAATTCCCACCCAGCCAGGCAGTCTGGCTCACACCTGTAATCCCAGCACTTTGGGAGGCCGCGGCAGGTGGATCACTTGAAGTCAGGAGTTCGACACCAACCTGGCCAACGTGGTGAAACCCCGTCTCTATTAAAAATACAAAAATTAGCTGGGTGTGGTGGCGGGAGCCTGTAATCCCAGCTACTCGGGAGGCTGAGGCAGAAGAATCACTTGAACCCGGGAGGCGGTGGTTGCAGTGAGCTGAGATTGCACCACTGCACTGCAGCCTGACTGGAGTGCCGGGCTGGACAACAGTTGGGCAACAGAGTGAAGCTGCGTCTCAAAAAATAAAAATAAATAAGTAAAATAAAATTCCTGCCCATTGGCATTAGGACATTTTCTGTATTATTGTTTGATTTCCACTTTCAGTTTTTTTTTCTTTTTTTCTTTGCGGAATACTTGATACTAATAATGGACACCCTAGACTGGTCTCTAATTTTCTTATTATTGAAATTCTTATCTTTTATGCTCTTTTGTGTACATGCTTTTTGTCAGGTTTCCACAACTTTGTCTTCCAACTCTTCTACTGAGGTTTTTAAAAATAATTCTTACTCAGCTTCATCAAATTACAATTACATGGAATAAAATTCACCAATTTGAAGTGTAAAATTTGATTAGTTTCGACAAATTTATACAATTTGTACCCATCACCAAGTCAAGGAAAATAACATTTTTCTTTTTTCTTTTTTTTTTTTTTTTTTTTTTTTTTTTGAGACGGAGTCTCCCTCTGTTGCCCAGGCTGGAGTGCAGTGGTGCAATCTCGGCTCACTGCAAGCTCCACCTCCCGGGTTCACACCATTCTCCTGCCTCAGGCTCCCCAGCATCTGGGACTACAGGCGCCTGCCACTGCGCCCAGCTAATTTTTTGTATTTTTAGTAGAGACGGAGTTTCACCGTGTTAGCCAGGATGGTCTCGATCTCTTGACCTCGTGATCCACCCGTCTCGGCCTCCCAAAGTGCTGGGATTACAGGCTTGAGCCACCGCGCCCGGCCTGTTCTGGTTTTCTAATTGTTTACAAAAGGAATTCTCTATTTCATTTTTGAATTCTCTAATCATTTTTAATTTCCAAGAACTCTTGTTTCTCTGAATATTGTGAATATTGCCTCTTTCAAAAATAAGCTCATTACTGTTTTACAGCTAAAATATCCTACATTTAAAGATAATGATTTTCAAAAACATTTTCTTCTCCCATCATTGGATCCATTTTCTCTAGTTTTCTGTTTGATGCTTTTGATATTTCTTTCTTGTGAGAGGCTTTCCTCAGCTAGCTAGTAATCCCTCATTGCCTACCCAGTTAGACAGTGGGAAGACTAATGTCCTTTTTGGAAGTTCTGGGTAAGTGGGGCTTCAGTCTTCAACACAGTTCTCCAGCCCCAAGCATCTTCAGTCCAGAGCAACTTTGTTTTGTTCTCCTAAAAAAAAAAAAAAGCAAGCCTCCAGTCTTTTGCCACATTGAGAAAGGGCAAATCCCCCAGTTCCCTTGAGTTGGAAAAAGGATCTGGGCACCTAAGGGCAGGGTAAACTGACCTTAAACCAGTCTTTATTTTTATTTATTTATTTATTTATTTTTTATTTTATTTTATTTTATTTTTTTTGAGACAGAGTCTTGCTCTGTCGCCCAGGCTGGAGTACAGGGGCGCAATCTCAGCTCACTGCAAGCTCCGCCTCCCGGGTTCACGCCATTCTCCTGCCTCAGCCTCCCGAGTAGCTGGGACTACAGGTGCCCGCCACCACGCCCGGCTAATTTTTGTATTTTTAGTAGAGACAGGGTTTCACTGTGTTGGCCAGGATGGTCTCGATCTCTTGACCTCATGATCCGCCCGCCTCTGCCTCCCAAAGTGCTGGGATTACAGGCGTGAGTCACCGCGCCCGGCCCAATCTTTCTTATTTTATTCATCCTAACTTCCACTTCGAGATGAAATTGATGGGACCAATTCTTGAAACTTGTGGTGATTGAGGAGTGAATTGGTCTAGTGTTTGGTCTGTCCCTGGGTGTGACCCTCTTGACTACATTATAAAGGAGGCTTGGAACGTATTACTTGCATGCCACTTCAAACCCTACATTAAGTATTATAACACCATCTTTTTTTTTTTTTTTAAATATGGACCAGTGCAGGCAGGGATATAGCTCCTTAATTCAGCCTATCCTGGAGTGACTGGGCCCCAGTGAGCATGCCTGAGTTGCTCACACCAGAGTGCAGAGTGCTCTTTCGTGCTGCAGGCTAGGTCAGTGCCAGTAAGTCCCGTCTTACTGAACTGGATTAATTCACACCTCAATTAATTTTCAGTGTGGTCAAACCAGGATGCATTTTATGCCCCTCTTGATAAACTCTTTTTGAAGATGAGTGTTATTATGTAATAGAAAATATTTAAAAAGTCAAATAATTACTCTCAAAAAATATTTTAAGTCATGTATTCTCTTATATATAGATGTTGTGTTTTTAATCACAATCAATAAAAGGTTTTAATAGATGTCAGTATCCAATAGCTGATAGAAAAGAAAGCTAGACACTGGTGTTTTTATTGATTGTTTTTGAAAGCCATCTCCCAGATTTTTTAAAGCAAACTTCTTTTGAAGTTTATACAGAAACTGTTTTCTGTATACATCTGTATACAAAAAGTACATAGATCATAAATGTCCAACTCAGTGAATTCTTACTGTTTAACTATATCTGCGTAGTCAGCACTCATATCAAGAAATATAACATTACCAGCACCCCTTATAACCACCCAGTCCCCTCACAGTTTCTTTTGTCGTAAAGGTAACAGCTACTGTGACGATAGATTTGTTTTGCCTGTTTGTAAACTTTAAATCATACAGTATGTACTCTTTCATGTCTGGCTTCTTGCTTCCAACAGCATGTTTGAGATTCATCCTTGTTGTCTCTTGGAACAATAGATGGTTCATTCTCGTTACTGTATAATATTTAGCCATATAAACCTGTCATTATTTGTACCTTTTACTGTTGCTAGACATTTGGTTTATTTCTAGCTTAGAGCTATTACAAATAGTACCATTATGAACATTTCTTGTGCAACTTTTAGAAAATATAGGTACACATTTTCCTTGATTAAATAGCTAGGAGTACTATGATTATGCATATGCGAACTTTAACAGACATAGCCACATAGTTTTCCGAAGTGGTTATACTAATTTATACTCCTACCAGCGAAATGCAGGGTTTCCATGTCATCTCTCATACATTTAGTATTATCTTTACAATGTTTTTTTCTACCATTCTAGAGGATGGATGGTTGTAACTGAAGTTGATCTTCTTTTTCGTATTCCGATGCCTGTCTTGTAAGGTAACATCTTTGCCCCACTCTTTGTTTTGTTGTCTGGTCTTTTGTTACTGGCTTACAGGCTTGGGTATTAGAATGTAGAATCCTGTCATATATGTGCATTGCAAACGGTGTCTCCCACTCTGGATAATGACGCCATCTGATAAATACAAATTCTGAGTTTTCAGACACCTGAATTCATCAGAGATCTTTTTTTTTTCCTGCCTATGGTTAGCGCTTTCTGTGTTCTATTTAGGACATCTTAAGCCCATGAAGATCTGTTTTCCTGTAGTAGCTCTAGTATTTTGTCTTAAGTATTTGGGTCTACAGTCTATATGGAAGATTGATACTCATTATTTTCTACAGAGGTGTCCAGTTGACCCAGGATCATTTGCTGAAAAGACCATCTTTCCCCCATCGTACTGCACTGTCACCTCTGCCTTATATGAGGTGACTGCATGTCCGTGGGTCTGATTCTGGGTTCTATAATCTGTTCCATGGGTCTGTTTGTGTACACATTTGTTTCTGGACTCTATTCTCTTTCATTCTTTCTATCTAATCTTGTGCCAACACAACATTGCTTAATTACTCTAGCATTGTAATAAGCCTTACACTTGCTGATGTAAATTCTCCAGTTTTGTCCTTTCCTCTTAGAATTTTAGAATTGGCTATTCAATTTTCACAAAATTCCTGCTGGAATTTTGATAAGAATTGGGCTGAAAGTGTAGATTAATGGGGGACAGTTGAGAATTTGAAGTCAAATGCATTTATTGGGTTGTTGAGATCATTTTTTTTTTTTTTTTTTGAGACAGAGTCTCGCTGTCACCCAGGCTGGAGTGCAATGATATGATCTCGGCTCGCTGCAAGCTCTGCCTCCCAGGTTCACACCATTCTCCTGCCTCAGCCTCCCGAGTAGCTGGGACTACAGTCACCTGCCACCACGCCCGGCTAATTTTTTGTATTTTTAGTAGAGACAGGTTTTCACCATGTTAGTCAGGATAGTCTCGATCTCCTGACCTCATGATCTATCTGCCTCTGCCTCCCAAAGTGCTGGGATTACAGGTGTGAGCCACAACGCCCGGCCCCCTTTTTCTCTTTTACTTTTGTTTTTCTTCTTTTCTTTTTTCTTTTCTTTTTTTTTTTTTTTTGAGACAAGTTCTTGCTCTGTTGCCCAGGCTGGAGTGCAGTGGTGTGATCATAGTTTACTGCAACCTTGAACTCCTGGGCTCAGGCGATCCTCCCGCTTCAGCCTCCTGAGTAGTTGGGACTACAGGAACACATCACCATGCCTGGCTGACTTTTAAAATTTTTTGTAGAGATAAGGTTTCACCATATTGCCCAGGCAGGTCTTGGACTCCTAGACTCAAGTGGTCCTCCTGCCTTGGCCTCCCAAAGTACTGGGATTACGAGCATGAGGCACTACGCCCAGCCCATTCCTTTTCTTTTTTTTTTTTTTTTTTTTTTTTGAAACGTAGTTTCACTCCCGTTGCCCAGGCTAGAGTGCAATGGAACGATCTTGGCTCACTGCAACTTCTACCTCCCAGGTTCAAGGGATTCTCCTGCCTCAGCCTCCTGAGTAGTTGGGATTATAGGTGTGCGCTACCATGCCCGGCTAATTTTGTATTTTTAGTAGAGATGGGGTTTCTCCTTGTTGGTCAGGCTGGTCTCAAACTCCCGACCTCAGGTGATCCACCTGCCTTGGCCTCCCAAAGTGCTGGGATTACAGGCATGAGCCACCACACCTGGCCAGCCCATTCCTTTTTTTAATGGTTTGATTTCTGAGTCATTGAGGGTGCCATATGAACATATTTCACTGTGATGATTGCTTTATCTATTTTTCCTTTTTATTCTATTTTTCATTTATACATTTTTAAAGTTATGTTGTGTGCATACAAATGAAAATTTGTTGTCTATTCCTGGAGAACTGACCCTTTTGTCTATATAAAATACCTTAAAGTCTATTTTCTCAAATACTATGTGATTTGTCTGTTATTAGTATGGATATAGCACCTTTCTTTTGTAAGATATATCCTTTTTAATTCTTTTATTATTTCAGTGTCTACATTTTTGGTATTTCTTTTCTAAGTGATATAGTGATATTCAATTATGTTTTATTTGTTTATCCAGTCTCACAATCTTTTTTTTTTTTTTTTTTTTTTTTTTTTAGATGGAGTCTCACTCTGTCACCAGGCTGGAGTGCAGTGGCATGATCTCAGCTCACTGCAACCTCTGCCTCCCAGGTTCAAGCGATTCTTCTGCCTCAGCCTCCCGAGTAGCTGGGATTACAGGCACCCACCACCACGCCCAGCTAATTTTTGTATTTTTAGTAGAGACGGGGTTTCACCGTGTTGGCCATGATGGTCTCAATCTCTTGAACTCGTGATTTGCCCACCTCAGCCTCCCAAAGTGCTGGGATTACAGGCGAGAGCCACCACACCTTAAACTTAAAAACTAACACAATCTTAGTTTTTAAAAATAACTTAGGTAAGTTACTACGTATGGGATTTTATATCTACTGTCCTATTATTTATTTTATATTTCACTTACTTACTTTAAATCCCTTATCCTTTTTTCCTTCCTTCTACTGGATTAAATCTTTTTATTGTGCCATTTTTACTCTGTATTAGCTTGTTAATTAACCTTCTTTACTTAGTCTTTTATTGTTAATGCTAATAAATAAAACCAGCTTGTTACTGTCCAAAATAAATTTTTACTTTTAATAATTCCCAGACAGTGGTACAATCTTAAAAATTAACAGTATTTTTGGCCAGGCATGGTGGCTCATGCCTGTAATCCCAGCACTTTGGGAGGTCAAGGCAGGCAGATTGCCAGAGCTCAGGAGTTCACAACCAGCCTGGGCAACACAGTGAAACCCTGTCTCTACTAAAATACAAAAAAAATTAGCTGGGCATGGCAGCGTGCACCTGTAGTCCCAGCTACTCAGGAGGCTGAGGCAGGAGAATCGCTTGAATCCAGGAGGCAGAGGTTGCAGTCAGCCAAGATCACCACTGCACTCCAGCCTGGGCAACAGAGCGAGACTCAGTCTCAAAAAAAAAAAAAAATTAACAGCATTTTCTTCCTTCTACCTTTATTTTTGCTATGTATTTTAATTACACATATATTTGCAATCCATTAAGACATTATAATTATTGTCTCATGTAATCAATTGTATTTTTATTTATCCACATATTTAACTTTTCCATTGCTTTTCATGCCTTCTTACATTTTCATATTTCCACCTGGGATTATTTTTCTTCTACCTGGAACACATCTGTGTTTCTTTTAATGTAGATCTGCTGGTGACACCATCTCTGTTTTTATTTGTATGGAAACATCTACTTCATGCTTGATTTTTGGAGATATTTTCTCTGTGTGTTGAATTCTAGCTTGACAGTTCAGTTCTTTCAACATTTCAGATGTTACTTCATTGTCTTCTGGGTTCCATTGTTTTCATTAAGACACTGCCAGTCTTAATTTTGCTTTTTCAAAGGTAATGTATTATTTTTTTTTTCCAAGCAACTTTCAAGTTAATCTTTGGTTTTCAGTAGTGCCTAGGTGAATTTTCTTTGTAGTTACCCTTAGAGTTTATAACCCTTCTCAGAGTTCATTTTTCAGCCTTTTTCTTTTTAAATAGTGTTTATCTTTTTAGCCATGTGTTACTATGGATATTTTCTGCTTATGTATTTTTGTAGCTCACTGTTCCTCTCTTCTGCTGTGTTTGATATCTTGTTAAAGACTACTGAATTCATAATTTCAGTTACTGTATTTCTCAGTTCTAGAATTTCCATTTGATTATTCTGTTCCAATTCTTTGTTGTAATTCTCATTCCTGTTTCCTTGAACACGTGAATCACGGTTGTTTTAACGTTCACATCTGATAACTCTGGTATCTGTGTTCTGAGGTTCTTTTTCTATTGTCTGTTTTCCCTCTTCATTCAATTTCTTAGCACAGCCGGCCTTTTTTTATTGCATCCCTGACACCATGTGTGACAGAGAGCAGAGGCTCTAGATGTTGTTCTTCCAGAGAAGATTTACCTTCCCTAGGAGCAGCTAGAGTGCAAGCAAACCATCCTACTCCAGCCAAGGGCTGAATAGCTGGAGGTTGGTCACAGTATTTGTAAAGCTTTGTCAACTGCTTGTTTGCCCATGCTGCTAGTTTTGTAGCCCGGCAGGAGTCCCAGCTGAGAGCTTCACATGTTTATCATGACCTCTCCTTGGAAGGTCCTGGTTCTGTTGTACCGAAAGACTGGAAAATTCTGGATTTCTGCTTAACGTTAATCTTTTGCCCTGTAAACCTTAAGAATTCAATAAAATGTTTGAGTAACAAGCCACTGAGTATTGGGATCGCCTCTCTATATTTTCACTCTCTCCCAAATATTAGACTATAAAGTCGGCCTGGGTGACATCTCATGCCTTCAGACAGATAACTTTTTTCAGTTCAGATTTTCTAGTTGTTTCTGCGGAAATGTTGGTCTGCCACGGGCTACTCTCTTTGGGCCGGAAGTGAAAGTCAGTCCTCAACATTTTGACATTTGGCAATACTGATGTTTAACTTTGACCATTTTTTGTTTTGAACAGGGATATATTATTCTGAGCTCAACAGGATTTTAGTCTTGAAATGTGCCTGTTTACCTTTCTTTTCCTAATAAGTAAAGAGGTTTGTTTCTTTGATTCTAAAAAGATACCAGGAGTGCCTTTTTGTAGAAGATTTTCTGGAGCGAGTGGGAAAAGGAGGTAATAAGGATGGCTTGTTCTTGATAGGATTTCCCATGAATTTTGCATCACTTGTGTTTAGAATCTAGTCCTTAGTATTACATTTTAGCCTCTCTCCTGTTTGCCCTGAGAATACTTGCCGGCAGTGCTTACGGCTGCAGCGTTTATCCTGAGATAACTTTGCCACAAAATGTCTCATGGCACAGTGTCCTCCCCTGGTGTCACGTTATTCATCCGGGTTTGGAGACATTGCTTCCTCACAAGCAATAGGAGGTCCTTATTATTTTAGTAGATATGAACATTTCACACAGCCTGTACAGCAGCCTGGCTTTTTATTATTCATCTGAATGCTTAAATGAGCCTATATGTTGATTTTAGTTTACTCTAGAGTCAAGGTTTTTCTACCAAGTGTTGACTGCTATTTTCAGTGGTTTCTTAAGACCACATCTGTGTTGTTTTAAAAACCATCTCATTTGAATGGACAGGGCACTTCTTGTCTGTTAGCATCATGTGGTCTTTATCCATTTTTTGTTTTTGTTTTTGTTTTAGGCTTAGAAAATCAGATAACTTCCCTATTATCACAAAGAAAATATGTGTTGTACTCAATTCTAACCCAGGCCTGTGACTTCTAAGATCATGCTTCCAAGCTCTCCTGCCTCATACATTATACATGAGGTCAACCCCTGCCATAGTCCCCTGTTCACCCCTCTTTTCTGTCCTTTCTTCTTGTTACTTCGGAAAATCTTCAAACTCGAAACCTGCCTGTTAGCATTATGAACAGGCTCATCATCTCACCCCATCCATATGTTTTACTAGGGTAAAACGGACATTTTTATTTTTGATGTGTTTCAGACTGGATGACTATGACTATGCCTGCCAGTAAGAAATCTACTCTCAGGGTGGCGATTCCTGAAGAATTGGGCCAATGGACGATAAAGGAAAGATTCCGCAGCAGCAGTCACTGGAAGTGTGCTAGCCTGCTGGGGTGGCAGTGTGGAGGCCAGGAGATGAGTTTGCAGCGAGCGGTGCTCACTCACCCCAGCACCCCGTCTGGGATTGGTGAACAGGAATGGGATGAATCTGGCAGCACTATGAGCTCATCTCCTCACAGTGCTCAAAGTCAGGGATTCCAGCCTCGCAAAAATGCCTTTGAGTGTAGTGAGTGTGGGAAAGTCTTCTCTAAGAGTTCAACTCTTAATAAACATCAGAAAATTCATACTGAAAAAAACCCAAATCAGAAAATTCATATTAAAGAGAAAAGATATGAATGTAGAGAATGTGGGAAAGCCTTTCACCAGAGTACGCACCTTATCCATCACCAAAGAATTCACACCGGCGAGAAACCCTATGAATGTAAGGAATGTGGCAAGGCCTTCTCAGTGAGCTCCTCGCTTACGTACCATCAGAAAATTCATACTGGAGAGAAGCCTTTTGAATGCAACTTATGTGGAAAAGCTTTTATCCGAAATATACACCTTGCCCATCATCATAGAATACACACTGGAGAGAAACCTTTTAAATGTAACATTTGTGAAAAAGCCTTTGTGTGCAGGGCACATCTTACCAAACACCAGAATATCCATAGTGGAGAGAAACCCTATAAATGCAACGAATGTGGAAAAGCCTTTAATCAGAGCACAAGTTTTCTTCAGCATCAGAGAATCCACACTGGAGAGAAACCCTTTGAATGTAATGAATGTGGGAAGGCCTTCAGGGTGAACTCTTCCCTTACTGAACATCAGAGAATTCATACTGGAGAGAAACCTTACAAATGTAATGAATGTGGGAAAGCTTTCAGGGATAATTCGTCCTTTGCACGACATCGGAAAATTCACACTGGAGAGAAACCGTACAGATGTGGCTTGTGCGAGAAAGCCTTCAGAGATCAATCAGCACTAGCCCAGCATCAGAGGATTCACACCGGGGAGAAGCCTTACACATGCAACATATGCGAAAAAGCCTTCAGTGACCATTCAGCCCTCACCCAACACAAGAGAATTCATACCAGAGAAAAACCTTACAAATGTAAAATCTGTGGGAAAGCCTTTATCCGAAGCACCCACCTTACTCAACATCAGAGGATTCACACAGGAGAGAAACCCTACAAATGTAACAAATGTGGGAAAGCATTTAACCAGACTGCAAACCTCATTCAACATCAGAGACATCATATTGGAGAAAAGTGACATGAGTGCAGTTTGTCTGGAAGATCTTTGAGACTGAGTAGATTAATTATTGAATGTAAGATAATCCATTCTAGAGAATGACTATGAAAGCTTACATCAAGATCGTCACTTTATTTACTGAGGGTCAACTTCCACAGTGTCATGGGGTTTGGGCATTTAAGAATGGCAAACACTCAGCCAGGTGCGGTGGCTCACGCCTGTAATCCCAGCACTTTGGGAGGCCGAGTGGGCAGATCTCGAGGTCAAGAGATCGAGACCATCCTGGCTAGCATGGTGAAACTCCTTCTCTACTAAAAATACTAAAAATTAGCCAGGCGTGGTGGCAGGTGCCTGTAGTCCCAGCTACTAGGGAGGCTGAGGCAGGAGAATGGCGTGAACCCGGAAGGTGGAGGTTACAGTGAGCTGAGAGCACACCACTGCACTCCAGCCTGGGTGATAGAGTGAGACTCCATCTCAAAAAAAAAAAGAAGAAGAAGAAGAATGGCAAACACTCCTCATTCTTTAATACTGCTTCAAATCGCAGTACTGTTTGATTTGTCTGAATTACCAAGTATCAGAACCAAAATGGAGCTTCATTAACAGCATTAAAATTGGTTTATCAAATTACATTTTGACTATTAGAGAAACTGTGGAATTGTAAAAATTAAAGTTGAAAAGCAAAGGAACAAAAAAGTAAAATGGCCTGCAAGCACTTCACTCTACTGGATTCTCTTCCATAAGAGAGTTGCCACCTTTAATGGAAACCTTAGTCCTCTCCTCACCCACACCACCGACGCCCAGTGTAAAGAAAGTGCAGTCACCATGCACCACCACCAATTATTTAAATTACGCTTCCCACCTTCTGCTTCAAACCATCCCTTGTCACATCTCTCTGGTCTGTGTGTCTGCTGGCTTAATCCCTGTAGAATCCCTGTGAGATGATTCATTTGCCCCAAATGACCCTCTCTGACTTAACAACTCCTAACTGTCTGGATGGTGCCACCTATCACTGCCCCACATGGGGAGCGTGGTGATCTGGTCTCAGTCACAGTCCACAATTTTGAATATCACACCCAAATCCAGCCTTCAGAACTTGGTATCTCTGTCTAGAAGGCACAACTTGATCAAAATTCTTGAGTTACGCATTTCCTCTGGGCTTCAGCTTGACTGACCCTGGGATGGTACCTGAAGGAGGGGCTTTGCCTATGCTGCCTTCACCCTCCAATTCTTCTGTACTTAGTGACTGTACACATCAGTCAGGGACTTGCTCAGCTTCAGGTGCAATGATCCCACCCACGTAAGTTGTAGTTTTCCCAATCACCTCCCTCTGTCATTACCCATTTCTCTATGTGCAATTGATACAAGAGGTGAAAGCCCCAAGGCCAGTTCTCAGAATGCTCTGACCCACTCTTCCCCGGCTGGACAGTCCACTGTGTCCATTGCATTAGAGTACATTTCCTGCTCCCAGAATAAACTGCTGCATCCTGGTCCTTCCCCTGCTTTTTCTATGTTTCTGGAGGTATTAATTGTATATTCATAGGAAAGCAGACAGCTTTGAATTTCTGCTTTTGCATTTGGAAGTGGTCATTTCCTCTCCTCCATCTGGGCCTTCCACTATTTAAAGACTCATACTGACAGTGGTGAGAAAAATGTTGAGTAATTCCATGAGTCAAGAAGTGGTCACTAGCTCCATTGACATTCTCTGGCAAGGGCCATGTCCATGTTCAAAAGTTTGAGTGGTACAGTAGTCCTGCAGGTATGGTTCCTTTACCATCTTTTTTTTTTTGAGACAGAGTCTTGCACTGTCACCCAGGCTGGAGTGCAGTGGCATGATCTCGGCTCACTGTGACCTCTACCTCCTGGGTTCAAGTGATTCTCCTGCCTCAGCCTCCCAAGTAGCTAGGATTACAGGCACCCACCACCATGCCCAACTAATTTTTTGTATTTTTAGTAGAGATTGGGTTTCACTGTGTGAGCCAGGCTGGTCTCAAACTCCTGACCTTGTGATCTGCCCACCTCGGCCTCCCAAAGTGCTGGGATTACAGGTGTGAGCCACTGCGCCCGGCCACCTTCACCATCTTTAATCCTTCAGTGCTTTCAGTAGAAATCACACAGATAAATAACATCTGTGCTCCATCATACACACACACACACACACAGCCTCTGGGGGCCCTCTCCCTTTCCTTACCACAAGGAGTGGAGGAGTCTGCACCACTGCAAGCTGGAACATATCATGCAATGAAGATGGGAGGCCAAGCAAACTATTCTGGAAAGTGAAGTGGCAAGTTCCTGGTCTGTGGAAGTGCTGTCCATCAAGTTGAGCAACCTGCTGACCCCTCAGAATGTAGCACCTCACCCCCACGTTACAGAAGAGGATATTCTCTATCATGGTAGAACTCAGTGGGCTCTGGGTTGCAACACAGACTTGGAAGCTTCCAGCAGCTTCAAAGTCCAAGTAATCTAAATTCAGCCTTCATCTAATAAAGGCCACCTCTGTGGGCCAGCATCTCCTGTTAACTGATCAGCAACTCAGACTTTCTCCCCTATTAAGCTGCATGTGAAACAGTATTTCAAGAGGTTTCTTGGGATTGCCTGTGTCCCATGCCCTCAGAAGTTCATCTGCAGCTTCACACGGCTGACACCCTCAGATTCCAGAGTAAACCTGAAAAAACCATGTTCACTGCTACAGATGTCTGCCTTCACCCCTATCCATGTAATGTGCCAGGTCTTCACTACTACCCCCTTGCCTTGAATCTCTGAGAAGCACGTTTCTAAGCTGAGTTGGTTGGTTGGTTGATTTTTAATGAATGCATGAGAACTACCAGTACTTGGTATGTGCCTACAGTTGAGCCAGGGCCAAGGCCTACAGCCAGATCAAGAATCTCATTCATCTCAGCCGTGGCTCCAGGAACTGTGTTCAGCAGCGTTAATTGCAGCCTGAAGGCCCCCCATCTGAGATGACATTGCATTCTCCCTGAGTTCACCTGCCATCAGGCTTAGGTTTTTACGAAATTAGTCCTCCGAGATGCCTGTTCACTCATCCCTGGCTGGGAAGGCAAAAAGTAAGTCACTGGCCTATTAGATGTGCCCAGGCTGACTTGAATATATTTATGGTACTAGTACTTGGCCAGGCAGTGGCTTTATTGTATTATACTGTCGGATTATGAGCTCACTACATAGCCTTCTCAACTAGGGGAGTGGACATTGCTTGGGTCCTAGCCATACTTTTCTCACGTGGATGATGTGGTATTCTAACCTGCCCCAGCTCAACCCCTGAAAGTACATTTCTGAGGACTCTGCAGTAAGACTTTTTCAGCCAGTCTTTCCTACCAGCTGATCTGTGGAGTGTTAGACATTTCAGTAGCTACTGAGGGAGTTTTCTGTACCCCACCTTCAGCTGGGTTAATCCCCAAACAGCCAGTGTTTCCTAGGAAAAGCAGTTCATTTCATACCTTGCTTTTCTAGTCCTAATGGCCATGTAGACATGCCGAACTGTGGCAAGATGAAGGACCACGATTTGGGACTCTTCAGGGACAGCCTTGGCCACCTGGTGATGTGCCACCTTCAGCAGCTCCGTCTTCACAGGCCCGGCCTGCGCCTGCTTCATGCAGTGCACAAGACTGTTCCGGCACACCGTGACCGTGACCTTCACGTGAGGCCAGTCTCCCCGCCCCCTCACCTGGGCCGTAGAAAAAGGTAAGAGCCTGAGAAGCAGCTCCTGGCCTCTCCTCCCATCTCGGAGCCTTCTGAGAGCCATCACGGTGCCAGCTCCACTGCCCAGTTTGAGGAGGGAATTAGCATCCAGACTTTGACAGGTTCTTCATTTCTATGGGCTTCTGGGAACAGCCACTGAAACTGCCTCCTCGTTATAGAAAAAAAAAAAAATTGCTTCAAATTTCCCCTTTCAGATTCCTCTGCCCATCTCCTGCTGGGTGCCCCTCATCTCCAGCTGACTGATTTGTCATCTGGGTTCTTTCTCCCTGCCTGCCTGTTTGCCCAGTTTTGACAGTGGCCTCTCTAAGACGTTACCTTCCTCCATATTCACTAACTGCTTCTAGAACAGCACTTTGTCCCTGCAGCAGACTCAGCCTTCCAGGTTACTGTGCCCGAGTCTCAGTCTTGGAACAAAATTGCTTTAAACTGAATGATTTTGGTGGAGAAAACAATTTAATTCAAACTTAATCCAAGAATGCCATAGCCTCCCCCTGTTTGATTCCTCTCCTTTCCTTCCTGTTCCTTTGCGCTTTGCCCCACCCTCCCCTATAGCACTGGCTTAGTCAGCAGCACAGTATGGAGACATCCGTCTCTCACCCTCCTCTGTCCTACAGTTGGAGGGCTCCCTGCTTCTTGGCACACCTCAACTCCTGCTAAATAGATCTTTGGCAATTTGAATATTTTTATAACAGTTTGTGAAGGGAAAAGAATGCAAGCTTGGTTGTTTCTGATCACTCAAGGACCTCTTGGCGGTGCTGATGGTCATCCTCTGCAGGTGCCAGCACTGGGTGGCGCTCATACTCCCTGTGTTCCATCTGCCACCCTGTGTACCACATGCCACTCTCTCTCTCTCTCTTTCTCTTCCTTCCTTCCTTCCCTCCTTCCTTCCTTCCTTCCTTCCTTCCTTCCTTCCTTTCTCTTTCTTTCTTTCTTTCTTTCTTTCTTTCTTTCTTTCTTTCTTTCCTTCTTTCTTTCTTTCTTTCTTTCTTTTTCTTTATTTCTTTCTTGTTCTCTCTCTCGCTGTCTCTCGCTTTCTTTCTTTTTCCTTCCTTCCTTCTTTCCTTCCTTCCTTCCTTCTTTCCTTCCTTCCTTCCTTCCTTCTTTCCTTCTTTTCTTTCTTTCTTTCTTTTCTTTTTTTTGATGGAGTCTCACTCTGTGGCCCAGGCTGCAGTGCAGTGGCGCAATCTTGGCTCACTGCAACCTCTGCCTCCTGGGTTCAAGCGATTCTCCCAAGTAGCTGGGATTATAGGTGCCTACCACCACGCCCGGCTAATTTTTGTATTTTTAGTAGAGACGGGGTTTCACCATGTTGGTCAGGCTGGTCTTGAACTCCTGACCTCGTGATCCATCTGCCTCAGCCACATCACTATCCTTAAAAAAATGTTGATAATAATTATTCATCAGTGTGTCTTTCTGAAAATAAAATGAGAAAAGTGCCCAGTTTCTAAGATGTACAAGTTGTATTTTTGTCACCTGGTTATCTAATTAGATGACACTAATACATGGCCAAAAGCATTCCGAGTGTTTCTCTCTGTAGCCAGCCTGGCCTGAACCCCCAACAGTGACCATCGAAACCCCACGTGGTCCTCGAAAGCAGAGGTTTCATGCTGTGGAATATAAAGAGCTGTACCCCCATCACTGGGGCTAACAGTTCACATTTGAGGGTATGCCTGGTACCAGATGCTATTGTAAGAACTTTACATATATTCCTTCATTTAATCCCCACAATTGCATGAAACTGTTACTTCCATCCTGTTTTGTATTCTGTTATGAGGTAGTCAGTGAAATGGAGCCGAAAGAGGCAGAGGAGAGGCTCAGGATAACAAATATACTCACTACTCCTAGAGACAGGAGACAGGGCAGGCCACACAGGGCCATGTGGGCCAGGCACCAGGGTGTTCAGGAGGCAGAAGACAGGAGTCGGCGGGGAGTAGGGGGAAGCATGAAGCCAGAGCCTTTCTTTGGGTTTCTGAGGGAAAGGCAGGGCAGGGTGAATGGTTTAGACTGGCTCGTTTGTGTAATTTCAGTGGGCTCTAAGCTATAAGGACAGTGGGGGCAGAGGGGCTCCCTAGGTGCCTGGTGCTCGGCCCCGGGATGATGAAGGCAGAGGAATGTCGCTCCTGGGGTGTGTGGGACTGAGAGAGGAGGCCCGGCTCTGACTGGTTCCTGCGTATCAAAAGCGTGCCCAGCTCAGTCTTCGCTGTCTCTTAAGAACTGGCCAGCCCCAGGAAGGGCAGGCTCTGTCTGTCCCCAGCCAAAAGGGTTTCTTGTTTGTTTGTTTTTTGAGACGGAGTCTCACTCTGTCACCCAGTCTGGAATGCAATGGTGCAATCTCGGCTCACTGCAAACTCAGCCTCCCGAGTTCAAGTGATTCTCTTGCCTCAGCCTACCTAGTAGGTAGGTATTACAGGCTAGTAGTTGGGATTACAAGCATGCACCACCACACCTGGCTAATTTTTCATATTTTTGTCGAGATGGGGTTTTACCATACTGTCCAGGCTGATCTCGAACTCCTGACCTCAAGTGATCTGCCCACCTTAGCCTCCCAAAGTGCTGGGATTACAGGTGTGAGCCACCGCACCTGGCTAAAACATAACATACAGAAAAATTTTAAATATATACACAATACATTTCACAACTATTTTATGGCTATACCACATTTTACCATCTGTTTTACAACTGTGTTGGCATAAAGACAAAATGTTTTCCTTCCGATTTGGGAAGAACTTAAAACATTTCCATGAGCCCCTAGAGGCACTCTGGGCCCCAGCCACTGTCCCTACTGCCCCTACTGCCCCTAATGGACAAGTCGGGGCTTCCTGGGGTTGGTGGGTGAGGAGGGCTGGGGCTCCGTGCTCACCTGGAGCCTAAAGAGGTGGGGTTCACCCAACCACATGAGCCGAGAGTGAGAGAGAGGGGTCCACAAGAAAAACCCAGGGTCTTTCTCTGAAGAAGACAGGATGTGGAAAGGTCCCACGCAGGCAAACCACAGATGACCCCAGGCCCGACGCAGCTGAGGCTGAGGCTGCAGCCTTTGGCGGCTCAGCCCCTTCTCAGATCCACACTTTCTGGGCCAGGCCTGAGGCTGAGCCATGTGGGGGTGAGAGAACCAGGAATGGGGAAGATGCAGGGTGCTGACCCCAGGACCTGTTTCCCTGGAAAGGCAGCAGTTTGAGAATAAAACCCAGAGGACTTTCTGATAGTGGTGGCTTGTAGCAGACCTGGATGAAGTTCCTTTCCTTTCCTTTCCCTCCCTCCCTCCCTCCCTCCCTCCTCTCTCTCCCCCTCTCCTCCCCTCCCCTCCCTCCCCTCGCCTTCCCCTCCCCTCCCCTCGCCTTCCTTTCCTTTCATCTGTCAGCGGGAGCAGCAAAGACCACACAGGCCCATTAGTTCATGCAGGGGATCTTGGTAGCACTTGAAACAGAGGAAGCTATTATCTGGTTTTGGGTTTTATATTTCAAATTTCCAAGATGCAGATACTTGCTATAATAATGTACATTTTACCAGAGCATTAAAAAATGGAAAAGTTCCCAATTACTTTTCTTTCTTTCTCAATTAATTTTGCTTGCAGTGAAGAAGAAATTCCAAAGTTGGAAAAAGTATTTAACCACCTGAAGTTCAATTGCTAATTCATCTCAGTAATATGTCCAGCAGCAAACCTTTTATCCTCCAGTTTTTAGTGTCTTTACTAATTAAAAAAATAGAGGTTGACTGAAGAATTTTTTTTTTTTTTTTTTTTTTTTTTTTCAATTTGAAACTGAGTCTCACTCTGTGGCCCAGGCTGTAGTGCAGTGGCATGATCTTGGCTCACTGCAAGCTCCGCCTCCTGGGCTCACGCCATTCTCCTGCCTCAGCCTCCCGAGTAGCTGGCACTACAGGCGCCGCCACCACGCCCGACTGATTTTTGCGTTTTTAGTAGAGACGGGGTTTCACTGTGTTAGCCAGGATGGTCTTGATCTCCTGACCTCGTGATCTGCCTGCCTTGGCCTCCCAAAGTGCCGGGATTACAGGCGTGAGCCACCGTGCCCGGCCGACTGAAGAATTTGTAAAATCCTACGCAGTTATATTACTTCTGCCCTTCTTTATCAGTGCATACATAGGCAGAGAATGAAACCTGGAGGCTTTTGTGCCCAGGGTTATAGTTTAAACTTAGTAAGTAGGCAGTGGGGTTGGGCCGGGATAGTGAGGTGAAGACATGTTATTAGGAAAGAGGTTTGTTACATGAGTCTATGGCAGGAAAACGTGGATGCCTGAAGTTAGAGAGAAACTGGATCTTGGGAGTATAGTTACGCAGCTGTGACAAGAATTCATCCAAGCTGGCGATAAGACAGGTAAAGGACGCATCAATGGTCATTCCTTGAGAAGCAGGTCATATTCCTTCTTGTCTTTTAGGTTTGTTTTCTTTAGTCATGAACTTCTCTTAGCCTTTCTTTTGTTTGTTTGTTTGGTTCGTTTTTTTTTTTTGGAGACAGAGTCTCACTCTGTCCCCAGGCTGGAGTACAGTGGTACAATCTTGGCTCACTGCAACCTCTGCCTCCGGGGTTCAAGCTATTCTCCTGCGTCAGCCTCCTGAGTAGCTGAGATTACAGGTGCCCATCACCATGCCCAGCTAATTTTTTGTATTTTTGGTAAAGATGTGGTTTCTCTGTGTTAGCCAGGATGGTCTCGATCTCCTGACCTCATGATCTGCCCACTGTGGCCTCCCAAAGTGCTGGGATTGGAGGCGTGAGCCACCACACCCGGCCTCTAATGGTTTTTGTACTTACCATTACTGCATGAGAGGGAAGTTCACTGAGCACTCGTTATGAGCCAGGCACTGTGCATTGTTCCTACATTATACTGTGAAATTTCTATAAAAACCTTCAAGTTTGTAGGGATGGATGATTACCTATCAGCTAGATATGATTATCATACTTACTTGACAGACAAGGAGTCTTTGACTTAAGTAGCGTGTCCAAGATCACGTTAGAGTTAAGAGAAGGGTTTTAAATGTGAAGGCTTTTGTGATAGATCCCAAACCCATACCCAAAAAGCTGTACCACCATGGATCTCAGGAACTGGTCACTCTGGCTGCCACATTTCTGCTCACCTCTTCTCTCTCTTCCTTTTTATTATTTTCCCAAAATATAAGGACACATCAAAAGATGTTTCTGGCCGGGTGCAGTGGGTCACGCCTGTAATCCCAGCACTTTGGGAGGCCGTGGCAGGTGGATCACCTGAGGTCAGGAGTTGGAGACCAGCCTGGCCAACATGGCAAAACCCTGTCTCTACTAAAAATACAAAAATTAGCCGGGCTACGCCGCAGGCTGAGGCAGGAGAATCACTTGAACCTGGGAGGTGGAGGCTGCAGTGAGCTGAGATCACACCACTGCACTCCAGCCTGGGGTATGGAGCAAGACTCTGTCTCAAAAAAAAAAAAGATGTTTCTAAGAACGCTAGTGGTGCATGTTTGAGAATAGTATTATTCCCGTGAATGAATGTGACCACAACTGTTCGGCACGTGAAACCCTTTTTAAAAACACGTGTATAAAATGTTTCTAAGAGTGCAGCTTGGGTGCGTGATTAAGAAGTGTTGTTTCCATGAATAAAGGTGTCCACTACACTATTCTGCAGGTAACACGCTCTGAAAAGACACGTGTACAAAAGATGTTGCTAAAACATTGTCAACACAGTAGCCAGAGTGGTCCTTTTAGTTTGTCAGACCCTCTCACTGTTACTAAAACCCTCCAGTGTCTCCTCATCTCACCCAGAGTACATGGAAGTCCATGATTTTAGTGGCCTTGGCCTACAGGGCCACACATGGTATACGTACCCCAGTGCCTCAGGTGACAGTTAGCTTTATGTGTCACCTGGCCAGGCTGTGGTGGTACCCAGTTACTTAAACAGACGCTGATCTGGATGTCGCTGTGAAGGCATGTTTTGTAGATGTGGGTGACCGCTACAGTCAGCTGACTTTAGGTAAAGGAGATTACCCCCAATAATCTGGGCGGGCCTCTTCCAATCAGTTGAAGGCCTTCGAAGCAAAACTCTGTATATCTGTATCTAATCTATATCTACGTCTAATCTCTTGACCCTTTGGGCTCTGTTCTCTGGAGAGCCCTGACTGCTCCACTCTGCTGCCTTCCTCACATTGTCTCCCTCCCTCACCCACTCCTCCATGCCTCTGTCTTTGCTGGGTCCCCAAAACACCAGGCCGACCCCTGCCCCGGGCCTTGCGCTCGGCACTCCGCCTGCAGGAGCCCATCCCCCAGACACCTCCATGGCTCTCTCCCCACCTCCTTCAGATGAAGCCTGTACTTGATCGCCCTATTCAGAATTGCAGCCACCCCCGCCAGCTTCCCCGTTCTCTGTACCCTGCTCTGCTGTTTTCTTTTGTCCACAGCACATCACCCTCTAACATACAGTGTCATTTATTAGTTAGTTTTGTATGTTGTTTATTTTGTGTCTCCACCACTAGGATGCAAGTCCCATGAGGGAAGCAGTTCCCGTCTATTTTCTCTGCTGATGTATCCCAGGTGCTTAGCACAGAGTAAGCACCCAAGGGTACGTGTGGGACCAACAGTGACTCAGCAGTCTGGGGGGCAGTGAGGAGGGGCTAGCTGCGTGTGAGATGGGGTCCTGGGACTGCTCAGCTGTGGGGCTGGGTTAATGAGTGGGGTCTGTGTGGGTAGCGATTGGTAGGACTGGGAGGACCAATGGTAGGCTTATGGGGCCAGCAATTTGGGCACCTCTGTAGGGTGCATTAAGGAGACTCTGGCTTTCAGTGACTGTGGGAGAAATGAGTAACTTGCCCAAGGTCACTCATCCAGCAGAGCTGGAGTTGACCTCAAGAAGCCTTAACCATGACACAGTACAAGGTCACGATGCGAAAGCTGACTTAAAGAAGCACACAGGGCATGGGCAAGACACGGTCTGTGTGACCTGGAAGTTTTACCTGTCTGCAGACCAGAATGGGAAAATGATACTGCAGGTAAATTCAATATTTGAGAGCTCTGATCATACCTCATCTGGCAGACTGTATGAGTGAACAGTGCCTGGGGCCATGTTCCCCTAGACTAATGTACCCTTTCTGCTATTTCTGTTATGTGAGTCTGCAGGTAAATTTGAGAATAAATCACAGCCAGATGGAGGTGACAGGAGAGGGCTGGGACCCTAGCAATGGGGCCACAGCACCACGGTGCCATGGAACAGTGATTTTTTATATTACTGTGTAGGATGAATAAAAGGGAAAAGATACAAGAAGCAGAAAGACTAGTTAGTATTCTGAGTAATTGCCATAGGCTGAATATTTCTGTTGCTCCAAAATTCATATGGTGAGATCCTAACCCCCAATGTGTGGTATTTGGAGATGGGACCTGTGGTAGTTATGAGAGTAGAGCCCTTGGGAATGGCACTAGAGCCCTTATAAAGAGACCCCAGGATGCCCTCACACCTCCCACCATGTGAGGACACAGCAAAGAAGTGCTGTTTATGAACAAGGAGGCAGCCCTCACCAGACACCAAGTCCCCTGGTGTCTTGCTCTTGGACTTCCCAGCCTCCAGAACTATGAGAAACGTCTGTTTTTAGAAGCCATGGAGTCTATGGTATTCTTTTCTAGCAGCCTAAATAGAGTAAAACAGTAATCCACAAATGAAGTGAAGAGGCTTAAAATTTTCAAATCCAGTCTTCTTTTCTTTTTTCTTTTTTTTTTTTTTTTTGGAGACAGAATTTCTCTCTGTTGCCCAGGCTGGAGTGCAATGACACAATATCTTGACTCACTGAAACCTCTGTCTCCTGGGTTCAAGCGATCCTCCAGCCTCAGCCCCCCCGAGTAACTGCGATTACAGACATGTTCCACCATGCCCAGCTAATTTTGTGTTTTTAGTAGAGATGGTGTTTCACCATGTTGGCCAGGCTGGTCTTGAACTCCTGGCCTCAAGTGATCCACTCACCTCAGCCTCCCAAAGTGCTGGGATTACAGGCATGAGCCACCACACTCAGCCAAATCCAGTCCTTTTACTAATTTACTTCTCCACACCCTTGAATACCTTTTGGACTTCCATCCAACTGGTCAGTTTCTTCTTATCAGAGCCTTATTCCTTTTTGGTTCCTGTCCCTTACATTTCTTTAGCCTTTTCTCCACAGGGTGGAATGTCATTTTTGAAACCCCCCAAGCTACTTGTAATAACCATCAGTATTCCACTCTGGCTGTCCATACTACAGCAGTTTTTCCCTCCTCAAAGCCCAAGAGATGGAAAATATTTACAGTTTGGAATTTTTCATATTTAGAAACAAAGTATCAATATAACAAAGAGTATTTGTGAAGCAGTTTCATTCTATAAAATGGTGGGAAGATTCACCTGGAATTGTGCATTTTATTCCATTTTTGAAGAAGTTTTATGAAACAGTATCTGTATAAAGAAGCAACCGAAGACCCAAGTCAGACTTTTGGGAAAAGTTAAATTTATTGAACACGAAGTAATTGAATAAAGTCAGTTACCTGGACTGTTTATAGTAAGCAATGAATGTAATAAATTAAGGGGAAATTTCTAAAGAGCAAAAAGGATAAGAAATGTGACAAAGCGATAATAAATGTGTCAGAAGATTCACACAAGTGAGAAAGCCTCAGAATATGGTTACTATACAGAAGCTCTTCTGTAGAAGTCTCAACACAGTGGACCACAGGTGAGACCTTATAAATAAGTGGATAAAGCTTACATCAAAACCTAATCTTACTCTGCTTTAGAACTCTCATGTCAGAGAGGACCACTGCAATTTTAATTGTGTAAACATGGAATAAGCCTCCAACCCAGAACTCCATTTTCACTGGAACATGTAATTCATACTGGGAGAAATAATTCCAGGGCAACAAATGGGACAAAACCTTAGGTACAGGTCACCTCTCACTCGACAGAAGAGAAACCACACTGGGAGAATGCCTTATAAATTCCACACATAGAAGAAAACTCACAAAACTTTATTCAGGGGTCCAAATAAATTGATTAGACCTCAAAGAATTCAAACCCATGCATGCCAAAAAAAAAAAAAAAAAAAAAAAAAGGAATATCTTTAGGGAGGTGTCAGCCTCCACTGAACACCATAGAAATGATCAAAGAGGCTAGGTGCGATGGCTCATGTTTGTAATCCCAGCACTCTGGGAGGTGGAGGCAGGAGGATCGCTTGAGCTCAGAAGTTCGAGATCAGCCTGGGCAACATAGTGAGACATCGTCTCACAAAAAATAAAAAATTAGCTGGTTATGGTGGTGTGCACCAGCTACTCAGGAGGCTGAGGTGGGAGGATCGCTTGAGCCCAGGTCGAGACTACAGTGACCGAGGATTGTGCCACTGCACTCCAGCCTAAGAAACTGAGCAAGACCCTATCTCGAAAAAATAAAATAACAAAAGAAATGATCACAGGCAGAAACCGTATGTACACACTGAGTGTGGAAAAGCCCTCTTGTGGAAGTCAGTTATTTGTATACCTCAGAAAATTCGGGAAGGAGAGAAACCTTGTGAATGTACTAAATCTGATAACATCTTCAGTAACAGAGGATGCCCCACTGTACACAGAATGGCTCATGCTGTGGAGATAACCTGCAAGGAGACCGAATGTGAGAAAGCCCACGGGAGGGGGAGAGGCCTCGTGGTGCATCTGAGTTCCTAGAGAGGCCGCAGGTGTGAACATGGCAGAGCGTGAAAGTCTTCTGTGGGAAGCCAGGACTCTACGCTGGAAACCTCACACTGGGGAGAAATCCTCAACGCAATCAGTGTGGAAGTGCCTTTGCTAATAACTGCTTCTAATTCTGAATCATAGAGTTCAGAGCGGAGAAAACCACAGGAATGTAAAACAATGTCTAAAAGTTTTCAACTAGAAGTCAAAACTCATTGCACACCAAGGAATTCATAGTGGGAGAAACACTGAGGAAACAGCAAATGCAGGAAAGCTTTCCCTTGGAGATCAGAGCTCACTGACTCTCAGAGTTCACATAGGGGAAGAACCGTACACAATCGTGAGTGTGGCACCGCCTTTGACAAGAAAACACGCCCCATTACCCAGGAGAGAGCCCGCACAGGAGAGAAACCCTGCGGACTGGGAAGCATTCAGCAACAAATGAAGCGTCCTAGTTCGCACTACGGAGAAGCCCTAGGAACACAACAGATGTGGAGAAGGAGAGTCAGCAGTGCAACAAAAATGTTTGTCAGAGGAGAAGCTTTTAAGTTTACCTAAAAATTGCAGAAACACCTAGTCCCAAGGTCAAAACCAACTACGCACCAGAGAAGCTGTATGGGAAAGTTTGTACGTTGGATAAAGTGTGGTTCACCCTCAAAACTAACTCCAGACATCACATACTAGAGAATGTATATTGATCTTAAACAGTGGTCAATTTAACAAATTTAAATTCTACTCCCAGGGACACAAAATTCCATAACTTAAACCAAGCTTTTTGTAAAAACTGTCAATGAAAAACAAACGCGCGTGCATCTGCAGTCCAAGCCTCTTCCTCTCAGTCCTGGTGCTCAGCTTGCAAATGGGCCTTCCTAGTACATACAGGGAATGAAGAGTTTCCATCCCCGTCCTGAGCCATCCACCTGGGATTCACCTTCACCACGGACATGGCTGTCTGTCACTGCTCCCAACCAGGAGCTCCTAAACCCATCCCCGACCCAAACACAGCACAAATGCAACCCTGCTCCTCGTTCTCACATCACTCTCGCTACACACGTGCCTCGCATCCCTCACGCTACACACGTGCCTCGCATCCCTCACGCTACACACGTGCCTCGCATCCCTCACGCTACACACGTGCCTCGCATCCCTCACGCTACACACGTGCCTCGCATCCCTCATGCTACACACGTGTATCGCATCACTCATACTACACACAAGTATCTGAATTTCTGAAGGTTTGCGGGGTAGGTTTGGTCTTTTTTTTTTTTTTTTTTTTGAGACACTCTCACTCTGTCGCCCAGGCTGGAGCACAGTGGTACCGTCTCAGCTCACTGCAACCTCCACCTCCCAGGTTCAAGTGTTTCTCCTGCCTCAGCCTCCCGAGCAGCTGGGATTACAGGCACCCACCATCACGCCTGGCTAATTTTTGTATTTTTAGTAAAGACAGGGTTTCACCCTGTTGGCCAGGCTGGTCTCGAACTCCTGACCTCAGGTGATCCACCTGCCTTGGCCTCCCCAAGTGCTGGGATTACAGGTGTGCGCCACCACGCCCAGCCAAGGTTTGGGGGTGATTTAAGGGAGTACACACAGGGGAGGAAAACAGCTATACTCTAAGTCTGACCTTGCCCAGTCCCGGGGGGATGGCAGGAAAGTCCATGGCATTGGAAATCTCATGGGGGTGCACCCCAATTCCTCAGCTCACGCCCTCGCCCCTGCAGGCCCTTCCCATGCGCACAGGGGTCTCAGCCGGGGTCTCTCCCTCCATGCCAGAGGAATCCTACCCAGGCCTGCGTGCCTCCGTCCAGATGCACAGCCCCAGGTCTCCTCTTGCTGAGACAGCTCCTCCTCCACTCCAACCCCACGTTTCATTCTGGGGTCTACACATTCTTCCACACTGCCCAGTCCCCAGGTTATGGGGTTTGACTGAGAGGAGGAAATCCTCAATCCAGGCAAAGCCCGGGGCTTCATCATCATCTTTGGACTTCGGATGAGAGAGTAAGTTTAGTTCCTCTCTAGAGCTAGAACCTTCTCGGTGGCTGTTTCCCACCATGGCTAGCGAGTCTGGTCTGTGGTGAGGAAGCATGAAGCTCACATGCTGGAATCAGGGCAGAGCTGGGTGCAGTTCCTTCTCAAGGCCCGCCCCACCGATGCAGCGCGTGGTCTTCGCACACTCCCTGCCTCTGACTGTTCACCGTGGACCTGGGCTCTGTATAGCTTCCGCCGTGAGGCAAGAGGAAGAAAGGGGAGGCAGCGAGCAGTCCCGTTCCCGCCTGCCCTGCTACTTGTGGTCCTCTGCATCCTCGCCCTTGGGTGGGGCTGCCACCGTGGAGGTGGCCTTGAGGCTCCGCTTTCGCTTCTGCACATTCTGCTCCGGGTGGAACAGGATGACGTAGGTTTTAGGTACGTAGAGCATGCCGAGGGACACCGACGCACTCAGGCTCAAGGACACGGTTAGTGTGGTTGTCTGAATGTAGATCTAGGCCATGGAAGAGGGGGCGAGATGGGACTCAGCCCTGCTCTCCCTGCCCCGCCCCACACAGTCCTCACTACACAGACTGGAGCTGAGTCTGTTTCAGTCGGGGAACTGGGAATGAGCACTTGGACCAGGACAACAGTATGAGCAGAGGCCCCGGCGCCTGAGGAGCTGGCAGCCTCCGTGCAGCTCTGGTGTGGGCAGGAGGGAGGGGTGAGGAGGGGTTATTAACAGAGAGAGACACCTGGGGAAGCGGGAGCCAGAGCATGTTTCAAATTCATACAAATGAATAAATGGGCACAGAGTGAACTGAGAAGCACATGGGCAAATAAGTGAATGACAGGTGCATAAAATGTTCTGCTGCGTATGTGAATAAATGATGCAGCAACGGGCTGACACATTAATGGGTTGGCAGTTATAAAGCCAGCTGCGGTGGCTCACACCTGTAATCCCAGCACTTTGGGAGGCCGAGGCAGATGGGTCACCTGAGGTCAGGAGTTTGAGACCAACCTGACCAATATGGTGAAACGCCGTCTCTATTAAAAATACAAAAATCGCCCAGGCGTGGTGGCGGCGCCTGTAGTCCCAGCTACTCGGGAGGCCGAGGCAGGAGAATCACTTGGCCCAGGAGGCGGAGCTTACAGTGAGCTGAGATCACACCACTGCACTCCAGCCTGGGTAACAGAGTGAGACTGTGTCTCAAAAAAAAAAAAAAAAGCATATGAAGAACTTGAATTAAAAAAAAAAAAAAAAACAAGCTAACTGGGTGACAGAATGAGGCAACATCTCTCAAAAAAATGAAAATGATAAAAAAAAAAAAAAGTGGAAGTCAAGAAGAGGGCTTAGAAGCTTGGGTAAGTGAATGAATGAACAAAGTAAGAAGGGAATGAGTGAATGAACAAGCAGCCGGATACGGGATAAACAAAAGCGTGAACAAGCATTTAAGCTCGTGAATGAATCAACCGGCAGGACAGGCAGGAAACAGGGAGTGCAACCTCCTGGGGACCTCATTACCTTTTCAGCTGACTGGGCAGTACCAAAGAAGATAGGCACGAATGCCAGCCAGATGATGCAGGTGGTGTACATGGTGAAGCCGATGGGCTTGGCCTCATTGAAGGTCTCGGGCACGCCGCGGGCCTTGATGGCGTACACTGTGCACGTGACCATGAGCAGGAGGCTGTAGCCCAGGCAGCCGATGAGAGACAGATCCGACATGTCACACTTGAGCACCCCTCTGGCCTGCTCCGGATCCACCGTGCGCTGCTCCTCATAGTCAATCACGCTGTGTGGGGGCCGGGCCCCCAGCCATGCTATCACCCCCACCACCTGCAGGAGCCAACACTGCATCAGACACAGCACCTTCCAGGGACAAATCCATTCCAGCCCTGATGGAGGCCCCTGCAGGTCGGGATGCCCTTGAGGCTCTGCCTATGGAGTGGGGTGCTCCCCCTCTTCGTGGTGCCTCTCAGGAGCACTCAGTGGAGAAGAGGGGATGGCAGCCCAGGAAGGGACAGCCCAAGAGGGGCCCATCCACCCAGCCAAAGGCCCGTGGCCTGGCAGTGGTGGAGAAGGGCTGTGCTGGCCGTTTATGTTGGCAACATCAGTGCAGTGTGCGTAAGAGGCAGCTTGGTGTCCTCTTCCTGCGTTCTAGCCATTACCAATGCCATTGACTGTGCCCCTTCCAGGTAGATGGCTGAGGCCGGAAGCTCTGGAACTGAGGCCGGACTTACATCGCCTCGCTAGCCTCCTCACATGTAGTGAGCTTCAAAATAAGGGCACCTCACAGGCAAGAGAAACAAAGGAGCTCTCGGTGGGGAGGAGCAGGAATGGGAGCTGATGCTGAGGAGTAGTGGAGTCTGTGCAGGCCCTCACAGGGAGGAGGTGGAGTTACCATTCCCTCACATGACAGGAAACACAACCTCGAGCCAAGGAAAGCTGGGAACAGGAATGAAGCCACCTGCATAAAGGCAGGACCCTGGAAGGGCTGCCCCGCACGTTTGTGCAGGTTGTTCACTGCACAAGAGCGCCTGACTGGGGGCGGGGATCTGGAATCCAGCCTGCACGCCAGTGCCGCGCCGAGCACCTGGAGCGGGGCCACGTGAGCCTGCCGGAAGGGATGCTTTGCAGTCATCTGCCCACCCAGAAGAAGCAGCTTTTTGTGCTTCTCCCAAAGGCAGCAGACCCCTGAACAAAGGACCTTCCAAAAGAAGTTTGGAAGTTCCTACTAGAACAAGGCTCCAGGTAGGAAAAAAAAAAAAAAAAAAAGTTGCTTATGAGAAACAAAAACGCAAGTCCAGGGACGCACAGCAGTAACAAGCAAAACGGCCCACAGATGCCGCAGCCCGTGGAGCTGAGAGCGAGCCAGCACGCCTCACTCGGAACAAACTCCTGCAAAATAACAGCAAATGAGCAGAGGGCAGGAACAGGCTGAGCCCCGGAGAGGAAAGCCCAGGCCCGGTGCACTCGTACTAAGTGCAGGCAAATTAAAACCACAATGAGATGTCACTTCACATCTCGTCATGATGTGGTAATCATGGCAAAAACACCCAGTGCAGTTGCAGGCTTGTGTTTTTTAAAACATCTCTTGTATCTGGAAAGTGGGGCGAGCGATGACTGAGGCTGGGGAGGAGAGCTGGGGGTCCCCAGCGGGGTCTAAGCATCTCCACCTGGGGGTGGGGGAGCACGGAGCACCTCAGGCCGGGACGTAGTGGGCACCTTCTCAGGATGTGCGGCACACGGAGACCCTGGGCCTGACCGGGGGACACTCAGGCCCTGTTATCTGGAAGAAGATGGGAGTACCTCCTAGTCACGGAGAACTGCATGACCTGAGGCATGTGGTGTGTGTGGAACCAACAGAGAAGGGGCTCACTGGGAGTGCACAGTGCTGTGTCCAAATGGGTGAGCAGGTGTTCGCACTGAGGCCGCCCTCCACCTGGCCCTGAAACCCAGCTGGCCCTGCAGTGTCACACCAGGTCACCCTCCCCAAGCCATCTGTCTCTCGTACCCTTCGCACAGAAAACATCCAGGGCGTCCCAGACTCCAAGAGTTGTCTCCAAGGCTGTAATAACTTCACCGTCTTAGGAAAATCCCCCAAAGGAGCTCCATTTTTTAATGCACAACACCGCACGAAACACTGGCCACTGGGTGGGATTCGATCTCCACTCCACAGTAAAATGTTGGACCCTATGCCTCTTATCCACACTGCCCCAGTGAACAGGACAGCAGAGACTCCCTTGTGCAAACAGGAAAACCAGTCAGACAGCTCTTCATCCTATTTCCATATGTGAGCCAAATTGTGGAAGAGCATGTTTGATTTATGAAAATAACTTCACTGTTGTACAGAAAGGTCTCTGGAGGCCCACACTCCCCACCTTACTGCCCTGTTCTCCTTCAGGGACCCAGCAGGGGAGCTGGTGGCCCTAACTTAGCTGCTGTCACAGGACAGGAGGAGCTCCATTTCCTGTGGCCTTAAAAAAAAAAAAGGCTGGTCGCGGTGGCTCATGCCTGTAATCCCAGCACTTTGGGAGGCTGAGGCGGGTGGGTCACGAGGTCAGGAGATCAAGACCATCCTGGCTAACACGGTGAAACCCCGTCTCTACTAAAAATCCAAAAAATTAGCCGGGCGTGGTGGCAGGCACCTGTAGTCCCAGCTACTCGGGAGGCTGAGGCAGGAGAATGGCGTAAACCCAGGAGGCGGAGCTTGCAGTGAGCCAAGATCGAGCCACTGCACTCCAGCCTGGGCAACAGAGTGAGACGCTGTCTCAAAAAAAAAGAAAGAAAGAAAAAAAGCCCACAGGAACTAAAATAGAAAAGAGTGACTCTAAAAACAGCATTTCTCTTTTTGTTTTGAGACAGGGTCTCACTTTGACACCCAAGCTGGACTGCAGTGGTGCAATCTCGGCTCACAGCAACCTTCAACTCTCCGGCTAAAGCGATCCTCCTATCTCAGCCTCCCAAGTAGTTAGGACTACAGGCATGCACCACCACACCCGGCTAATTTTCATATTTTTTCGCAGAGACAGGATCATGCCATGTTGCCCAGGCTGGTCTCAAACTCCTGGACTCAGGTGATTCACCCACCTCGGCCTCCCAAATTGCGGGGATTACAGGTGTGTGCCACTGTGCCTGGCCTTTTCTGCTTTGTTAATTTGTGGACAGTCCCCCTCCCTGCCCTGGCCCTTGGGAGCCTCCGGACCCACCTGCAGGGAGGTGAGGCTGAAGGTGATGACCAGCTGCGAGGTGGGGCTGATGAAGGGAGGGGGTGTGACCGAGCGCTTGCCCTGCTCAAAGATGCGGTAGATACGGTTGGTCTTGGTGAGCAGGGCAGAGTAGCTGAGGGTCGTGCCTAGGCCCAGGAAGAGCCTGCGGGTGGCACAGACCACGGCCCCAGGCTCAGCCACCATGAGGAAGGTGATGGCGTAGATGAGGAAGATGCCGGTGAGGAGGACGTAGCTAAGCTCTCGGCCCGAGGCCCGGACAATGGGCGTGTTGTTGTGTCGCATGAAGGTGGCCACCACTGTGGTAGTGGCCATGATGCCCAGCACGGCCAGGAGGAGCGGCAGGGCTGCCCAGGGGGAGGACCAGCTCAGGCGCACCACAGGCGTGGGGCGGCAGCCGGTGTGGTTGGGCGTGGGCCTCATGTCCCCAGGACAGGCCTCGCACGTGAACTCGTCCACCTGGAAGCGGTACCCGTCACAGGCCTCGCAGTGCCAACAGCAGGGGACGCCCTTCACCATCTTCTTCCGCTCCCCTGGCCCACAGGGGAGGCTGCACAGAGACGAGGGCACCTCGTGGGGGTCGCCAGACCACTGCAGGGCCTCCACCTGGGACGTACAAAACACAGGCTGGGGGCCTCTGCCTCCGGGATCCTGGGCCCATGCCCACCCGGGGCTTGGTCTGCACACTCACATCCAGTCTGAGGGTCTCTGCCCACTGTCCCACCGCCTGGTACCCGCCACTGCTGGCACTGCCGTTGGTGGCCTGGTACTGGAAGATGTCGTACCGCCCGGGCGCATCTCCGTTTTCGTTGAACATCACAGGGGTTCCTGCGCTGCCTGGAGAGAGAGCCCGTCATCCTTGCTGGTCCTCCAGCCCAGCAGAGCTGTCTCCGGGGAGGCTCCAGGGACCAGCAGGAGAAAGGAGGTGCTTAACAAGCATCACTGCTCATGAGGGACGTGCAAATCCAAGCCGCAGGGAAATCCCCCTTCACCCATTGGGATGGCTTCTGTCCAAGAACCAGAAAATAACAAGTGTGTTGAGTGTGCGGAGAAGTCGGAACCCTTGTGCACGGTGGATGGGAAAAGGCTGCAGCCGCTGCAGAAAACAGTGTGGAGGCTCCTCAAAAAATTAAACACACGACCCAGCAATTCCACTCCTGGGTAGATACCCAAACGACTAGAAAGCAGGGCGGCAAAGAAAGACTTGTACAGCCGTGTTCATAGCAGCATTATTCGCATAGCCACAAGATGAGAGCAACCCGAGGGTCCACTGACAGAGAATGGATGAACATGATGGGGCCATTCATACGATGGGATGCGATTCAGCCTTCAGGATGAAGGCAGTTCTGACCCATGCTATAAAATAGATGGACCTTGAGGACATGATGCTCAGTGAAACAAGCCAGTCACACATGGGCAAATACTGTCTGATTCCACCACAGGAGGTACCGAGGACAGACAATTCATAGAGAGGAGCAGTGGAACGGTGGTTGCAGGTGCTGGCGGAAGGAGGGGACGGGGAAGTGTTTAATGTGTACAGAGTTATGGTTTCATAGATGAAGAGTTCTGGGGATAGTGGTGGTGATGGTTGCATAACATTGTGAATTTATTTTTATTTATTTATTTATTTATTTGAGACAGTCTCACTCTGTTGCCCAGGCTGGAGTGCAATGGCACAATCCCAGCTCACTGCAACCTCTGCCTCCTGGGTTCAAGCGATTCTCCTGTCTCAGCCTCCCAAGTAGCGTGGATTACAGGCACTCGCCACCATGCCTAGCTAATTTTTGTATTTTTAATAGAGACGGGGTTTCACCACGTTGGCCAGGCTGGTCTCAAACTCCTGACCTCAAATGATCCACCTGCCTCGGCCTCCCAAAGTGCTGGGATTACTGGAGTGAGCCACCGCACCCAGCCTGAATGTATTTAATGTCACAGAACTCTACACTTAAACATGGTTAAGGTGGTACATTTTATATTATGTGTATTTTATCACAATTAAAAATGAAAAAGGTTTCACGGTCCAGGCTAGGGGACGAGTTCAGACATGGAGAGAGGTCTGAGTGACAGTATGAAATTGGAATGACTTGAACAATGAGCTCTATTTTTCTTACGAGCTTGCTCCACCCGCCTGCAGAGCTGCTCTGGGGTCATGTTAAGTTGACTTGATTAGCAGAGAGCATGGGGGAGAGAAGCTGGTGAGTGAGTGCCTAGTGGAAGAGTGGAGTTTAGAACTGTGTAAAGGATAGTGACTGAACAGAAAGTCATCTCTCCACAAATCGTGGACACAGCTTGAGTCCACTGGGGTCTTCTCAAAAGACAATTTTGAGCCCTGACCACACACCAAGTCTGGTGCCACGGCACAGGTCAGACCCACGCCTGTGCCTAGTGCATGACTGAGTGGGTGGCATGTCCCTGGGTAAGTGCCCCAGGTGCGCCCCCAGGGTCCAGACGCCCTCAAGCTCTGTGCAGTGGAGGGGAGTGTGATGTGATCCACTGAGGGTTCCTGGCAGAAGGGATCAGAGAAGCTCCCCAGCATCTCAACTGTGCAAACCAGCGCAGGGAACACTGAAGCCTGGGGAGGGAGCAGTGTTAAAACGTGGGGACCGGAACTTGTCTCATGTCTTTGGCACTCAGCCCCGGGTGCCCCCATTAGACCACTCAGCCTCTCCCAGCCCTTCTACCCTGAGGTCATCCCAGGCCTCAGACAAATCCAGCCCCCAAGCTGCCCTTCACTGCTGCAGGGGTGCAGGCACCCACTCACCATTGAAGCGGACAGCTCGAATATACTGCAGAAGCGTCCGCCCATCGGTGGGTTCCATCGCCGGGCACAGGCCTGTGTGCCCAGGGCAGAGCGCCTGGTGCATGCTGTGGAGGGCATGGGCAATGGCATACACGGCATCAATCACGAACTGCACCTTGCCCTCCTGCTCGTAGGTGGAGTCCCGGCCGATGCGTTCCTCGCCTGTCCTAGGGATGCCCAGAGAAAGTGTGCCCGGCCGCCATGCACCCAACCTGGCCTCCCACCTTCCCCCTCCCCACCCTCCCCACCCTGGGTAGCTCTCACCTGTGCATTTGCGGGTGGAATCATCTGACTGGGTACCTGAGCGGGTCAGTTTGCAGTTAAAATTCTCTTCCCAGAACTCAGCAAACCAGATGTTCCTGCGGTTGTTCTCCAGGGATCGAGTCATGAAGTACTGGTCAAATCCTACAGAGACGGAAGGAGGGGAGGGTGGCGCTGACCTGAGCCAGCTGTGTTTCTCCTGTGTCTCTCTGCCACTTGCTCACTTTTCAGCTAGGAGTGGCCAGGTGACCAAGTTCTGATTGGTGGACTCAGAGCCAAATGGAGGTTCCAGGGCAGCCTTTACATGCTGATGCAAACTCAGAGCCTCACCATTTGAAAGACTTTTATCCCTGCTCCTTCTTTTGGTGGAATAAAAGAATGGACAGAGCCCAGGGCTTTGAGAGCACCATTCATTCACTGCCCTACACCTAAAGTCGCCACCTCTCAGACCCTGTGTCTTGTGAGGAGATGCCTTCATCGCTAAAACCACTCTCAGTCCAGGCTGCCACCTGCGCCCAAATGCATCGTAGCTGAAATAAAAGGTGTGCTGGTGTATATCCCCCCTAAGACTGGGAGGCCCCAGCAGCCAGGGCTCAGCCTTTCCAGGGTCTGTGTTTCATAAAATAGCCCTGAAGCATGTCATCAAGGTGTCCTCAGTCCAGCCTTGGGGAAAATGAGCAAGCCTACTGTAAAGTGAACCATCTGTTCCTGCTGGATTCATCCAGATCCACAGGTGGGACTGGGGGTGCAAGGGCCTCATCACTTTGATCAACAGGATGGTATATCCCATATCCTTGGTTTCTCTCCCTCCCACCCTCACCCTCAGATTAGAGTGTCTTTGGCAGCACTAGAAACACAGGCACTAAATTAAAAAACAAAATCGGCCGGGTGCGGTGGCTCACGCCTGTAATCCCAGCACTTTGGGAGGCCGGGGTGGGCAGATCATGAGGTCAGGAGATCGAGACCATCCTGGCTAACACTATGAAACCCCGTCTCTACTAAAAATACAAAAAACTAGCCAGGCGAGGTGGCGGGCGCCTGTAGTCCCAGCTACTAGGAGGCTGAGGCAGGAGAATGGCGTAAACTCAGGAGGTGGAGCTTGCAGTGAGCTGAGATCGGGCCACTGCACTCCAGCCTGGGTGACAGAGTGAGACTCCGTCTCATTAAAAAAAACAAAAACAAACAAACAGACAAACAAAAAACCAACAGTTTCTCCCCATCCAGTGAGTGGAGTGTCCTTTTCCTCGCACGCCATCACAGTCAAGCACTGCTTGGAGGGACGCGTCCATAGATTATCAGAATCATAGGATCCGGGGATCTGAGAAGGGATCTGGATTATAGCACCAATTACACAGATGCAGAAAATGATTGTCCCCAAGAGGGGGTGCTGGGGAGACGCTGAGGTGGGGGCCGCAGCGCCCCTGGACTCACCGTCGATGGAGGCCCTTTTGGGCAGGATGGTGATGGCCCCGACGGCCACGTCCTCCAGGCTCAAGATGGGCGAGGTCTTGGCTCCCCAGCTGTCGGAACCGACCCACAGGAAGTGGCCGGTCAGGTTGGCCTGGCGAGCGGCCTCCAGGACCCGCCTGGGAGGAGCAGGGCTGGGGTGAGGGAGGGCCTGGGAGCCTCCTCCAGCTTGGCCCATATTCCTTCCCACTCTGTCCATCTCCCCTGCTCTACAATCACTCACCAGATCCTTGTTGCTCAGGAAAAACGGGGCTTGGGGCATTTGGGGCACTTTCCCTGGGCTCTCCTCTGACCTAGGCCTGCCCACCTGCTCTGCCCACTGTAACCCACTGCACAGGGGCTCAGAGGGGCTCCTTGGGGGAAAATCCAGTTCGAAACCACCCCCTCCCCACATGCCTCCACCAGCGTCACGCCCAGCCTCCTAGGCTGGAGATGAACTCGGGCTGGGGCCTGCAGCCTGTGTGGACCCTGGGCTCCTTCCCTGACAGCTCCGTTTCTGCACTGGGATCTGCCCACAGGTCCCTCCCCACACCCCAGGAGCTGTAAACACAGACACACGTTCTGTGTGCTATTCAGTCTGGGCTTGTGGCATCTCCCCGGACCAGGCTGCTTTGCCGCTGGGGGCACCAGAATCAGAGGCAGCAGCAGGGAAGGTGGGGGGTGCGGGGAGCAGGGGAAAGGGAGGCCGGGAGGGTGTGTAAGGTGGTGATGTGCAAGAGGAGGGTGGGACCCTCAGGGAGAGCCCCAGGAGCCCAGTGATTGTGCCACTGTCCCACCTGATGTCATCCTCATTGGCAAAGATGATGATGCCCCGGGCGTTGGGTGTCTCCATGAGTCTCCTGATCACCTTGTTGAACTCTCCCGGCTTCGGTTCCCTGGGAATCTTGATAGACTGGGCAATACAGACCCCCCCTGGGTGTTGGGGGTGCCAAAGTCAGCTTCTGTCCCACCCACCCACACACCCACCTGGCCACTGCTACATAGGACTGTGTAGCCTGACTGAAGGGCTGCAGGGGTGAGATCTGTCCGCCAAGCCTGAGGCAGGGCTGAGTCGTCCAAAAGAAAGAGGCCCTGCCCACATGGAGCACCAGCCAGGCAACCTCGACCCACCATGGACCCAGGCCCCCCATCTTTCTGCTTCTGCCCCACCCGAGGGCCCCGGGCCCACACTATGGAGACTCCTTGGTGCCTCGGAGCCCCCAGCTCACCAGCCTCTCGGGAGATCTGAACGAAGGCCTCAACCCCGCTCTCGCCATAGTTGCCCTCAGAGGCCAGCGTGGACACATAGTTCCATCCCAGCGCCCTCACGATGTCCACCATGGCCTGGGCCTGGTAGGAGTCGGGCGGCACCACCCGGGAGAAGAAGTCATAGCGCGTGGAGTCGCTGAGCTCCGGGGCTGTGGAGGCGTAGCTGATCTGCGGTATCTGGAGGGCGGGAAGGACAGCCGGGCTGTGGACGGAGGTCAGTAACTCGAGAGAGGGAGGGCAAGGGGGGCTCAGGAATGGGACAGCCGAGCTGGGGACGGAGGTCAGTAACTCGAGAGAGGGAGGGCAAGGAGGGGCTCAGGAACCGACGGGGCACAGAAGGTGTGGGGCTGGGACCTGGGACACAGATGGGGCATGGAAGGCTTGGGGTGGGGACCTGGGGCCCGCTGGAGCAGCCACCTGGGAAGGCTAGAAGCTGTGCGCGAGGTCTGTGTTTTGTGAGTGGGCCTGAGAACTCTGTGAATGGTGTGCATGTGGGAGGTACGCCGGACTAGGGGAGAGGGCAGGACCGCCACGTACACTGGCACAAGCTGTGTCCTGAACAAGACCCCCCCAGCAGAGGGCCTGCAGCCCATCCAGCTGCATCTGCCTGTCCCAGTCGGCCCCAGGGGAAAGCACCGTTTCTTGATTCACACCAATGGGTGGTCTGCAGGGGCGGACAGCCCTAGCAGGGATTAGGGCAGACAGGGAAGCACCAGGGGGTGTTTGATTTAAGGCAGTGTCTGGCCTAGAATGGGTTTGTTGGAAACTGGGTTTCTCTGCGTGCATTACGGTGATTAACAGCAGAGATCAGACGCTGAACTGACCGGGGAGTGTGGAGCCGGAGGCACAGGGCTGAGAAGGCCGCCAAGAGGGGGCTCCGGGGCTTCAGGGTAAAGAGGGGCTATAGCAGGAGCTGGTGTGAAGGCCAGAGAGGAGAATTTCTGGAAGGAGGGAGGGGGACTGCTCCAGGGTTGTTTGAAGCAGGATAGAAAGTATAGAGACAGCAGGAAAAGGAAGCCGGGAGTGGCAGGGAGAGAGAAAGAGGGAAGGTACAGGTGGAGAGAAACAAGAAGGAGAAAGAGAGAGAGAGAGAGAACCGAGGAGTACAGGAGACGAGAAAGGCCCAGTGGCCACAGCTCAGTGAATAATGCTGTGGTCCTCAAGCCCTCCTGGACACTTGAGTTTGGGAACAACCTTCCCATGCCCCCTGGACCTCCTGAGGGCAGTTAATTTAAAATGCCTGCCAGCACGGTGATGTGGCTGGGAAATGAATGCATTTCCTTTAGACCAGCAATTGCAGCCTCTTGCCTGTGGCTGTGTGTTGCACAGTTTTTATTAATGTTTGCATTTCTAGCCGGGCAGCACAACCTCAGTCTGGGCTGAGCTAGCAGCAGCGGGCCCTGGGTTCACAGAGTCCTGCCCGCCTGAATACCCAGCTGGGTCCCTGAAGGCCTTGGGGTCTGGGGTCTCTGCATTCGACCTAGAGGACAGAGACAGAAACTAGAGCTCTAGGCAGGGCCGGGAACACACACAGGCGGGTGAAAAACCCCGGGGCGGCCACACAGCCTGTCTGGTGCCAGCAAACACAGACGCTGCTCCCGGGAGAGAGAAGCTCTGGGGAAAGAGAAGTTCCTCCCCTGGGCAGATGGAAACTAGGCCTTCCTCCTTCACAGGCCCCTCCCGCCACAGAACCCCAGAAAAACTGTCCCACAAACCCCCAAACCTGTATGCCAAAGCCCCCTAATCCCGACTCTGCTGGCCCCTAGGACTGCAAGGAACACGCTGCCCTCACAGGACAGTTCCCTACCTTTGAGGGCAGCGCAGGGCCAGCCCGGGCACCTACGCAGGGCAGGGTGCAGGAGACCAGCGCTCAGAAGGGAACGCCCCACCCTGCTCTCAGACGCCCCTTGAGGGAGGGTTCAAGGCAGACGTTTTGAAAATAAACTTAAATGATCAAAAAAGAGAAGGTCCAGACCTTTCGGGCCTATCCACCCCCAATAGCAGCCCCGGGACACGTCCCAGCTGCTGCTCCGGAAGAAGGGCCCGGGCTCCAAATAAAGCTCAAAGTTGAAACGTCACTCGAGCGCTCTGCAGGCCGAGGGGGCAGGAGCACCTTGTGCGGGTGGAGGGGGTGTGCCCAGAACAAGGGCACTCGAGCAGGCTGGCAAATGGGGACTGAAGTCAGGCCGCCCTCCGCAGCCAACCGGCCAGAGGCGTAGGTGGCACCTGCCCGGCAAGGGGCGCCCTTGCGGGGCCGGGTAGACAAGGGCGGCTGGATCCGACTCAGGCCTGCGTCAGGCCCCACTGACAGGGCTTCTTTGACACTGTGTGGTGTGAACTCCAGTGATTAAAACGGAGACTCTTCCAGAAGAAGTAACGGAGTGAGACTTGGGCCACCCCAGGGCGAGGACGGGAGACGCTGGACACCCAGCCCGGCCCCGCGGCCCTCACCGCAAACAGGCGCAGCACGTTGGCGACCATGATGGAGACGGAGCTGGCCGAGGCGCCCACGACGGCCACGACGCGCTCGGGGGGCGCGGTGCGCAGCGGAGGGACGCCTCCCGGGCAGCGCAAGCCCACCTCGTCGCCGTCGCCGCGGCCGCGGATCAGCGCCTGCACGAAGCTCAGCGCCTGCTCCAGCGCGTAGGTGTCCCGCGAGCAGGTGTCCAGCAGCCGCGCGCCCAGGCGCACGCCGGGCAGCAGCTCGGGGTCGGCGTTCACGCGGTCCAGCGCGTACAGCATGGCCTCCAGCCGGTGCACGCCCTGCTCCTTCTTCAGCGGCCCGCACGCCCGGCCCGCCGCGCCCCGCGCGTGCACCGGGAACAGGCCGCCCAGCGTCAGGCCGCCCGCCAGCCGCACAGAGCCCGCGGCGCGCGCCAGGCCCGCCTGCGCCAACCACAACAGCGGCAGCAGCGCCACGAGCAGCGGCTCCCGGGCTCTCCCGGGCCGCGCCATCGCCTCCGCCTTGTCTAGCGGGCTGCGGGGAGACAGAGGGGCGGGAACGCTCTGAGGGCTGGGGAGGGAGAGCGCGGGCTCGGGGCGCGGGGAGGGACACGGGGTCCTGGGGAGAAGGCGCTCGGGGCGCGCCTTCCACTTTGGCTCTGGGGAGTTAGCTCAGCCGGCCTGCCCAGGCCTCCGTCTCTCTCTTAAAGGCGCTGAACCCTATCGCCCGGGGTCCCGCCGGACCACTGCCTCCACCCCTCCAGCCCTGCCACTTCCCGACAGCCTGGTCCTTCCTCCTCGGGGTCCATTCCCAGCGCACACCCAGGCTCCCTCCCCAGCCAGTCACCTGCGCCAGCCGCTGTGGATTCAGGACAAGTCTGTGACAGATGCCACCGAGGCCCCGAGCGAGAGAGGATTTAAGGATTCTAGGGAGGGATGAGGGGCCGGTCCGAGGGTGGAGACCCCTCCTGAGTGTGGGGGGTGGCGGTGCTGGCTCTCCCCGCGTCTCCTTCCCCTCCCTCTCCTAATCTCTGGGTCTGTTTCCTGTTTTCCTGTCTTTGGTTTGCGTGTGACTCGGACTCTCTGGCTGTCTCTCTGGCGCTGTGTCTGATACATAATCTCTGTCCATCTCTCTATCTCAGTCTTCTTCTGCTTCTAGGTCTCTGTTCCTCAGTCTGTCTCTGGCTTTCTGCCTCTGTCCTCTTCTTGGAAATCTTGTCTGTCTCTGTGCCTTCCTGTCTCTCCCTGCCATTATCTCTCTCTGTCCCTGACCCCTTTTCTGTCTCTCTCTCTCTGTCCTGGCTGCCAGTGCTCTTGACTGCAGTTGCCTAAGGTATTCCCCAGCTTTCTCCTTGCAAAACCCTGCAGGGGGCAGGGACTACCTGAGCTGGGAGGGCCTGAGCAAGAGGAGGAAGAGCAAGGGGCAGGAAGGGACCAGGAGGGAGAAGCCTTTAGTGTTAGCGAACTTACAACACCCTCCAGTTGAGAAACAGCCCTCGAGGAGTGAGTTGACTTGCCCAAGGCCATGCAGCTGGCATGTGTGGGCATCAGGATTCACACCCAGAATGGCATGAAACAACCAGCCCACACGGCCTTGGATAGAAGGAGGGGAGAGGCCGGCTCTCCTTGCAGCTCCCACTCCCCCTGTTGCATGCGCGGATGGAACCCACGGGGCTGTTCTGGCTGCATATGAAGTCTCCTTGGGCTCTGGGTCTGAGGCAGCTACTGGAGCTGTGGTGCACACTGTGCCAACGCTCTCTGTACCTAACTCCCCACCTCATCGTGGAGGCCAAGGTGAGGGGGCTTGGCCAAAAGACGCTTTTATCACCACCCCCATCTGAGGCCCGGGATTTGGCTCTCTGATGCCAAGAGAGCAAAGGGCATCCTGGAGACAGGTGGTGAGCTCCCAGCCACAGGGATTAGCAGGCTCCTCGTTCGAGGGCCTGAGCCGGCTTGGGTTCCATTAGACAGGCTGGATTAGGGTGGCTGGGGGGATTTGGACAAGGCTGGCAGCAGGAGCAAGCAAGAAACGTGCCACCTTTTTCTCTTCCCCCACCTCTCCCAAGCCCCGATAGTTTCTACGGCCAGAACCACGTCTCCTGGTGGAAGCCCAGAGTCAACAGGCTGGGTCTAGCGCTGCTCCTATCCATTTAACAGTGGGAAGGGTGGGGAGCTTAGCTGGTGCCAGGCCCTGAGCCTGACATTGCAAAGGACGGCATAAACTGGGTTTGGGAGGTGGATGGGCCCTTCCCTGTTCAGGATGAGCCTGGCAGCTCCCAGCACTCAGCAGCCTCCTGCTTGGCATGACCAAGGCAGCCACTGCCCCTGCCTAGAGGACAGACCATCAGGAAGCGGGGGCAGCAGCTGGGGGACTGGCAGGGGGTCCTCACCCTGTAGGAGGGAGGCGCGCACACCTGTGAGCAGGGGGCTGGAGGAGAAGGGGAGGGGGGTGGCAGGATTTTAGGCTGATAGAGATTGGGCTCTTGGAGGCGTGGAGGATGGCATTGCTGCTGGGGCATTCCCTGAGAATATGAGAACCAGAGACAGCTGAACAGGTCAAGGAGGGCAGAAGCCAAGAGTTCGGGTTTGGACGCAGGAAAGCAGAGGCTTCATGACTCATGAGCCTGGAGTTGAGGGAAGAGGCCAGGGTGGGAGAGAAAGCTGAGGTGGGATCACCATGGTGGTGTTTAAAGAGGTGGAACACAGGAGCTCACTGGGGCTGAGAGTGTGGACAGACAGTGAGGATGGAGCCCCAGGAACCCCAACATGAGGGTCTGAGCAGAAGTAAGGAGACTGGGAGGGGGTGGCCGAGGAGTTAGAAGAGAAGAAGGAGAGTAGGCAGCAGAGGGGCCCAGAAACAAGGCTGGAGGAAGGAGGGAACATTCACCATAACTTATTCAGCCCCGTGCAGGGTCAGAAGGCCAAAGTGCACCTCGCACAGATGAGAAGAGAGGCAAAGAGGCGGGGCAGCCCCATGGCCATACCGCTCAGACGCCTGTGGCCTAGAAAACCCGTGCAGCCTTCACACCGTGTCTGTGATTCAGCGGCAGGTGCTGCCACTGACAAGCACACAGGAAACTAAAATCCCAACTGCTGCCTTCAGCTTGTGTCCACACTTCTAACCCCAGAGCCGGGCCATTCAGTAGAGCCTCCAGACTAGCCCCCACATCTAACAACAAGATGATTCTAATTGCAAAATTAATTTAAAACTCTACGTTCCTGGGGTTCGTTTAATGGTTGGACTCAAAGCTTCCGATGCCAGGATTGGGATGTTAGACATATTCCACCCTCTCTTTTGTTGGGAACATGTTCTGTGGGTGAACCAGTGCACCTAGCATGGACTCTGGCACAGGGATGTTGAAAAGCATGGGGTCTGTACCTGGGAAGGCCACCTGATCCCTTCCGGAATGTCCTGTGTGGAGCAATGTGGGGTGTGTGTGCGAAGTAAGCCTCCCAATGCACCCAGCCCTGCCAGCCTGTGCTCCCATGCGCCCTCACACCCCCATAGGGAGCCATGAGCTCCTCCAGACAGCAGGGCATGCGTGTGGGCCCCGGCTGTCACCAAGACCCAGGGTCACCTCCCTGCAGGCTTCTCCGTTGGCCCCTGGGCTCCTCACTGTGCTCTCCAGCGCTCAGCTGCCACGTGATCCACTGCACTGGGACCAGCTTTTCCAGCCACAAACACCAGCGGTGCTGCTGCCTCCGCCTGAACTGGTGCTGCTGGTAGACCCATCAGCCAAGAAGGAAGCAGGCCAGGCGCAGTGGCTCCTGCCTCTACTCCCAGCACTGTGGGAGGTTGAGGCGGGAGGATCGCTTGAGCCCAGGAGTTTGAGACCAGCCTGAGCAAGATAGCAAGATCCCGTCTTGGCAGATCACGAGGTCATGAGATCGAGACCATCCTGGCTAACATGGTGAAACCCCATCTCTACTAAAAAATACAAAAAACTAGCCGGGTGAGGTGGCGGGCGCCTGTAGTCCCAGCTACTCGGGAGGCTGAGGCAGGAGAATGGCGTAAACCCAGGAGGTGGAGCTTGCAATGAGCTGAGATCTGGCCACTGCACTCCAGGCTGGGCGACAGAGCGAGACTCTGTCTCAAAAAGAAAAGAAGATCCCGTCTCTACAAAAAAATACAAAAATTAACCAGGCATGGTGGTGCACGCCTGTGGTTCTAGCTACTCGGGAGGGTGAGGTGGGAGGATCCCTTGAGCCCAGGAGGTCAAGGATGCAGTGAGTTAGGATTGTGCCACTGCACTCCAGCCTGGGCAACAGAGTGAGACCCTGTCCCTGCCCCGTCCCCCACCAAAAAAAAAAAAAAAAAAAAAAAAAGCAGCCTAGAACTTCAAGGATGAAGAAAGGGAACAGGGTCTGGATGAAGAGACGTTGCCAGACCTCCTCAGAGCTGTGCCAGGACAAGCAGCCACCTTTCCAGCCTCCCTGGTCAGGGAGAATGCCTGCTGGGGTCACCCACCCACAGGCCGTAGGGCCCTCTTACAGCATCCTGATACCGCTGGTCAGGCTCGATGAAGTCGCACAGAATTTTTACAAAGTGTGCAGGACTTCACTTAAAAGGTTGCCCCGAGAAGGAGTCCTGTTGTTCCCTGACCCTGGGACTGTTTTCCTCAGCTGGGCTGCCATGGCAAAGTCCCACAGACAGAGGGTCAAAGAACAGAGATTTTTTTTTTCTTTATGATGAAAAGCTTTAATAACAGACAATGTGATTTCACAGGCAATCAACCGGCAGATTAACAAATCATTTAACTTTCTTTATATAAAACCAATATTCCACCAAGAAAGATGACCCGAAATGGATCCTTTTACAATCACCAACATAACTAAGTACAAATGAAGTCCATGATGTACCCATTAACATGCTACATATGTGTCAATAGAACACGCTGTCCCCCACCCCAAGCCCTGGCCCCCCCGGCAAACACAGATAAATGATGTGCACTGAGTGATACCGTTAGGTGAGAACTTTGGTTCATGCAGTCAGCTGCCATAGAGGTTGCACCCAAAACCCACGGCCCTGGCACCCAAAGTCAGTCCGTGGTGGTGGTGGCTCATGGTGTCAGCTGTGTTCCCTCCACACTGGGTGTATACTGTGGTCAGGAATACTGGTGGCAAAGACCAAGCCCGTGTCATTGTGCCCATCCGGTCCATTCAGCCAGGATGCATCACCTGCCAGGAAGCTTGAGCCTGTCTTTGATTTCTTGTACCCTGGAAGAGGCCAGCGACTGATCAGGCTCTGTGTCTGCACGTCCATGATGCACAGGTGGCAGCTGTCAAACGGTAGGGCAACAATATTTCCAAAGTCAAGCAGGGCCACGTTTGCTATCTCAGGAGTCATGATGACCCTGAGAATATCGTCACTGTTGGCAGAGTCCGCTGGCAGAGACCGAGTGCTGAACTACAGACAATGTATTTGCCATCACCATGAAGTCTGCAGGCGGATACTTCTGTCCTCGGAGACAAGACAATGGCTTTAAGGCTTGCAGCTGATTTCTCTCCCATTTGGCCAAATCTTAATCTCATATTTGCCTGCACTTAAGAGGATGTGATCTTCAGGGTCATGCAAGAGAGACTTGACTTTGCACTTCTGCAGAACTACCTTGGTGACCCATGCCATGTGCCCAGCGGGTGTGCTCAGGCATGCCCCGGTGGATAGAGTCCGTCCTCTCACAGGGAAGGCTGCAGAGCCACTCACCGAGATATCACTGTAGTCCACACTAAACACTGCCCACGTGTGCCCGTGAAAGTGCTGGGTCCTGGTTCCAGAACTCCGTTCCCAGCAGGCACAGTGTTGTCAAAGGAGCCTGTCACAAGCTTCTGTTCACTGAACTTCACCACTGCACAGTGTGGGTCTGGATGCCACAAACGCACTGCCCTGTGCTCACATCCCACAGCCCCTGTGGCTGTTTTCCTCAGCTGGGCTGCTGTAACAAAGCCCCACAGACAGAGGGTTAAAGAACAGAGATTTATCTTCGCACAGCTCTGGAGGCTGGGCGTCTGCGATCAGGGTGCCAGCGTGGTGGGTTCTGGGGCAGGCCTCTCACTGGCTTGCAGATCATCCTCTTCTCCTTGCACCCTCATGTGGCCTTTTCTTGATGCGTGCAGGAGGAGGGAGAGTCCTCTTGTCCTCTGCTCCTGAGACCACCAGTCCTATCAGATTAGGGCTCCACCCTAGCGACTCATCTAACCTAATCACCTGTTACACCCCTGCTTTCACAGCACTTACATTGACAGTAAGGCTTCCGCATAAGAATGTGGGGGACACAACTCCCTCCGTAGCCCTCTGACTGGGCCTGAGGCATCCGGGGGAAAGAGCAAAGGGCACCCAGTGGAACTGCGGGTTAGTGGTTCAGTGTACACTCAGGGCTACAGAGTCCAGGTCTAAATCTTGGCCCCGTCACTTTTTATCAAGGTGACCTTGAGCAAGTCTTTGTACTTTTATTTAGCCTCAGTGTCCACTTTTTTTTTTTTTTTTTTTTTTTTTGAGACAGAGTCTCGCTCTGTCGCCCAGGCTGGAGTGCAGTGACGCAACCTCTGCCTCCCGGGTTCAAGAGATTCTCCTGCCTCAGCCTCCTGAGTAGCTGGGATTACAGGCACATGCCACCACGCCCAGCTAATTTTTGTATTTTTAGTAGAGACAGGTTTCACCATATTGGCCAGGCTGGTCTCGAACTCTTGACCTCGTGATCCGCCCACCTTACCCTCCCAAAGTGCTGAGATTACAGGTGTGAGCCACTGCACCCGGCCATCAGTGTCCACATCTTTTAAGTGGAAAACTTGATATGGCAAATTCTAGTGTTTTACAATTTCAATTCAATTTTTGTTTGTTTTGTTTTTTTGAGACAGAGTCTAGCTCTGTCTCCCAGGCTGGAGTGCAGTGTTGCCATCTTGGTTCACTACAAGCTCCACCTCCCAGGTTCATGCCATTCTCCCAAGTAGCTGGGACTACAGGTGCCCACGACCACGCCCAGCTCATTTTTTTTTTTTTTTTTTTTTTTTTTTAGAGATCCATCTGCCTCGGCCTCCCAAAGTGCTGGGATTACAGGCGTGAGCCACCGCACCTGATCTCAATTCAGTGTTTCTAATCCTAGTGTCTAAGCTTTTGTATATTTCTCTTAAGAGGCTGGTTAGGAACAGAGTAGTAATAAAATTATTACAGTAGGTGATGAGAGCTCTCATATATATACCTCTCCTTAATTCTCACAATGCCACGCTGAAGTAGGTGTCAGTATTACCCTCATATTGCAGATGAGGAAACCGAAGGGTGGAGAAGCACAATGAGGTAAGGAACCAGACTGCCCAGGGTGCAAACATCCAACAGCATGGTGGGTGGGGCTAGTGGAGCTGCGCCCGTCTCCCCGAGCCCGGCTGTTGCTCACTAGGCTGTAAAGATGATATCGTGGATAGAGACTTTCTATCCATTTTCTGTCCAGATGTCATCTGGACAGAAAAGGAAGGGAGACAGTTACAGAGATTGCAATTTGTGTATATTGAACCGTGTGGTTTTTTGTTCTAGGAGAATTCCAGTTCTGGAATTCCTCTGGAAAGAGGCGTCTCTTACCCTGTGTTTTAGTGTGCTACGATTTCCATAACAAAGTACCACAGACTGGGTGGCTTAAACAACAGACATTTTTTGTCTTGCGATTCAGAACCTAGAAATCCAGCATCAGGGTGTCAGCAGCATTGGTTCCCTCCGAGGGTTGAGAGGGAGGGATGTGTCCCGGGCCCTTCTCCTTGGTGTATAGATCACTGTCTTCTTCCTGTCTCCACATCGTCTTCTCTCTGTACCTGTCTGTGTCCAAAATTTCCTCTTTTTAAATTTTTTTTCTAGAGACAAGGTCTACTTGCCCAGGCTGGTCTTGAACTCCTGGCCTCAAGAGATCCTCCTGCCTAGGCATCCCAAAGTGGGATTACAGGTAAGAGCCATTGAACCCCACCCAAAGTTCTTCATTTTTTTTTTTTTTTTTTTGAGACGGAGTCTTGCTCTGTTGCCCAGGCTGGAGTGCAATGGCACAATCTTGGCTCACTGCAACCTCTGCTTCCCGGATTCAAGCCATTCTCTTCATCAGCCTCCCAAGTAGCTGGGACTACAGGCGTGCACCACCACACCCAGCTAATTTTTGTATTAGACAGGGTTTTGTAGAGACAGGGTTTCACCATGTTGGCCAGGCTGGTCTCAAATTCCAGACCTCAAGTGATCCGCCTGCCTCGGCCTCCCAAAGTGTTGGGCTTACAGCCGTGAGCCACCACGCCTGGCCCCAAAGTTCCTCTTCTTGAAAGGACACGAGTCATATTGGATTAGGGTGCGCCCCAGTGACTTCTGTTAGACTTGACTACCTCTGTAAAGACCCTGTCTCTATATACAACCATATTCTGAGGTCCTGGGGAGGTTAGGACTTTAACATGAATGTTTTTCAGCATTGTTGGGGGGCACAGTTCTATCTATTCCACCATGTAAAGATGTTGCAGATGTGTTCCCTCCCAAGGCTGCCAGGCCTTAGCCTTGAGACAGCAGTAACTCATCACAGGGGTTCTGAGGTGAGTGCAGGTAAGCACAGGCATTGGGTGCGAACTCAGCCTGCTCCAGTCCTGCTTGGGCCAAGCGTTTCTCCTGGTGCACCCTGCCGCCATATAGAAGAGTCCGAAGAAGCAGGGCCTGTTCCTCCCAGCTGACTGCCAAATGCAAAGTACTGTAGCTATTGAAATGCAAAGTTCAAATGGAAACAGCTACTGCAAAACGCTGCTGGTTCACAGTGGGCCGGCTGTGGTTCACAGCTTATATGAATGTGGTACATAGAAATGCAGCAAGCAGGCCAGGCACCGTGGCGCATGCCTGTAATCCCAGCACTTTGGGAAGCCGATGTGGTGGATCACTTGAGGTCAAGAGTTCGAGACCAGCCTGACCAATATGGCGAAACCCCATCTCTACTGAAACTACAGAACTAGCCGGATATGGTGGTGCACGCCTGTAATCCCAGCTACTTGGGAGGCTGAGGCCCAAGAGTCACTTGAACCTAGAAGATGGAGGTTGCAGTGAACCAAGATCACACCACTGCACTCCAGCCCGTGTGACAGAGCGAGACTCTATCTCAAAAGTAACAACAACAACAATGAAATGCATCAAGTGTAGGTTAATTTGGAATGCATAATAAAATAAGCGTCTATTCCTAAATAACCCGTGGTATGGTTTTGCCTGCTTATGACGTTATATAAATGAAGGAGTATTTTCAAAAGGAAAATCATAAAGTAATTTGATCAAATCTGAATCTTATCCTAAGCGAAAGGCCCAAATAGCTTTCCAAAGAAATTGACTCATCATATCGGGGTTTATAATTCATCCATTTTCATGATACCAATCCATAGGGTTTTTATTGCTTGTAATTGGCATTGACTTGAAGTTCAATATGAACACCAACTTTTGGGCTCACAGTTTTGGTAATGGAGGAACTGCCTCCGTTTTGAAACAGAAATGTTTAAATGCATCAGAGACTGGTTTATAAAGGTTGTGTTTTATTTAAGCTGCCTTTCCACAGGGCAATGAGGGATTTCAAGCATGAAATATATTTGAGAAACTTCATTTTTAAGGAATCCATTAGTTAGGGGATATTGCTTTACTTTTTATTTCTTTATTTTTTAATTTTTAATTTAATTAAATTTATTTATTTATTTATTTTTAAGACAGAGTCTTGCTCTCTCCCAGGCTGGAGTGCAGTGGTGCAATCTTGGCTCACTGCAAGCTCCGCCTCCCAGGTTCACGCCATTCTCCTGCCTCAGCCTCCCGAGTAGCTGGGACTACAGGCGCCCGCCACCTCGCCCGGCTAGTTTTTTGTATTTTTAGTAGAGACGGGGTTTCACCGTGTTAGCCAGGATGGTCTCGATCTCCTGACCTCGTGATCTGCCCGCCTCGGCCTCCCAAAGTGCTGGGATTACAGGCATGAGCCACCGTACCTGGCCTGTTTTGTTTTTTAAATAGGAAAATCTTTAACCAGAACACAAGTTTTCTTCAAAATTAGAGAAATCAAAGTGCTATACAACAAGGCCATGGAATAAATCTCAGAGAAGTTATCTCAGATATGCAGTGAACATCTACTCAGAACATGGCTCAGAAAACTTTTCTTTATGACTTTTTTTTTTTTTTGACAGGGTTTCACTGTCACCCAGGCTGGAGTGCAATGGTGCAGTGGCCCAATCATGGCTCACTGCAGCTTCCGCCTCCTGGGCTCAAGCAATCCTTCCCTTAGCCTCCCAAAGTGCTGGGATTACAGGCACAAGCCACCATGCCCAGCCAAGAAAACCTTTTCCTAAAGGGCCATGTGTAGGCTGAATAATGCCCTTGCTTCTGTCCAAGTTCTAATTTCCAGAGCCTGTGAAGGCTACCTTATATAGCAAAGGGGACGTTATAGATGTGATCACATTAAGGTTGTGAGATCCTGAATTGTCACTTGGGCCCCATGTAATTGTAGCGCCCTTATGAATAAGAGAAGGTGCCATGAAGATGCAAAGATGCTAAATGTAGGGAGTGATGCAAAGATGCTAAATGTAGGCTTTGAAGATGCAGAAAGGGCCAAGGAAGGCAGCTCTGACACCTGGGAAAGGCAAGGAAATGGGTCTCCCCAAGAGCCTCTGGACGGCGGCAGTCCTGCTGACACCCTGATTTCTACCTCGTGAAACTGGTTTCAGACTGTGAGAGAATAAATTTGCATTGTTTTCATGAACTAAGTTTGTGGCAACTGTTACAGCAGCAATAGAAAACCAGAGAGTAAACATTTTCGGCTTTGCCCGTCTGTCATAACTGTTGACCTCTGCCACTGTGGCACGGACACCATCGCAGGCAACAGCCAGAAGTCAGCCTCATGGGCTCCGCTGGGGATGGAAGCCCCTGGGCAGTTGTGTGAGCGGGATTGTCGTGATCAGCATCAGTGTAGCTCAGGATCCCCAACGACCCCAACCACAAAGCCTGAGACAGGGCTCTGGAGGGCCAGCTGGAGGCCACAGCAGCACACACACTCACACACACACACATACACGCACACACTCACACACACACAGAGCAAGAGAAAAAGCCTGGGACTGATGACACTACAGAGTTGTGGGTAAAAGACAGTCTTTTCAATCAATGAAGTGGGAAAATTGGGTGCCGCTATGAAAATAAATGGAACTACACCCCTACCTCATTCCACACACCAAAACCAATTCAGATGCATTATTTACCTAAACGGGAAATGCAAACTGTCTTTGTCTGTTCTCACACTGCTGTAAAGAACTACCTGAGATAAGGTAATTTATGAAGAAAAAAGGTTTGATTGACTCACAGTTCCACATGCTCTACAGGAAACACAGCTGGGGAGACCTCAGGAAACTTAAAATCATGGCAGAAGGGGAAGGAGAAGCAGGCATGTCTTCACGTGGCCAGAGCAAGAGGAAGAGAGAGAAGGGAGAAGTGCTACACATGTTTAAACATCCAGACCTTGTGAGAGCTCACTCACTATCATGAGAACAGCAAGGGGGAAGTCAGCCCTCGTGATCCAATCACCTCCCACCCGGCCCCACCTCCAATACTCGGGATCACATTTCAACATGAGATTTGCATGGGGAACAGAGGTAAACCACATCACAAACCAATAAATAGGTCAAAGATTGTAGGTGAGAGTATTTCATGACCTTAGAGAAAGATATCTTAAACTGAACACACACACAAAAATACTAATCATAAAAGAAAGGAACTATACATTTGATAACCTTAAAATTAAGAACTGTCTTACAGACAGCATTAGGATAAGGATGACGTGTTGATAATGATCAAAGCTAGATGATAGGTTTATAAGAGTTCATAACACTATTTTTCTAGAAAACAAAACAAGAGGAAAAGACACCATAAAGAGAGTGAAAAGGCAAAGCCACCAAGTGGGAGAAGGTATTTACAACCCATATAACCAACAAACGTTCATCTTCAGAGTGCAGACTGAACTTCCAGGAATCAATAATAAAAACACAAATTACACATTAGAAAAATGGATAAAAGATTTGAGCAGTCAGTTCACAAAAAAGGGTATCAAAATATCAATAACAAAATGAAAAACATTTAGCCTCATTAAAAATTAGGGAAATGTAGATTAAAACCACAATGAACTATCCAGAAGAAAGGCTAAAATTGAAAAGATTCATAATTCCCTGTGTTAAGGATGATGAAAAATAGGAACCCTCATACACTGCCAGTAGGAGGGTAAATTGGTGCAATTTGCAAGAACACAGTCTTGAATTATTTACGAAGATATACACACCCTAGGTCTCAGCAATTATATTTGTAGGTATATTCCCTAGAGAAATGAATGCACAGATATATGCATAGGAACATTCAAGGTACTGTTATTTATTAGAGAAAAAAATGGAACACATCAAAGGTACATTGTAGAATGAATAAGTAACTTGTGGTATTCTATGCACTGAAATGGAATATTATATAGAAAAAGGTGTGAGCCAAAATGACACATAATAGCACAGATTAATCTTCCATATAATTGAACACACATACTGTAATTCCATTTTGCATAGTATCCATAAACAGGCAAAGTAAATCACAGTGTTTAGAGATGCACACCTCAGTAGTAAAAGCACAAAGAAATGCAAAGAAGGATCATGACTGGGAGGTGACTTGTGAGAGTGCCTGTGGGTTGTGAAGGGTTATGCAGGTGTTTTATTTACACTCTTCTGTTATACTGAACAGTCTTGGTCTTGCATTTTTAAAAAAATTTATGTGTTACTTTTCACAAATATTTTAAAACAAAAAAGTATGACAATTAGAAAGTAAAAAGTAAGATGTGAGAACTAAACTGAAGTATCTTAGTAACTCAAATAAATGTAATTCTGCTAAATGTTTCAGTTAAGAGACAAAAATTTCAAGTTTTTGTGAAACTAAATCTAGTTTAATGTTGCTTATGAGACTCCCCTAAAACATAAGGCTGCAAAGCAGCCACTGTCAGACCCATGTGATGGCTCACTGGAAGATCCTCCTCGAAAGGTAGATCTTTATTTTACCTAATTCGGTGCTCCCCCAGTGCTAAAAGTTGGAAATAAAAGTGGGGACATTATTACTGACCATAGAGGAATAAAAACAGTTATAAGAGAATACTACAAACAACTGTATGCTAACAAATTAGATAACCTAGAAGAAATGAACGCATTCCTGGGAACACACAAACTACCAAACTGACTCAAGAAGAAAACAGAAAATCTTAACAGACCTAGCAGGGCGCGGTGGCTCACGCCTGTAATCCCAGCACTTTGGGAGGCTGAGGCGGGCAGATCATGAGGCCAGGAGATCAAGACCATCCTGGCTAACATGGTTAAACCCCATCTCTACTAAAAATACAAAAAATTAGCCAGGCTTGGTGGCGGGTGCCTGTAGTCCCAGCTACTCGGTAGGCTGAGGCAGGAGAATGGCGTGAGCACAGAAGGCAGAGCTCGCAGTTAGTTGAGATCGCGCCACTGCACTCCAGCCTGGAGCGCAGTGTGAGACTCCGTCTCAAAAAAGAAAGAAAATCTTAATAGACTGACAACAGATTGTTATCAGTAATCAAAAATCTCCCAAAAAAGGAAAAACCTTTGTTTCACTGGGTGAGTTCTAGCGAACAGTTAAAGAAGAATTAACACCCATCCTTCTCAAACTCTTCAAAACAAAACAAAACAAAATAAAAAACATCAGAACAACAACAAAAGAAGAGAGAACGCTTCCTCAACCATTCTATATATGAGGTCCGCATTAACTTGGTACCAAGCCAGACAAAGATATACAAGTAAACTATAGATCAATATCACTTATGAATATAGATGCAAAAAATCATCAACACAATACTAGAAAACTGAATCCAGCAGCATATAAAAAGGATTATGCACCACGAGCATGTGAGATTAATCTCAGAAATGCAGAGGTGGTTCAACATATGAAAATCAATCACTGTAACTCACCACATTACTAGAATGAAGGAAAAAAGTCACACGAGCATCTCAATCAATCTCAATCAATGCAGGAAAAGCATTTTTTAAAAATTGAACATACTTTTAGAATAAAAACACTCAGAAAACTAGGAATAAAAAAGGGACTCATTCAACACAGTAAAGGGAAGTTATGAAAAACTCATGGCTAACATACTCAATGGTAAAAGATGAAAGCTTTCTCCCTAAAATCAGGAGCAACACAAGAATGCCACTTTCCTCACTGCTATTCAACATTGTACCAGAAGTTCCTGCCAGAGCAATTAGGCAAGAAAAAGAAATAAAAGACATGTACACTGGAAAAGAAGAAGTAAAACTCTCTATTCAGAGATGACATGATCCTTTATTTGGAAAATCACAAAGAATGTACCAAAAAAACCCCTGCTACAGCTAATAAATTAATTCATCAAATTTGCAGGGTATTGGATCAATATATGAAAATAAGTTATATTTCTATACATCAGCAATAAGCTCAAAAGTAAATAAAAAATTAAGTAAATTCCATTAAAGTAAATTAAATTAAGTTCAAAAGTAAATTAAAAACAAATTCCTTTCACAACAGTATTCGAAAGAATAAAATACTTAGCAATAAATTTCACCAAGAAAGTGAGAGACTTGGGCACTAATAACTATAAAAGAAGGCTGAAATAAATTAAAGAAAAAATAAATAGAAAGATACCCTGTGTTCATGGATTGGAAGATTTAATATTTTTCAGAAATGGCAAAGCCAATCTTCACATATATATGGAATTGCAAGGGGTCCTGATCAAAACAGTGTGGTATGGGCATAAGGATATCTAGATCAATGGAATAAAATTAGGAGTCCAAAAATATATTCTAACACATTTACAGTCAATTGATTTTCAAGGAAGGAATCAAAACCTACAGCCAATTGATTTTTGACAAGGATGGTGAAACCATTTAATGTGGAAAGAAATGGTCTCTTAACAAATGGTGCTGGGATAACTGGATATACATGCAAAAATATGAATCTGGACTCTTCCCTCACATCTTACACAAAATTTAATCAAAATCATTCAAAGACTTCAATGTAAGATTTAAAACTATAGAACTCTTAAGAGTAAAACATAGATGTAAATCATTATACTCTTGGATTAGACAACAATTTCTTAGATATGGTATGAAAAGCACAAACACTGAAAGAAATAATAAATTGGAAACTTTTAATTGAACCAAGCAAATTAAAAACAAAATTTAAAACTTTTGCCATCGAAGAAAACTATCAAGAAACTAAAAAAGGAAACTAGAGAACAGTAGAAAATATTTTTAAACATTTGATACATTCTATACATCTGATAAGGGTCTAACATTTAAAATTTGTACAGAACTCATACACACACACACACACACACACACACACACACACACACACACACACAGAGAGAGGTTTGTTTTAAGGAATTGGCTTGTGTGTTTATGGAGGTTAGCCAGTCTGGCAGTCTGGATTCCCAGGAAGACTCAGTGTTGCCGTTTAAGTCTGAAGGCCATCTGCTGGCAGAATTCCTTCTTGCTCTGGTGAGGTCTGTTTTTTGTTCTATTCAGCCTTCAACTGATTGGATGAGGCTCACCCACATTATGGAAGGCAATCTGCTTTACTCAAAGCCCACTGTTTTAAATGTAAATATCATCCAAAAACACTCTCACAGACACGTCTAAAATAATATTTAACTAAATATCAGTATTGTGGGCTAGACAAGTTGACACATAGAATTAATCATCAGAAGTCTACCCCTTGTCAACTTGGCATGCATAGGTATCACTTAAACCATACTTAATCTCCAAATCAAGACAACTAAAGGTCATACTTCTGCCTAACATGATAAATCCCTGCATACAACTGAAAGTGCACTAATCCTTTCCCCAGAAGATGAAAAGTCTTTAGGTGATGTTTGCTCTTCTGCTTGATGTCCATTAACTTAAATACTATGATGTAAAGTTAACCATACTTAAATACTATGATATAAAGTCAACACATTGTATGTTACATGATGAGGGATAAGAGAGGGAAGAAATATTATCAAAACATATTCATAACCAAAAAAGGAAAAAATACTCAAGTATGGTCCTCATTTCCATCACTGGTCACGTAGTCATAGGTAGTACTTATTACTGTCTTCTTCCACTACCCATTCCTGTTGCCCTTAGCACACACTTCAGCTGGTCGTGGATCTTAACCTGGTGGGGCTACCCAAACCTTTATTCCTAAAAGGGCTTGGCCATGAGTAGTCCTGCCTGATTGGTTGTTGTAGTTTTCCATTCTATAATCATAGGGCATTCATAGTGTTGGGGAACCACAACCTATATAGTTTTCTATTGCTTTAGCTCTCATATTTAGGTCTTTGATCCATGTGGAGTTAATTTTTGTATATGATGTGAGGTAGGGATGCAACTTCATCCTTTTGCATGTGGATATCAAGTTCAGTCTATAGAAGGCCTTTATGGTAGGAAATACTTGGGCAGAGACCAGAAGAAATGTGTGAAAAAAAGAAATGTTGATGGCTACCAAGCAGAGGGGACAGCAAGTGGAGATCCAGGCTCAGACAAATGCCATAAAATAATCAAGGAATGAATAAGGTGTTTCTGCTAGACCACAGTATAGGTATTTCTGAAAATTCTTGTGTTGTATTGCAGACAAAAATTAAACAGGTATTGGAATAATAGGATTGTAACAGACCATTCAAAACATAAGGAGGTTTGGAACCAGAACACCAGTGAAAACCACAATCCTAATGAAAAATAACAGCAAAGTTAAAAGGGCATAATAAATTGTTAAAAACACAAGTACATATGTGTATATCTATACATACATACTATAATAAACTGAGAACTTGACCTTTTAAGAAAGATGAGAATATGTTGGAGGGAAAGGATGTGATGAAGGGTTAATGCCACTGAGTTATGAAGGCCAAACAGAAGTGTTTGTGAGAGAACAAGGGGCCACACTAAGCTGAGAGAGACTGTGAGTCAAAGCTACAACAGGCACAGCCCCATATTCTCAAGTTGTACTCTCAGCTGTGTTGTTTTGCCTGCATTCAGATCCTCTTACTTTGAGTGCAAAATATTAATATGCTGAGGGGAAAATCCCACACAAACCAAGATGCTTTCCACATACTATCAGACTAATCCACAATACAGAATCATGAGCTGCAACAAAATATATTTTTTCACAAACAGTTTCAGAATAGAAGAAAAGAAACATTTGACAATGCCTTTTGTGAGGCTAATACTTAGTACAAGTAATAAAATTACAGGTCAAAATAAGGAATATGGATACAAAAATCCTAGTCTAATATTTGCACACTGAAATACATAAAATGTCATCACCAAGTCTGGTTTGTCCCAGAAATGCACTTTAGCAGATTAATGACTTAGGAAATCTATTAATGTAATTCACTGCATTAACAGATTAAAGGAAAAACATGATTATCTAAATGGATGCAGAAAAAGCATTTGATAACATCTAATATTCATTCATAATTTTAAATGGTTCATAATCTAAGGATCTTCTTTAAACTGATGAAGTTATCTACTAAAAGCCTACAGAAAATATTGCACTCCATGATGAATTATTTGAAGTATCTATTTCCTTTAAAATCAGAGCAAGACAATAATTCCAATTATCATTCCCTCTCGGGGGCACTAGTCAGTGCAAGATTGATTTGGAAAATACATAGCTTTCATCATTTGCAGGTGATATGATTGCTTACTATGTCAGGGTTCTCCAGAGACACAGAGGATAGATAGATAGATAGATAGATAGATAGATAGATAGATAGATAGATGTAACATACCGAGTTATGTAAGTACATAGAGTTATTTATTTATTATATAGACAGATATAGAGAATAGATAGATAGATAGATAAGATAGATGTAACATACAGAGTTATGTAAGTACATAGAGTTATTTATTTATTATATAGACAGATATATTATATAGATATATTAGAAGGAATTGGCTCATGCAGTTATGAAGTATGAAAGGTTCCAGGATCTACAATTGGCAAGCTGGAGACCCAGGAGAGCCATCATGTAGTTTCAGCCTGAGTCCAAAGAGCCGAGAATCAGGAGAGCCCATGGGGTAAGTTCCAGTCCAGCCAGTAGCCTTGAGACCCATGCAAATCTGATGTTTCAGTTTGAGTCCAAAGCCAGAAAAAACTGATGTCCCAGCTCTGGCAGTCAAGGCAAGAGGAGTTCCTTCTTACTCGGGAAAAGGTCACCTTTTGTGTCCTGTTCAGAGCTTCAATTGATTGGATAAGACCCACTTACACCACATGAAACCAATCTGCTTCACTCAGTCTACTGATTCAAATGTTAGCTCATCCAGAAGTGCCCTCACAGACAGACTCAGAATACCATCTGGCCAAATGTCTGGGCACCCCATGGACCAGTCAAGTTGATACATAAAATTAACCATGATACCTACGTAGAAAATAATATATAAATACAAGAGCAATTCTAAAATCATTTGCCTTTTATACACCAGGCACAAAAAGTTAGAAAAAGTAACCTTAAAAAAGATTCCATTTATAATGTAGCAGTACAAGCCACAGACAAAACCCCTTAGACACTGAGTTAAAGAAGGAAAGGCTTTATTCAGCCAGGAGCTTTGGCAAGACCCATATCTCCAACAACTGAGCTCCCTGAGTGAGCAATTCCTGTCCCTTTTAAGGGCTCACAACTCTAAGGGGGTTCACATGAGAGGGTTGTGATTGACTGAGCAAGAAGGGGGTATGTGACTGGGGGTTGCATACACTGGTAATTAGAAAGGAACAGAACAGGACAGGGATCTTCACAGTGGTTTTTTAATGCAAATAACCAATTAGGTCAGGGTCGATCTTTAACTACCAGGCCCAGGGTGTGGTGCCAGGCTGTCTGCTTGTGGATTTCATTTCTGCCTTTCAGTCTTTACATTTTCTTTCTTTGGAAACAGAAATTGGGCATAAGACAATATGAGGGGTGGTCTCCTCCCTTAATAAGAGCTACAAAAATATATAGAATAACTATGAATTGACTAAATAAAGGTGGGCAAAAATCTTTCAGGAAACTCTTAAGACACTTTATTTAAAGACTTAAAGAAGAACTAGATAAACTGGGTGGTTAAAATTTCCATGGATAGGAACACTCAATCATGTAAAGATTCTGCTGCTTTTCAAATTGATCTACAAATTCAATGTAACCCCAAACTATATCCCAACAGCATTGACAGGGAAACATGCTGATTCTAAAATATATGTAGAAAATCAAAGGACTAAAGATAATCAGGTGCCTCTTCAAGGATAAAACAAGATGATGTATCAAGATGTATCACAAAGCTATATTAATTTATAAGCAATAATGGTGCAGATTTAGACATATAGATGAACTGTATAGAACAGACAGTCCTTAAAATAAGTTACACATATGTATGGAAAATTTATTAATGGAAATCCATATATAAGCAAAACTGACTTTTCAAATTATAGGGAAAAGGACAAATTATCAACAAAAGATTTTGAGTGAGTTAGGTAACCATAATGAAAAAGAATGAACTTGGATCCCTACCTCATACCATACATAAAATTAATTATAGAGGGATAAAGACAAATATTAGAAGAAAATTAAAAGATTTTTCAATGTATGAGAATATGTTATTTGAACTAAGTATAGTGATTGGTAAATATGGTTAAAGAAACACTAAACATTCTAGCCCAAAAGGAATATAATTTTTAAATTGCTTATAAAATGACAAACTTTTGTTCACCAAAATACACCAAAAAGGGAATGAAAATTGTTGCCACAAACTGCCAGAAGACATTTGCAATGCAGGTAATTGACAAATAATCAATACGCATAATAGGTTTAAGACACGAATCAGTGAGAAAGACACAATGCAATGGAAACATTGTCAGAACACTTCAGAGCACTTCACAAAAGAAGAAACTCAAACTGACTGTAAACATAGGAGAATTTCAACTTCCTTAACAATCAATAAAATTAAAATTAAAACATCAATGACTTACTGTTTCATTTTTTTATCCCACTTGATTGAATTGTGGAGAACTCTCATAAAACATTTTTACTGTAAATTGGTTTAATCACTTTATAGTTTGGCATTATATTGTAAAGTTGAAGATGCTGTGAAAGGAAAATAAATCTTAGGGCCCCAAAATCACCCAGCTAAAGGGAAAAGTCAAGCTGGGAACTGTTTAGGGCAAACCTGCATCCCATTCTATTCAAAGTTATCCTTCTGCTCACTGAGATAAATGCATATCTGATTACCTTCTTTGGAAACGCTAATCAGAAACTGAAAAGAATGCAGCCCTGCACGATGGCTCACACCTGTCATCCCAGCACTTTGAGAGGCTGAGGCAGGCAGACCACCTGAGGTCAGGAGTTTGAGAGCAGCCTGGTCAACATGGCAAAACTCCATCTCTACAAAAAATACAAAAATTAGCTGGGTGTGGGCTGGGTGTGGTGGCTCATGCCTGTAATCCCAGCACTTTGGGAGGCCAAGGTGGGCGGATCACGAGGTCAGGAGATCAAGACCATCCTGGCTAACATGGTGAAACCCCGTCTCTACTAAAAATACAAAAAAATTAGCCTGACGTGGTGGCGGGCCCCTGTAGTCCCAGCTACTCGGGAGGCTGAGGCAGGAGAATGGCGTGAACCCAGGAGGCGGAGCTTGCAGTGAGCCAACATCGTGCCACTGCACTCTAGCCTGTGCAACAGAGTGAGTCTCCATCTCAAAAAAAAAAAAAAAAAAATAGCTGGGTGTGGTGGCATGCACCTGTTATCCCAGCTATTCGGGAGGCTGAGTCAGGAGAATTGCTTGAACCTAGGAGGTGAGGTTGCAATGAGCCGACATCATGCCACTGCTGTCTAGCCTGGGCAACAGAGTGAGACTCCACCTCAAAACAAACAAACAAAGAAAAGAAAGGGAAAAGAATGGAACCCTTTGTGTCTCACCTACCTATAACCTAGAAACCCCCTCCCTGCTTGAGTTGTCCCATCTTTCTGGATGGAACCAATGTATATCTCACATATTTGATTGATGTCTCATGTATCCCTAAAATGTATAAAACCAAGCTGTACCCCAACCACCTCGGGCACATGTTGTTAGGACCTCCTGAGGCTGTGTCACAGGTGTGCATCCTCAACCTTGACAGAATAAACTTTCTAAATTAACGGAGACCTGTCTCAGATATTTGGGGTTCACAATGCATATACCCAAAGCCCTGAAATTCCACTTCTGCAAATGCCACCCCCCCAAAAAAAATTTCTCATTATATGGACACCAGGATTCAATGAGCGTTGTTTGTGGAAAAAAACTCACAATGACCACTGACAGAATAATGAATAAATAAATTATTGCATAGGTGCACAATGTATACTAAAGAACAATCAAAGTTAAGAATTTCAGCAACACATGTCAAAATAGTTGAATCTTACAAACACAATGATGAGTAAAACCGTGAGCTGCAGAAAATTAGACAGATATTTTATGGATACATATTTGGAAATTTTATTTTTTAAGAACGAGTGGAATAAGAAAAACAAATCCAGGAGGATGGTTACCACTGGTGCTGGTGGGGAAGGGGGCCAATAATAAGCAATAATGAAAATAGTAATAAGATGATAATGCTTAATACATATATAGTGTTTGCTATTTGCCACCGTCCGAAGTGCTTTTGATGCAGGATTTTTCCTCCATAGCATAGCTAAATCCGGGTTTTCGTCTCACAACCAGGAAGAATTAAGCACGCAGACACTCAAAGAGCGAGTCAGGTGGGGAATTTTATTGAGCGCTGAAACCGCTTTTAATGAGGAGGGAACACCAGGGTGGTCCCCCTACCTGAAGGCAGGAGCGTTCCCCATATGGCTGAGCCTGGGGCTTTTTATTGGTTCAGAATAGGGAGTGTGTGCTGACTGGTTTGTGAGTATGCACAAGAGATTAAAGTGAAGATAACACTCAAAGGTGGGCATGATAGTGTAGAAAACCAATTAGGAAAGGGTAGGTATATGTAAAACAGGTGAAGGATGGGGATCAATCAGAGGAAAGTGTACCAAATGGGAAGGAGAATTCTAATTCAGTCCGAGGATTTACCCAGGACTGGTTACTCCGGGAACCTGCCCCTCTCTGCCTTCTGCCTCTATCACTTTTATATTTTATACTTCAGTTAATCTTCACAACAACAAGTTTTAAGCAGTTACTTGTACTTTTTCTATTGGTGAAAAAGAAACTGATTTATTGTTCTTAAGCATTGCATCAAATGTTTCCTAATTAAAAATAATAAGCCACAGAGTAAACGGTGTCAATATTTAATACCTGAAAGCAGAAAAAAAGTCAGCATAATTGTTGTTGTTGTTGTGGTTTTTAATTTGGAAATCGAGATCTAAATTCCAGAAGAAACAAATAAGCTTGAAAGAGGTACCTTCTAGCTGTGGTAGCCTCTTTGGGGAGGAGTAGTACAAGGGCCAGCTGTTTGATAATGGAACTTTCCCCTACCAATTGGTGTATATACTATGTGCACGTGTTTCTTTGATACAGATAATTCACTGAAAAATATAGCTAGAATAAAATACTAGACAGACTTGGTCTTTGGATGGGCAAGTTCTTTTTCCATGCTTTCCTCAATTGAATAAATGACACAGAAGATATTGTTACAAATGAATTACAAAGGCATTTAAATTTCAGAATGTCATGAAAGATTGTAAGAAAAATTAAAAACTAGTATAATATTTGTAATAAAAAGATACAAATATTGAAAGAAAACACTAAGTCCTTGTTAAAGAGTAAAGGAAAAAAGGTAATATGGCTCTCATACAAATATAAAATTGACAGATGGCAAGATTTTTATCTAACTAATGAGTGAACCAGTAAGATTTTAAAAATCAGTTCAAAGGAAAGCTCAAAGAACCACATATACATAAGCTGAAATGAATTTACAAATAGATGCACCAAGGTTCTATTCAAAGAATAACAAGAGTTTTTACAGCATCTTAACAAAAGAACAATACATTTGCAGAGAAGTGGCAATTGCATTCTATCAGACACAATCAATCTGCATTTCTACAAACAAGAACAGTTGCATAATTAGAAGTTTTCTACAACTTCCAGGGTTGTAAATAGCTTAAAGACAATAAAAGGTTGAGGTAATCCCTAAGGGCATTCCAGGCTGGATATCTAGTAAATTTTCTGGTCCATATTAAAGTTTTTCTCATTTTTTCCCTGCAGCCTCAAGGCATAATTGGGAAAAGAAAGAATAATTTTTTAAAAAAATAAATAAATGAAGATAAGCATATGAGATAATGTTTTATAAATCAAAGATATGCTAATTATACTATAAAATATTCATACACACACAATGCTTATTTGTTTAAAATTACAGTAACTCCTCATATTGTGCCAGATCTCATTTTTATTTTTATTTTATTTATTTATTTATTTTTTATTTTTGAGACGGAGTCTCCCTCTGTCACCCAGGCTGGAGTGCAGCGGCACAAACTTGGCTCACTGCAACTTCCACCTCCCAGGTTCAAGCAATACCCTGCCTCAGCCTCCTGAGTAGGTGGGACTACAGGCGCATGCCAACACGCCCAGCTAATTTTTTGTATTTTAGTAGAGACAGGATTTCACCATGTTGGCCTGGACGGTCTCCATCTCCTGACCTCGTGATCCGCACGCCTTGGCCTCCCAAAGTGCTGGGATTACAGATGTCAGCCACTGTGCTTGGCCATCATTTTTAATAAAAATTGAATTTTAGAATAGTTTCCAATTTATAGAAAAGTTACAAAAAGAGTACAGTCACCTTATAACCCATACTCATATTATGAACATCTTACATCAATCTAGTGCATTTCACACTGCAGGGGAGGAGAATTTTTCCCTCTGCCTTCCTGGGGTCTGCAGCTGGGGTCCTGCAAATTAGACAGACAAAAGACAAACTCGGCCGGGCACGGTGGCTCATGCCTGTAATTCCAGCACTTTGGGAGGCCAAGGTGGGCAGATCACCTGAGTTCAGCAGTTTGAGACCAGCCTGACCAACGTGGTGAAACCCCACCTTTACTAAGAATACAAAAATTAGCTGGACATGGTGGTGGGCACCTGTAGCCCCAGCTACTCAGGAGGCTGAGGCTGGAGAATTGCTTGAACCTGGGAGGCGGAAGTTGCAGTGACCCGAGATTGAGCCACAGCACTCCAGCCTGGACAACAGAGTGAGATTTCATCTCAAAAAAAGAAAAAGACAAATTCCCAAGAGAAAACAACAGGAGTTTACTAACAAGTGCACTGCACATACACATGAGAGAACTCAGTGATGACCCCTCAAGGGGGTGTTTAGAACTTGAGCTTATACAGCTTCTTCAAAAAACAGTAATACATTTGTAGAGAAGTGGGAAGACAAAGGAAAAGGGCTTTAGGCTTCCAGGAGCAGCAAACTGTAAGAAGGTAAATATTTGGAGGAAATCAATGGAGAAAGGTTTGTCTGCAGGTTGTAAACCAAAAAGTATCTGAAACAGGTCTCGATCAATTTAGAAGTTTATATTGCCTAGGTTAAGGACATGCCTGGAAGAAATAAATATGGAATCACAGAAATAGTCTGTGGTCTGTGTCTTTCTCACCAGATGATTTTGAAGCCTTCAATATTTAAGAAGGAAAAGTGGGCTGGAGGGGAAAGAGGGAGGATATGGTCATATTACTGAATCCACATGTCACAAGAGAAAAGGAGCAGGCAGGGGAATAGTCAATCGTGTGTTTGTCTTGAGCTCAGTACATCCGCACCTTACGTTAGATAAGGTGAATGTGGAGGAGTGACCTGTGGACATAGTTAACCTTTTCTCTGTAGGCGTCTCCTTAGGAACAAAAGGGAGGCATGACTCAGCTTTCAGCTTAATTTTTTTTTTCTTTTGGCATAGTGAATCAGGTCCCAAGTTTTTCTTTTCCTTTCACATCGTCCATCTCAGAGTCAACTTTCCAGTCTTCTTCACAGCCAGAAAACTTCCCTGGGAGAGGGGATTTATGTCAGTCTTCACTTCTCAGAAGTGTCTGCATCTGTTAATTCTCAGTCGCCTCCAGCTCACAACAGCCATTATGCTAAAGTGGCATATTTTGGGGTGGCAACTTCTGGTCTCCTACAAGACAATGAATGAACTAATATTGCTAAATTATTATTAACTGAAGTCCATACTTCATTCATCTCTTGTTAGTACTTGTCTGATGTCCTTTTTCTGTTTCAGAGTCCGATCTAGGCTGCCACGTTCCATTTCGTTACTGTGTTTCCTTAAGCTCCTGCTGGTTGGGACGGTTTCTCAGACTTTCCGTGTTTTTGATCACCTTGACAGTTTTGAGGAGTACTGGTCAAGGATCTTCTAGAAGGACCCTCTATTGTGACTGTCTGATGTTTTTCTCATTATCAGGCTGGAGTTAAGAATTTTTGGAAGAAAGATTGTGGAGGTAAAGTGTCGTTTTCATCAGCAGGACTTGCAACTGCGGATGGTAACCTTGGTCACTCGACTGAGGAAGCGTCGTCATGTTGCTCCACTTTAAAATCACTGCTTTTTCTTCACCTTGTGCTCCTAAGGAGGTCATTATGCACAGCCCACTTTAAGGAATGGAGACTTCTGTCCCACCTGCTCGACGGGAGAGTATTTGTATTAATTATTTTAAATTCTCTCTCTTTTTATTTTGTTTTGTTTTGTTTTGAGACAGAGTCTCTCTTTGTTGCCTAGGCTGGAGTGCAGTGGCAACATCTCGGCTCACTGCAACCTCTGCTTCCTGGGTTCAGGTGATCCTCGTGCCTCAGTCTCCCAAGTAGCTGGGATTACAGGTGAGTGCCACCACACTCAGCTAATTTTTTTTTTTTTTTTTTTTGAGACGGAGTCTTGCTCTGTTGCCCAGGCTGGATGGAGTGCAGTGGCACAATCTCAGCTCCTCCCGGGTTCCTGCCATTCTCCTACTTGAGCCTCCCGAGTAGCTGGGACTACAGGCACCTGCCACTATGCCCAGCTAATTTTTTGTATTTTTAGTAGAGACGGGGTTTCATCATGTTAGCCAGGATGGTCTTGATCTCCTGACCTTGTGATCCACCCGCCTCGGCCTCCCAAAGTGCTGGGATTACAGGCGTGAGCCACCGTGCCCAGCCAATTTTTGTATTTTTTGTAGAGACGGGTGTTTGTCATGTTGGACAGGCTGGTCTCAAACTCCTGGCCTCAAGTGATCCTCCCGCCTTGGCCTCCCAAAGTGCTGGGATTATAGGCGAGAGCCAGAGCGCCCCATCTTAAATTATTTTGCATGAGAGAGTTGCCTATTCTCTCCCGCTTATTTATTTATTACACTGATCATTTATGTTGGTGGAGACTCACAGATATTGATCGCGTACTTTGGGCTGTAATCCAACATTATTTTATTGCTCAAATTGTTCCACCTTTGCTCACGAGGAGCCCTCTCAGTTGGCTCCTTGGTCCCCTGGTACATCCCCATCACTTGTTTTTGTTGTTGGTATTTTGAGAACTTCTTTGCTTTCTGGCATTGCCAGTCGTTCCTGGCTCACCTTGTGTATTTCCTGTCTCCGTTTTAGAATCTATTTCTCCAAGGAGCTGTGGTTCCTTTTATTGGAAAATGGTACTGGAAAACAAGAGCTGTGCCCGAGGTTTGCTCGTTGCTCCTGGATCATCTTTGCTTTCAGGTTCTGTCCGCTGACAGAGCAAGTACGTATTTGTGTATGTGAACCTGTGTATACGCACCTGTCTAGAAACATTTCTATGTTGTGATTTGTACCTACAATACGCTCAACAGGACTTCATGCTGATGTCTCCAACTCTAATCCATTCCCACGTCCACTCTCCTGTTAGTATCCTCCCCTTTATCATGTCGGCAGCCTCTTTTGCCATATAAGGTAATATTCACAGGTTCTAGGGATTAGGAGCTGGACATAGTTGAGGGGACCTTTTTTCAACCTACTGCAGTAGGTGCTAAGTGGTATCTCACTGGCATTTGAGTTCACATTTCCTTCATGACTAATAATGTCATGCAACTTTTTATGAGTTTATTTGCTATTCTTATATGTTCTTTGGTGAAGTGTATGATTACATCTTTTACCCACTTTTAATATTAGGTTTGAGGCTGGGCACAGTGGTTCACGCCTGTAATTCCAGCACTTTGGGAGGCTGAGGTGGGCGGATCATTTGAGGTCAGGAATTTGAGACCAACCTGGTCAACATGGCAAAACCCTGTCTCTACTAATAATACAAAAATTAGCCGGGCATGGTGGTGGACGCCTGTAGTCCCAGCCACTCTGTAAACTGAGGCACAGTAATTGCTTGAACTGGGTAGGCAGAGGTTGCAGTGAGCCAAGATCTTGCCCATTGCACTCCAACCTGGGCCACAGAGCGAAATTCTGTCAAAAAAAAAAAAAAAAGAAAAAAGAAAAAAAGAAAGAAAAAAAATTAGGTTGTTTGGGGTTTTTTTATTATAGAGTTTTAAGAGTTCTTTATGTATTCTGGATACAAGACCTTTCTCAGATCTATGCTTTCCAAATATTTCTCCCATGTATTCTGGTCCATTGATCTATTTCTGTTTTTTGATGACAATCCCTCATTCACTGCCTTGATAATCATTTTTTTTTTTTTTTTTTTTTTTTGAGATATGGTCTCTCTGTTGCTCAGGCAGGAGTGCACTAGTGTGATATCGGCTCACTATAACCTCAGCATCACAGGCTCAAGTAAATCCTCCCACCCTAGCCCCCGAGGTAGCTTGGGACTACAGGCGTGCGCCAAGGTGCCTGGCTAGTTTTTTTTCTTTTTTTTTTTAGAAATGGGGTCTCACTATGTTGCCCAGGTTGGTCTCAAAGTCCTGGGCTCAAGCAATTCACCTGCCTCGGCCTCTGGAAGTGCTGAGATTACAGACTGTGAGCCACTATGCCAGCTAATTATCATAGATTTATAATAAGTCTTGAAATCATCTAATGTTAGTTCTCCAACATTGTTCTCCTTTTTTCAGAGTCCTTTGAATTCCATATCCTTTGAATTTCCATATGAATTTTAGAATCACTTTGTGAAATTCCTAAGAAAAAAAAAAGGCCTGCCATGACATTGACAGGGAAGGTGTTGAAACTGTAGATCAATTTGGGGAGAATTAACTTTTTTTTTTTTTTTTTTGGAGACGGAGTCTCACTCTGTCGCCCAGGCTGGAGTGCAGTGGCCTGATCTCAGCTCACTGCAAGCTCCACCTCCTGGGTTCATGCCATTCTCCTGCCTCAGCCTCCTGAGTAGCTGGGACTACAGGCGCCCGCCACCTCGCCCGGCTAGTTTTTTTGTATTTTTAGTAGAGACGCGGTTTCACTGTGTTAGCCAGGATGGTCTCGATCTCCTGACCTCGTGATCCGCCCACCCCAGCCTCCCAAAGTGCTGGGCTTACAGGCTTGAGCCACTGCACCTGGCCTTAATATTGATTCTTAAAAATATTTACCCTTGAACAAAGTCTGTATCTCCATTTATTTAGGACTTTAACATTTTCTCTCATTAATATTTTATAGTTTGCAGTAACTAGCACTTGCTTATATTTGTCAGGTCTGTCCTTAAGTATTTCATATTTCTGACGCTATTGTAAATGTTTGCTTTTTAAACTTCAATTTATGATTGCCCATTACTAGTAAGAAGCACACCGATTTTTGAATACTGACATTGTGTCTTACAATCTTGATAAACTCGCTTTTTAGTTCTAGGAGCCTTTTTGGAGATTCTGTCAGATTTTTCTGCACAGATTATGTAAGTTGTGAATGAAGGTAGTTTTACTTTTTCCTTACCAGTTTGGATACTTTTCTTACCCTTAGCCGAATGGCTAGAACCTCCATTAGGAGTAGTGCATAGAAGTGATACGAGCAGACATTTCCCGCCTTTGTTACTGATCTCAGGAGGAAAGCAATCATTCTTTTTTATTCTTTCTTGAGACAGTCTCGCACTGTTGCCCAAGCTGGAGTGCAGTGGTGCAATCTTTGCTCACTACAATTGCCGCCTCCCGGGTTCAAGCGATTCTCCTGCCTCAGCCTCCTGAGTAGCTGGGACTACAGGCATGCGCCACCATGCCTGGCTAATTTTTGTATTTTTAGTAGAGACGAGGTTTCACCATGTTGGCCAGGTTGGTTTCGAACTCCTGACCTCAGGTGATCCACCCACCTTGGCCTCCTAAAGTGCTGGGATTACAGGCCACTGTGCCTGGCTAGCAATCATGTTTTAGCTGTTAAGTATAGTGTTAATGGGCCGGCCCGGTGGCTCACACCTGTAATCCCAGCACTTTGGGAGTCCAAAGTAGGCAGATTACAAGGTCAGTAGTTCAAGACCAGCCTGGCCAACATGGCGAAACCCCATTTCTACTAAAAATACCAAAAATTAGCCAGGCATAGTGGCGGGCACCTGCAATCCCAGCTACTCAGGAGGCTGAGACAGGAGAATCGCTTGAACTTGGAGGCAGAGGTTGCAGTGAGCCAAGGTTGCACCATTGCACTCAAAAAAATAAATAAAAAATAAATAAAAACTCCATCTCAAGAAAATAAATAAAAAATAGGCTGGGCGCAGTGGCTCATGCCTGTAATCCCAGTACTTTGGGAGGCCAAGGCCGGGGGATCACGAGGTCAGGAGACCGAAACTATCCTGGCTAACACGGTAAAACCCCGTCTCTACTAAAAATCCAAAAAATTAGCCGGGCGAGGTGGCGGGCGCCTGTAGTCGCAGCTACTGGGGAGGCTGAGGCAGGAGAATGGCGTGAGCCTGGAGGCGGAGCTTGCAGTGAGCCGAGATCTCGCCACCGTACTCCAGCCTGGGTGACAGAGCGAGACTCCGTCTCAAATAAATAAATAAATAAATAAATAAATAAATAAATAAATAAAAAATTAACCAGGCATAGTGGCGCATGCCTGTATTCCCAGCTATTCAGGAGGCTAAAGCAGGAGAACTGCTTGAACCCAGGAGGTAGAGGTTGCCCGGAGCCAAGATCGCACCACCGCACTCCAGCCTGGGCGACAGAGCTAGATGACTCTGTCTCAAAAAAAAAAAAAAAAAAAAAGGATAGTCTTAGCGTAGGGTTTTGCAGACAAGTTCTTTTGCATTTCTAGCTTGGTGAAAGACTTTATTGGGAACGCATGTGGGATTTCCAAGTGGCTTTTCTGTGCTTTGACTTGAAGACTGTGTCAAAGCAGTAAGATGGGACAGTTGTAGGGCTCGCCTCATTTGTTTTTGACTCTCTGGAACCATGTCCTTTATTGCCTGATGTCTCTTGCTACACGTTTTCTCTTGGTGGCAGGGGTAGTGTGTGCATAAGGTGGGACAGTCATTCCAGTCTTTTTTACTCTATCTTGGCCGGAAATCATAAACACATTTTTATGGCATTTGATACATTTTAATCCATTGTAGTTATTATTCTTTTTGGTGATGAATTCTTCCATCTTTGTCCAACAGAAACCCTTGAGCTTGGTTCCTGTGTCCTTTTGACATGCCTCTTATGACAGTTTTCCTGCTTTCAGCCACCATACCTATCTTGGGCCTTCCCTGCCTTGAATTTATCATAAGCCTTTGTGTTAAATGCGAATCTGGAGACCATGATTTGGTAGCTAATTACTATTGGATTGTCATTCTTTCTAGGCTTTGCAGTGAATAGGAACAGGGACTTTTTTTTTAAGAAAGAACCAAAAATCAATTGTTGATATTTTCAATTTGAATATTAACTAATAGGCTTTTCACTTAACTAGTAATACATTTTATTTGTATTTCTTCTTGCTTACTGTGAAAATCTTGGCTATTGACATTAATGTAATTGTTTATTTACTTTATCCTGCAATATGTATACACATTTGAATTTATCAATATAATATTTTTGGCCAGGTGCAGTGGCTTATGCCTGTAATTCCAGCACTTTGGGAGGCTGAGGCAGGCGGATCATGAAGTGAGGAGTTTGAGACCAGCCTGGCCAACATGGTGAAACCCCATCTCTACTAAAAATACAAAAAATTAGCTGGGTGTGGTGGCTTGTGACTGTAATCCCAGTTACTCGGGAGGCTGAGGCAGAAGAATTGCTTGAACCAGGGAGGCGAAGGTTGCAGTGAGCCAAGATTGCGCCACTGCACACCAGCCTGGGTGACAGAGCGAGACTCTGTCTCAAAAAAAAAAAAAAATACTTTTACTATTAGTAAGGATATAAAATGTAGCTTAAGATTACTCTAGGGCTGGTTACAAAGTCGTATATCAGATTTCTATTTGCCCAGTGCTTTCTTATATTTAACATACATATTTAAACATAAAAAAATACATCTAAAATTAATTTTTATCTATGTCTATTTCCTTGAATAAGACAAGAACGTTAGCATGCTATCATATCTTCTATTTCTTCATTGTCACTCTCTTTTGTAATCATCTGGGTTTTTCATCCTGTTATTAAATTACCTTCAAAATGCCTTAACCATCATTTTGATTCAGATACGTTTTACTTGTTGATTTACTTACTACAGTTTCTTGTAATCCATGCAAGTTTTACTTCATTTGATTCTTCTTTTTTTTTTTTTTTTTTTTTTTTTTGAGACAGAGTCTTGCTCTGTGTCCCAGGCTGGAGTGCAGTGGCGCAATCTCGGTTCACTGCAAGCTCCACCTCCCAGGTTCAAGCAATTCCCCTGCCTCAGCCTCCTGAATAGCTGGGATTACAGGCTTGAGCCACCACACCCAGCCAAAACCTGGTTTTTGCTGACATCACAGAACCACTGATTCTTCTGTAGCTGGAGTCTGCCCCAGTGATTTCTTGCTATGCCTTATTCATTTCAGCCAACTTGAGCAGTTCCATCTTCTATGACTTGTAGCAAATAACACATGCCAACCTTTTATTTCATCTTTTCTGGTCACTTTTAGGGGTTTCTGTTTATCCTCAGAGTTCTGATATTTCATCAGGGATGTATTTTTTTATGGGCCATCCCTACCCTAGCTCATTCATTATGCCAAACACCCTACATTTTATTTACTCTGAAGACTCAGGCCTTCCTCAGCTTGAATGTGTTTTCTGCTATATCTCTATCACTATCTCTTTATGTAATCTGTGTGTTATTATTCCCCACCTCCCCATTTTCTCTGCTTTCTTCTTCTGAACTTTTTTATTAGATTTTGGATATCAGAGCACATATCTCCTGCATGTCTTCCAAAGGTTTTTCTCAATTTCTGGTGTTCTGATGGTATTTTTCTAGAGTTGCATGAGATTTGCTCTTTTGAAAATTATATATGTTTGGGGTTACTTTGAAGACTATGAAGAGAAAAAGGGAGGTAATCATGGGTACTTAGTCTGCCACCTTTTACTTTGTAAATCTCAATGCTATGTTGTTTTGCCAATAATGGTTTATAACTGTTATACCTTTATTACTATTATTTTAAAATAATAATTAAATACAAAAATAACATATGATCCAGAAGTGGAATTGCTCATGTGTTAATTCTATATTTAATTTTTTTTGAGGAACTGCCATACCATTTTCCAGCGCAGCGGTACCATTTTATATTCCCACCATTAATGCACAAGGATTGTTTCCTGGTTTTCTTTTTTCCCAAATTTTATAGTAGCCATCCTAATGAGTGTGAAATCACAGTGGATGTTTGATCTGCATTCCCCTAATGATTAGTGATGTGCATTATTATCTTTTAACAGTATAAAACATCCATTTTGTTCAATTTAATTATTTTTACTGTGAAATAATCGTTGTATTACTGTAACACTGCGATCCAAGATTTCTTTTTCATACTATCTACCTGACATCTCTTAGTCCATCTCTGCGTTTTCTATCTTCAAGTACCCTTTGCGTTTAGGTTTGTCTCTGTAAACCCTAATGTTGGATATTTTAAAAATCAACACTTCCTGAGCACAGTATTTGGTGTGCACAGTGCCGGTCATCGAGGAGGCAGTTGTGATGATAGCGCTGGCAGTTGGGCTTTATTTTAACCCTAAATCACTTCAAAAAGTGACTTTAAAGAAGTCACTTTTATTTTATTTCACTTTATTTATTTCACTTTATTTTAACCCTAAAATAAAGAAGTCACTTCAAAAGAAGTGAGTGCCATGAAGAGGGAAATACTGGGTTTATGCTTCTGTTTTACTCTGAGTGCCAGTAAATATGTAAAGATTACAAAAATTTATTTATTTATTTATTTGAGACGGAGTCTCGCTCTGTCGCCCGGGCTGGAGTGCAGTGGCGCGATCTCAGCTCACTGCAAGCTCCGCCTCCCGGGTTCCCGCCATTCTCCTGCCTCAGCCTCCGGAGTAGCTGGGACTACAGGTGCCACCACGCCCGGCTAAGTTTTTGTATTTTAGTAGAGACGTGGTTGCACCATGTTGGCCAAGATGGTCTCGATCCATCTTGACCTCGCGATCCGCCCACCTCGGCCTCCCAAAGGGCTGGGATTACAGGCGTGAGCCACCGCGCTCGGCCGAGATTACAAAATTTAGACATAATTCCTTTTTTATTAAAATTGCGGAATGGACTGTAATAGTTCTCTCACCACCTGTGAATAATCAGCGGCAGCTAGTCTTCCACATTTAAAAATTCATACTCACTTTTCCGTCTTACTATTGTCATTCTAACTACGAATATAGTGAGTGATTTAGCGGAGAGTAGCTGGAGCCCAAGCTGGAGGGACTCGGCTTCAGCCTTCTCCAACTCCACAGCCCGACCGCGTTCTCCGCTCTCGGGGCTGTGGTGGCCTCTCGGACACCGTAAGTGGTGGTGCCGCGGCGACGTCTGGGAAATGAAGTCCGGAGGGACAAACGCTGCGGTTCAGCCAGGGAAACCCGTCGGCTCTTCGGCGCGCATGCGCAGTGGCGCCCGGCGGCGACGGGAAGCGTCTCTGAACTAGGTGTTCTGTTCGCCTCTTGTGCGGTGTGCAGCTGCGCGCTCCCCACCGTGGCGGGCCCAGGTACAGGCTGCCGGTGAGGGCGGGCCCGGGGCGTGCGGCTGCGGCGGCGGGACCAGGACGATTGCTGGCTGCCGCGCGTGTCCGCCGAGCCCGGGCTCCAGGGGTCCGAGCCGCAGCGGCCTCGGCAGGTGAACCCGGCCCCGGAGGGGGCGTGGCCTGGGAAGGGCCTTGCGGTGGCCGGGAAAGCGCGTCGACGCCGCTGGACTCCTGGGCCGCAGCCTGGGCCGGACTGTGGGGGAAACGGCTCCAGAAAAAAAACTGCAAAACGCCGGTTCGGTTAAGGGTCCAGAGCCCTCCGGGCGGTTTTCCGCTCTTGGCGTTCGTGGGTTTAACCCTCCCTCTACTCCGTTTCCCGGAGTTTAAACTTTAGATTAACTCGTTTTTGGCAGTCTTGCTCGTTTGGCGGTGTTTTCCTACAGTCTCCTTTTTTATTTACCGTAACCATGTCCACTTGCTAAGTTACTTCCCATTTCTCTAAATTTTAAATCCATTTCTAGCCGGTGGTGCTATTCTTTTGAGCCCTTGTTTTTTGGGCCGGGGAGAAGGGGTAACGCCACCTTTAAGCAGCTTTGATAACTGTTCTTGATGAAAGAAATAAAACTTACAAGAGGAAGAAAAGAGGACTAATTTTTGGTTGGCTGTTCCTAAAAAGGGCATCAGTTCTTCAATTGCTGTTTTTCGTATTGAACAACATCCAAGTGCAGATGTGTGGAATATTGTGTCAATTCCTATTACTTTATCTGGATGAGCCTTGCCTGATGGTGCCCCTGACCCTGTTAATGCACGCCAGGTGGTCTTCATCCCTTCACTCCATTCGTCTCGTAAAGCACTGGCAGAAAGGTGGCAGGCCCAGTGACTGTGTACCTGCTTCCCACACTGGTTTAGGTGGCTGGACTCAGGGCCCCTCTGGCCTGGGCAGTGCCAGGCTGCTTCTCTGCAGGTGCTCAGCTTATGGCTTCTAACCTGGTTTGGTCTAATGAGGGTGGGCATGCAGGCTGGGTGAAAAGACCTCACAGCTTCTTTCTCCATTCCAGGTGCCTTCCCCAAGAGGGGCAGCAGGGAGGGAGAAATGGCAAGGAGGTTCCTGCCAGCCCAGGTACAGGTGAGTGAAGGCTTCTTTTTGCTTGAACCGCCTTCGGGGTCTAGAGGTGGCAAACTTGTTCATCTGTTGTTGAGCTTCTCTACCCAGTGAAGCTCAGGGAAGGAAGGACCAGAGGGCTTGGTAACTGAGGAACTCTGGAAGGAAGGTGTTTCCCTTGCCATAGAGCCTGTCTCATACTTTTTTTTTTTTTCTTTTTTGATACGGGGTCTCACTCTGTTACCCAGGCTGGAGTGCAGTGGCACGAACATGGCTCACTGCAGCCTCAGCCTCCCTGGTAGTTGGGACTACGGGCATGTGCCACCACAGCCGGCTAATTTTTGTATTTTTAGTAGAGACCAGGTTTCACCAAGTTGGCCAGGCTGGTCTCGAACTCCTGACCTCAAGCAATCTGCCCGTCTCAGCCTCCTGAAGTGTCGGGACTACAGGCATGAGCCACCGTGCCCGGCCCCCAGTCTCATACTTTTTGACAAAGAATTTAATGGGGCTCCAACGCCAGGCCACGGCCACTCCCAGAGCTTTGTGAAAGATCCAGGTATGTTTTTGCCTTGTGGAGGACAAAGACACGGAGGAGTAAAATAATCCCTTCCTAACACTGGAAAATTTCAAAAAGAGAGGCCTTGCATTCCCAGGACCTTGGGAGGCCAAGGCGGGTGGATCACTTGAGGTCAGAAGTTCAAGACCAGCCTGACCAACATGGTGAAACCTGGTATCTACTAAAAATACAAAAATTAGCTGGGCATAGTGGTGCATACCTATAGTCGCAACTACTCTGGAGGCTGAGGCAGGAGAATCATTTGAACCCGGGAGGCGGGGGTTGCAGTGAGCAGAGATCATGCCACTGCACTCCAGCCTGTGTGACACAGTGAGACTCCATCTCAAAAAAAAAAAAAAAAAAAGGCCAGGTGTGGTGGGTCTGGTGGTGCACTCCTGTAATCCCAGTTAGTCAGGGTGGTGAGGCAGGAGAATCACTTGAACCCGGAAGGTGGATGTTGCAGTGAGCTGAGATCGCGCCACTGCACTCCAGCCTGGTGACAGAGCAAGACTCCATCTCAGAAAAAAAAAAAAAAAGGGAATATGTCTGCAGAAGATAAGCCTTGTACGCCTTTCTGATGGTGTGCAGGGTACTCAATTCAGCATTTTTAAAGTATTAGCAAGCTGGAAACAACCTAAACCTCCAGTCCGAGGCGAGTTACGTCAACTAGGTCATCTATACCATGGAATACTGGGCAGCATGTGAACAGTGGTGACTAGGATGCAGTTATTTGTATAATGGGATTTTATTTTTATTTAAACATAGAACCTTATTTGCATGAAAGTCTTCTGAAGAGACATAGCAAAAAGTTAACTTTTTCTGGTGGTAGAAAGTTGGGTGAACACTTCCTGTTCTTTTGCCTTATTGATCTTTTAGAATTTTCTAATAAGCTTTTTAAAGATGATTCTTTTGTTTTGTTTTTTAAGAGACAGGATCTTACTCTGTTGCCCAGGCTGGAGTGCAGTAGTGTGATCACACGTCACTGCAGCCTCGACCTCCTGGGCTCAGGCAAGCCTTCTGTCTCAGCCTTCTTAATAACTGGGACTACAGGCACATGCCACCACACCCAATTAATTAAAAGAAAATTATTTTTTGCAGAGATGGCGTCTCCCTATGTTGCCCAGGTTGGTCTCGAACTCCTGGGCTCAAGTAATCCTCCTGTCTCGGCCTCCCACAGTGCTGGAATTATAGGCGTGAGCCACTGTGCTCAGCCAAGAAGATGACTCTAAAGAAAAGAAGGGGAGGTGATCCTAGTTCAGAGCAGTGACATGCCATCCAGTGAAGGAGGAGAGAGGTAGAAGAACAGGAGCTTCGGGGGTGGGGAGGGAGACTCCTGACCACAGCCTTCTCCTCTGGCCTGAAAGGTGATACAGCCCATCACCTGGGACCTCTCCTGACACAGCCATGCCTGGCACATTTTCATAGGCTTCCCTGCTGTGAATGTCAGTGTCCCCTTTCCCAGGACTCAGAGATGGCCCAAGTTGAGGCAGAACTAGGCCTCAGTGACCGCCTTTCCAGGCAAGCCTGGTGGCGTTCCACCTATACCTCCCTCTGAATGTGCTGGTGCCTCCTTCCAAAACCTGACTCTCAGGTGTCGCCTGTAAGGTGAGAGTTTGGTCTAGGTGATTGGACGTTTCCAAATCTAAAGTTGAGTGTTTTGTGATTTTGTTTCATGGTTTGAAGTGCTTATCTTGTTTGACCTCTGTGTTCAAGCTTCCTGAGGGGACGGTGTTTCACTCCCCATAGGTAAATGATAAATGTGTGCTTGGTAACTGAAAAGTTGTCCAGAAATACTTGAAATACTTAGAACCCTAAGTTGTGACAGGGTTGCTTCTCAGTCGTCCCGTGGTGGGGACGGTCTTGAATGAACAGGAATGGGTTTGCCATTACAGGAGTCCGTGACATTCAGGGATGTGGCCGTGTTCTTCAGCCAGGACGAGTGGTTGCACCTGGGCTCTGCCCAGAGAGCCTTGTACCGGGAGGTGATGCTGGAGAACTACAGCAGCCTCGTCTCGCTGGGTAAGGAGCTTTCCTTCTGATGCAGAATCTTCCGGGAGAGCACCTTAGCACCCTCCAGGGGGCACGTTTGCAGGACCTGGCCAGGTCGGCTTACAGGTGGGCTCCAAGAGTAGCTATTGCCATTCCCCTTGGTTGTACCGAGAGACCTTGGCTTAGTAGAGTTGATGAAAGGCATCTTTTCTCTGCTTCTCCTGTCTTCTGCCCGCTGAGCTCTGTTCCCTGAGCCCCACAGGGTGTTCTTGCTGAGAGGGGTGCACAGTCAGAGCCCTCACTTTCTTCCGGAGACCACCTCCTGATCGTCCTCTAGGTGCCCAATTTTAAGCCTCTCTCAGAACAAACCTGCTCCTTCCCCGTACTGCCCCTCTGTCCTGGGCACTCTGGGGCTGGACCTGCCTGCCACGATGGCCACTCATGTCTCTTTCTTGTTCTTGAACAGGGATTCTCTTTTCCAAGCCAAAGGTCATCTCCCAGTTGGAGCAAGGGGAAGACCCCTGGATGGTGGAGAGTGGAGTTCCCCAAGGCGCACATATAGGTGAGTGAGAGAGTAATTGGGAAATGGGCATAACATTTTCCGACTGCCAGGGCACAGTGAGGAGGCTGTGCTCAAGGATTCCTTGATGTGCCAGGCCAGGTGGGAATGCTGGGAAGGCAGATCCTTTCTCTCTACTTTTTTGATTACTTGATCCATCAGTTTCAGGGGAGGATTGAATTCTCCCAATATGGGTTGCACTGTTTTGAGATGTCTTGTAATTTGTAGGATATGTAATACAGTATATCATGTGTAAAGGTTTACAATTCTTTTATCTTCCTTTTTCCTTGCTTTTACTGGATTGATTTCTTTTCCTAAATTATTTTCCTTAGTGGCTGAACATACACTACATTGTTGTTTTTTTTCTAATCACTACAATACATCCCTCACAGTTTCATCTTGGAACCATCTTTTGCTTTGATTTCTTTGGTGTACAACTTATCACACGTGGTTCAGCAGGGGAAAAAAAGCAGATATATGTGTATGTATTTAGAGGGAAAGAAGGTGTGACAAACGGTAACAGTTATGGAATGTGAGTGGGCTTCCAGATACTCATCATGCCATTCTTCTCTTTTCTGTGAAAATTTAGAAAATGATGCATCCCAGATCCCGGCTCCTAAGGCGTGTCACTTACTCCCTATATGCCGTTGGCTGACTGCATTATCAGCTTCCACATTCATTCTCTTGTGAATTCTGTCTGTGCTTCTGGCAGTAGAGGAGGCCTCTCTTGAGCTTTACCACTTGTCTGGTGTTTATTTCTCACCTGGGCAGGGCATGGGCTTTCTGGGTCAGTTCACTTTTGTGTTTTCATGACCTCTGTCTTCACAGTTTTCCCTTCGGTTCGACTAGAATATTTCCTTGGGTAACGTTTCTCAGAAACGTTCGTGTGTGCAATACCTGTATGTGTCTAAAATCGGTGGGTTTTTTCTCTCCTCTGAGATTTGTGTTTTGGATCAAGAATTCTGGCATCAGTTTTTTTTGTTTGTTTGTTTGTTTTTTCTTTTTCCTGTTGTCTAAACTGCTCCACTGTCTTTGGGCATGGAGTGCTGCTGACAAATAATCCCATTAGTCTGATTCTATTTCCTGTATAGGTAACTTGTTTTTTCTTTTCTGTCTTCTCTTTGGAATCTTACACTATATCATCTTTATCTTTGGATTTCAGACTTTTCGTTGGGTTATATGAAAGAGCATTTTTTTTCTTTGTTCTTTGGCACTTTACTGGGCCCTTTGCTTTGAAGATTCAGTCCTTCCTTTCATTTCAGGGATCTTTTGTTTTTGCCACATTCCACCAACAGTGTGAGGCAATTGACTGCAAGAGTAGTGATATAGTAAAATAGAAATTCAATCAGAAATCTAGAAAATAAGTAGATCTGTAGTAAGGACCAGAATGGTAGCTATAAATGAGTTTCAAATTTCGCTGTGAGCTTTCTGGTTGGCAAATAAATCATTGGTATCAAATTGTCAGTGTTGTTTTCCAAGCATTTAAAAAAAATTAATTATTTTAAATTTGTACAAATTCTACATGCTATTGTAAAAATAGCAAAAAAAAAGTCACCTGGAATTTTACCAACTACGGTCAATTATTGTTGTTTATTACCCATTCAAACTGTATTTGTTTAAATGTGTTTGTGTGTGAGAGACAGACACAGTGAGAGAGAGACAGAAAGATTGATTTATACAGTTTGTTCTCGAGCCTGTTTTTAATTGTGAATGTCCTTCAGTTATTCAGCCCTCAGTGAGTAGAGGCCTACCTCATTGAGAGGACTATCTTGTATGTTAAGCCAATTAAACAGTCTTCCTTTTGGAAATTTTAGTTTCCAGTTTTTCTCTATTACTAACATTGCTAAGATGGTTATGGGAGTACAAAGCCATAATATAAAGAGACAGAGGTACCAAGAGTAAATCATCACAGTATGAAGACATGAGTGTTATGACTGAAAAGGCAAGGCATGTGGATTAAAAATCCACAAGGGACTATTTGAAACACTATTCAACTTCATTAAATTAAAATCAGTGAAATTCCAACAAAGCACAAGTTACTATTTTTCCCTTATTACCAAGGATTAAGAAATATATGTCTAATGTGTTGTCACTGCTGTGAGTGATAAGCAGTATCGTTAGTGGGACTGCAGCTGGTACCGTCTTTCCGAGGATGGTCTGGCTTTGTTAAAATCAATTCCAAGTCTAGAAATCTTAAGATAATTTCTGCACAGATAACTGTGCAGAGTTGCAAAGATGTTGTAAAAGAATGTTTGTTATAACTTGAGGCATCACTGCCACAAAAGGAGGAGGGTTAATGACTCTCAAAAAGGGATTTATTAAATGATGATGTTTTCATGCATTGTACATATTATATAGCCATTAAAATGATGATGTCAGCTTACATTTATTGACGTGGAGAGAAGCTCATGATTTTTAAGTGAAATGGAGGTAAAGTTACTTTCAACCCATTTTAATTTTTTAATTAAAAGTTATTTTTTTTTTTTTGAGATGGAGTCTCACGCTGTTGCCTAGGCTGGAGTGCAGTGACGCGATCTCAGCTCACTGCAAGCTTCGCCTCCCAGGTTCACGCCCTTCTCCTGCCTCAGCCTCCCGAGTAGCTGGGACTACAGGCGCCTGCCACCACGCCTGGCTAATTTTTCGCATTTTTAGTAGAGATGGGGTTTCACTGTGTTAGCCAGGATGGTCTCAATCTCCTGACCTTGTGATCCACCCGCCTCGACCTCCCAAAGTGCTGGGATTACAGGTGTGAGCCACCTTGCCTGGCCCAAAAGTGATTTTTTAAATGCAGAAAATTCTGGTGAGCTACGTCCCACATATGATAGTGATTACAATTGCATGATGTGTTTATGGGTGAGCTATATGTTCGTTTTTATAGTTTTCTATATTTTTGTTATGATGATATATTTCTTTTGTAGTTAAGAAAATAAAAGCTCTTTCATAAAATACAAAAGAAAATCATTTCTTTTGAATCAGTGATTCCATTTCTTGTACTATATCTTAAGTAACAAAAAAGGTGGACAAAAAATTACTCTCAATGATGTTCTTTTCTCCCAGTATTCGCCAATATCATGATAATGGTGTTGGTGTCCATTGAGTTGCCCAGACCAAAAGCTAGGAGTCACCCTTGAGTCCCCTCTTTCATTGCCTCTGCGCTCTATTCGTAGGTGAAGATACCTGCCAGTACTACTTGCAGAACATCCCAGATCTGCCCACCTCTTTCCATCTCTTATCACCGCATGCCATTGCCAGCCACCACCGTCTTCATCCAGGAAGAGTGCATGGGCCTCCTCATTGGCTGTTCTACAGCTGCCCTTGTTCTCTTTCTCCCCGGCCCCATAACAGTTTGTTTTTTATACAGCAACCAGAGTTCCTTTTTAAACAAAAACCATGTTATGTCATGTCCCTTCTAGCCCTCAGTGATGCTGATGAACTTCCAATATCTTCGTGTATCCTAGAAAACTCTCTGTGATATAGACTGGCCCACTTCTTTTCCGCATCCGTGACACTCTCTGTTTTTTCACTCTGCTTCAGCTACCATCGACTGCTGTATGTCCTGGAAAACAGGAAGTTGATTCCTGCCTAGGGCCTTTGTGTTACTGTTCTTTCTGACTGGAATCACCTTTTTACCCACATTTTTGGCCAGCGTTTGTTATTTAGAACTCATCTTTAATTTCATTTTCTCATCACCCAGTTTAAAATAGTTGCCTGTTCACTCTTATTACACAGCACTTTGTGTTTTCTTACAGTTCTCATTGCTCCTTTGTACTGCTGTTGATTTGTTACTTGGTCATTGTCTGTACCACACTGCTAGAATGTAAGCCTTGAGAACAGGCTCTTGTCTGGCTTGTGCCCTGTCATTCCCAGAGTCTTAACCTTTGCGTAGCACACAGTAGGCATTCAGTAGATATTACTTGAGTAAATGGATGCTGTTATTTACAGCACTCTGAGGAGGCCTGGAGCAGTACTGCTTGAGATCCTGTGTTTGGAAGAGCTTTTCTCTGTCATTTAATTTTAGCGCCTCTGCAGTTTTTCCCTTGGAATTTACCTGAGTGCACTGGTGGCTGCCCTGGGAGATGAAGCCGAGGGGCACAGGCTGTGCTCAGAAGGGCCTCATACCCTAGTGAGCTGTGCTTTGTTAATAGACCAAGACTGGCTCCTCCTGTTGTCCCTTAATTTCCTCAGCCCACCTATATGTAGGTTTCTTCAGACCCTTCCCACCTGCACATCTGTCATCCAGCTTCCTTCCTCCTCCTCTTTTTCCCATCCTTTCCTAAGATTTCAGGGCTGTATTTTTTAAACTATCCTCTTGTGTTTTTATGTCACTTTTTTTATTCTCTGTTCAAGAGAGACTTACATGTTTTGTCTACTTTAGGATGGGAAAGCTTGTTTGAAACCATAATTTCTAACGAAGAAAATCAGGAAGTCATGAAAAAACTCATAATTGATGGTACATTTGACTTCAAGTTGGAGAAAACCTACATAAATGAAGATAAGTTAGAGAAGCAACAAGGCAAAAAGAACAAACTTTTCAGGAAAGTGTTAGTTACCATCAAAAAAGTCTACATGAAGGAGAGGAGCTTTAAAGGTATTGAATTTGGGAAGAACCTTGGTCTAAAATCATCACTTATTAGAAAACCCAGAATGGTTTCCAGAGGAAGGAGACCCCGTTCACAGCAGTATTCAGTTCTCTTTAAACAACTGGGGGTCAACACAGTGCGTAAATGTTATAAATGTAATATCTGTGGGAAAATCTTCCTCCACAGTTCCTCCCTGAGTAAACATCAGAGAATCCACACGGGAGAGAAGCTCTATAAATGTAAGGAATGTAGGAAGGCCTTCAGCCAAAGCTCATCCCTAACTCAGCACTTGAGGGTTCATACAGGAGAGAAACCTTATATATGTAGTGAATGTGGAAAAGCCTTCAGTTTCACCACATCTCTTATTGGACACCAGAGAATGCATACTGGAGAGAGACCTTATAAATGCAAGGAATGTGGAAAAACATTTAAAGGCAGTTCATCTCTGAATAATCACCAGCGAATTCACACAGGAGAGAAGCCCTATAAGTGTAACGAATGTGGGAGGGCCTTCAGTCAGTGCTCATCTCTCATTCAGCACCACAGAATTCATACTGGGGAGAAACCGTATGAATGTACTCAGTGTGGGAAAGCCTTCACTTCAATATCGCGGCTAAGTAGGCACCATCGAATTCATACTGGAGAGAAACCCTTTCATTGTAATGAGTGTGGAAAAGTATTCAGCTATCACTCAGCCCTTATCATACATCAGAGAATTCACACTGGTGAGAAACCATATGCATGCAAAGAATGTGGGAAAGCCTTCAGCCAAAGCTCAGCTCTCATACAACATCAAAGAATTCACACTGGAGAAAAACCCTACAAATGTAATGAGTGTGGGAAAGCCTTCTCTTGGATTTCACGGCTTAATATACATCACAGAATTCACACTGGAGAGAAACCATATAATTGTAAGGAATGTGGAAAAGCCTTCAGTTCCCACTCAGGTGTTAATACTCATCGAAAAATTCATACTGGAGAAAAACCTTATAAATGTAATGACTGTGAGAAAGCATTCAACCAAAGCTCAGCTCTCATTCAGCACCAGAGAATTCATACTGGAGAGAAACCATATAACTGCAAAGTGTGTGGAAAAGCCTTCAGACAGAGTTCATCCCTTATGACACACATGAGAATTCATACAGGGGAAAAACCTTATAAATGTAAAGAATGTGGGAAGGCTTTTAGTCAGAGCTCATCTCTTACTAATCATCAGAGGACTCATAATTGAGAAAAACTGTATAAATGCATGTGGGAACTGAAGTTTATTCTATGCTGAATTTCAAAAAATTCATTATGGGGAGAAAGTGATGAAGAGTAGTTAATCATGGGTAAAACTTCAGAGTTAGACCTCATCAAACATCAGAGACTTCATGACGCAGGGTAACCTTGGGAATGCTAGAAAAGCTTCTGTAAAATGTTTATTCATATGTTCTTAAGTTATTACCATGAAATTGAGAAGTTTTAAGATTGCAGGGTTAGTATTTGATTTTCTAGTGATGTATGATAATAGCTACCAGTTTCATGAGCATCACTGGGAAACCTGCTGTTCATGTGCAAGTACAGCCGTAAAATCCAGACTTCAGATAAATCTAGGAATCTATTTTTTGAAACTATTATGCAAGCCAATGGTACTAGAAAGAATGTTTTAGAAAAGAAATATGTACAGGTGACCCTTAACTACCTCACTGTCACTAAAATGTGTTTTAATAGTCTTAAAGCAGATTCTGTACTTCCTGATTAAGACTTTGAATTATTTCTCTGCTTTCTAAGCCATTCACCTAAGAAAATCACTCCATAAACTATGCAGACATACTATCTTTGAGTTTTCTTCCTGACTACTTGTTCCAAACTCTGAGTCAGATCTGAAGTCACTTTAAGTCACAGAGTGCATGGTATTTCACTTGTTTTTCTCATTAAAAGTGATTACTTTTGCTGTATTAAATTGCTAAGTAAAGGTCATTCAGACAACCACTGCTTTTGCAGGTTACTGAAAAATGTTAGAAATTATCTCAAAATGTAGCCAATAGGGAGCACAACTCAGCTCCCAGGGTGTGCCTGCTTCTGTGAGTTTTCTGGTTACCAGCCACCAGAAGGCCAAGCAACAATGTGGAACTCAGGGCATCATCCTTGGAGGTAAAATGAGCCAGATGACTTTCACCCTTATTCCCACTTTTTTGCCTTCGTCAGACAATGGTCACTTTATCCCCACCTTCTGAAGGCCCCTGGGCAAATATTTAGGCTCTGAGTTCAGATGCTCTTTCTTCCAGAAAATGGACTTCTGTTCTTCCACAAGTGATTTAGCTCGTTTCGGCATTTCTAAAGTGTGACTCGTAAGATTAGCAAGCTAAAAACAGTTACCTCACAAGTCAAGCTAAAATTGTTGGGCTTTACAGAGGCTAACATCTAGTTTAGCCAAGTTTATCAGGAGGGGGCAAGCGCTTAAGGGCTGAAACCACCCATTTCATAAAGTGCTAAGTTGTTTTTCTCCCAAGGAACTGTAAAAAATAGAGAACAGGAAAGTGTTATTGGGAGCATAGCAAAAACCACTGAATTCAGCTTTTGCCTCCTGGGTTACTCAGTCTCATTGTTTCAGATTTTTGAAGAACAGACTTTCTGGATCATTGAATGCTTCATCTCTAATCCTTACTTCCCACAACTGTTCAGTTTTTCTATCTCTACCTAAGTTGGAAAAATTCCTGGGGAAATATAACTTCCCGCAAGTATTAATAGTTTTAAAATCATCAAAAAGTTAAATCTGAATTAAAATCCCACAAACAAAACATCAGGCACATTGTCTTTTTTTAAGACAAGGTTTGTCAAAACTTGAAGTAACAAATAGGTCATTCAAGTTTTATGCAAAATCTCCCAGAGGAGATAATGTATAAGCACAATTTTGCTAATATAACCCAGTGCCAAAGCCAGGCAAAGTACAAGAAATGAATATTATAGACCAATATTACCTGTGAACAAGAGGTGAAATCCCAAGCAAAGCTTTAGCAAACGTAATCCAGAGCACCTAAGTATAGTTAAGAACATGATAAATGTAGGTTTATTTATAGAAAGCCTACTGAAAAAGAGTGGTAAGATGTTAGAAGCATTAATGACAAGAAATACAGAGAAAGATTGAACTATAACTGGGCGCAGTGGCTCACACCTGTAATCCCAGCACTTTGAGAGACTAAGGTGGGTGGATCACCTTAGGTCAGGAATTTGAAGCCAGACTGGCCAACATGGTGAAACTGTCTACTAAAACTACAAAAATTAGCTGGGTGTGGTGGCACATGCCTCTAGTCCCAGCTACTCGGGAGGCTGAGGCAAGATAATTGCTTGACCCCAAGGAAGCAGAGGTTACAGTGAGCCGAGATCATGCCACTGCACTGCAGCCTGGGTAACAGAGAGACTCTGTCTCAAAAAAGAAAACAAAAAGAATGAACTGTTTAAAATGGGCTCTGAGACAGAAATGGTTCACACAGAAAAAAAATTAGATCCCTACCCTCACTAACAATTATATGAAAGGCAGAAAATGAATAACTTGGAGGAATATGTAAAGGAGTAATTTTATGTTCTTGAGGTTGAGAAGGAATTCTTAAATAGGCTACAAATGAGCTATATAAAATTTTTGATGTATTTGCTCACATTAAAGAACTGCTTACCAAAGTATACAAAAAGGGAGGTGAAAAGACACAAAACTGATCTTTCCACAGTATGCGCAACAAGCTATTATAATCTGGACGTATTGATTTGTAGAAATCAACAATACCACTAGGAAAATGGGCTAAAAACATGACTACTTACTTCACAGAAGAGAAAATACAACTTTCCAGAAACATGAAAAGATAATTAACTTCATTAGTAGTTAAAATGCAAATTAAGGCCATAGTAATGTGTGATTTTACAACCGTAAATGAGGAAAAATTAGGATATGTGACAATACTGAGCCTTCGGGATGTATGTGGAATAAGAAATTCATTAGTATTGGGAATACAAATCATTAGAGATCACTGACATAAAGCTGAACTTGTGCATGTTGTGCACATCTACATGGATACATTGGATAAATGATTGCATGTGGGCATCAAGGGATGTATAAAGATAGCAGCACTGATCATACCAAATGATTGTAAGTAGTCTGAATGTCCATTAATTAGGAGAATGGATATATTTTGGAATATTAACACAGTAGAACGGCAGTAAAAATGAATAAACCTAAGCAAAACGTGGATGAAGCTGGCATGGTGGAGCACATCTGTAGTGCCAGCTACTCTGCTGAGGCAGGAGGATCACTTTGTTGCCCAGGTGTCCAAGACCAACCTGGGCAACAGCAAGACCAAGTCTCTAAAGCAAAAAAAGAGATAGATTAAAAAAACATTTTTGAGTTTTTAAACATTGGCAAACTACATAGGGTATGATACAATTTTTTTTTGCAAAATTATATATCAAAAGATATATACCGGCTGGGTGTGGTGGCTCACGCCTGTAATCCCAGCACTTTGGGAGGCTGAGGCAGGCAGATCACGAGGTCAGAAGACCAGGGCCATCCTGGCTAACACGGTGAAACCCCATCTCTACTAAAAATACAAAAAATTAGCTGGGCGTAGTGGCACATGCCTGTAGTCCCAGCTACTCGGGAGGCTGAGGCAGGAGAATCGCTTGAATCCGGGAGGCAGAGGTTGCAGTGAGCCAAGATCGTGCCACTGCATTCCAACCTGAACAACAGAACTAGACTCTGCCTCAAAAAAACAAAACAAAACAAAACAAAATATATATATATATATGATAAAGATATTTAAATAAAAAATGATTGAGAAGATATTCTAGTTATCCATTGCTGTAGGACAAATCACCCCAAAATGTAGTGTTAGGCGACAATTTATTGTCTATCAGGAGCCCATTTGGGGACTTAGCTGGGAAGTTCTTATTTGCTGTCTAATGGATGTGCAGACAGAGCAGCTGGGGCTGAAGGCTAAACTGGGCTTCAAGGTGGCTGGCAGTTGCTGATGACTGCTGGGGGAGAGCTGGATTGGGCTACTCCACGGGGCTTGGGCCTCTTACAGAATGGGGGTTGATTTCCGAGAGGAGTGTCCCAAGAGCAGGTATTCCAAGAGAGCTACGTGGAAGTTGCCGATCTTAAAAGCCAGCTTGAATTCTGCTGGATACTATTGGTTGAGAAGGAGTCCAATTTGGCCCATATTCAAGTGTGGTTTATAGAACTATGAATGCCAAGGGCACAGTTCACTGGGGAACTGTGTATTGAGACTAGCTACCACATAACATAAAGGCCAGGGGCTTTACGAAACTCTGGTGTGAGGCAAGGAGATGACTTGGGGAAAAGCACAGAGTCTTCCTCCACTTGCTGGGTGCTTGAGAGAGACTCTGTCTTCAGGAGGAGGCTGCTCCAGCCAGCCATTGTGCCATTGTGTATGTCAGTAAAAAGAACTAATAGAATTTGTCCAACTCAATCCTGGGTGAATTGAGAAGGAATAAAACAGAGGTCCTGAAGCCTGATAACCCAGGGTGATGTGAACATGAAGCTTAATACGGAATGAGCTTAAAGGTTGTACATAACAGCCTTGTCACCGTCAGAGCTGCCTTCAGGCGGCTGCTGAATAGGAATGTGTCTCATTAACAAAGCTATCCTGTGTGTATCTTCTCTCCTGTGTGTATCTTCCCTTCTCATTCATCTCCCTAAATCTCCAGATAAAGAGAACATTGGTTCCTAACCGAAGTAAGGAAGTGCGGTGGCACCGTCTCAGCTCACTGCAGCCTCTACCTCCTGGTTTCAAGCAGTTCTCTGCCTCAGCCTCCTGAGTAGCTGAGATTATAGGTGCCCGCCACCACGCCTGGCTAATTTTTTTTTTTTTTTTTTTTGGTATTTTTAGTAGAGATGGGCTTTCACCATCTTGGGCCAGCTGTTCTTGAACTCCTGACCTTGTGATCCAACTGCCTCGGCTTCCTAAAGTGCTGGGATTACAGGCATGAGCCACTGTGCCCGGCTTATGATGTGCTTTTTTGGTAAGGAAACCATGGAAGTGATCCTATTGGGGGTTTGTGACTTGTCCCAGTTGCTGGTCATTTTAACTTTGCTCTCTTTGTGCAGATGGTATCTGCCAGATTTTGCACTGTGAAGTTAAAATCTTCCTTTTATAATCATCAGTATCTTAACATGAAATCCTATGAGTGTATGTATATGTATTTTTACTTGTCAAACTTGATCTACTAAGGCCAGACACAGTGGTTCATGCCTGTATCCCAGCACTTTGGGAAGCTGAGGTGGGAGGATCGCTTGAGGCCAAGAGTTTTGAGACCATAGGCAACATGGTGAGACCCCATCTCTACAAAAAATAAAAAGTAAACTAGCTGTGCATGGTAGCGTGTGCCTGCAGTCCCAGCTACTCAGGAGGCTGAAGTGTGTTGATCGCTTGAGCCTGGGAGTCTGAGGCGGCAATGAGCTGTGATCGTGCCACTGCACTGCAGCCTGGGCCACAGAGCAAGACCCTGTCTCTAAAAATAATTTTAAAAATGACATAATACAAAGTAAATTATAATTATAAAACAATGTTTTAAAAACTTGATCCTCTGGCCGGGCGTGGTGGCTCACACCTGTAATCCCAGCACTTTGGGAGGCTGAGGCAGGTGGATCACCTGAGGTTGGGAGTTCAAGACCAGCCTGACCAACATGGAGAAATCCCATCTATACTAAAAAAATACAAAATTAGCCAGGTGTGGTTGTACATATGCCTGTAATCCCAGCTACTTGGGAGGCTGAGTCAGGAGAATTGCTTTAACCCAGGAGGTGGAGGTTGCGATGAGCTGAGATTGTGCCATTGCACTCCAACCTGGTCAACAAGAGCAAAACTCTATCTCAAAAAAAATAAAAAAAAAATTGATCCTCTAGTTTCATCCATTGATGACACTTGCTTTAATCACTTATTATAATTGCTTCCAAATGAAGATTTTATAATTCCATTGTGTCTTCTACACCTGTTAATTGGCTTTCTACATTGAAGAAGAGTTTTATATTCACTGTTTGTTTCTGTGATTCTAGAAGCATGGTTTTCTGTTTTATTCAATGGCCTGTCATTGTTAATATCAGTTATTTATTTTGATGCTGAAATTGTCCTAGGATTGGCCGTTGGGACCCCCTTTAGGCTGATTTCTGTGTCCTTTCTGTTATAGCAAGCTTGGAATTATATCCAAGATTTGTAATTCCAGTGTACTTGCTTCTGTCAGTGTAAGCAACGTATGATTTCTGGACTAGATAACTTGGGCATTGTCTGGGAGGTGGAAATTAGAGGTATTCTGCTTTTCCTGTAGGATCTTGCTTTTCTTCCTCTTGCTGCATGTCTTCGATGCATGGATTCCCCACCACTGCCTTTCTGTGAGCAGTTCACCTGAGGCATGACCTTCCTGGGGCTGCCTTCTCACATTCTGCGTGTGCTTTATCAAAATGCAAAGGGATAAAACACATAACATAAAATTTACCCTGTCACCCATTTTTAAATGTACAATCTATTTCCAGATCTTTTTCATCATTTCAGACAGAAACTCTGTACCCATTAAGCAGTAACTCCTCATTTCCTCCTTCCCAGGCCCTAGTACCTTCTATGCTGCCATCTTTATGGATTTTACTACTCTAGGTACTTCTTATAAATGGAATAATACAATATTTGTTCTTTTATATCTGGCTTATTTCATTTAGCATATGTCTTCAGGGTTCCTTCGTGTTATAGCATATGCCAGAATTTCCTCCTCTAAGGCTGAATAGTATGTATTTTATGTATATACCACATTTTAAAAATCCATTCATTCGTTGACATTTGCATCATTTGCACCTTTCAACAATTGTGAAAAATGCTGCTGTGACCATTGGTGCACAAGTACCTGTTTGACCCTCTACTTTCAATTACTGTCCTTGTAGTTTTGCCTTCTACAGAATGTCATGTAAATGCAAAACCCGTGTCATGCCTGTGGCAGGAGGTCTCAAAGCCACCAGCTTGCCAGTGTCTGTTTTGTGATCTCTACTTAAGTCTAACGATACGGACTATGGACGAGAGAAAATAAGCTATAGCATAACTTCAATTTATTTTAAGCAAATGAATTTAAAGACACAATTATAACATTGTAGGTTTTTCATGACCCATTCTATGAATTTATAGGGCTGTGTTGGAAAGACCTAGATATAACTTCCCCCTTTGGTATCCATATTTCAGCACCATCCTTTCTGCACATCTCCTCATGGAATTCAGTTGAGTTCTTTTTCCCAAACAAATGTTTGCAATCAGTCTTCATTGTGTCTGTGCAATTCTAATCTTCCTTTAACCTTTTCAGTGTATATAGGACAGGAAAACGTCAACAGCTTACTACAGGTGTCTGTCATTCAGGTGGAAGTCATGTCTGCATGACATTATAAAGTGTTTAAAATGTCCCTGTGTGTGTTCCCCAAGTCTAGCTAGTCCATCAGCCCTGACCCACAGTTATACAGGAATGGACGTCATTCAGATGATCACCTGATGAAGGGGATAAGGTTAAAAAGGAGCTGTGATTGGATTGGGAACACAATGCATATACTTCGCTTTAACCTTTCAAATTCCTGAACACTGGTTGGGAACAACTCCCATTTCTCCATTTTCTCACTGTGAAGGGGAGGAAGGCAGGGAAGGAAAGGCACAGGGAGGGTGAGGAGGGAAGTAGGGAAACTCATTTGAGCCTCACCACATTGGACCCAGAGCCTGCTGGACCAGGTTAGTGGGTTTTTGACTACTGGATCAGTGCTGTACACACAGTGTAGATTTTTTTTTTTTAAATGTAGATATTTATTGTTTAAAGAACAAACCACGTTAGAAAGTGGGAGAATATTCCTTTCAGAAATTGGATTATGTAAGCTTGAAATATAAACTTAAAGAGTTCTCCCAGAACATAGAGGAGAGTACAAAGAATTAAAATATAAGAATATCAGATATATGGCCAGGTGCAGTGGCTCATGCTTGTAATCCCAGCACTTTGGGAGGCTGAGGCAGGTGGATCACAAGGTCAGGAGATCGAGACCATCCTGGCTAACATGGTGAAATCCCATCTCTCCTAAACATACAAAAAAAAAAAAAAAAAAATTAGCTGGGCATGGTGGCAGTTGCCTGTAGTCCCAGCTAACTCGGGAAGCTGAGGCGGGAGAATGGCATGAACCCAGGAGGCAGAACTTGCAGCGAGCGGAGATTGCGCCACTGCACTCCAGCCTGGGTGACTGAGCGAGACTCTGTCTCAAAAAAAAAAAAAAAAAAAAATACATATATATATATAGAGAGAGAGAGAGAGAGAGACAGAGAGACAGAGAGAGAGAGTGCGCCCACTTTCTTACAGACTAAAAGTTTTTAAGGATTCAGGGTGGGAGAGTTTATCGGAGTCTTGCACTGCTCCTGTGTCTCTTTGTTGTGCTTGTCTGGGAGGGAGAGTTGTGTGTCTGTTCCCAGACATCTTTCTGCCGCTGCAGGCATACTCCCAAGTCTGCTTTTAACTTCCCTGTCTTCGTGCACCTGAAGGGAAAGGACTGTGCTTATTAAGGCCCACGGTTGTACTGGGGCTCATTGTATGAGGGCGAAGTTTGGAAGTTACCTGAGAGACTTTCCCACCACCTCCCTCTGTGCCTGAGCTGTCTTATCTGTGTTTTACTGTCTGCTGTTTCTGGTTCCTTGTAGTTAGAAGAAAAGTGATTTCCTTGAAATGCATGAGGCTAGAAAAGGAGCTGGAACTGAAAGTGCCAGTGTTTGTCCAAGATGATGGTGCTCCTGCTCTGTCAAAAGCAAGACAAAAACCCAATTTTTAAAAGTCAATGTAGGGAAGCAAACCAAAAGGTTACCTACAAAAGTAGAAAAATTACACTAGCCTCAGATTGATTGACCAAAAAAGGAAAACTCTATAAAATATTAGAAGAGGCTTCGTCTCGGCCACATATGAGGATCATGGCCCATGATACAGCCTCGGGAGGTCCTAGGAACATGTGCCCAAGGTGGTTGGGTGGCAGCGTGGTTTTACACATTTTTGGGGAGACAGAAGTTACAGAAAAAGACATCAGTCAAACATGTAAGGTGTACTTCGGTGCAGCCAGGACAGGCAGGACATCTTGAAGGTGGGGTGGTGGTTGCTTCCAGGTTATCGGTGAATTCAAAGATTTTCTGATTGGCAGTTGGCCGAAAGAGTTAAACTTTGCCTGAAAAGTTAAAGTCAGCAGAAAGAAATGCTTAAGATAAAGGGGGTCGGGCACGGTGGCTCACGCCTGTAATCCCAGCACTTTGGGAGGCCAAGGCAGGCAGATCAAGAGGTTAGGAGATTGAGACCATCCTGGCCAACATGGTGAAACCCCATCTCTACTAAATACAAAAAATTAGTGGGGCATAGTGGCATGCGGCTGTAGTCCCAGCTACTGGGGAGGCTGAGGCAGGGGAATTGCTTGAACCCAGGAGTCGGAGCTTGCAGTGAGCTGAGATTGCACCACTGCACTCCAGCCTGGTGACAGAGCAAGACTCTGTCTCAAAAAAAAAAAAAATAAAGGGGGTTATCTTATCCCCCCTTAAAGTATTTATATTTATAGGGATACTTACACCTTACCTTTAAGTATTTCTATTTATTTCCTATATCCTAAGGGGAAGTCAAGGTTCTTGTTATATAGATGAATCCTCCAGGTAGCAGGCTCCAGAAAGAAAGGATGGTAAGTGTGTTTTATTGGACCTTAAAATGAGTCAGACTCCCTGGAAAAGACCTGGTAAGGGAAGGAGATTCTCTACAGATGCACATGGCCCCCACGAGAGATGGCTTTGCAGGACCATTTCAAAATATGTCAAAGAAAATACATTTTGGGGTAAAATACTTCGATTTCCTTCAGAGCCTGCCATCTGTCCTGTGATGCGATACCAGAGTCAGGTTGGAATTTGGTATCTCATTGCTGCAAAGAGTCTTTTTTCTTCTGTCTAAAGGTCTCTATTTTAATATTGCTGGCCAGTTGTGCCTAAACTCTAGAGGGAGGAGGGTATTTGGTGGCATGTCCAGCCTCTGCTTCCCATCATGGCCTGAACTGGGTTTTCAGGTTTCTTTGGGATCGCCTTGGCCAAGAGGGGAGTCCATTCAGTTGGTGGGGGGGCTTAGAATTTTATTTTTGGCCTAGAGATTTCCCCATAAAATGAAGAGAGGCCTGTGGAATAGAGCCTCTGTATTTTTATCATTCCCACTCTTCAGACATTTCATATTTCCTCCTTTGCACAAAAATATTATATTTCCTCCCAAACAAAAATCTTGAAGAAACACACTTTTCCGGCAAATGAGAGAGTGGAAAGAAAAAGTCAACTGTGACAGTGTGAAAAGAAACAGAAATACAAAGATGAAAAGAAAAACAAAACTAGGAAAGTGGTAGAGAAAGATTCATGGGTTATAAAGACACAGCTAAATATAAATTTAATTATAAATAAATATAGATTCTAAAACTCAAGGAACCTGCCAGAATTCATAGTTGAAAGAGAAAATGGAACATGCAGCTGTGAAAATTGGATACCTATGGCCATAGACTACTAGCTCCTACTATTAAATCTCTGAATGGGTCAGACAGGAAAGTAGATTTGCATTTAGTTTACTGTGTAAAGGAACTCAGAAGATTTAGGTTAATTTAAAAAATTTTAATTATAAAAATAGAGCAGAAAGAATATTTTTAAGTAATGTAATATAATTACCAAGACTGTTTGAAAAGAGTAAATATACCTTATAGTTGAAAAAACATATTCTGAGTGTTCTTAACATCCTTTTCCATATTTGACTTTTGAGCTTTTCACAGTTCTTTTTGTTTTGGGGGCTCTTTCTTGGTTCTTGTTGCTAATGGTTAACCAGCGCCTGCTTGAAACAATAAGCCCTTCAGTGTGCCACCTATGAGTTTGTGTATGCATTTGCGTTTATGTATAGTGTGTACAATAGTGGAATTATAACAAAAAGGAAATTCATCAAAAGTTAATGCCTATTAGGTGCTGATATTACCCATAATAAGGAATGTGATACTTTTTATGACTCTGGACTTATCTATTAATTATGATAAACCTATATTAATTATATAAACATGACATTCACATCAATGGCTGAAATGGGATTGCAATATAGCAAGAGAAAATGGACTATTTTCAAATACTAATAAAATCATTTTTATAAGCATAAATTCAAACCTTTTATGTGGGTTCTTTTGGATTTCCATTGTTTTAAGAAAAATAGTATAGTTGATAAATTTTTACCATTCCCACTCTTCATACATTTCATATTTCTTCCGTTGCATGGTTATCTCCCATACAAAAATCTTGAAGAAACACCCTTTTCTTTTTTGCTTGGAGACTAAATTTTATTCATTCTTCTTATTTTCTGATAGATTGCAGCTACTGTGTGTGTCTCATTCAAACAAATTTAGATATCACTTAAGGAAGATCTTTTTGTTTTCTTTTGAGATGGGGTTTCTGTGGCCAAGGCTGGAGTGCAGTGGGATAATCACAGCTCACTGCAGCCTCAACCTCCTGGGCTGAAGCAATCCTCCCACCTCAGCTTCCTGATTAGCTGGGACTATAGGCATGCACCACCGTGCTGACTAATTTTTTTTATAAATTTTTGTAGAAATAGGGTCCCACTGTGTTGGCCCGACTGGTCTTGAACGCCTGGGCTTAAGTCATCCTTCCATCTCAGCCTCCCAAAGTGCTGGGGGGTTACAGGTGTGAGCCATCATGCCTGGCCATAAGATTTGTAATTTAAACTTTCCTCTTTTCTATACTGTCTGCAGTATAATATCTTATGATACCAAGATGGTAGATTTTTTTCCCCTGTGTTTACCTTAATCTCTATGTAAACATCTGCACTGTTGATTTTCAGCCCAGTCATGCCCTGATGCCTGGTAATGGCCAAGAAGCAGGAGAAACTTCTGAGCAGAGGAGCCGGTTGGACAAGGCCTAACCCTGGCTGTTGGTGAGATATGGTTGAGAGTTTTCTTAAAGGTTTAGACAGGCCAAGCTAGGAATGGAACAGATGCACTTCCAGCTCTGAGCACTGTACTCACTAGCCCTTTGGGGCTGTTCTTTCCCCAGCCTCAGGCAGTTTCCTCACATACACATACTGATCAGGGCTCAACCGAATCCTCAAGGAGTGCTCTCCAAAATCCCCTGGTCCTCTGTCTCTGTAGCTCTCTCCTCTCTGGCACTCTGCTCTGTGAACTCAAGCTATCTTGAATTTCCCAGACTCCCAGTTTCATCTCGTCAAGTCAGGAAACCACTGGGCTCTGTGTGGGTTCCTCCTACCTGAGCTTGCTCCAGACACGACTCCTTGGCTTCCTGTTTCCCAGGATTTACTGTCCAACGTCTTGAGTGTCATCATTTCATTCTTCCTTCCAGGATTTTTAGTTGCTTCAGGTGGGAAGGTAAATCTGGACCTTGTTTCTCCAGCGTGACCATTGGTAGTTCCAGGATCATAGCTCATAATTTTATTGACAAGATGCTCATTTTAAAATACAAGTTAACATTCCAAATATATGTTGGGGTAAAAACTCTATGTGCTGTGTTGGTTGGAATTCAACCATTGCCTCAGCCTCCCAAAGTGCTGGGATTACAGGCATGAGCCACCACTCCTGGCCCAGCTTTTTTCTTCTTATCAGGACAGGAATGGTAACTTCCAAGCTCTTTACATACAGACCGGAAGTCTGGTAAACACCTTGTTTGTTCTTGGCTTTCAGGATACTATGGAGTGTTTTCTACACCAACAACTGATTCTCCACTTCTCTGATCACCGACTGGGTGTCCAACAATCCATGCAATTCTGACACTAATTACCCAGAGTTAATGGCAAACTCCACAGATTTAAGGCTTCAGTTCTGTAAGATTGCCCCTTCATCAGACACCAGTCTCAAGTCCCAGACACCTGTACTTCTGATGAACGGGCTATAAATCAGGGGTTCCTCTGACCCCCATCTCAGGTTCAATAATTTGTGAGAATGATACACAGAACTTAGGAAACACTTTACTTACATTTATTGGGTATATATTAATAAATGATAGAACTCGGAACAGCCAGATGAAAGATGTGAATTGCGCAGGGCATGGGGGAGGGGCTGTGAGCTGCCACGCCCCTCAGAGCACACCCGCTCCCAGCACCTCCATGTGCTCACCAGCCCTAAAGCTCATCAAGTCTCTTTGTTGAAGGGTTTTTATAGAGAGTAGTTTCCAGTGCCCCTCCCACCCAGAGGTCAGTGGGTGGAGCTGAAAGTTCCAAACCTGTAATCCCTTAGTCTTTATGGTGACCAGCCCATCCTGAGGCTCCCTAGCAGCCCCATCCTAAGCTGCCTCATTAGCTATCAGGGGAATCAGCCCCCAATATTTCAGCGTAGGTTATTTTCTATTTTCCCTAAGTGTCAGCTGGTCTGAGAAATAAAGAGTACAAAGAAATTTTACAGCTGGGTGTCTGGTGGAGACATCACTTCGGCAGGTTCTGTGATGCCCCCTGAACTGCAAAACTAGCACATTTTTATTAGGGATTTTAAAAGGGGAGGGGGGTACGAATAAGGAGTGGGTCACAGAGATCACATGCTTCAAAAGGCAATAAAATATCACAAGGCAAATGCCAGGGCAAGATCACAAGGCCAGGGCAAAATTAGAATTACTGATGAGGTTCCGTGTCCTGCTGGGCACACATTGTCATTGATAAACATCTTAACAGGAAACCGGGTTCGAGAGCAGACAACCGGTCTGACTAGAATTCGCCAGGCTGGAATTTCCTAATCCTAGCAAGCCTGGGGGCGCTGCAGGAGACCAGGGTGTATTTCATCCCTTATCTTTAACTGCATAAGACAGATGCTCCCAGAGTGGCCCTTTTAGAGACCTCCCCCTGGGAATGCATTCCTTTCCCAGGGGTATTCCTTGCTGATAAAATAATTCAGCAATATTTCTCCTATTCACTTTCTGCAAGAAGAGAAATATGACTTTATTCTGCCCGGCCCCGCAGACAGTCAGACCTTATGGTTATCTCCCTTGTTCTCTGAAAATTGCTGTTATCCTGTTATTTTCAAGGTGCCCATATGAAATCTGGGCAATATGAAATTGTTCAAACACACATGCTTTACAATTTGTGCAGATAACGCAATCATCACAGGATCCTGAGGCGACATACATCCTCAGCTTACGAAGATGACAGGATTAAGAGATTAAAGACAGGCATAGGAAATGATAAGAGTATTGATTGGGGAAGTGATAAATGTCCATGAAATCTTCACAATTTATGTTCAGAGATTGCAGTAAAGACAGGCATAAGAAATTATAAAAGTATTCATTTGGGGAATTATTAAATGTCCATGAAATCTTCACAGTTTATGTTCTTCTGCTGTGGCTTCAGCCAGTCCCTCCATGTGGGGTCCCTGACTTCCCACAAGAGTTAGCATAAATCAGGTGTGACCAAAAAGGCTTGTTATGAATGACAAAGATAGTCCTGTCACCTCTGTAACTCAGGAAGTTCCAAGGGCTTTAGAAGCTTTGTACAGACCCAAATGTAACAAAGGATGCTTCTATCACCCTTATCTTTCATGAAATTACGAAGTTCTAGGATCTCTGTGCCATGAATTGGGGACAAGGACCAAATACCTTTCTTATACCACAAGATACCATATTCTGTTGAACTGCCTTGGCATTCTTTTTTACTAGTTCCTCCTCATGTTCCCAGTCTTTAAAAAAGAAAATGCTTCAAAAGTGAAGTCTTTGGACCACTTGTCTTTTCTGTCTTTTTTTTTCTGTTGTTGTTGTTGAGATAGAATTTCACTCTTGTTGCCCAGGATGGAGGGCAATGGTGCAATCTCGGCTCACTGCAACCTCCACCTCCCAGGTTCAAGTGATTCTCCTGCCTCAGCCTCCTAAGTAGCTGGTACTACAGGTGTGTGCCACTACGCCGGGCTAATTTTTGTATTAGTACAGACGGAGTTTAACCATGTGGTACAGGCTGGTCTCAAACTCCTGACCTCAGACGATCTACCTGCCTTGGCCTCCCAAAGTGCTGGGATTACAGGCTTGAGCCACCGTACCTGGTTGTCTTGTCTGTCTTTAATCCTACCCTTCGAATCTCATGTTTTTAATACTATTTACATGAATGATTACCAAATTTATATTACCAGCCCTGACTTTGGTCCTGAATTCCAGACTCATCTATACAATGGCCTCTGCAGCATCCTGCTGGATATCTAAAAGACTTTTCAAATTTAACAAATTCACAACTTATTTCTGATATCTTCTCCTCCAACCCTAGACCTTGGCCCCCCAAGACTTGCATCCTATAGTTTTCCCAGTCTCAGTTAACAGCAGTTTACTTCCTTCAGTTTCTCAGGCCCCAAATTTCGGGATCATCTTTTGAGTCCTTTCTTCTATGCCAACCATCAGCTCCATTTTCAAAATATATCCAGACTCTACCACTTCTCATAATTCTTCTCAGTTCAAACTGCTTTCTTCTCTCACAGAGATGACCACAATAGCCTAATGAGTTCTAGTCTGTCTGCTTTTTCCTTTGACCCTTCATTTTAGTCTCAGCACAGCAGTCAGTGATTATTTAAAAACAGAAGTCAGAGTGTGTCTCTTTTCAGATAAAAATTATTCTTACACGGAGATAAGAGTTTATTCAAGGCTAGTACAATAGGGGAGGGAGATTTGGCTTTACTCCAAATGCAACAAGGACAAGTGGGGTTTAATAGGCAAGGGTAAGGATGAGGGGATCAATGGATAGAAAATTCCTAAGAGGAGATATTATTGCAGACCAGTGCACCAAAAGCAGGAGTCGCAGCAGAGAGTTTAATGATTGTAGGGCAGCCAGAGGAGGAGATGGGAGGAAACCTCAAATCTGCCTCCCTGAGAGGTTTGGGAATGGGGTTCTTAAGGGATCTGGCTCTGTGAAGAGCTAAAGTGTGGGGACTGATGATTGGTTGAAAAGTGAGGGGTCAAGTCATGGGACAGGGAGAGGAAGAAACCACATTCCTGTGTGTAGTCGGTTCCCTGGCGGGGATCTTCCGACCCATTGGCATCAGCCATCCTGCTGGAATTGAGGATCTGGAAAACACCTTAAGCAATTCTTGGGTTAGAAGATCCAGTGTCAGAGATTCTGTCTATAGGAGCAATGGGGGAGCAGGTGGTCAGCACACGGCACGACTCTTGGTTAGAGCTTCAGGGAAGTGGGTCAAAGTGCACCACTGCACCCTGCTCAGTGTCGAACTGTAATTCTGCCTAAACTCTGGCTTGTAATTCTCGCTAACCCTGCGAGGGAGGTTTCAGAGCCATCAAAGGCGAGGGAATTGTTGCTAAGCTGGCTTCGCAGCGTTCTTGCTAACACATCAAACGTGGGGGATGAGAAACTTGTCAGATATGAAGAATGATCAGATAGACGTCAGGAGTTGGGGGATTCTTGCTAAACGGACTTATCAAGACTCTTTGGGAAGACTGGGCTGGGCAGGACAGGATGTGGGCCAAGGTCAAGGCCTAGTGGAAAAGAGGGCTCAGAACGGCCTGACTCAAGTTTGGTCAAGGAGGGAGGGAGTCTTTCTCATTCTCTGCTGCTCAGAGCATCCTCCTCTCATTCATAGTGAAATCCACTGACATAGGATCCATTAAGAACCTCCACATTCTGCCCCCTTGCCTAGGATCTCCTACTGTTCTCTCCCTTTTCTTTCTGCTTCAGCAACAGTTCCTTCTTGTTCCTTCAGTAAGCCAGGCATGCTCCCACCTCAGGGTATTCGAGTTCGCTTTTCATTCTGCCAGAAAGACTTCCCACAGATGCTTACATTGGCCCATCCCTCATCTTCTGCGGGTCTTTCTTCAAATGTCACCTTCTCAATGAAATGTTTCTTAACCACTTTGTGTAAAATCACAAACTCTCGGTCGGGTGCGGTGGCTCAAGCCTGTAATCCCAGCACTTTGGGAGGCCGAGGCGGGCGGATCACGAGGTCAGGAGATCGAAATCATCCTGGCTAACATGGTGAAACCCCATCTCTACTGAAAAATACGAAAAACTAGTCGGGCGAGGTGGCGGGTGCCTGTAGTCCCAGCTACTCGGGAGGCTGAGGCAGGAGAATGGCGTGAACCCGGGAGGCGGAGCTTGCAGTGAGCCGAGATCCGGCCACTTTACTCCAGCCTGGGTGACAGAGCGAGACTCCGTCTCAAAAAAAAAAAAAAAAAAATTTGCAAACTCTCTCACCCTACAAGTTCCTGTTCCCTTTTCAAATTCTTGTTTGCACTTATAGGGAAGTTTAAATTTTTCCCCTGAAGTTTTGATAATTTGACTCTATAAAACAAAATGATACATAGCTTAACAGGAAAAAAAGGCATACAAATTTTATTAAAGTTCATACAAGCACAGGAGTGATACAAAATATAAAAACTCAAAGAAAGGCAAGATAGTGGATATTTTTATACCATCTTAAGAGAAGTTACAGGAAGAACAGGGGCTTGGGTCATGGCTAAGGCAGGTTATAGGAGGGAGAGAAGAGGAAAGACCTGAAGAAAAGGTAGACTCATGCAAATGAAGCTGCACAGGTAGCAGCCTAAGAATAGATGGTAGCCCGTGGTTAAAGTTTCTGCACCAGATTTTCAAAGGTGTCAGACTCTCAGTTAATCTTTCCCAGATCTGGACAAGGGGAGAGCCTCAGAGAAAGCCTATTCACCTCTGTTGCTTACTTCGCTTCATTTGCTCTACGGATGCAAGTCTCCTCTACAAAAGACTGCTTTTCAGGACTATTCCTGTCTGCAAGCTCTCTGAATAGCCATCTCAAGATATGTCGGAGAAGTATATTTTGGAGTGAAGTGTTTTGGTTGCCTTCACACTCATCTCTGTCTCAAAACATATTTACTCCTCTTATTATCTTTCCTCTCTCTCCTGCAGTAGAATTCAAGCTGCATTTGTGCACAGGTTTTGCCAATTTTGCCTACTGGTGTATTTCTAGAATCTAGCACAATGTCAGGCACAGGATAAGTGTTCAATATAATTGTTGTTGTTGAATGAATCAATAATGAAATCCTATACAGTAATGAAAATGAATGAACTTTGCATGTATCAAGCTAGACTAATCTAAAAGTGTTTGTGTTGAACATATATACACACACACGATACATATATAAGCATAAATCTTTATATGAATTTATGCATAAATATATCTGCTATATACATACATATTGTATATTGTATATTGTATATTGAATATAACATACAATTGAAAATATACAATTGTATATTGTATGTATATAGCAGATTACCTTTATATACATACATATTGTATATTGTATGTATATAGCAGGTTAAGATTTAAAATGTTCTAAAAATAATGTTTAGGGACACATGCATGTGGAGTAATTATCAAACAAAACAAAGAATGCTGAAAGCAACTCAGGAAAATGACTTGGGAGCACTGTGAACAAGGCTTCCAAATTTGGGGTAAATTTCTCTTTTGTAACCCAAGTGTTGGGTATGTGGGTATTTGTTTTATTATTATTAAACTGTGGGCCAGGCACGGTGGCTCATGCCTGTAATCCCAGCACTTTGGGAGGCTGAGATGGGCGGATCATGAGGTCAAGAGATCAAGACCATCCTGGCCAACATGGTGAAACCCCATCTTACTAAAAATACAAAAATTAGCTGGGTGTGGTGGTGCGTGCCTGTAGTCCCAGCTACTCGGGAGGCTGAGGCAGGAGAATTGCTTGAACCTAGGAGGGGGAGGTTGCAGTGAGCCAAGGGCGTGCCACTGCACTCCAGCCTGGTGACAGAGTGAGACTCCATCTCAAAAAAAATAAAAACAAACAAACAAAAACTGTGCCTATGCATACATCATCTTCTGTGTATGGTACACATTAAAATAATTTAAAATAACGTAACTATCTTGTGGTTTTGATTTGCATTTCCCTGATGTTTAGTAATGAACATTTTTCATATACCTGTTGGCCATTTGAATGTCTTTTTGAGAAATGTCCATTCATGTCCTTTGCCTTTTTTTTTTTTTTTTTTTTTTTTGAGGCAAGGTCTCACTCTGTCACCTTGGCTGGAGTGCAGCGGTGCTATCATTGCTCACTGCAGCCTCAACCTCTGGGCTCAAGCAATCCTTTGCACTCAGCCTCCTGAGTAGATGGGACTACAGGCCCGCACTGGCATGCTTGGCTAATTTTGTTTATTTTTTGTAAAGACAAGATTTCACTATGTTGCTGAGGCTGCTCTCGAACCCCTGGGAAGTGATCCATCCACTTCCACCTCCCAAAGTGCTGGGATTACAGGCATGAGCCATTGTACCCATTTTTAATGGGACTGTTTGTATACTGTTGTGTGTTTTTTTTTGTTTTGTCTTTTCTTTGAGATGGCATCTCGCTCTGTCACCCAGGCTGGAGTGCAGTGGCATGATCTGGGCTTATTGCAACCTTCACCTCCCAGGTTCAAGCAATTCTCCTGCTTCAGCCTCCCGAGTAGCTGGGGTTTCAGGCATGCAACACCACGCCTGGCTAAGTTTTGTATTTTTAGTAGAGACAGGGTTTAGCTACATTGGCCCGCTGGTCACGAACCTGTTGGGTTATTTGAATTCTTTTTATATACTGAGTATTAGTCCTTTGTTGGATGAGTAATTTACAAATATTTTCTCTCAAGAAGTTGTCGCTTCACTATGTTGTTTCTTTTGCTGTGCAGACACTTTTTAGATTAATATAGTTCTTTTTTTTCTTTTTGTTGCTTGTGCTTTGAGGTCTTAGCCATAGACCTCAAAAACACAGGCAACAACAACAAAAAATCTTTGCCTTGATCAATGTCCTGAAGAGTTGTCTCGATGTTTCCTTCTATTAGTTTTATAGTTTGGGGTCTTTAAGTCTTTAATCTATCTGGAGTTGACTTTTATACATGTTGAGAGAAAAGGGGTCCAATTTCATTCTTCTGCATGTTGTTATCCAGTTTTCCCCAGAACCATTTATTTAAAGACATAGTCCTTTCCTCATTGTGTGTTCTTGGCACCTTTGTTGAAAATCAGTTGGCTACAAGTGGGTGCACTGATTTCTGGGTTCTCTTATTCTGTTCCGTGGGGGTGTGTGTGTCTATTTTTATACAAATATCATGCTCTTTTGTTTACTAACACCTTCTAATTAGATATAAGCTCACTCTAGTTAGAATGACTATTATTAAAAAGACAAAACAAAACAAAAAAATGACAGATGCCAGTGAGGATTTGGAGAAAAGAGAACTCTTATACACTATTGGTGGGAATGTAAATTAGTACAGCCACTGTGGAAAACAGTGTGGAGATTTCTCAAAAAACTAAAAATGGAACTACCATACAATCCAGCAACCCTACTACTGGTAAAGGGGGAGAAATCAGTATATGAAAAGGATACCTGCCCTCACGTTTGTCACTGCACTATTCACAGTAGCCAAGATATGGATTCAACCTAAGTGTCCAGCAGTAGATGAATGGATAAAGAAAATGTCATACATAGACACAGTGGAATCCTATTCCGCCATAAAAATGAATGAAATAATGTATTTACATCAACATGGATGGAGCTGGAGGTCATTATGTTAAGTGAAATAAGCCAGGCACAGAAAGACAAGTACTGCATGTTCTCACTTATATTCGAGAGTTAGAAAACTTGATCTCATGGACATAGACAACAGGAGGATAGATACCAAAGGCCAGCAAGGCCAGGAAGGCCAGAAAGGAAGGGGAATGAAGAGAGGTTGGTTATGGGTACAAACATACAGTTAGATGGAAAAAATAATTTCTAATGTTTAATAGCAGACTAGGGTGACTCTACTTAGCAATCATATTATGGATATTTCAAAGTAAACAGAAGAGAGGGCTTGAAATGATACCAACGCATAAAAATGATAAACGCTTAAGGTGATGGATACCCAGTACTGTGACTTGATCATTACACAGTCTATGCAGGTAACACTCACATGGATATTATGTAAATTATTTTGTATCAACAGAAAAATAATCACAACCAGCGGTGGGAGCGACAGCACAGGGATCCTCCTAAATGCATCTAATTTCGGATTTTGTTTTTCAAAGCACTCCGCTTGCCTAACAAGTGCGCGGGCTGTAGGCAGCACGGCCAGCAGCGGGAGGCCTCCTGCCTCGTGTGCGGCTTGCGGACTCCCTCGCCCTGCAGCGCCTACGCGGACTGTCGCCCTTGAGAGCTCTCGCTGGCGGAGGCGGTTCCTCTTCCGGAGGTCGCCGCGCGCACCGCGGACTCCCCTGGGAAGTGTAGTCGGCGCGGGGCCCGAGGCATGCCGGGAGTGGTAGTTCTCCGGGGGTCGGCGGGGTTTCGGGGACAGTTCGCGGCCTTTCGGGGGTTCTCCTGGCTTGGGCCATCCCGGCTTGGCTAGAATTGCCGGCCTGGGGCCCAGGCGCTCGCAGTGGCCTCTTCCGGGCCGGCGTGGATCCAGGCCTCTCCAGCCAGTGGGCCGCGTGCAGCCTCGTCTGGGCTTCTGGGACCAGCCTGCGCGGCTAGAGGCCCTGGGCCACTGGGTCCGGGGCGCGTCGGGAGCGGCCTGGACTGCCGGAGACCCGCGGAGGGAGCGCCTCGCCGGGTGAGCTGGGTGCGCCGGGCCGTTGAGGTGGGGGTGCCAGCCTTTTGTCGTTGTTCATGCTGCGGTTTTCTTCTGTGCGTTTTCTCCTCAGTAACGGAAATAATAAAAGCAGTAGCTGATGCCCCCGAGAGCGCTCCGGTGCCAGGCAGCGGACTAGCGCGTCGCCCGAACGCACCCGCGCATCCCTGCTAGCGGAGAGGTGGTTCCCGCCCTGTCGGGGGAAACCGAGGCAGGGTGGCGAGGCCATTGTCCAGGTGTAACTGGGCCTGGCGCTTGGGTCAGGATTCCCTTCCCGGCTCTACTACTTTCCGTTGTGACTTTGGGCGGGTCACGACGTTCTGATTCTCCGTCTCCGTCACGTCTGTAAATGCGAAGATTAAAAATACTGCCTGGAAAGCGCTCACCGCTTCCTGGGAGGAGGTGCTTGTCGCCGCGTGACCGAGGCTTTGCACGGCGGCTTCCCCTGGGCTGGTCTAGGCACCCGCTGGAGCTGGCCCAGCAGAGCCCCAGGTTGGCTCCATGCCGCGGGCACCCTGAGGAGTGGCAGCAGATCGCAGGCCTGGAGGCCCTCACACTTGCCTGGCTGCCCCAGGCAGCCTCTGCCCCTGCTCTCTGTGGGGCAGGCACGGTTTCCACCCCTCCCACCTGGGGTTTGTGTTTGGGCAGCGACAGCTGTTTCTGTCTGTGGATGCCATTAGAGGCGGCACCTGTGGAGTATTATTTAGGAGGGACAGCAAAGCTCTGGCATGTGTCTTGGGTGGGGACAGTGTCTTAATCCTGTTACTTTGGGTAAAGTCCCAGACGAAGATGTAGTAAGAGGCTGGGAAAGCTGAGTGGTTGGATTATGCCCACGGTTTCTTGGGGAGAACACAGCACTCCACGGAAGGTCCACTCAGGGCAAGCAGTGGGGTCTGTCACGAGGGTAGAGATGCGGGGAAGCCTCTATCACGGCTTCCACAGGGAGGAAAGGGCGAGGCAGGGCAGTCAGGCTGAGGATCAGCTAGCTAGGCTGCAAAGTGGCACCCGAGGAAACGAGATTCATTGCAACTGTTCGGGCGTGCAGTTTAAAGCTAGCTAAGGGCTCCAGACATCCATGGGTGAGGCACAGTTTGCCTAGAGGTAGCTGAGAGGCCCTCAAGTGGAAGTTAAAGAGTCGAAGTGCAGAAATAGAAGTATGGAGAAGGGATAGAGGTTGGCGAATTGCCCTCGTGAATGCTTGTCTTGGTTTACGTCATTATGTGGGGTGGCTTTTTTGAGACCTGATGGACGTTATGGGCGGTTGTAACTTCCTCTGTCCAAGCCATCTCCTGACGCCAGGGTTCCTCTTGACACCTTTTTCCTCTGCAGACCCGCTGTGTCCACACTGCTCTCCCTGGGCAGGAGCACTGAGGAGGAAGGGATGGCTGTGGATCTGCTGCCCGCTCAGGTGAGAGTGAGTGAAGTTTGTCTTTTTCATCCGTTGGCTTCTGGATGCAGAGATGGTAGACACGTTTCCAGACTCTGTCCAGGTACTTTTTGGTCCAACTAAAACGATGAAGAATCCGGAGCCTCAAAAGTTTTTCCCAGTGTCTTGGGCTTAGTGAGGGGCTGCTGAGGAATGTGCCTCTTTTGTCCCCAGACCACTCTTAATTCATCCCACTCACTTTGTGGTCAACATTTGAGGCAGTTCTGAGCATATGCTTCCGGCTGCAGTGGAGCTTGGTGGGGAGAATGGGGCATGAAGCCGTCTTTGTCTTCACAGAGAATATAGTCACACTTGCGGCTAAGATGTGGAAGGGCCAGAAGACACTCTCCACAAGCATTTACTGAGCCCTGTGTACAGGATCCTGTGCAGCACACAGGGGATGGAAAAAGGAAAGCTGTCGTTTCCATCTTCTGGGAGTTCGTGGTATCGATCTTAGGAAACATAATTAAATGTTGAGGGGAAATATCCCAGAAGTGGGGGCATTCTGAGTTTATGCTGGAGGCCAGGACTGATACTGGTGCTTAGAGAAGACTAAGGGCATCCCAGAAGGAGTTCAGCATGGCTTGGACTGTGAAACTCAGAGGTGGGGAGGACGCAGGCCTGGGGCCTTCCCCTCCTAGCGCAGCGGGGATGTTAAGCTGTCCAGATGTCCCTCTCACGTGTCTAATTGATGCCTCTATTTTCTTCTCTGATTCTTCTCTTTTCTCCCTGCTAGTTTAGCCTCCCTACCTGGGCTCTTTTATCTTGTTCTTTCCCCATTCGAGATCCATTTTCATTACTTTAACCCTCAGCTTTCTGAGTATCTTCCCCAACTCTGTCCTCAGGCCTGACCTTTTTCCTAGCATTCCTGTCTGTCATTCCGACGTGGAAGTCCCATCTTTCCTTCAACACCAGCTCCCTTTCCTAGTCTTCTCCCTTCTGTGCATTTTCTCTTCTGCCATAACCCCAAAGCTTATTTTTCATTGACTCCTTTTCCAATAGCCCATAGGCTAGAAATATGGACTCTGGAGCTTGACTTCATGGCTTCGGATCCAAGCTAGGGATGTGGCCCTGAGCAAGTTATTTTATCTCTCTGTACCCCATTTCCTCAATTTTGGTGGGGTTAATAATATACATACCTCATTGAGTTGCTGTGAGCATTAATAACAGTAGTAGCTGAGCACAGTGGCTCACACCTATAATTCTAGCACTTTGGGAGGCCAAGGCAGAAGGATTGCTTGAGCCCAGAAGTTTGAGACCAACCTGAGCAACACAGTGAGGCCTTGTCTCTATAAAAAATTAAAAATAAAGTAGCTGGGTGTGGCAGCACCTATAGTCCCAGATACTAAGAAGGCTGAGGTAGGAGGATCACTTGAGCCCAGGAATTCGAGGCTGCAAGTGAGCTATGATTGTGCCACTGTGCTCTAGCCTGGGCAACAGAGTGAGACCTTGTCTCAAAAAGAACCTCCAGAAGTAATAACTATAAGCATATTTACTGCCTCCGACTAGCTGGGATTACAGACATGTGCCACCATGCCCTGCTCATTTTTGAATTTTCGATAGAGACAGGGTTTCACCATGTTGGCTGGGCTGGTCTCGAACTCCTGGCCTCAAGTGATCCACCTGCCTCGGCCTCCGAAAATGCCGGGATTCTAGGTGTGAGCCCCCGTGCCCAGCACTGGTTGAGTATTCTGTAGAATGTCCCTCCATTGTGATTTGTGTGATGTTTTTTCTCATTATTAGCCTGGGGTTTGGGTTTTGGGGAGGAAGGTCACAGAGATGAAGTGTCAGTCTGATCACATCATACTACAATTGCATACTAATAACATGACTTATCCCTGTTGCTGTTCCTCTTTATCACCTGCCTGAGGCACTGTTTGTCAAGTTTCTCCACTATACAGTTACCTTCTTTTTCTGCCTTCCCATATACTGTATTCCTTAGAAAGAGGACACTGTGTGTAGCCCACACGTACGGCGTGGTGAGACAGGCACCACTCCTAGAGGTGAAGAATCGACATCCATTATTTGGAAATCTGGATGGAGGATTGTCATGTCTCTCCATTTATTTATTTATTCAAACATTTATTTATATCAGTATGGCAACCATGGATCTTTCTGCTCTCTGTACATATATCAATGATGCTTTAAAAACTTTTTTTTAGTGGTTACCCTATAGTTTTCAATATAAATTTACAACTAATCGAAGTCTGCCTTCAAATAACATTATACTGCCCCATGGGTAATGGAGGTGTCTTATAACAGAGCACTCCCCCTTCCTTCCCCTCTTCCTTATGGCATTGCTGCCATTCATTTCACTCATCCATATGCTGTCACCACCCAGTACACTGTTACTATTGTTCATTTAAGCAAATAGTTATCTTCTAAATCAAGAGTAAGGAAAATACAAGATTTTATATTATCATCATTTGTTCCTTCTCTGTCTTCCCGCCTGTCTTCACATAGATTCAAGTTTCTGATCTATGTTATTTTCCTTCCCCATGACAACGGAGGACTGCTGGTGATGAATTCCCTTAGTTTTTGTTTGTCTGAGAAAGCTTTATTTCTCATCCTTGTTGAAGGATAATTTCTCTGGATATTGAATTCTACATTGGTGATTTTTTTCCCTCAACACTTTAAATATTTTGTTTCACTCTCTTCTTGTTTACATGTTGCTCATGAGAAAATCCACTGTCATTCTTACCCTTGTTCTCTATAGGTAAGATTTTTTCCCCTGTCTCCTTTCAAGATTTTCCCTTTGACTTTGGTGTTCTAAAGTTTTAATATAATATGCCTAGGTGTAGATATTTTGGTAGTCATCATGCTTGGCCTTGTCTGACCTTTCTGGATTTGAGGTTTGGGGTCTGCCGCTAATTTTGGAAAATTTTCAGCCATGATTACTTTGGATATTCACCTGCTCTGTTCTCTCTTTCTTCTCCTTATGGCATCCCAATTACATTGTAATTTTAAATGATCAAGTAGAATTGTATTTTTAACATGGAAGGATATACATGCTATATAGTAAGATTAGGGATATGAAATAACAGTAATCATTTATCATTTCTCACAGTTTCTCTGGGTCAGGAATGCAGGTATGCGGGAGAAACAGCTTGCCACACAAAGTCTGGTGTCTCGGCTGAGAGATGTAAAGACTGGAGGTTATAGAATCATTTGAAGCCTCAGCTGTTCACATGTCGGGTAGTTGATGCTTGCTGTTGGCTCACTGCTGTGATCACAGATAGGGCTGTTGGAAGGAGCATCTACCTGTAATGTCTCCATGTGTCTTGGGCTCACAACATGGAGACTAGGCTCCAAAAGTGAGCATCCAGTGAGCCAGGCGAGAGGTGTGTTATTTTACTACCTTTCCTTGGAAGTTACATGCATCATTTCCATTGAATTCTACTGGACAGCTTCAGAGGAAGGAAACATAGAACTCACTTCTTGGTGGGAGAAATGTCAGTGTCACATTAGACAAAGAGCATGTAAGATGAGAGAGAAACTGATGTGGTCATCTTGGGAAAGTATAATCTTCCACATCTGTCAGAATTAAAATATGTATATAGCCTGTAATCCCAGCACTTTGGGAGGCCAAGGCAGGCGGATCACCCTGAGGTCAGGAGTTCAAGACCAGCCTGGCCAACATGACAAAACTCTGTCCCTACTAAAAATACAAAAATTAGCTGGGTGTGGTGGCACACGCCTGTAATCCCAGTTACTTGGGAGGCTGAGGCAGGAGAATCATTTGAACCCAAGAGGCGGATGTTGCAGTAAGCTGAGATAGCGCCACTGCACCCCAGCCTGGGTGACAAAGCAAGACTCTGTCTCAACAAAACAAAACTATATATATATGTGTGTGTGTGTGTATATACACACACACGTGTACACACGTGTACATATATGTGTATAGATGTATCTCTTTTTAGCAGAGACAGTTTTGCTTTAGAGACATATATGTACGTGTGTGTGTGTGTGTGTGTGTGTGTGTGTATATGCATAGACTTTGATCCAGTACTTCAGTGTCCTAACAGTTTATCTTATAAACATAGGCATACCCAGAGATATCCATATGAGACTGGTCATTGTGCATTGTGACAGCAAAAAACAGAAACCATCTAAATAATACTAAATAAGGAAAATGGTTAAAATAGTTATGGTATTTATATAGTGGAATATATCATCCAGTAATGAAAAGGAATACGCTTTGGAAGTCCAAGGTGGGTGGATCATGAGGTCAAGAGATTGAGACCATCCTGGCCAACATGGTGAAACCCTGTCTCTACTAAAAATACAAGATTAGCTGGGCGTGGTGGTGTGCAACCTGTAGTCCCAGCTACTCAGGAGGCCAAGGCAGGGAGGCAGAGGTTGCTGTGACCCAAGATGGCGCCACTGCACTCCAGCCTGGCGACAGAGTGAGACTCTGTCTCAAAAAAAAAAAAAAAAAGATGAATGAGGTTTGAGGCTGGACATAGTGGCTCACGCCTGTAATCTCAGCTCTTTGGGAAGCTAAGGTGGAAGAATGGCTTAAGGCCAGGAGCTCAAGACCAGCCTGGGCAACATAGCAAGACCCTGGCTCTACAGAAAAACAAGAGAATTATCTGGGCATGGTGGTACACATCTATAGTCCCTGCTACTCGGGAGGCTCAGGTGGGAAGATCACTTGAGCCCAGGAGTTCAAGGCTGTTGTGAGCTATGATTTATTGCACTACTGCACTCTAGCCTACGCAACAGAGTGAGACCGTCTGTTTAAAAAAAAAAAAGATTTCTATATGCAGATGTGATAAAGATCCATGAAATGCTAGTAAAGCAGGATTGAGAATTTTCCCATTAAAAAAGGATACATGTGTAACCACTGCTAGTTACCTGTAGAATGGGGCCGCTAGTTGGAGTCAGGAGAGAATCCCTAACTTGACACTGCATGTTCTTTTGTATCCTTTCTATTCTTTAGCATGTGTCTGTTTTCATACTGTTTAGAAAATAGTCAAAAGAACACATATGTGTGTAATTTGGATAAAAAATCTGGAATATATTTCTAAAAGGAACAACTTGTCTTGAGTAATGGGATTTAGTATGATTTACATTGTTTTGTTTTTGTTTTCAATTTATACTTTTTTTTGAAGTTTAATTTTAGTTTCTGATTATGTTTAATTTGTATACTTTTTTAAAAACAAATGAAATTTTAAAAGAAAAAGAATGCTTTTTTTTTTTTTTCTGGAAGTATTCTAAGGCCTAGGGGAACAGATTGGCGGTAAAGATGGAAGTTGGGTTTGCCGTGAGTATCGTGTTTGCAGCAGCATGGAGCCTGTATTAGTGTGCCAGGGCACCATAACAAAATACTGGAGACGAGATGGCCTCAACAGTGGAAATGTGTTTTCTTGCAGTTCTGGTGGCTAGAAGTCCAAGATCAAGGTGTGGGCGAGTCCGGCTTCTCCTGAGGCCTCCTTGGCTGGTTGATGGCTGCCTTGTCGCTGCCTCCTGCCACATGGCCTCTCCTGTGCACGAGCATGTCTTGGTCCTAATCTCCTCTTCTTATAAGCACATGCCATGTTAGATTAGGATCCAGCCTAAAGACCTCATTTTAACTTAATTACCTCTTTAAAGATCTTGTTTCCAAATACTGTTACATTCCAGGTATAGGGGTATAAGCCAGAAATAAAATTAGAAGGCCCCCTGCAGCTGTCTGATTGGACTTCCTCCTCAACCCTTGAAATTTAACCTGAAAGACTGGTTCAGGCTGTGACGGGAAGTAGGGGTTGGACATGCCTCTTTGTACCCCTCCAGCATTAATACCAACACAAGCCTTAAGTCTGATAAGAAATATTTACAGTCTATTCTCTCTAAAGCCTGCTACTTGGAGGTTTCATCTGCCTGACAAAACCTAGGTCTCCACAACCCCTTATCATGACCCAAACGTTCCTTTCTACTGATGATAACTCTTTCAACCAACTGCCAATCAGAATATATTTACCAAAAATACAGAAATTAGCAGGGCATTGTGGCACATGCCTATAATCCCAGCTACTCAGGAGGCTGAGGCAGGAGAATCTCTTGAACCTGGCAGGCAGAGGTTGCAGTGAGCCGAGATCATGCCACAGCACTCCAGCCTGGGCGACAGAGCAAGACCCCATCTCAAAAAAAAAAAAAAATCACCAGATACTTACTTTTCTAGCTTTAATTATAGATAAGGTACAGGCTTGTGACCCAAGCTGGACCTTCTTCAGACTTTCAATCAGGAGCTAGAGATATGAGGAAACAGGAACAGAACAAAGGTCTCCATCCCCCGGTTTTATAGACCGGTACCAGCTCCTGGCCTATTAGGAACCAGGCTGTGCAGCAGGAAGTGAACAGCAGGTGAGCGAGCATCAGCAGCTGAGCTCTGCCGCCTGTCAGATCGGCAGCGGCGTTAGATTTCATAGGAGCATGAACCCTGTTGTGAACGGTGCGTGTGAGGGCTCTAGGTTGTGTGCTGCTTATGAGAACCTAATGCCTGGTGATCCGAGATGGAACAGTTTTATCCTGAAACCATTCCCCCAACCCTGCTGTCTGTGGAAGAATTGCCTTCCATGACACCTGTCCCTGGTGCCAAAATGGTTGGGGACCTCTGATGTAGAATGCAGTCTGGTAATTTGTGGCAACATCAGTAACTTGAATTCCTAGAGGAAGGAGGAGTGGCACAGCAAAAGCAGTAGCTGTCTCCTGCTGGTGAGGCTGTACCATCTACTTTTCCATGACAACAGTATTCTCACAAGTCTGGTTTCCTAGTGTGATCCTGGCCGTGGTCCAGAATGTTGCTGCCCTAGTTTCTGTTTTATTTTCCAAGCCTAGTTCTGTGACTATCAGTTTCCCTGGAGCTACCTGGTCCTTCGTGTAAATGAGCCAAAGTCAGTTTCTATTGCTGGAAACTTAACAAACTTCACATTTCTTATGATCTTCTTATAACGCCACCTGCCACAACCCAGATTCTCATCTTTATTTTAAAAATACAGCTTAGACAACAAGTGTTTCTAAGTGAGAACATGATAAGCATTTTGGGTGGAGTTATCTTTCCTTGTGCAGTACTTTCTCCTCCATTTCCAGATGATTAGCAGCCTTGATCTCTCTGTGTGTGTTTTTTTTTTTTTTTTTTTTTTTTTTTGAGATGGAGTCTCGCTCTGTCGCCCAGGCTGGAGTGCAGTGGCACAATCTCGGCTCACTGCAAGCTCCGCCTCCCAGGTTCACGCCATTCTCCTGCCTCAGCCTCCCAAGTAACTGGGACTACAGGCGCCCGGCTAATTTTTTGTATTTTGTATTTTTAGTAGAGATGGGGTCTCACCTTGTTAGCCAGAATGGTCTCAATCTCCTGACCTCATGATCCTCCTGCCTCAGGGATCATGAGGGATTACAGGCGTGAGCCTGGGATTACAGGGGTGAGCCACCACGCCTGGCCCTGATCTCTTTTTTTAAATGCCAGTAGGATTCCCTTAGTCACTGTGAAAAATAAAACACCCTCACACATTGCTACTCACTCTAGGGAGATGGGGGGAGATACCACACACTCATGAGAACAACTGGATGAGATTATTGATAAGATGTCTTTCAGGTCTGGAGTTCTAGGAGTCTGTCATTTTCTTATTTCTTAATATTTAATGAGCTTTGCTAGGCTCACTGAGTTTTTAAAATATATTTTCAAAAAGATACATGTGCTTCCAGCTTCTGGTAATAGAGAAATAGCTCTTTTCAGATGAATTTATCTGTGGGTTACTACTACACTCTGGTAAAATATAAGAAACCTTAAGGTACTAGAGAGAAATCAAAAGCAGACAGATATTGGACACCTGTGTATATGTGGAAGAAGGAATTATCACCAGATAAATTTTCTGGTTTTTACAGCTTTTTGCCTGGGAGTAGGCCACAGTCAGCACCAACAGAATGATCAAAACTTGGTCACAAACTTGCAGTCTTACTGGTGTGAAGAACTACAAGATAGAGTTTGAGGCAAACTTAGCAGTTGGAAAGTGAGAGCAGGAATCTTGGAAAGGAGAGAGGCAGAGAAGGGAAGCCCCAAATTCTGTGCACAAACTGTGCCCAAATCTCTAGCTGACCCCTGAAACATACATGCATAGGACAGACTCAAAGTAGCCCAAATAAGAACTGAACCAAGATATTTGATGCTGCCCACTAGAGAGGTGGCAGAGTTTGGAATTTGACTCCAACTAAATTAACTACCTGCTTAAAAAACTCAGTACTCTTCAAAGGAACATAGCAAAATCCAGAGTTTCTACACATTGTGTACTATACAATTTGCAGGATAAGGTAGGCATATGAAGAAATGGGAAAGTGCAACCAAAACTCAAGAGGAAGACAATCAGTAGAGACAATGACCTGGATGACCCAGATATTAGAATTTACAAAGATTTTAAAACAACTATTATAATTGTGCTCAAGGACTTAAAGGAAAATATGCACGTAAAGAATGAACTAATAGGAAATGCAAGCAGAGAAATACAGATTGTGAAAAAAGTAATTCTAGACTATGAAATTTTAGAACTGAAAAATCAGATACTTGAAATTGTAAAAAAAAAAAAAAAATTAGTGAATAGGCTTAACTTTTGGAAATGAACATAAGTAGAAGTCAGTGACAGTTGAAGATAGACAGAAATTATCCTATCTGAAAAACAGGGAGAAGAAAAAGCCTCAGTTACCAATTAAATGATATTAAAAGGTCTAATATACATGAAGTTAGAGTTCTAGAAGGAGAGGGGACAGAGCATGGGACAAACTATATTAAAAGGAAATAATGGCTTAAAATTTATCAAATTTGGTAAAAACCATAATTTTACAGATTTATAACATTTGATAAATCTCAACCTGGATAAATACAAAGGAGGTCACAGCTATACATATCATTGATCAATGACATGCAATAGATATATAGTGTGAACCAAGAATGAAAGCCACATACCTAATATAAAATTTTCCACCAGCCACATTAAAAAAGTAAACAGAAGCAAATAAATTAACTTTAATAATATATTTTCTTTGACCCAGTATGTCCAAATATTATTTCCACATGAAATCAATATAAAATTGTTATTGGGATAACTTGCATATATGTTTGTGTATGTACGTATATGTTGGTATGTGTGTGTATATATGTTTTTAAGTAAATCACCTGGTATGTATTTTATACAGATAACATATCTCAATTCAGAAGAGCCACATATCATGTACTTAGTAGCCACATATAGCTAGCTGGTCTCTACCATATTGGGGAAAGTCATAGAGAAATCACAGAAACCAAAGATTTGAAAGCAGGCTGAAAAAAACTGTACTATATATAGAGAATCAATATTTGAATGACCATTGGCTTCTCATTAGAAACGACAAAGACCTGAAGCAATAGAATGACATTTTACATGCTGAAAGAGAGAGAGAGAAAAAAACCAACCCCGAATTCTATATCCAATGAAAATACTCTTCAAGAATCAAGATGAAATAAAGGCATTTTCAGATAAAATAAAATTAAGCTAATTCATTGCCAGCAGGCCTGTACTATAAGATACACTAAAAAGGAAGTTATGTAAGTTAAAAGAAAAATATACCAGAGGGAAACTCTGATTTTAGGAAGAATGAAGAGCATTAGAAATGGTAGCTATCTGGATAATTATAAAATACTTTTTTTCCCTCTTGATTTCTTTAAAATGCAGCTGACTGCTTAAAGCAAAATACTACTATTGTATTATAGGAGGGAGTTTACAATGTAGGCAGTTATAATGTAAATAACAACCATGAAGATAGAATTTATTTACATCTGAACTGGAAAAGCTCTATCTTTTTATCTGGAAAAGCTCTATATTTTTCTCTGGAAATTCTTAGATGTCTATTTTTTTGACTCTTGGCCAAAACAAGATAAAGGCAGCATTTTTTTTTTTTTTTTTTCCGAGACAGAGTCTCGCTCTGTTGCCCCGGCTGAAGTGAAGTGGTGTGATCTTGGCTCACTGCAGCTTCCCTGGGTTCAAACAATTCTCATGTCTCAGCCTCCTGAGTAGCTGAGACTACAGGTGCATGCAACAAGCCTGGCTAATTTTCTGTATTTTTAGTAGAGATGAGGTTTCACCATGTTGCCCAGGCTGGTCCTGAACTGTTGAGCTCAGGCAGTCCACCCACCTTGGCCTACCAAAGTGCTAGGGTTACAGGTGTGAGCCACCGAACACAGCCATCAGCTTGTGTGAGTTTGTTGTTGTTTTGTTTTTTCAGAAGGAGTTTTGCTCTGTCTCAAGTGATTCTCCTGCCTCAGCCTCCCGAGTAGCTGGGATTACAGGCATGCGCCACCACTTCTGGCAAATTTTTGTACTTTTTTTTTTTTTTTTTTTTAGTAGAGACGGGGTTTCACTGTGTTGGCCAGGAAGGTCTTGAACTCCTGACCTCAGGCGATCCACCTGCCTCCGCCTCCCAAAGTGCTGGGATTACAGGCGTGAGCCACTATGCCCAGCCTGGCTTGTGTATTTTTAAGATCTCAATGCCAGTGGCTACTCGTGGTAAGCTTCCTTACTGATGGCTTGCAACTGGCCTAAAAGATTTGACAGGACTTGCTTGATTACATAAAATGCGCCTGCTGAGAGTTCCTCCTTCGAGCTCTCCGACACCAAGATTCTTCACACAGATCCAGAGTCATGGCATGGTCTGTGCAAATAAGGGAGGCTGTACATGGAGTGTCTCTTGGCTTTCTAGTGCTTCCCTGAACTCTCTCTCTTGCTGTGTTGTACCCTTTGCCTTTAAATAAAAACCTTAACATGAATATGCTCAGTGAAGTTCGGTGAGTGCCGTCAACTCTCTGAACTGGGAAAATCTTTGTCACAACTATAGCATAAAGAAGAGTGGTGATGTCCTCTATACTTGCAAGATTCTTGCATTCTATGTGAAACGATATATTAGCTCTAAATAGGTGATGAGTAACCAAAAATGTGTATTGTAATTATTCAAGTAATCACTAAAAATACAAAGAGGTCTAACTAAAAAGTCAACATATAAATTAAAATAGGCTGGGTGTAGTGGCTCATGCCTGTAAGTCCAACATTTTGGGAGGCCGAGGCAGGTGGGCCATGAGGTCAAGAGATCGAGACCATCCTGGCCAACACGGTGAAACCCCGTCTCTACTAAAAATACAAAAATTAGCTGGTGGCACACGCCTGTAGTCCCAGCTACTCAGGAGGCTGAGGCAGGAGAATTGCTTGAACCTGGGAGGCAGAGGTTGCAATGAGCTGAGATCGTGCCACTGCACTGTGGCCCGGCGACAGAGCGAGACTCTCTCTCAAAAAATATATATAAATATAGTAAAGTGGAATTTAAGAAAATTCAAAGCAAAGGAACACACAAACATACATACACACAATCTCCCTAAGTGTAAAAAACAAAACTGTAAGCCTAATGATAGGGTATAAAGTAATAAGTTGAAGATTGCTTTTCTGCCCCTCTCCACAAATATCAAAGAATAACGAGGGTGACAGCTTGTATTCTTCCAGATAGTTTTGTATGCATCATATATGTATATACAGATGTAGAGTTTTTCAACAAATATAGATTCTTTTGTGGCTGGTTTTTTCATATGAATCAATAATATATCAAGGTCAAATTCCAGTGTCATAGAGATCTACCTCATTCTATTTAATGGCTGCATAACATTTCATGGCATCAATATACTATAATTTGCTTCTCCATTCCCTTATTGATAGATATGTAGGTGGTCTTCAATTGTTCACATTGTATTTCTTTCTTACTGCTGCTGTAACAAATTACCACAAATGCAGCATCTTAAAACAGCATAAATGTATTCTTTTATAGTTCTGGAAGTCAGAAGTCTGAATTCAGTTTTGCTGGCTTGAGGTCAGGCTGTCGGCAGGGCTGGGTCCTTCTAGAGGCTCTCAGGGGAAAGTCTATTTTCTTGCCCTTTTCACCGTCTAGTGTTTCTCTGCAGCCCTTGGCTTGTGGCCCTTTCATCCGTCTTCCAAGCATAGCACTCCACTCTCTGCTCCTGTCATCACATCACCTTCTCTTGAGAAAGATCCCAGGCTGGTATTTACACTCCATGTTGGCAGGAACTTTGCCTGTCTTCCCCTCCTCCCACTGCATGTGGCATGTGTCATTGTTCCCAGTGAGTACTCCATAAATACTTGTTTAACTAAATAGCTAATGGATGGTTCCAAAAACTACATGAACAGTTGATGTGAAATACTTAGAATCCTGGGGTTTTCTGTCCATCCCACTGTCACTTTCTTACTGTGTCTTCCGTTGAAGAAGACGGTCCTGGGTGAGCAGGAGTGCGTTTGCCATTACAGGAGTCCGTGACGTTCAGGGATGTGGCCGTGTTCTTCAGCCAGGACGAGTGGTTGCACCTGGGCTCTGCCCAGAGAGCCTTGTACCGGGAGGTGATGCTGGAGAACTACAGCAGCCTGGTCTCGCTGGGTAAGAATTTTTGCCTATGATGAAGAATCTGTTACAGGAACGCCTCACAGATCCATCTTTGGGGTTCCGAGCCTGTAGTTTTTCACCCTAGTGAGCCCCTCGGAAAGGTTGAATTACTGTAGAGTTGAAAGTGTGCATTCCTGTTGTGATGCCCTTCTTGCTATTTGTTTCTCTACCCTCCACTCTCCCTCACATCCCACCGCCAATCAGTTTCCTCCTTGGAGTAGGCCAGTGAGTAGATCCCAGTTTAGATTCCGAAAAACATATAGGGACCCCCCATCTTAGAGGCACTCATTGCCAGGGCCCTATAATGTTTCTGAACGGAGACCTTCCCCACCCATTGACAGCTCCAGTGCCCCTGAGAAGTGTTAGTGCTGCCTTGTCTGCCTCTCAGGCCTTGCGTCCTTTGCTGTGTCAGTTCAGAGTGAGTAGTATGTGAGTTCTTGGATTGCTCTTCATGCTATTTGTTCAAGCTTCCTTTCCTTCCTCATGAGCAGGGATTCCATTTTCAATGCCAAAGTTGATTCATCAGTTGCAACAAGGAGAAGATCCCTGCTTGGTGGAAAGAGAAGTCCCTTCAGATACCTGTCTAGGTAAGTGAGAGGCTGGAAAATGGGCACAAGAGATTCTTTATAGACAAGTAGGTCACAAAGAGGCAGTTCTTGGGAAACTCTTGGAAATACTGAGTTCTATTGAGATGCTCAGGCCAGGTGTATTTTATTTGAGTTGTATAGGTTAAAGTACACACAATTACCTAATTGCAGTTATCTAATGTTAACCTATTTTCTGTCATGGATTGATGAAATCAGGTTTCAACAGAGAGTAGTTTGGAGTCACCTCAAAGTAAATCTTTTCACCCAGAATCAAAACTGAGCTTGGGGCTTGGACATATTTCAGGACTTTAAGACATATTGACTTCAAATCTCCTGCAGGTTTTCATTATTCTCAAGAGATTCCTACAAAGAGAGTGAGTGCAGTCTTTTGGTTGCAGCTTATTAGAAGAAATGAATATGTCTCTCTTTGTGATAAAATAAAAAGGGGAAAATACAAAGAAAGGTAATATGAAAAAAACTGTTATTCTTCCAATCACCAGGGGTAGATTGTTGCACATGGGCAATTTACTCCATATTTTCCTCTTTCTTATAATGAGCATCTGAAACTTCAGTCACGTAGAATCGTCACAGTCATGCTGCAGGGTTGTTGTAATTTTCAAAACCTGAATGTCCCCCACTTCTTTTTTTTTTTTTTTTTTTTTTTTGAGATGATTCTCTGTCACCCAGGCTGCAGTGCAGGGTGTGATCACAGCTCACTGCTCTGTCACCCAGGCTGGAGTGCAGTGGTGTGATCACAGCTCACTGCTCTGTCACCTATGCTGGAGTGCAGGGTGTGATCACAGCTCACTGCTCTGTCACCCAGGCTGGAGTGCAGTGGTGTGATCACAGCTTACTGAACTCTCTGCCTCCCAGGCTCAAGCGATCCTTTCACCTCAGCCTCCTGAGTAGCTGGGACCACAGGTGCGTGCCACCACACCTAGCTAATTTGTTGTATTTTTGGTAGAGACGGGGTTTCACCATGTTGTCCAGGCTGGTCTCAAACTCCTGAGCTCAGGTGATCCACCTGCCTCAGCCTCCCGAAGTGCTGGGATTACAGGTGTGAGCCACTGTGCCCAGCCTTCCTCTTTTTAACAGACTGTTTCCCCCTTCGCAGACTACGATATAAAATCAGTCACATGAAATAAAGAAATTTAAGAAAACCAATCCAAATATTTAAAAAATTATTGGGTGTGGAGTTTCAGAGAGAACATGGGGAGATAATACAATGAAAGGGACATGTGAGTAAGAAGGAGAACGTAGGCTGCCTGCTTCATTGCCTGGTATATGCAGAGTGGAAAACGATGACAGAGTGGAGTATCCCATGGAATTCAACGTGGGCTTCTCATTTGGCATTTTTCTGTATCCTCATATCTTCTACCCAGCCTGTTCTTCTGCATCTAACTTTACCTGGGTGGAATCACTTCATTTTCATTGTTAATTTGTCCTGTGTATTCTCCCATGCCATTCCGTAACCCATTCACCCCACTTTTCCTTTATCCCATCCTGTTCTTCCCAAGATCCAGGTCAGCATTTGAAATCTGATTGTACACTCTGCTTTTACATATACTGTTACCAGTTTTATTGTCTCACTGATACATCAGTTTGTTTCTTCCAGCAGAGGAGACATTAATTCTTCTGATTCATTTTAGGTTTCAAGACTTGGCCTGAAACAGAAGCATTGCCTCATAGACAGGACGTTTTTGTAGAGGAAACATCTCAGGGAATGATAAAGGAAGAATCCATTAAGGATGGTCACTGGGACGTTAACTCTGAAGAAGCTGTGGAATTTGAGAGCAGGATAGAAGAAGAGCAAGAGAAGAAACCTCTCAGGCAAATGATAGTCTCGCATGATGAAACCATCAGTGAAGATGGAAACCACACGAGTCTTGAATTGGAGAAAAGCTTATTTATAAATACAGCTCTCGTCGCACAACAGAGTGTTCCTATAGAAAGGATACCCAATATGTATTATACATTTGGGGAAGATTTTAAACAGAATTTTGATCTCATGAAATGCTTCCAAATTTACCCAGGAGGAAAACCTCACATCTGTAATGAATGTGGGAAGAGCTTCAAGCAGAATCTTCATCTTATTGAACATCAGAGAATTCATACAGGTGAGAAACCCTACAAATGTAATGAGTGTGAAAAAACCTTCAGCCACAGATCATCCCTTCTTTCTCATCAGAGAATTCATACTGGAGAGAAACCTTACAAGTGTAATGAGTGTGAGAAAGCATTTAGCAACAGTTCAACCCTCATCAAACATCTGAGAGTGCACACCGGAGAGAAACCGTATCGATGTCGGGAGTGTGGGAAAGCCTTTAGCCAGTGTTCAACCCTCACTGTACATCAGAGAATTCATACTGGAGAGAAACTCTATAAATGTGGTGAATGTGAGAAGGCCTTCAACTGCAGAGCAAAACTTCACAGGCATCAAAGAATCCATACAGGCGAGAAACCCTATAAATGTAGTGAGTGTGGGAAAGGTTACAGCCAGTTTACCTCTCTGGCTGAACATCAGAGGCTTCATACTGGAGAACAGCTGTATAAATGCCTGGAATGTGGGAGAACCTTCACACGTATTGCAACCCTTATTGAACATCAGCGCATTCACACTGGACAAAAACCTTATCAATGCAATGAATGTGAGAAAGCCTTCAACCAGTATTCATCCTTTAATGAACATCGGAAAATTCATACTGGGGAAAAACTTTATACATGTGAGGAATGTGGGAAAGCCTTTGGTTGCAAATCTAACCTTTACAGGCATCAGAGAATTCACACCGGAGAGAAGCCGTATCAGTGTAATCAGTGTGGAAAGGCGTTCAGCCAGTATTCATTTTTGACGGAACATGAGAGGATCCACACTGGGGAGAAACTGTATAAATGTATGGAATGTGGGAAAGCCTACAGTTACAGATCAAACCTTTGTAGACACAAAAAAGTTCACACTAAAGAGAAACTCTATAAATGGAAGGAATATGGGAAACCATTAATCTGCAGCTCCTCACTCACTCAGTATCAGAGATTTCTTAGAGGAGATAAGGCCTATGAGGCTTAGTTCATCTCTCAAGTAATCCAGGACTTCTCATTGGGGAATAAGGAGAATAATCAATAGGGTACAAACTCCTAATAGATTTGTCTTTTTTACTTCTCCTGAAGGAAATATGTTAGTTGCCACTAAGTAATGATAAAATTGATCAGTGAAATTATGAAGAGCACTGACTTGCTAAGTTTTAAAAGAACCATAAATTTGAAGGTTTCTAAAAACCTATGAATATTTAATTGACAGAAAAAATGTAAAAGGCCTAACTTTTAAAAAATCATGAAAAATAGTTAAATATACATTTTGTTTCTCTCATAAGACCATATTCCCTTTATAAGAGTAAGCTTCAATGTGTGAATTTTCTTTTAAAAACAGTCACTGAGTTATTAATAATGTAAATAAGTGTGTGGCCTTCTTTAAAAGAGCCAGCCAACATAGGAAGCGCTTATTTTCATAAAGGGAAGCTAAACATAAAAAGGAATTATTTAAATTTAACTTTTCACGTGGAAATAATAAAGCTCTTTTTATGAGCTGTCCCACCAGCAACTGATATATGTAAACATACATATATACACATAAGCATGTGTGTGTGTGTAAATGTAAAAGTCCTTTATTAAAAAATGTAGTTTTATTAATTTAGAATTTAGTTCTTAAAATCTTGCCCAAAGGTAGACTCTCTTACTTATCTTCTGTCATTTCTTAAATTGATGTAGTTTTATATAACTGAACTGAGTACTATTATAGTACCGTAGAAGGCGGATTAACTGAAGCAGCTGGAAAGACTGTTAAGCACATACTTTGTTATCTGTTGCAGAAGGGATATATTTGGCAGAACCTGAGGCTGCATGTCTGGTAGCTCATTAGATCCAGGAGAGGTTTAATGATAGCCTTTCATTGTACTAATGAAGAACCTGAACTTAGTGAACAGAGTCAAGACTAGAATCTAGGTCTTCGGTCTGGTATTTTGTGATGATTATAGACTTATTTCCAACCTGAGGTCTCAACAGTACTATTTGTTTTGTAGCCTGGTTAGATATAGTTGCAGTAATTTAAAGTTACTGTTTTATCTATAAGGGTTTCCTCTCACCTTAATCTTAAAAATTGACTCACAACTATATTCTTTTTTCTTATGAGTCCCTAATTATGCCTGCTTTTACTATAATTGTACTTAAATCTGTAAAGCTAGCTGAGGTCCAGATAGTGTAATTGCTTTTGGATACTTCACTTATAAGATTGCCTTCTTATTACACATATTTTAGGAATTTTTTTGTGGAAAGTTATATATGAAGAGTTAATTATTAAGCATTCTTTTCATCAATTTAAATGTTTAGTTCCCCCCAGGTGTTTTTCCTCCAACCTTATATTTGACTTTCATTCAATTCACAGTTGGTATCATAAAAAAAAAATTATTCTAATACAATTAGCTAGACCTTCTGAGAAAAATATTAGAATTAAATCCAAGCAGTCAGTATATTTCTTAATTGACTGATTTTAGCTTATCAGAAAGTTATTGTTTTATGTATTTGAATACATTTACAAAGAAAATGAGGCTTTTAAACAGACCTCTATTTAACATTGTACCCAGTAGTGCTGAGCATGCTTAGTACCCAAATTTTGGTTCCTAAATGCCATTCCCCACTAACAGGAACCAGGGTTCCTTGGAGAAGTGGTTGATTCCATGTTTGGAGCAGGGGAAGTGGGTGGTGTGGCTAAAATACTTTTTTTTATTAAGAAAATAAAATAAAAAGCAAGATAGTATGTGAAGACTAATGGGGTAATGTCAGAAGGGGACAGGCGCCAAGTCGAAGGTATTTCTCACGGGCCAAATTTAGGACAACTTAAAATCAAAAAGAATAATCACTGATATTGCTGATAATGCTAAGAAGGAAAAGAAGTTCATAATGATGAAAGTAAAGAAGAAAACTCGTTATAAAATTATTTGAAGAATGTCTTCTTTTAAATGTACACAGAATGATAGATTTGGAAAAATACCATTTTACAACCCTTAATGTAATTAAATCTGGCAAAAATCAATGGTAAAACCCATTAGGTGAAAAAAATTTTGAGGAACTTTGTTTACAAGGTGTCAGAGGATCACAGATACCTATTGCAAAAGAATTGCCTTTACAATGAGATTTGGCTGTCAAACTGCATTTCCCTACTTCTGGAATAAGCCAGCATTATGTGGCTCTTGATAGGATGCAGTGTGAAGCATGTGTGATCATCCTTGATGTACTGCCAAAAATGTGTACCCCAAATTTAATTAAATCTTTTGTCTAGACTTATCTTCCTATTTAAAGGAATAGAGGAACAAGTTGAATTACACATTATGGAAATAGACAAGTCCAGAGTTGGTACAGGACAACTGGTCTGGAATTTTTAAAAAAATTTATTTTAAAATGGTTTTCTTAAATGTACTTTTTAAACACAACATGAGGAAGGTGTTAAAACTGGTGTAATAGCTCAAAAGAATAAGTATTCCAGATTTCAGGAGGAATGAAGAGGGAGATATTCAGAAATCTTCACCAGATTCCCCCCACCTTGATCATAGTGGATTAATGATGTGCTTTGTGGATGTGGTTAGTCAATGACACCAACTTGACGGATCTTTCTTTCTGCTCCACACCCCATTGAGTTATCTGGTCCCCTTGGCTGATGAAGAACCATCAGGCGAGGAGCACTGGCGTCATCCAGGGTGATGTTCTTCAAGCGACTGACCAACCGCTCAGGTCGAGGAGCTGCAACAGCCTTGGGGCCCTCACAGACTCGCCACACATTCCAGGTGCTGCACTTGCCAGTGCGCTGATTAAGAGTCACTGAGAACTCCACCTCATCTCCTGCCTGGAGCTCAAGGCCATCCTCAACTTCATTCACATGGAAAAAGAGCTTCTTGCTATCTCCTACTTCATAGTTAATGAAGCCAAACTGATCTTTCACACATTCCACTGTGGCCCTACACAGGGGTGTGAGGTTGTAAGCCATAGTTTGTGCATTTTGACCCTGGTCTGGACTTTTCAAAAAGCAAATGTAATAAAACAAAAAGTGGTCTCTTCTAGATTAAGGCAAGAGAGATAATCAAATGGAAAGTGTGATCCTTTACTAGCTTCTGATTCATTAAAAAAACCTATAAAAGACATTTGGGGGGCTATTTGGGGAAATAGGAAGATGGAATGGGTATTAGATAAATGTGGCGTGTTTGATTTTTCTAGAAGTGATAATTGAGTTACGTCGGATAATGTTCTAATTCTTAGGAGATGCATGCAGAAGTTTTTTTAAGTTTGAAAAGTCATGATGTTGGCAGCATATTTTCAAATATGTACAAAATTAGTCAACTTTTTTTTGTAGTGGATGTAGAGATGTTCATTGGTCATTTACAAAATTTTTCTATATGTGTCAATTTTTAATAAAAATTAATGCAAAAAGTGATTGGATGAAGTGATGAATCTTTCAATCAGAATTCTTCATTTATATTCTTAGGAAGTTCCTGTTTGAGAGTTAATCCTCCAGTGATGTAATTGTTGGAAATAAAGTAACTGGGTGGTACTGGGTTCCCTTTAAATGGAATGAGCATGCTCCACTTTCTCTCTCATGCTAAATGTAACTAAGGCATGGAGCAGCTGTCTGGGCACCCTCAAAAGTAATAACAGGCAGATTTGGGAAGGAAACTGGAATTTGAAAGGAGATCATTGTGGCACTCTTGGGCATTCCTGTGGCGAGGACAGAGATGGCTGAGCAGGCATCTAAACCTCAGTTAAGAACCCTTCACTCTGGTTAGAGGATCTCTGGGCCAAAAAGGTTTAGGAGAATCCCCACTGCTTTTCTTCCCTCACTATCTTCCTGCTACTTGGACCTGGAAGTGATGTATCCATGAGGTGTGTAGCAGAGAGGAGAACCTAAACCCTTGGATTTCTAACCTGAAGACCAGGAAGAGGAAGTGGCTCCTGAGAGCTGGAAGGTGTCAAGGTGGTGACAAAGATAAGGAAGCTCAAGAAAGTGATCTCATAACAGTTGTTTATGCAATCTGGGGCTCTCCCCTGGTCTATACATATATAGGTCTGACGCGATAATTGTTCGGGTCTGACACTGGGCAAAGAGAGATCCAAATAGCACTGAAAATACTTAGAAAACTGGACTGACATTAGAACCACAGCTCATAGGAGATGGATTGGAACTGGTGACCAAGACTTAATCAGTTAAATTGCCTGCTGGAAAAAATACCCTAACATTTTCTGGAAGAATTGAATACCCAGTGGCCCATAATATTCAAAATGTCCAAGATGCAATGCAGAATCACATGAAATACATAAATCAGGAAATTTTCAACAATTCAAAGGAAAGACAACAGACACCCCAAGATGACACAGATGTTGGAATTATGAGACAAAGACTTTAAAGTAGATATTGTAACAATGTTTCAGAAAGTGTGGCCATTCCAGAAATCGATGAAATGTCAAATTTTTCAGTAGGAAAATAGTAATTTGACTCACTTCTAATAGAATATGATAGAAGTGATGCGATATCACTTAAAATATTTGATTATGAAAAGGCTATGGCTTCTGCACAGGCACGCGCTCTCTTGAATCACTTGTCCTTTGGGAAGCCAGTTGCCTTATCGTGAGGACACTTAGCCTATGGAGAGTTCCACATACTAAGTAACTGAAGCCCATGGCCAACAACCAGCAACAAACTGGCCGCCTAGCAACCATGTGAGTGAGCTTAGAAGTGGATCCTTCCTTGCCTGAGCCTTCAAATAGGACTGCAGCCACAGCCAACTACGTGCCCATAACCTTATGTGAGACACTGAGTCAGAAAGACCTAGCTAAACCATTCACTTCTGGCTTCTTAACCCCCAGAAACTCTGGGTTAGTAAATGTTTTAACTGGTAGGTTTTGGGGTAATTTGTTATGCATCAACAGATAACTGATACAGAACTTAGTACTTGGAGGTGGGCAGCTGCCATAATGAAAACCCAAAATATGGGAGTGGTTTTGGAACTTGGCAGTAGGTGTTAAGTAGGCATGTGCTGGTAGAAAACTAAAGTGCTTTGAAGAAGCGATAGCAGCATCATGGTCTGACAAGGCTGTAGATGAGGACTTCCAGAAAAGTGAGGTAAATGTTATTGGAAAACTGGAGGAAGGAAGAACTTCTGTAGTGGCAGACTGAAAGTAAAACGTGTGCCTAATATGATCTCACTAGAGAGATTTCCTGGCCGAGTGTTGCAGGTGCCGTCTGGCTTCTTGATTATAGTAACATGACGAGAGATTAAAAACTATAGGAAAGACCATCAAGCAAAAAGGATCCAGGGCTTGGTGGTTTTGGAAGTAGTCTCATCAAGAGAACAGGATTTGCTAAAATTAAGAAATCACTTCTCAGCAAAGATCAAATGTAGAGAACTCCTTGGAAAACACCCTGCAATGATGAAGCTCATTATAATATTTAATAAAAATTAATAAAAAGAGTTGACAAGGATGTGGAAAAAATGGAACCTTCACACACTGCTGGTGGGAGTATAAAATGGTGCAGCCTCTTTGGAAAACAGACTGGAATTTACTTCGAAGATTAAATATAGTTACCATGTGACTTAGCAATTCCACTCCTAAATTTATACCCAAGAGAAATGAAAACAAACATTGATATACGTACATGAATGTTCATAGCAGCATTATTGATAATAGAAAGTGGAGACAACCCAATGTTCATCAACCAATGAATGAGTAGGCAAAATGTGGCACATTTGTAGAATGAAACGTTGTTTGTCAATAAAAAGAAAACACTGATAAATATGACAACATGGATCAACCTTGAAAACGTGCTGAGTGAAGGAAGCCAGTAACAAAGGACCACATATCGGATGGTTCCATTTATACGTGATTTTCCGAATCAGCAAATCTGTAGAGACAGAAAGTAGATGATTGATCTCCAAGGGCTTTAGAGGGCTGGAGAAAATGTGGGGTGACTGATAATGGATGTGGAGTTGCTTTCTGGAATAATGAAAATTTTCTAAAATCATTCTAATTATTGTGCAACTCCGAATATACTACAAGGCTTTGGATTGTACACTTTATATGGGTGGATTGCATGGTATGTGAATTCTATCTCAATTGAGTTTGTTGTAAACAACCTATTGCAAATGCTTATCTGTTAATGCCAATCTGTACTAAAATTTTATGTGGTTCATCTTTGGAAATGTTCTTTCACACTGATAGCATTGTTGGATGCTGATATCTGTCCATAAGCATATTATTTCAATTGGGCATATCCAGTGCTCAGAAGTCATTTATAGAATTTCGTTAGATTCTTTGGATGTTTGCCTTTGGGCACACTGTTACATTGCAGATTAATCAGAAGAGTTGGGTGGATCCTCCTCAGTTGTACTGTTAAGTGAATTTTGAAATATGTATATTTCTTTTGCATTTGCATTATGATCTAAAAAATGCTGCTGGAATTGGAGTTTGTGCTCAGAATCCATATGTGTGGAAAATATTTGTGAGAATGGAGATATCACTTCTTATTTTAAACTTGGACAGCATGTCAAATATATAAAGCATTTTCACATTACTTGTGATTCAAATATTAGTTGTCATTGAAGTGACTTTGCAGCAGAGTAAGCTTTGCATATAAGCTCTGATTTCCCTTGAAATTTAAGGTTGAATTCATTAAGAAACATCAAGTTTGCAGCAAAAGCTAGTTTCTAAAGGCATCTCATGTTTAATAATAGTGTTTGAACAAGGTTCTTCTCATTCAGAAAAATTTCACCCTCAGCACTGAGCTTAAAAAATTGCAAACTTTATTACTGCTAAGTCATTGAACTGCTGTGTGGCAGAGCTAGTCAGGATATTTGACTTCTATTTCTGGAAAAAAAAAAAAAGTCACAGAGCTAACAATAGTTAAGTCCATAAGAGCAAATGAAGTTCACTTTTGACATTGCTTGTTCAATAAGACAGACTTACTTATTTCCTGCATACTACCTGCTGATGAATAACCGCAGGTTTTAAACACCTTAAACTTTTGCAAGCTTTGTAAACTCGTCTAACCAAGCCTTGGAAAAAGTTCTTTAGGCCAGGCACAGTGGCTCATGCCTGTAATCCCAGCACTTTGGGAGGCCAAGGTGGGTGGATCACGAGGTCAGGAGTTCAAGATCAGCCTGGCCAACATGGCAAAACCCTGTCTCTACTAAAAATACAAAAATTAGTTGGTAGCATGTGCCTGTAATCCCAGCTACTCAGGTGGCTGAGGCATGAGAATCCCTGAAACCCAGGAGGCGGATGTTGCAGTGAGCCGAGACCATGCCACTGCACTCCAGCCTGGGCGACAAGACTCTGTCTCAAAAAAAAAAAAAAAAAGTTCTTTACGTATTTTTACTACCAGCAGTTGGGACACATTTTTGCAGATTTCACTTCGAGTTTACCAAATTAGTATTTTCTTTGAAAACATTCTTGCTTGTAGTTGGTTCCACACAATCTATTTATAGAGGCCAATTACTAAGTAATTTCAAATAATATTAACTCATCAAATCAACAAGAACTGAGCAGTATCACTAACATCATTGACTCATCAAGAGCCAAGGAAAACCACTTAAAATCATTTGCCATGTTATTTGACTATTGACATTGCTTGCTGTGTCCTCAACTCTTCAAATGACTAATGTCACTGGTCTGAAAGTGCCTCCAGATAGAAAGTCAGGAGTATTGAGGGCTCACTTTTGTTTCCCTTCACTTGGGGACTAGAGTTCTGTATTGCACGTTGTCCATTATCTGGAAAAAAAAATATTTTTTTCTAGATGTAGGGTTTCTTTTTCTTGGATAGGCTAGTCTAGTAACAGTTTCTCAATCATGGGTGGTAGTGTACATATGCAGAAATAATCCTTAAATTACAATTTTGATAAATGCTATTAAGGAAAACTACAGACTATGATAAGAGCATTCAAGAGAGATGTGTCTACCCCAGAGCATGGTATGAGGTCAGAGTGTGCTTTTGTGAGTAAGTAGCATTAGGCAGAGACCTTGGGGCAGTTGAGAAACAGGACTTGTTGCAGGCAGACAGAAGAGCACATGAGAAGGTGCTGTTCCTTTTTTCCCATTGTTTTTCACCTTTGCATTCCAGTTCCTACAGACCTATCTTCAGGCTCACGGATTCTGTCTTTGGCTCTGTCTAGTCTACTGATGAGCCCACCAAAGGCATTCTTCTTTGTTAACATTTTTCATTTCCAGGATTTTCTTTTCTTTTTTAGAGTTTCCATTTCTCTTTTTATATTACCCATCAATTCTTGCATGTTGTCTATGTATTCAATTACAGCCCTTAATATATTATTGTTATTTTAACTTCTCCATCTGATAACTCCAAAATCTGTGTCATATCTGAGTCTGATTCAGATGCTTGCTTTATCTCTTCAGACTGTATTTTTTCTTGCCTTTTAGCATGTTGTGTAATTTTTTGTTGAAAGCTGAGCATGCTGTATCTGGTAATAGGAACTGAGGTAATCAGACTTTTACTGTGAGCTTTCATGTGAATCTCTAGGAGCTAGGCTGTGCTCAATGTCTGCTGTAGCTACAGGTGCCGTAGGCGTCAGTTCCCTCTTGTTTCCTTGTGTGTGTGTGTGTGTGTGTGTCTGTGTGTGTGTGTGTGTCTGTGTTTTGTTTTGTTTGATTTATTGCTTCCCTGTTGTCTTTGGGATCCCTAAGAATTCCTTCTTAAGTGGAGTATGTTTAAGAAGAATTGCTTCTTAAGTAGAGTGTGTTTAAGAAGTATTCCTTCTTAAGTAGAGTATGTTAAGAAGAATTCCTTCTTAAGTAGAGTATGTTTAAGGAGAATTACTTCTTAAAGGCAGTCCTGCACCTCTCTTAGTTGCAATCCACTGTCATTCTTCTGGAGTCCTATTGATATAATAGTACAGTGTTGAGGAGAGGAGGTATATAATAATCTATCATCTTACGATTAAATCTCAGGTTTTTCATGGGTTTCAGTCCCTGGGCTGTGATCTTCAGAGGCATTTCTTAGCTTTTTTTCCATTCCTAGGTGAGAGGGTGGAGTTGTCTAATTGCCTTTCTCCCAGGTCAGAAAAGTTTCTAGTAAAATATTGCTCTTGAGGGCAAGCCTTTGTTTCAGAGAACACTCGGGGCATATTTCAAAATGATAACTTTCCCCAGGCATATTTCAAAATGGTTACTTTTCTCCTCCCCTGCCAGAAGCACAAAGGGATTTTTCTTTGATGTCACTGTGAGAACCTGGTGGAGTTCCTGGAGGTAAACCCCCATAAAGCTGTGGCCCCAGTCTTACTCTCAAGCCAGTCCATGATCTGCCTCCCACAATGTGTCAATCACCGTGTAAGTGTTCCTACCAGTTACTGGCTCCAGAAGCTTCTGCTCTTGGTAAGCTGATCTTGCCTGTGATTCTCTGTATCCACCTACTTCTCCAGTTTTCAGGGTGGCAATGTGTCCTGTGACCTCAACTATCTGATGGATCTAAGAGGAATCACTTAGATTTTAGGTTTTCAGTTTGTTTACTTTTTTGCTTGTTGTGAGGATGTGAGTGATGACTTCCAAGCTTTCTACATGTTTCTAAGCTGGAGCTGGAAGTCTCTCTCCTTAGCTGAGGGTTTGGAAGTGGTCAAGGGGGATATCTGATCAGTCTGCACTCCTTTCCATCAACTTCTCCTTGTAATTGGCTTAAATGCTCTGTTGTTAGACACAGCTGACATCATCTAGCTTGGGCTTTTGCTGGTAATGTCTGGGTAAACGTGGCAGACAGAGATCATCCCAAAGCAATGTGTGGGAGGAAGAAATGTATAAGCCATAAACTTCTCCAACGCCATCTTCTCATTGTAGTGTCTGGCTGCTCCAGACCTGAGCTTTGTAAAAAACAAAACAAAAAGACACAACACACACACACATACACACACACACATACACACACACCCCAAAATATTTTGCCATGGGCCAACTTGCATCAGTTCAAATCTGCTTTCTCAGGCATTCTCATAGTATTTATGTTGATTCATCATATCAATAATCCCACCTCATTTGGGAGATTCACCAGAGTTATTATGGGGAGAAAGAAACTCATGCTATTTCACCATCTTGTATAATTTTAAAACTATTGGTTTCCAAACTTTTCTTGATTTCTGGGAATAAACCTAACTTAGTGCGGCACTTCACCTTTTTATCCACAATTGGATATAGTCTACTGATATTGGGGTTAGGAATTTTGCATCCATGCAATTTTTTTGTGTTTTCCCTTCTGGTCCTTATCTAATTTTGCCATTAGAGTTATGACATCATGGAATAAACTGAGAAGTGTTTCCTTTGCCCATTATTATCTAGAAGAGTTTGTATAACAGAATTATCTACTTCATGAATGGTAACATTTGTCTACTCACATTCTGAGCCTGGTATTTTCTTTGTGGAAATATTTTAAATTTCAAATTTGATTCTTTTTATGATTACAATTGTATCAGATTTTCTATTTCTTCTTGTGTAAATTTTATTTTTCTAAGAATTTGTTCATTTTCCATTTTTTGGCATGAACTTGTTTATATTATTTTTTTCATTAACCTTCTAACTTCTATTCCATGAATTTGTTTATATTATTTTTTCATTAACCTTCTAATTTCTACTCCTTCAATAGTTAAATTCTGTTCCTTATTTCTAAAGTTTTTGCGTATGCATCTGTCTTTTATTCTTCATCAATATTACCAGAAGTTTGTAAATACTAAGTCAACTTTTGGCTTTGTTAATCCTTTCTTTATAAGTTTTTTTTAATAATTACATTACATGCTTAATGAACTTAGCTTTTTATTTCCTTCTAATTTCTTTGGTTTTGTTGTATTATATAGCTCATTAATTAATTTTATTAGCTCATTAATTAATTAATTTTCAAACTTTTAATCTAATTTTTGTATCAAGACTATAAGTACTTCTAAGCACTTCCCTGACTAAATTTCATACCATTTTATTTTTTCAGTCAGCTTTCTCAGATTGAATCACAAGTTTTGCTATATGATATTTAGTTAGGAGTATTTTCTATTTTGTTTTGGTCACATTAAAAACTTTAGTGATATGCTTATTCGTTCAGGGTGTGCATATAGGCATTTAATATGATGAATATAATTTCTCTCAAATTTTATTTCATTACAATTACAGAAAGATGAAGTATGAATATAACAACATTTCCCTAATTACTTGTGAACACACTTTCAATGATCAATGTGATATCACATCAGTGTGAAACTCTTTAATTTTTCCTATGTTTTACTTGCTTTGCTTATATTTGTTGAAATATCATTTTACACCTGCATGTAACAAAAGTTTGGGAAAAATTGGGCAGGGTTTTTGTTGTTTTCCATTTCATTTTTCTTTAATAATACACTTCTATTTATTTTTATTTCACAATTTTTAATTGGTATGTAATAATTGTACATATTTTGGGGCTACATGTGGTATTTTGATACTGTATATAATGTGCAATGATCAAATCAGGGAAATTAGGATATCCATCACCTCAAACACTTATCTTTTCTTTGTGTTGGAAATATTACAATTCTTCTCTTCCTATTTTGAAACGTACAACACATTATTGTTAACAGTAATCTTCCTGCTGTACTATTTGACTAGAATTTATTCCTTCTATTTAACTGTATTTTTGTGCCCTTAACCAACTTCTCTTCATCTTCTCCTACTCACTTCCCTTCCCAGCATCTGATAACCACCATTCTAATCTATACTTCCATGAGATCCACTTTTTTAGTTCCCACATATGAGTGAGAATGTGATATTTGTCTTTCTGTGCCTGGCTTATTTTACTTAAGATAATGACCTCCAGTTCCATACATGTTGCTGGAAATGATAAAATTTTGTTCTTTTTTATGACTGAATAATATCCCATTGTGTATATGTACCACATTTTCTTTAGCTGTTCATCCATTAGGTTAGGTTGATTCCGTATCTTGGCTATTATGAATAGTGTTGCAATAAACATGGGCATGCTGATATCTCTTCCCTATAGAGATTTCCTTTCTTTTGGATACATATCAGCAGTGGGATTGCTGGATCATATATATGGTAGTTCTATTTTTAGTTTTTGGGGAACCTCCATACCGTTTTCCATAGTGGCTGTACTACTTTACATTCCTACCAACAGAATACGAGCATTCCCCTCTTTCTGCATCTTCAATCGAATTTTTTTTTTCTGTCTTCCTGATAATGATTATTCTAACTGGAATGAGATGATATTTCATGTGCTTTTGATTTGCATTTCCCTGATGAATAGTGATGTTGAACATTTTTTCAAATACCTGTTGGCCATTTGTATGTCTTCTTTTGAGAAATTTCTATTCAGGTCTTTTGTCCATTTAAAAAATTTAATTTAATTTAATTTGTCCCTCTTCTTCTTTGTGGTGGTATTTTTCCATGATTAAATCAGATTATTTGTTTCTTTTTTCTCTATTTTGATTTGATCATTGCACATTATATACAGAATTTTTTTGTTATTGCTGTTATTAATCCTTTGTCTGATGGATAGTTTGCAAATATTTTCTCCCATTCTGTAAGTCTCTTCACTTTATTAATTATTTCCTTTGCTGTGCAGAAGTTTTTTAGATTGATGTAATCCCATTTTTGTTTTGGTTGCCTATATTTATTTTTTATTTCTTATGTATTTATTTTTTGAGACAGAGTCTCACTCTGTGACCCAGGCTGGAGTGCAGTGGGGCAATCTTGGCGCACTGCCACCTCTCCCTCCTTCAAGTGACTCTCTTTCCTCAACCTGCCAAGTAGCTGGGATTACAGGCACCCACCACAACGTCTGGCTAATTTTTGTGTTTTTAGTAGAGAGAGGGTTTCACCATGTTAGCCAGGCCGGTCTCGAAACCTGACCTCAAATGATCCACCTGCCTTGGCCTCCCAAAGTGCTGGGATTCCAGGCGTGAGCCACCATGCCCAGCCAGTTGCCTATGATTTTGAAGTCTTACCCAAAAAATCTTTGCCCAGACCAATGTCCTATAATGCTTTCTCAGTGTTTTATTTTAGTTGTTTCATAGTTTTAGGTCTTATGTTTAAATCTTTAATCCATTTTGAGTTGATCTTTGTATATGGTGAAATACGAGGATCTAGTTTTATTCTTCTATGTGTGGATATCTGGTTTTCCCAGCACCATTTATTAAGGAGACTGTCCTTTCCACAGTGTATGTTCTTGGCTTCTTTATTGAGAATCAGTTGGCTGTAGGCATGTGAATTTATTTCTGGGTTCTCTATTCTATTCCACTGGTCTGTGTATCTGTTTTTATGTCAGTACCATGCCAGTACCATGCTGTTTTGTTTACTATTGCTTTGTAGTATAATTTGAAATCAGCTACTATGATTCTTTGTTATTCTTGCTCAGGATTGTCTTAGCTATTCAGGGTCTTTTTTGGTTCCATATAAATTTTAGAATTGCTTTTTCTGTTTCTGTGGAGAATGTACTTGGTATTTTGATAAGGATTACATCTGTGGTTGCTTTGGGTAGTATAGGCATTTTAACAATGTTAATTCTTCCAATCTATGAGCATGAAATATCTTTCCATTTTTTTGTGTATCCTCCTCAGTTTCTTTCATCAGTGTTTTATAGTTTTTCTTGTAGAGATCTGTCACTTGTTTGGTTAAATTTATTCCTAGGTATTTCAGTTTCTGTAGCCATTGTAAGTGGAACTGCTTTCTTGATTTTTTTTTTCAGATTGATTGCTATAGCATATATAAACACTACTGATGTTTGTATGTTGATTTTGTATCTTGCAACTTTACTGTAAGTTCTTACGTAAGTTCTAAGAGTTTTTTGGTGGAGTCTTCAGGTTTTTTTACATATAAAATCACGTCATCTGCAAACAAGTAATTTGACTCTTTCCTTTCCAATTTGGATGCCCTGTATTTCTTTCTCTTGCCTAATTGCTCTGGCTATAATTTCCAGTACTGTATTCAATACAAATGGTGAAAGTGGGCATCCTTGTCTTATTCCATATCTTAGTAGGGAGGATTTCAGTTTTTCCCCTGTGTGGCTTAAAACATCCTATAGCTATAACAAGTTATTTTAAATAGGTACCAACCTATCTCTGATCATACAAAAAGGAAAGAAAGAAAAACCCTGTACGCATTAACTCTTTTCCCCCATTTTGAATTTTTGATGTCACAATTTGCATTTTATGTTGCCTATCTCTTAACAAATTGTAGTTATTATTTTAAATAGTTTTATCTTTTAGTCTTCTTAGTAAATATGTAAGTAGTTTACATATCACAATTATTACATTAGTATAACAATCATATTAGTGTCCTTTTCTTTTGGTTTGAAGAATCCCTTTAGCATTTTTTTTTTATAGGTCCAATCTAGTAGCAATCAATTGCCCCAGCTTTTGTTTGTCTGGGAAAGTCTTTATTCTTCCTTCATTTGTGAAAGATAGCTTTTCTGGGTATGGTATTCTTGTTTGGCATATTTTTTTCCCTCTTCAGAGTGGAAATACATCTTCCTACTCCATCCTGGCCTGTAAAGTTTCTACTGAGAAGTCTTCTGCCAGGAATATTTGATCTCTCTTATATGTTATTTCCTTCTTTTCTCTAGCTACTTTTAGAATCCCCTCTCTATGTTGGACCTTTGAGAGTTTGATTATATGTCTTGGAGTATTCTTATTTGGGTTGAATCTGATTGCTGACCTTTGGTCTTCATGTACCTGGATATTTATATATTTCTCCAGGTTTGGAAAGTTTTCTATTATTATTTCTTTAAATAAGCTTTCTACCTATTTTTCTTCCTCAGTTCCCTCTTTAAGTCCAATAATCTGAATATTTGCTGGTTTGATGTTGCCTTATAGATCCCCTAAGCTTGCTTTATTCCTTTTCATTATGTTTTCTTTCTCTCTTCTATGTATTTTCAAATAGTCTGTCTTTGAGCTCACTGATTCTTTCCTATGTTTGATTAATTCTGCTGTTGATGTTCTCTATTGAAATTTTCATAGTATTTTTCAACTCCAGGATTTCACTTTTTTTTTTTTTTTTTTTTTTTTTTGAGACAGTGTCTTGCTCTGTTGCCCAGGCTGGAGTCCAATGGCGCAATCTTGGTTCACTGCAACCTCCGCCTTCTGGGTTGAAGCAATTCTCCTGCCTCTGCCACCTGAATAGCTGGCATTATGGGCATGTGCCACCATGACCAGCTAATTTTCGTATATTTAGTAGAGACAGGGTTTCACCATGTTATCCAGGCTGGTCTCAAACTCCTGATCTCAAGTCATCCACCAGCCTCAGCCTCCCAAAGTGCTAGGATTTCAGGCGTGAGCCACCATGCCTGACCGATTTTGCATTAAAACAAAAATTTGTTTTAATCTGTTAAATTTTCTGGTACATTTCTGAATTAATCCTATGTGTTTTCATGAAGTTTGTTGAGCTATTTAGAACAGCTATTTGGAATTCTTTTTTTTTTTTTTTTTTTTTTTGAGACAGAGTCTCACCTCTGTCACCCAGGCTGGAGGGCATGGAGTACAGTGGGGCTATCTTGGCTCACTGCAGCCCCTGCCTCCTGGGTTCAAGTGATTCTCCTGCCTCAGCCTCCCGAGTAGCTGGGACTACAGGTGTGTGCCATCACGCCCAGCCAATTTTTGTATTTTTAATAGAGATGGAATTTCACCATGTTGGCCAGGATGGTCTCGATCTCCTGACCTTGTGATCCGCCCACCTCAGCCTCCCAAAGTACTGGGAATCACAGGTGTGAGCCACTACACCCAGCCTGGAATTCTTTATCTGAGACATTATACATCTTCATCACTTTAGGGTCTGCCTCTGGCACCTTGTTTTCTCTGGTTAGGTCATATTTCCTTGAATGTTTTTGAGCTTGTGGATGTGCAACAATGTCTTGCATTTAGGGACTAAATATTTATGTCTTCACAGTCTGGCCTCATTTGTGCCTGCCTTTCTGCAGAGGACCTTCCAGGGATTCTAAGCCCACTGACTATTGAGTTCCCTGAGCCTGTGACCACTGTAGCCATCTCAGCACTGGAGGATGCTCTACGCCTGGGCTTGCTGTGAGTCTCATGGGGACTTTGAGGTTAATGAAGTTTTGTGTCCCAGATGGACCTGGGGAAGACCCAAGGAACGGATGTACTGGGACTGTGTGGGAATGCTAGCCAGGGACCTGAGTCTAGAAGACTGTACTGTAGGCTCAGATGGGTGTGCCTCCTAGCAGGTCTTTGCATAGGTGGAATGGGTTCCTTACTGTAGCAAGAGGAGCTGGAGTTGAGACTGGGTTCCCTTGGAATCTGCTGTGGGACAGAGGCTGGAGAGCCCATGATGTTGACCCAGATAGGTAAGCATTTCTCAGCAGATCTCAGTACAGATGGAATAGTTCTCTGATTGCAGTGGGAGGGGCTGGAGCTGAGACTGGTTCCCCTCAGGATCTGTTGTGGGATAAGGTTGGCAAGCCTGTCAGGTCAGGGAAGCTCAGACTCCTGGGATTGAGGTATGAGTGAGTCTCCCTCTGGGTCCTTGTGTGAGCAACTCAGAGCTAGGACCTACATGGGAATGGTGAGGACTGGAGCTGAGCCACAAGGCAACTTTGAGGTTTACTTCTAAGATGGATATGAGCAGGTAGATGCCTTTCCACCAAGGCACTAGTGTATACAATTCCTTCTGGATCCTTTAACAGATGGTTTTGGTTGCAGGTTCAAAGTCAAACAGTGTGGTAGCCAAAGCCCCTTGGGGGACTGGGCCATTTTTGGGCTGGAACCCAGGAACAAGATTGGTGGAACAGCCAATTGGTATTAGTCTACACTCTCAAAATAATCCTCCAAGATCTTGGGCTCCACCAAGATTTCACAAACTCCTATCTGAATCCTGAGGCAGGGAGACTTTGGATTGTGGATAGGTGCAGAATTCTTGTTGTTGTGGGGAGATCTGAGCAGGTTACCTTCTATTCTGCCATCTTGGTGACCAGAATTTTCTAATTTTCAATTTTTTTGACCTATGATTTATTTAGAGGTATGATTTTTAAATTTCAAATATATATTTTTAGCTAAATTTTTAAATATTGATTTCTAATGTAATTACATGTAGTTAAGTTACAATAAGTAAAAAATCATTTCAATTTATTCTTCTTCTTTAATTGCCCAATATGTTGTCAGTTGTCATAAATATTTCATATGTGTTTGAAAAGAATGGGAGTTGTTTAGTTGTTGGAGGCTCAGAGATATATGTGTTTTCCTTAGATCAAACTTGTTTGTTGCATTATTCAAATTATCTATATATTATTATTTTTTCTGCTGAGCTATCAATTACTGAGAGACATGTTAAACTTTTTCCCTAGGATGGAGGTTTTGTCAATCTCCCCTTGAGGTTATGACAACTTTTAATATATTAACCAGGTTAATTGAACTTTGACATCTTTATAATATTTATTTGATGACCCTTGTCTATCCAGTAATGTTTTTTTGCCTGAAAATCAAAAGCCGTATATATACAGAATTATGGTGATATATATTAGAAACACTGTAGTTTAAATTGCTTTAGAAATAAAGAAGAAACTGCCACATTTGGGAACTTTGCTAGGAATTTAAATGCCTATTCTCTTTCACCACTAAAACTTTGTGTTACAGGTTTGTCACACATTATTGGAAATGGCACTTAGTCTAATTCCAATTGTTAGAAATAGACAATTTTATATTAAAAGTTGAAATACAGGTTCCAGAAATTTCTGATTTGATAATTCAGGCCAAACATCCTGCTGAAAACAGCTAAAAAGGCAAAAGGCTGAGCAAGGAAAAAAAAAAAAAAAACAACCTCTTGAAAGCATCAAATAGCTGAAAGGTGAGTTGGAAATTCTCAGCCAACATCAGGGAGGGGATTGGAATTCAGACAGGTGAGCCATAGCCACTAGAAAACTTAAACAATCATATGAACCAACTTGACCTGACACCCCCAGAACACTTTAGCCAATAACAGCAGGATATGCACTGTTTTCAAACACATACGAGCCATATACCAGGCCACTTATAAAGTCTCAATCATTTAAAAGGATTGAAATAACACAAAGTATGCTTTTCTGGCCACAATGATATTAAAACAAAAACAGGAAGAAAATGGGCCTGGGCATAGTGGCTCATGCCTGTAATCCCAGCACTTTGGGAGGCTAAGGTGGGCAAATCACTTGTCAGGCGTTCGAGACTAGCCTGGCAACCCCATCTCTACTAAAAATACAAAAAATTAGCCAAGTGTGGTGGCGCATGCCTGTAATCCCAGCTACTCAGGAGGCTGGGGCAGGAGAATTACTTGAACCTGGGAGGCAGAGGTTGCAATGAGCCGAGATTGCACTACTGCACTCCGGCCTGGGCAACAGAGTGAGACTCTGTCTCAACAACAACAATAACAAAAAAAAAAAAAAAAGAAGAAAGAAAGAAAGACAGAAAAGAAAGAAAATTGGGACATACCCAAGTATTTTGAAAATTAAAAACAATTTTTAAATAATCCATGAGTAGAAGAGCAAACTAACCCAAAGCAAGAAGAATATATTAAGGATGCAAATGAAAATCAGTGCAGTAGAAAATCAAAAAACAGGAGAGAAAAATCAGTGAAACAAAAAGTTGCTTCTTTGAAAAGACCAACAAGATTGAAAAACCTTTAGCTAAAGTAAAAAAAAGGTAAAAAACACAAATGCGTAAATAATGAGTGAATATGGGGATGTCATTACTGACCCTACAACAGTTGAAAGGATTATAAGGGAATACCAGGAATAATTGTATGGCAACAAATTAGACAACTCAGATGCAATGGAAATTTCTAGAAAGACACAAACTACCAAAAGTAATTCAAGAAGAAGAAATATAAAATCTTAATAGACTTATAATAAGCAAAAAAAAAAATTGAATTCATAATATAAAATCTGGCCACAAAGAAAAGCTTGGGTCAGAGGTGCTCACTGGTGGTCTATCAAACATTTGCAACAGAAGTAATATCATTTCTTCACAAACTCTTCCAGTAGAAGGAATAGGAAGGACCACTTCCAAATTTATTCTATGAGGCCAGTATTACCCTGAAACCAAAGCCAAAGACATCATGAGAAAACTACAGAATATAGGTACAAATGCCCTTAACAAAATATTAGCAAAACAACTTTAGGAACAGAGAAAGAGAATTATATACCATGACCAACTGGGATGTATCTGTGGAATGCAAGGTTGATTTAACATCTGAAAATCAATTAATATAATAGACAATATTAATAGGATAAAGGACAAAATTTATGTGATTACCTCAGTAGATACAAAAAAAGATATTTGATAAAATCCAATACCCATTCATGATAAAAAAAAAAAAAACTCTCAATAAATTAGGAATAGAAGGCACCTTCCTCAATCTAATGAAGTGTATCTATAAGACGCTTACAGCTAACATCATACTTAAATGGTGAAATACTGGATGCTTTTCCCATAAAATGAGGAATAAGGCAAGCAGGTGTGCTCTTGCCATTTCTAGTCAGCATTGTAGGGAAGTTCTAGCCAGTCCAATAATAAAAAAGAAGGCAGTCTAGATCGAAAAAAGATAAATAAAACTATATTTATTCACAAATATGAAGAAAATACCAGGACGGGCACGTGGTTCATGCCAGTGGTACCAGCACTTTGGGAGGCCAAGGTAGATGGATCGCTTGAGTCCAGGAGTTTGAGACAAACCTGGGCAACATACAAAACCCTGTGTCTACAAAAATAAAACAAAACCAAAATAGCCAGGCATGGTGGCATGCACCTGTAGTCCCAGCTACTTGGGAGGCTGGGGAGGGAGGACTGCTTGTGTCCAGGAGGTCGAGGCTGCAGTAAGCTGTAATCATGCCACTGCATTTCAGCGTAGGCAACAGAGTGAGACCTTGTCTCAAAAGGAAAAGAAAAGAAAATACTGAGGAATCCATTAAAAAAAAAAAAAAAAACCCCAGCTACTAGAATAAACATGTTGAGTACATTTGAGGACCCAGGATTAAGACACAAAAAGCAACTGTACTTCGCTATACTAGCAATGACCAATATGAAAATGAAATTAATAAAACTAATCCATCAAAGAGAATAAAATGCTTAGGAGTAAACTTAACAAAAATGTGTAAGACATCTATGTTGAAAACTACAAAACACTTCCTGAGAGATATTAAAGAAAATCTAAATAAATCGAAAGACATTTCATGTTCATAGACTGGAAGACACAATATTGTTACGTATCAGTTGTTCCCCGATTGATCTAATAAATTCAGTGTGACTTTTCTCACATTCCAGTAGGCCTTCTTGCAGAACTGACGAGATGACTTAAATACTCATATGGAAGTGCAAAAGACCCCAAAGAGGCCAAACAATTTAGAAAAATAACAACGTTAAAGGACTTCATACTCCCTGATTTCAAAGCTTGCTAAAAGTTACAGTAATCAAGATAGTTGTGACATGAATGCAAGGAAAGATGTAGATCAATGGAACAGAACTGATTTAAAAATAGTTCTTCATTTGTGATCACTTGATTTTTATCAACATATCAAGGAAATTTTATAGGGAAAAGAGCCTTTTCAACAAATGATGTTTGTTTTCAAGAAATTATGCAACAAAATGACAATCGGATAAAGATGAATTTAGACCTTCATGCCACAACATACATAAAAATTAAATCAAAATGGACGATTGGCCTAAACATAAGAGCTAAAACGATTATGCTTTTAGAAAAACAAGGAAATCTTCATGGCCTTCAGCAATTTCTTGGCAAAAGGGTAGTTTTATCAACACACAGCTATACCACGTTTGGACATCCAGATGCAAAAAGATCAACGTGTATCCAAACTTCACTTTAGATACAAAAATTAACTCAAAATACAGACAGAAATGTAAAACCTAGGAATATAAAACTTCCAGAACAAAACATAGAAGAAAACCTTTGTGACCTTAGGTTGGGTGAAGAGTTCTTGGATACAATATGAAACACACAGTCTATAATAGAACAAATTGATAAACTGAACTCTAGTAAAATTAAAAACTTCTGCTCTTCAGAAGACACTGTTAAGAGAATGAAAAAATAATAAAAATACAAGCCACAAACTGGGAGAAAATATTTGCAAAGCATATTTTTGGTAAATTACTCATAATATATAAAGAACTCTCCAAACTAAACAAGAAAATTTTAAAAACCTAATAAAAATTTGGCAAGGTTTCACAGATGCCTCACCATATATGCACATATACATGACAAATAAGGGCATGAAAAGACGTGTCCATCAACTGGTAAATAAACAAATTAAATATATCTGTACAATGGACTACTCCTCAGTAATAAAAGGGAATGAACTATTGATGTACTCAATAACATGTATGAATCTAAAACATTATGCTGACTGAAAGCAGAGAGTAGATACTGTTTAATTTCATTTTATGAAACTCAAACGAGAGACTTGTGGCTGCCTGGGGATAGGAATGAAGGGGAGAAGATTACAAAGGAGCAGAAAGAAATTTGGGGGGCGATGGATAGGTTCTCTTTTTTTTTTTTTTTTTGAGACAGAATCTTGCTCTGTCGTCCAGGCTGGAAAGCAGTGGTGCGATCTCAGCTCACTGCTGCAACTTGCACCTCCTGGATTCAAGCAGTTCTCCGTGCCTCAGCCTCCCGAGTAGCTAGGATTATAGGCACCCGTCATCTTTTAGTGAGAGGTTGCATGATATAACTTCTCCTTAACTTTCAAATTTTCTGTATCCTATGTGCTCTATTTGAGCTTTGTAGACATATCAGTTTTAATATAGCCCAACATTTTAATCCTTTAATTGGACCATTTGGTTCATTATCTCTAATGCCATCCCTGCGGCCAGCACCCTCTGGCTGCCTTCTGTGCTCTCCGTTCCTCCTGACCGTTCTGTGTTGTTTCTCCTCTTCTTTCTCTCCTTCCTTTGGATTGGCTGCTTTTTTCCCCATTCCATTTTAACCTTCTGTTAGTTTTGAAGCCACGTACTGTTTTTATTTCATTGTGGATGAATAAAGAATAATTTATAGAAAAATGAAATTAAAAAGCAAATATACATAAAATGCATACCCAATTTTTAAAAATAGTTTTGAGGTATAATTGACATCTAATAAACTGCACATATTTGGGTATATACATTGACAAATTTTGAAACATGTATATAAGTGGGAAACCATCATCACAATCAAGACAAAGAACCGACCAGGCATGGTGGCTCATGCCTGTAATCCCAGCACTTTGGGAGGCCAAGGCAGGTGGATTACTTGAGGCCAGGAGTTCGAGACCAGCTTGCCTAACGTGGTGAAACTCCATCTCTACTAAAAATACAAAAATTAGCTAGGCATCGTGGTGGGCACCTGTAATCCCAGCTACACTGGAGGCTGAGGCACGAGAATCCCTTGACCCAGGAGGCAGAGGTTGCAGTGAGCTGAGACCGTGCCAGGCACTCCAGCCTGGGCAACAGAGCCAGACTCGGTCTCAAAAATAAATAAATAATAAATAAATAAATAAATAAATAAATAAGAAGGGTAAAAATGGACAAAACTGCAATTGAAATGTGAGAAATAGTAAAATCCATGATCAGTGGAATCTACTGAAACAACCTTCTGGCTGGGTGCGGTGGCTCATGCCTGTAATCCCAGCCCTTTGGGAGGCCAAGGCGGGCTGATCACCTGAGGTCAGGAGTTCAAGACCAGCCTGGCCAATGTGGCAAAACCCCATCTCTACTAAAAATACAAAAATTAGCTGAGCGTGGTGGCGCGTGCCTGTAATCCAAGCTACTCAGGAGGCGGAGGCAGGAGAATTGCTTAAACTCAGGAGGTGGAGGTTGCAGTGAGCCAAGATGGCGCTATTGCACTCCAGCCTGGGCGACAAGAGCGAAACTCCCTCCAGAAAAACAAACAACAACAACAACAAAGCAAACAAACAAAAAAACTTAACTTTCTATCAAACTGGTAGAACAAGAAGACAACAAAATCAAGATACAAAGTATTTCAATAACAAATCAACAAATTTGACATCATGGGCATGTATAGATAATATCCCCAACAACTGCCAATTCCCTGTTCTTTTGGAATGCATGGGAATACTTACAAAAATTGGGACAGAAGAAATCTCCTCTGCCCTCCTACCCCTGCTTCTCCCTTTACCTGCTGATAGCAACAAAGGCCGGAGATAAGGGAGTTTTCTTTAGAAGTAGAACACGAAGTATAAGTTGGGTGACCAAATTTAACAAATAACAACACAGGATTCTCAGTTAAATTTGCATTTCAGAGAAACAAAAAATAATTTCTTAGTATAACTATGTCCCATTTTCCTGCTTAAAAAAAGTGTGTGTGTGTTGTTTCTCTGAAATTCAAATTTAACTGTGCATCTAGTATTTTTTCTGGAAACCCTAATCATAGGAGAGAAGGGATTGTCATCAGGGAGGAGATGTCTGGAGACCCTTCATCTCTTCCCTGAACTAAAGGTTTGGTTGGGGCCCTTGGCTCAGTCATGTGACGTAGAGAGCCGATCCATGGGGAGCTAGGAGAGGGAACCTTTCTTCGGGGTGCCTTCTGCCCTTTGCATGGTTCTCCCTTCAGCAGCCATGGCTCAGTGCTCCCCAGTGCCCTGACCTCTCGGCCTTGTGAAGGCAGCACATCCTTCCATTCCACCCACGTTCCAGCCAGGCACGGGCACAAGTGTAATCAAGACAACAACAAACGCAGGCATGATTTGCAAAAACACAGACATTTTAACTTTAATAAGTTATAAAAGTAAGGAGTCAAATTTTACATTACAGAACGAAAATGTATTGATTGCTGTATCGGTAAGCCAGAATTTTGTGATCTGAGTTCAGCACCTTGATTCAGTATGGCGGCTACCTGTCATACAGGAGGGAGGAGGAATGTAATGCTTCATCTGCTAAGATGTTGCTATTGAGCACCATTTATATACTCAAAACAAACAGAAAAACCTTAAAATACAAACGAAAGGCTTATACATGAAATTCCATGGGTTTTCCAAAAGGAGTAAATCAGAGAACTGGGTCCCACAAACCTAACACGAGTCTGCCCACTAATGAGAAGTGTGTCAGGGACACTGTTGCAGATTTTCTAGTGCAGCGGAAGGTCTGAGTCTCATCATGCGGTTAGAAACTCAGCTGGAAGACATCTGTCTGCCTCCTCTGGGCGTCAGGAGCCTCTCAGATGCAGAAGCTGGCTTGCGAAGATCAAGACTGTCACTGAGCCGGTTCTCCGAGTGGTCCCCAGCTCAGAGGAGACTTGCATCGTTTCTCAGAGCCCGGTCAACGTTGCCATTCCTTGGACGGAGAGACTTCTGAGGACCATCCGGCTCTAGAGGACTCTTCTGATACATGGCTCAAGGATTGAGGATGGCATATAGGGTCATGGCTGTCAGTCCCAGAGGGCACCTTGCTCCCTTCAGCAGAAGACAGATGCCCAGGGAATGCCCCAGCTGGGCCTCTTCCCAAAGGCTTCCAGCCTTAAGCCAGGAAGCCCTGCTCTGCTGAGATCTGGGAATGGAGTGTTCCCATCCAGAGGCCTGTAGGCTGGGTAAACCGAGTCCCACTGTCTGCCTAGTGTTAGTCCTGAATTTCCTCCGTATCCTAGGACAGACCCAAGTAAGAACCGCCCAGTTCTTCAGCCTGTGAATAGCACCAACTGTCCTGGGTTCAACCAACAATGCAAAGCCTCGGGCTCCATTTCCTAATTATAGAGGCAGGATTGCACACATGCCCTAAACCACATGTTCTTAAGGAAGGGGTACTATATGAGATACTCAGAAAGGTTTTCTCCAGTTTGGTTCTCCAGGAGACACAGGGACAGTGCGCAGCATGTGTGGGATGCAGTGACGGAGGGCGGGAGGCTAGCCATCGAGGTGGAGACTGAAGCATCAGCCCAGATTCTGTCCTTGCTGGTTCCTACATCGTCATTTTGTCCCTTGGATCATACACACAGACCCACCCACACATGTGCAGCCTCAGACAAACATATTTAGCACCTCAAAACTCAGTAGAAGGTAGGCACTATGCTATCATCCTGAGCCTCATCCGTATAATGGGGAAATAAACAAGAACAAATTCTCGAAGAATGAGGATTGGTGAGAGTACACAGCCTCTAGAAGTTTCTTAAACAGGAAAAGCTTAAGAATTATGTCAGGCTAAGCCCAGCTAAGGAGCTAATGTGCCCCTGGGTCTTGTAATCCTGGAAAGTTTAAGCTTCACTTTCATAAAATACCAATGCGGTGAGAGGTAAAACCGAGCCACTCTTCTCCCATTCGCCCCCACTCCCTTCTTCCTATTTCTCTCTTACTTGCATCTTGCTCACAAAGCACCATGCTCTGGAAAACAGGAGCTATGAAAGTTTTCAAGGAGCAAAAGATAATGTAAGCTCTCCCCATCTCCCACCCTTTGCCCCCATCAGAGGCCACATTTTGCAGGTCACTGCTGGGGTCTGGAGATTCTAAGAGACAGAGGCGAGAGTGGGGCAGGGCTGGACAGGGAAAGCCCATTCCCAGCAAGCAAGCAAAGCCCACAAAGCCCAGGATCCCAGAATCCGTAGGCTTGGCCATAGGGAGATTCCAGGCCCTTGAACTGCTCACCGAACCTTCCCAGTGGAGCACGTGCCTCCCTCATCCTTCTCAGGTACTTGGGGAGGGAAGAGGCTCTCTGGGGAGCCCTGAAGCCAAGGTGGCTAGGGAAGAATGCAGGAGCTCTTCCCCAGAGCCTGGAAGGCAGCCAGCAAGGCCAGGACTAGTGGACAGGGGAGAGGCCTGGGAGGACACCCCACTGTTTTCTTGGCACGGACCCTGTTTAGACCTATCCTTATGTCCCGTTACAGGATCCCCATTACTTTCGCAGGTGAAGAGGACAGCTGCACAGCTCAGACTCGGTGGAGACAGTCAGACGCAGTACAACATGAGCACCAAATAGGTCAGATGGCCTTTAGTTCTTAATTAGCAAGACTGCATCAGGCCAAGCGGAGGCCTCCTTAAAATGTTCTGAGTTGACCTTTACAGATTGAGTTTTTTCATGTGAAAATCTAGACTTCTTCCGACAAAGGACACCGTCTGGCAAGGCCAGGGAGAGCGGGGCAGAGATGAAGAGAGATACAGATTTCACAGTGGTGGCAACGGCCAGAGCCAACAATCAGCTCCAGGTGGGTGTGGCTGTCAGGGTGGCCATGGTCCCCAGCGGGCCACTACACTCACCCTGGTCACCTGCCTGGCCCGGGAAGACCATTTGAATTCATCACCTCCACTTCATTGTACTCATCTTGGCAACTGGTCAGTTATGCAGTAAATCACCATTTCTCCTAAGAGTCCCACAGGCTGTGTCTGGGGACCGCTAGGGAATGTCATGCATCACTGCCAAGGAAAGGAAGATTCCCAATCACTGCTTAGCAACTCGGGGCCTATTTTGTTTCTCTCAGAGTGATCCCTCTTGCCCTGCCCTCACTGACGGAGGCTATAGAGCCTCTATATTCCTCTCCACTCCACACCTGACACCACTGCAGGATTTGGTCGCTCCTGGGCTGGGAAGCACGCGTGCTAACCTAGTTACCACGTGCTCACGCCTATCTTCCTTACATCATTCCCCCTCTTTGTTTTCTCAAAACCTTTTGGAATCAGCAATTTTGACTTCATCTCCATGACACAGGATTTGCTATCCCATGGAATATCTCTATAAGCAAGAAAAAATGCTAGTGATGCTATCTTTCCATTTTATTAGAACTTTCCGAGCATCTCTTTCTTCCGCATCTCGTCAATGAGCTCTTGGATTCTTTGGTTTCTGGTCTTTTCATATGGGCTCGGTCGTCGAGGGATTAGGTTGGGTGGCTGGACTTCATCTTCTAGGCCATGGATTTTGTAGGGTTCATCTACAGCATTGGTTTCTGGGTGATCCTCCGTGGCATTGGTGCTGGAGGCATTGAGAGGGACATCCAGGGGGGTGCTTGGTGATGGCTGCACCTCCGTGACTACAGTGGGCACTGGGAGGGTGGGCATGAACACATCAATGTCGTTGTGCTTCCCAGGCGGTGGCTGTGTCCTGCCTTCCACGCTGGTGAGGTTGTTGTGCAGGTCACAGGACTTGCAGCATAGCTTGTTGTAACCTGCGATGGAGCAGTAGCGAGACAAGACTTCCATCCTACAGAATATTGACTTGTCGCCTTGGCAGTGGCCCTCTGAAAGAGAAAAGTGGGACAGATAACCAAAGGACAAGATAAGGGGGACTTTGTTCCCCCACAGGGTGCAGCTTGCTGGAGGAGGCATATGGAAGAGCCCAGAGACAGCACAGAGGCAAGTGAGCCCAGGCAGAAAGTCTGTGTGGGTTCAGTGTCAGAGCATTCCCAGAGCAGGCAGCGTCCAGGGACCCCTGCCCTGAAGTGCTGACACACAAGCTGTGAGCAAGGCTTCCCTCTTCCAAGCAGGCCCCAGCTGAACCTGGATGTTTCAGTATCTCTTAAAGTTTGAGAAAGAAATGAGGCCTGTTTGTTCTTACAGAGTGATTCCAAACTCATCTTAAGGAATAGGACATCATCACATCTTCACATTTGACATCCCAGTGGTAACCCCAATGAAATTTTGTGGCAAGGCTTGACTCTACAAAAATCTGTAAGTAGTAACTATAACAAAATTAAACCTAGAAGAGTCAATTCCTAAGACCCAATATAGCAAATCCCAGTGCCGCTATGGCCCTGCCATGCTCCACAACTCCCTTATGTTGCTCCCATTCTGACCCAAATGCCCCAGATGATCTTTTAACTGAACAAAGCCTAAGGGAAAGTTAAAAATCACCCAAACCTGCATGGGGCCTCTTACATTTGCCTCAACTTACCCAACAGCCTCATGTCCAGCCTCTGCTCCATCCCCCCACAGCACCGCCACCTTGCGCATCCAGCCATTTCCCAAAGAAACATGCTGCCCTCACATAGATTAATCCTTCCACCCTGCACATCTTTCTCTTTCCTTTCCACCCAAGAAATTGGTCATCTGTGGTCCAGCTTGCATGGAGAGCCCCGACTCTCCACAGAAGCCACCATTATCTCTCACTTTCCACCCAGCCGTCTTCTCTCTGGCCCATCTTGACCTCTGTCTGCAGCTACGTTCATTCAACCCACCACCTCTTCTTTTGCTCACTCTCTCTTTACCCTCTGTCTTCTTCCCAAGTTTTCGCCCCTTCCCTCTCCCCACCTCCTCATTCCACAACACAAAAATTAAGATGATTTTTAAAAATTCACTCAAGAAGAAAGAATAAGTCATGTTACAGGAGATACTCAATCCACTATAAATTCCTAATCACTGACCTCCGTGAGCCCAACACCACCTGTTATGGTCTCTCCTCAGCAGCTCTCTACTCTCCACAGTGATGACTTCAGACCTTTCCCACACTAACCCCTGATGTGCCCTCCTTTTCCCTCACTCTCCTTAGTTGAACTCATCTACTATTGAAAGGAAGGAAGGAGGGAGAGGGTGAAAGGAAGGAGTAACTGAAGGAAGGAAAGGAAGGAAAAAAGGAAAGGGAGGGAGGGACAAAAGGAAGCAAGGGAGGGAGAAAGGGTCACGCACTGGATGGGAGCCACATCTTACAGTTATCCCATACACCAACATATGGCACCATCTACACCTGAAGCTGTCCAACCCGTTGAAACTCCCCACAATAACAGACAAGACCCCCCTCCTCCCATCGAGGGCCAGTGGTTCTGAAGTTCTCCTGCTTCTTAATGGCCACTGCTCCAACCTGTAATTTTCCTTTAGAAGCTGGTGACAGACCACCAGCCCCAAACCCCTGAAGCTTCAGACTTGCTACAAGCCAAATCCACCAAGCGCCTGTGGGTCCCAAAAGCCTCTGAGACCCAACCCCTGCAGCGTGAGCTTAGGGCTTCTGCTGCACCCCCAGCCGCCCGTCTCGGTGCACGGTGCTTCAGCACACAAGCCAAATTCCTGGGTGCCCTGTCCTAGACACTCTCAGATATGCCCTTGTTCCTCCCCCTCTCCCACCTCCACCCTGGCTGAGCTACCTCTTGGCTGCACTATGGGAGGGTCTGTGTCCATTCTTTACCCATGTCATCTAGCTATCCTGCTTCAGTCAGAATGCTGTTTTCTCACTGAAGATGTGACCACGGCACACTCCCCCCACCCCCTGCCCTCACTTGAAGCCCCTAACCTGTCCCCTTCCCCTCTCCAGCCTCCCTCTGGCCTTAGACTCCTTGCTCTGCACGGACCTCCTTCTGGCCACAGGGTCTTTGCACATGCAATGCCTCTGTCCGGCCTCCAGCTACCAGCCTTCCTCCTTCAGGGGCAGCGGGAGCACATCTTCCTCAGGCAGGCATCGCCTGACCTCCTGAGCAGGTCTCTGCAGCACACGGTCTCAGCGGCTGTGCCTTCCCAGATGCAAGATTGCCCACATCTAATTTTCAGATACGTGACTAGTGCCAGACGTTTTCATTATCCTGAAAGCTCCGAAGGGCAGAGCCCCAGAGCCTAGAACAGTGAACCAAATAATGCATAAAGGCATAAAAAAGATAAGATATGAAACAGACCAATGTGAATAACTGAGGAAGTTCAAAACAGGTAAATTTTGAACCTGAAAATAGCAAAGCTCTAGGCAAGAAGAACGCAGAGAGGCCCATGCATCAGAGGACGCCCAACTTTGGCCCTGAGCTTCTAAGCAGCCAAAATAAGGAGAACACATGACTGGCTGCAGGGTCCACCATGAAAAGGGAGTTAAAACCCATCAGCCATCAGGAGAGGCGGGGGTCTCCCTGACACTGAGCCCAAGAACCATGCTCACAATGCCAGGGAGGAAGGGGGAGGGCCGGTGCCCAGGGGAGATGCCAGGAGTCAAATCGGAAGATCCTGAGATGTGGCTGTCAGGATTTTGCAACTGGCAGAAGGCTTTTCTCAGATAAAACTCTTACACAGATGCCCAATATATGACACAGATAGACTCAGACTGCTGAGTGCTGTTTGACGGTGGGTGGAGGAGACACAGGGCTCCCATCCCTGCCCCACCACATCCTCTCCAGCAGCCTGGGAGGCTGAAACCACCGAGCCCCACCCTCAGGGAAACACCGGGGGTTCTGGATAAGAGCTGATGGCAGCCTCCCCACTCCCTACCCCACAGGCTTTGACAAAGGAGGGAGCCTGGGCCTGACAGTGCTGGGAGGGACACCCTGGCCGCACACTGTCCCTTCTCCTGTTGCCTGTGCTTTTTCCTTCACACAAGTAAGGCTGTTATTACACATTTATCCACATCTCCACTCCCTCACTGTCTCCCCCACCAGGCTGGGATCCCTGAAAAGCAGGAATCACATCAACCTGGTACAGTGGTGGGCCACCTACGGCTAGTGTGCCAAGTCCCTCCCTCCACCTGGTTTTGTAAATAAAGTTTTATTGGATCAGGGCCATGCCCATGCATTTCTCTCTCTTTTTTGAGATGAAGTCTTGCTCTATCGCTGAGGCTGGAGTGCAGTGGCGTGATCTTGGCTCACTGCAACCTCCGCCTCCTGGGTTCAAGAGCCTCCTGAGTAGCTGGGACTACAGGTGTGTGCCACCATGCCCGGCTAATTTTCATATTTTTAGTAGGAGACGGCGTTTCACTATGTTGGCCAGGCTGGTCTCGAACTCCTGACCTTGTGATCCGCCAAGGCCTCCCAAAGTGCCGGGATCACAGGTGTGAGCCACTGTGCCCAGCCCATGCATTCCTTATTTGTAGCTGCTTTCCTACTCTAAAGGCAGAGCTGAGTCCCGTGACACAGACCGTGTGGGCTCCAGTGCCCAAAATATTTACTACCTGGCCCTTCACAGAAAAGACTGACAGACCCTGGGTCAAGTGCATGCCTAGGTCAGAGCCGGGCACGAGAAAGTGCTCTGTAAATGTCCGTAATGTGAGGGGCAGCAGCCCCAGGTGGGGTCCCCCTTCCACCTAGTCTACATACTGGACTTTTAAATTTTTTATTATTTTTATTTTTATCTTTTTGAGACAGAGTCTCGCTCTGTCCCCCAGGCTGGAGTGCAGTGGCGCGATCTCAGCTCACTGCAAGCTCCGCCTCCCAGGTTCACGCCATTCTCCTGCCTCAGCCTCCTGAGTAGCTGGGACTACAGGTGCCACCACCACGCCCGGCTAATTTTTTTGTATCTTTGGTAGAGATGGGGTTTCACCATGTTAGCCAGGATGGTCTCGATCTCCTGACCCTGTGATCCGCCCGCCTCGGCCTCCCAAAGTGCTGGGATTACAGGCATGAGCCACCTGTGCCCGTCCCACATACTGGACCTTCTATGTCTGATTTTCTCCCAACAGTGGGTGGCATTGCTCTTAGTTTTTAAAAATAAAAATACATCAATGAATACATACAAAATTGAAATAAAATCCTGGCCAAGAGCTTGACTATGCAATTATCCCACAAAAATTTCAAAATAGCCTAGAAAAATTTCAAAGCCATCACGACCAACTGATCTGAAAGATACCCCAGGGTTTGTGCATTTTTAAGTATCATCACAGACCACAGAGAAGAGTGATGTGCCTGAGGCAATGACTGGCGATGCCTCTCTGCCAAGATGATCACTGTGGTTTTATAATACTTGATCTTCAGCCGTTTCCAGCAGCAATTAAGTAGCGAGACCTATTGTCTTCCAGTGAGTGACAGTCAACCATTGAGAGTAAACACAGTTTTCATGAACTTAAGTCACTGTGGGCTACTGCCACGATCTTGGCTACACCTGAACAGCACCTGTATTATTATTTGCTTAGTCATATCCTTTAAATTAACTCCTTTTTAAACTTAAAATTTGTTTTAGGAGAAGACCTTATATTACCACCACTCATGGAAAACTACTGCAGTGAACAAAGGTAACCCTAAATAGGAATACAAAAAAAAAAAAAAAAAAAGTTTTAAGTCCTTTTAAGTCAATTTCAAAGTCAAACTTTAACTCATCAAATTCTAGAGAGAGACTCCTGCCTGCCAAGCTCTGAGCTGAAGGGAAATGAGCAAATGTGAGAGAGGCTAAAGCTGGTAGCAAGTGAGGCTTGCTTTCTTCCTGAGGTCACGGTAAAGTAGAAAGGGAACTAGGAAGGGACGGCTCCGTGCAGTGCAGCCCGGGCTATGTTTATGCACCACCAAATCACCTTCCATTTCCCATGCTTTGGAAAATGCTGGATGGAGAATACCTCATTCTCATTTCTCAATAAAGGAGTGATGGGCTCAGGCACCCATGCGAACATTCAAAAGGTCATGCAGCTGGTTAAAAAAGCAAGAGGCACCCTCCTCCAGATGTGCCCTCCTCAGCAGCTGGCTGTAGGTGGTGTCTCCAGCTCGGGCCTAGGAGCCTCTCAGCGGGAATTGCTCCTGACCCATCTCTGGGAAGAGAGACTGAGAGGAGGGAAGCACTGTCGGACCCGATTTTCCCTGATGCTCCTTGTCTCCCTTAAGCTTTGATCCTTTTGACGATCAGTGGTCTGAGCTCTGGGCAGGCTGAACTCAGCCATCGCTACCATAGTTACCCTCTCCCCAGGCTAGCCCCCGGGCCTGGCCCTACACCCAAGGCCTGTCCCCATGATGCTGGGCTGCTCCCCACTGTTCTTTCTCATGGTCTCCCACGCTTTCTTCCCCCATCCTGGTGGGACTCCTCAGTGGTACAGAAAAGGGAGGAGTGAGACTCCCACGGGCAGGACACAGCCCGGGCCCCAGGTCAGGAGGTCCCTGTTGAACCCAGACCCTCTTTCTGGCCATTGTCAGCAATGTGAGAGAACACAGGCCCTGTGGCTGTCTGGGAAGACCTTAGAAGACACGGGCAGGCCGGTTGCCCAGAGAGCCACCACGGCCCTGTCCCCTCTCCCCACCCAGGCTTTCCCGGGACTGGCCCAGCCCCCACCTGAGAGAGATGGGCACCTCTCCCTTCCTGAACAAGTAGCCCAAGGCTGAGAACTGTGCCTGGAGCCAGGGTAGTGACCTGCTGGTGGCTCACGCAGGTGACCCGGACCAGCAATGTCTGGGCTACTGACCCCACATTCCCACTCCACAGGCTGCACTCCCAAGATGAGGAGAAACCCATCTCGGTCCCTTTACTTGACGAGAGACCTCCATACAGAACCTAGACAGTCTTGCGAGGTGCTCATCTGACATGATTCCAAACCCGGAATCACGGTGGAGTGTCTGCACCGTTTGCTATCAGATTTTGGAAAATGCCTGGGGAGGGGAGATACACCTTTCAGGGGGAGGGGCCCTAAATATCTATGTTGGGCAGTGGGGAGTGTGGGGCAGTAAAGTCGAAACCGGGGTGATGAATGCTACTGAGTGAGGCCCACCACTCCTCAGTGTCTGGGCCGTGAAAAAGAGAAGCAGCCATCCGCTTGCCAAACCCACGCACCCAGTTTCACGGAATTTTATTGAGTTTATTTGTGGGATGCATGACAGGAGGTCTTTCCATCATTAGTAAGAATAAAAGGTCATTTTCACAGTCACTTTGGCACACGCTAACGTCTCATAAAAAAAAAAAAACCAGAAAAGCAACGACAATGGAACCTATAGAATATGTCATTAAATACATACAAAACACTAATAAAATATCCCTGATAAACCAAAGTGCATATGCCCAGGACAGTATTGCACCTTCCCCAGTCGCGCGTGTCGCTCGCATGGCCTCGTCAAAGTTGGAAGTTAACAGTCGTGAGATTAGTACGCAGGTGCACACCAGTTATTTACAGAACAGTAGTCAGAGCCGCAGGGTAGGGGCCGGCCGCCCAGCAGGGGTGCGGTGTGAACAGAGGCGGTGGGGTGGAGGGGCGGGGCGGAGTGCTACATGGATCGCGGCTCAGGGCCCAGGGGGTCGCCCCCCGGGTGTAAGGCCGCGCTGTGGAGCACCCTCCGGGGCTCCATGCAACAGTCAGCGCCGACTGGCCGGGGGGCATCAGGGCCGACTCCAGTCCGCAGAGACAGACCGTGCGCACCGCTCAGCCCAGGGAGAGAAGCCGTCTGCACTTGGAAACCTTAACCTTGGCAAAGGTGGATGAACACACCAGCTCCCCTATACCTTCCCTGCCTTCGGCCTGGCCCACGTTCCCCCTCTGAAGCTGGAGTTAGCAGCCAATCCTGTTACCTTTCAACTTTAAGGCATTTTCTACATAGTTTTTCTAAGCAAAAAAGCAATAAAAATTGAGGTAATTCTGTAGTTGTTCACACTGGGAGGCGAGGCAGGCCCGCACCATTCTCTCTCAGCCCTACGGAGGGGGTCCTGTGCGCGAGATGAGAAAAGGCCATTGGGGCTAATGGGCGGACAGTGGAGGTGGGGAGTGTCCCCACGCCCGACCCGGAGGGACGCGCCCCTCTGCCGCCTCCGTGACCGGACCCCCGCGGGGCAGGGCCGGGCGGGGCTGTGAGTTGCGCAAAGGCCGGGTGGAAGCAGGCCAGAGTGTCACGAGTCAGAAGGACACGCTCAGCAAAGGGTCAGCAGCAGCAGCGACAGCGGTGGCAGCCGGGAAGTCCCTGGCAGTGCCGGAAACTCGGGGTGGGGTCCCCACACGACGACGCAAGACCGCGCCCCCGAAACCCCCCAGGCCGTGCCTCAAGGGTGGGCGGGGCTGGGGGCGGGCTCGGCCCGGACAGACGGTCGCCCTTTGGCCACCGGCCCCTCCTGCAACCACGACAGATCTTTGCCCCTTCACAAGCCATCACCAACCAGGTTCCGGCCCCAGCAGAGGCCCGAGCCCCTGCCACGCCTCGGCAAGGCTGGCCCTGCCAGCAGGCAGCGTGGCCCGGAGCAGACGCCGAGCTCAGAGGCCCGGGAGAAAACGGTCACCCCAGAGCGCGCCCGGAGAGTCAGGGGAGCTTTCCATAGACAGAGAGGAGGGGGGCCCAAGGCAAGCTCCACAGGGCGCAGGGCATGCACTGGAGGGCAGAGGCAGAGTTATAAACGGGTCGGTTACTTGACGAGATCTTCTGGATGGGCGAGTCGGGGTCCGGGCGGGACAGCCACTGAACTACGTAGCTCTTCTTGGAGGGGTCTGAGATGTTTCCTAGAGGGAGGAGAGAGGGGCTGCGGCTGCGGGGCACCAGGCTGGGGCCCCCACCCCAGGCAGAGAGGCTCCGGGTCTCCCGGGGTCCTGGGGAAGCTCATTCAAGGCCCTCCCGTCCGGGCCTCTCCATCAACCCCCTTCCCCCCCACAGAAATGGTCCTCACTGCCAAGTCCACGCCCACCTCCTGCCCCTCCTGACAACATCCTGGGTCTCAGCTAGGTCTCAGCTATCCCGTCTCTCCCGCTGCCCTGGCATGCAGGCCCTGCTGCCTCCTTTTCTGGGCCGGCTTCTCTGCCCCTGACCCCTCCCCAGGTTCCACCTGCTGACTTCAGCTCTGAGCTCCCAGAAAACTTGGACAGAGCAGTGCCATGGGAATGAGAGATCCCGGATCCACCCTCCCCAGCTGGGTGCAGGTGCCTAGACACCCCAGAGCTCCCTCCACTGTAGAAGGGAACTGTGGCAGGCAGGGTCTAGTCTTGAGCTGTGTGGAGACCTTAGACGTGGCCCATGTACAGCATTTGGCCAGGCATCTGTGAGCAGTGGGTATTCTGGTTCTCCTCGAAGGGCACAGAGCACACCCTCTACTCACACAGGCACCCCCTACACCATGGGCACCCCCTACACCATGGGCACCCCCTACACCATGGGCACCAGGCACTCCCCAGCCGACCAAGTCCTGCTGTCACCGCGAGTCTGCAGTGCCCTGAAAGCAGGCAGGGGCGAGGCAGCTCCACACAGCTCCCTCCAGTTCCTGACAGGCAAAGGTCCAGACCTGGCCTCAGCGCTCCGCTTCTCCACACTCACAGATGCTGTGTCCAGCTACTTTCTGGCAAGAGCCAGATTTGCCTGAACCAAGTCCGACAACCCCGCCCTGGACTGCCGCATGCTGGGAGCAGGGGCAGGGGCTGCAGAGGGCTTACGGGGACAGGGGCCAAGCCTGCAGATCCTCGCCGTCTCAGGCCGCTCCTCTTGGCAGATGCCGAAGCTGTCGTCCGCAGTGCGGCAGAGCACTGGCCGCTCCTGAGTGCCGTTGCCACAGGTCACCGAGCACTGCAGGGGGAGAGTCACCAGGCAGGGTTCACCTCCCATGCAGGGCCCACACTGGCAGAGCTGGAGGAGCCCACGATCCCCAGGCACATGACCCATGCACTCAGGAGGACGCGTGGGACAGTGGGGAGAGTGGGGTTAGAGGCTGTCTTGCCCCACCCTTGGGGGTTGCTCCAATCTCCTGGGGTCTAAAGAAGGGACCCACATGCCTGTCTCTCTGAGCTGTTGTCAGTGCCCACACACAGACTGGCATAGGCCCGGCACTACTGGGCTCTCAATGACAGCCTCTGTTCTCTGGCTGGAGGAGGTCCAAGGCCCAGGAAAACCTGCTGTGCCCTGGGCAGGGGCTGGGGTGGGGCACTGCGAAAGCTCTGACTCAGCCTAGGAGGTGCCACAAAGCACCCACAGTCCTGGACTCAAGGCTCTACCACTAGTGCCCTCACTGGCTCCTCCAGCCCCCAGCACCCCCGCTGCTCCACCACACTGACCAGGGAGGTGCCAGAAGGAGCAGTCATGCCCAGCCCTGCCCAAGGAAAACTCTCCAGCCCTCACCACATGCGCAGGACAAGGCCGACTCAGCAGACCTGTATTGCTCAAAGCCTGCACATTCCCAACAAAGGCCTGTTTTTTTTTTCTTTTGTTATTGGTTTTGAGACAGGATCTCACTATGTGGCCCAGGCTGGAGTACAGTGGCACAGTATCAGCTTACTGCAACCTCCACCTCCCAGGCTCAAGCAATCCTCCCACCTTAGCCGCCCGAGGAGCAGGGAGTACAGGCACACACCACCACACCTGGCTAATTTTTTAAATTTTTTGTAAAGACGGTGTTTTGCCATGCTGCCCAGGCTGGTCTCTAACACCTGAACCCAAGCGATCCACCCGCCTCGCCTCCCAAAGTGCTGGGATTGCAGGCATAAGCCATTGTGCCCAGTCCTTGTGCAGCTCCTGGGAACCAAGCTCATGGAAGGTTCCACCTATTAAGAGTGCTTTTGCATGCTTGAGGCCTTGAGTCACGCAGTACCAGTTGGTCTGGGTAGTTCACATCACCGATGATGGATGGGGAACACCTGCTTTTCGTCTAAAGTCTGAGGTCACATCTGTGTAGCTGACCCCAGTGAAAACCCTGGACGCCCGGGCTCTGGTGGGCTTCCCTGGTTGGCAGCATTTCACGTGCATTGCCACACATGGGTGCAGGGAGAATTCAGGGCATGTCTGTGACCCCGCTGGGAGGGGACACCGGGAGCTCGCGCCTGGATTCCTCCCAACCTCCTCGCCTGTGACTTCTTTTTCCCGATTCTACTCTGTATCCTTTCACTGTAAGCCCCCGCAACTGCGAGTCCGCGAATCCCGCTTCTGAGTCTGAGTCCTCCTGGTGGATTACTGAGCCTGAGGGTGGTCTTGGGGAGCCACTGACACATACTCCTCCAGCTCTGCCAGCGTGGGCCCTGCATGTGACTGGGCTGTCAGAGCTCACGTCAGCTCTGGTCTGGCCTCGGCTGGCTCTCAGGCCCTGCCTCTAGGACCATCCCTGCAGCCCTTCAGTCCATCCTCATTCTTCCTCCCAGCACAAGCCTAAGCCTCATTCTTCCTCCCAGCACAAGCCTAAGCCTCATTCTTCCTCCCAGCACAAGCCTAAGCCTCATTCTTCCTCCCAGCACAAGCCTAATCCTCATTCTTCCTCCCAGCACAAGCCTAATCCTCATTCTTCCTCCCAGCACAAGCCTAATCCTCATTCTTCCTCCCAGCACAAGCCTAATCCTCATTCTTCCTCCCAGCACAAGCCTAAGCCTCATTCTTCCTCCCAGCACAAGCCTAAGCCTCATTCTTCCTCCCAGCACAAGCCTAAGCCTCATTCTTCCTCCCAGCACAAGCCTAAGCACGCCCTGCTGATCTCCCCTCCTGCGAGTCTGGCTGGCCTCCTAATACCCCTCCCACCTCTGCATGAGACCCAGGCCTCCCCTAGGATCCTGGAGCCCTGAACATCCCACTGGGCCTTGGAGCCCAGGCTACTCAGTTTCCTGGGATTCCAGATGCCGTATCAGACAGAAGCCTCTGCCTGCGCAGTAAAGACACACATTCCACCGGTTTCTTAGCACAGCACTGACCACGTGGCACCCACTGGTGCCGTGAAACCCACGGGATATGGCTCAGGACAGGAGCTACATCCAGACCCACATGCCAAAGGGGAATCCTCTGGTCACCTCTGTCCCACCCAAGCTCAGTTTGGGAGCTGAGGACACGGGATTGGGGGATTGCTCACCTGGGACCAGGGCCCGGCTCGCCAACGACCAGGGCAGAGCTCGCGGTTGCAGGCCCGGCGGCTCTCGGGCCGGGCGTCGTTGCAGTGCTTGGTGTGCACGGAACGGGTGGTGTTGTTGTGTAGGGGCTGAGTGCAGCGCACAGAGCGTACCTGCAGGCCTGTCCGCCCACAGCTGTGGCTGCATGGCTCCCACTCGCCTGTGACCCACCTGTCAGGGCAGAGCAGTGCACGGTCAGGCCTCTGCAGCACCTGGAGAACCTGCTCGCTGAGCTCCAGCGCTGCTCCCTGCAGCCCAGGTAGACAGTGAGAACAGAGGGCAGCCTGCTCCCCTCCCCGGTGCACCTTCTCTTATTCTAAGATGCTGGCCATCCAGACTTGCACAGAGGGGAAACTGAGGCTCAGCTGCCGTAGGTCCTACTGATGATGAGTCTGATGAGTCCCATGCATTTCACCACTGGGAGACCCTGGTGGAGCTGGTGGCTGTGGAGGGCCCTGGCCTCAAGAGGTTTCCCAGCCTCCTTAGGGTCTGGGCCCTGCTACCTGGCCTCACCTTCCGCTGACGTCACAAATCCTTCTGGGCAGAGTTCAAGAGCACTGTGGATTCCCTCAGCACTCTGTCCTGTGTGGCTCCCACCTGCCCATTTACCAACCGTCTTCCCCACTGAGGTCCCTGGGCCCAGAAATGCAGCTGGACCCAGCCCCAGGGCCTGAGCATCAAAACCACTATTTAAGAAACATCTACCACGGGGCCAGGAGGCAAGCCCCGGGCCTCCGAACCTCCTTTTCCCCATCTGGGCATCACTGTTTCTTGTCACGTCTAAGATGCACATAACTGTTCAGTCTGGCGGGTCTGAAGCTGGGGTCCACCTTCTGCCCTGCAGCATCTTAGATTCCATGAAATGTGGCGAGAGAGACTTTGTCAAATGCCCTGGAGGATGCCAGGCCCAGGCCCCACACCTCCAAGCACGGGACCCCTGGTGGCCCCTGGCCTCTCGCCTCTAGTGGGAGCCCGAGCTGGGGGCACTCACACTGGCTGGGAGCACTCCTGCGGGTTGCACGCTCGGCGGATGGCTTTGGGCTTCGAGAGGGCGGCACAGAAGCCGCGGTGCACCATCTTGTGGTCCAGCCTCCGGCGGCAGCCATACTTGGTGAACTGGGACCCTGAAGACAGAGAGCTCGAAGGGGCTCGGTGGGGCAGCACGCCCCACCCACAGGGGCAAGGAGGGGTGGGCTGGACCAGCAGTGCTGGCCTCATTCTCCTGCTCACCCTTGTGACGACGATAAGGGTGGGCAGGGCGTCGAGCCTGCGGCTGGCTGCGGGGAGGGTTGGTGTGCCCCAGGCGGAGGGCGGGAGGGCAGCAGAGAAGCCACTTGCTCCCCTAGGCTGCTTCTCCCTCACTGGGCTCCTGGGTCACAGTGGAGGCCCTATTTCCTCTCTACTGCTAGGGCACCGCTCCTACCTTGACCTCACATGCCCAGCAGGCCTGGTACAAGCCAGGACCGGGTAAGCACTGGGCCCGCAGCCCGCATGCTTCCTCCCGCAGGCCCGGAGCCGCTGCGCTCAACCTGGGTGACTATCTCCAGCAGGGGGCATTTGGCCACGTCTGGGACATTTTTGGTTGTCACAACTGGGGGAAGGGGTGCTACTGGCATCTGGTGGGCAAAGGCCAGGGATGCTGCTCGGCACCCCACAGTACACAGGACAGCCCCCATGGCGGAGAGTGACAGAGCCCAGAATGTCCGTGATGCCCAGGCTGCAAAACCCTGGCCTGCTGGGTGAGACCAAAGAAAGCACGGGGATAAAGCCCGACCTCCTCTGGGTGCCTGGAGGCATCAGGAAGCAGAGGCTGGGAGGCTGACGTGGTGGAAAGGCGGTGGAGGGGCTCAGGCGAGGAGAAGCCTGCGCAGAGGACCCAAGGGGAGACACGGTGTGTCCAGGAAAAGCCCTCAAGGCCAGCGTGGCCAGGACCCGGGGGTGAGGCACAGGGTGGAAATATACCGGGAGAGGCCAAGAAGTTGCCCCAACCCTGGAGGCCATGAGGAGCATTTTGTTCTTTATCCTGAGAATAGAGAAAGCTGCTGAAGACTGTGACACCAGGAAGAGACACTGTCTGATGTGTCCCCTCAAAAGGTCACTTTAGAGTGAGAGTGGACACACAAGGGCCAGTCCAGAGGAAGGTGCCAGGACCAGGGGAATGGCCAGGAAGACAGGAAGAGCAGACAGGCCCAGGAGATTCGCGGGAATCACCAGGAGTGGATGTACTGATGAAATCCAGGCCTGGTGTAGGGCCAGGGGCGCACAGGGGCCCCGGAAGAGGACCCTTCCATCTGCCTGGGCCAGGGAATGACCCCACCTCTTGGTGAGCTCCTTGTCCTCTAGGTGTGGGCTCAGCATGGCATCAACGGAGGTCTGTCATGGCCACTTGCCTGGTATTGCCCAGCCCCCAGGAGCAGTGAGCACACAGGACAGATCAGTGCTTCCTGTCCACCTCTGTGTCCTACATCTGGGGTCCAAGGGGGGTAGGACCCCTCTGTGCTCAGCCCTGCCCCAGAAACATCTGGGAGGCTTTTCCCAGTGAACAGAGGGAGAAGCCTCTGGGGGTGGCATCTGCACTGCCGGAGTCTTGCCTGTGCGATCCTGCCAATGCCATGGCGTGATCCTTCTGGGCCGCCCACACATCAACGTCCCGCCAGGCCAGCCTGTCACCCCCACACTGAAGCAGGCCCACAAATACATACATGGTCCATGCCCCACATGCCCTTTGGCCACCTTGGACCCAGTGCCCCAGCACCCACCCTTCCTGCCCACCTGCTGGCCCCTCCAATGCCGCTAAGCCCTCACCCACCCAGGCAAAGGTCCCTGCTGTGGCTCCTCGGTCCCTGCTCACGCTGGGCCCCACACTAGGGAGGCTCCCTACCTTCTCATGGCCACCCTCATGTCACCCAGGTCCCCAACTCCGAGACCCCCTCACCTCCGCCACAGGGCTTGGAGCACGGAGACCACTTCTTCAGGGCCCACTCGTAGGCCACGGAGTCATCTTCCAGGACATTGTTGTCGTCGACATTGAGTGAGTCCTCATGGATCATGTATTTGTACGTCAGTGAGACCCGGGTGCCTCCCGCTGGGATGACCTGTGCCAGCCCAAGAGGCCTTGATGTGCCTGGCCTGCCTTCCATGCTTCCTCCCCAGCCAGCTTAGGAACAGCAGCCGAGGCCGACTCCAGAGGAGTCTCATCAATCATGGCAGCTACCGTCCATGAAGTCGCCCTGAGCACCGCATTCGTGAACACAGAACCTTTACCCCAGGGGCACAGGGAGAGGTTCCCGTGAGCCTCTGTCTCAACATGTTTTTGTTAACTGATCAATATATAACCCGGTTTTATGTGTGAGTCTGTTTATTTTTCTGTTTGTTTTTGTTTTTGAGATGGAGTCTCGCTCTGTCACCCAGGCTGGAGTGCAGTGGCACGATCTCGGCTCACTGCAACCTCCGCCTCCCAGGTTCAAGCCATTCTCCTGCCTCAGCCTCCCAAGTAGCTGGGATTATAGGTGCCTGCCACCACGTCTGGCTAATTTTTGTATTTTTAGTAGAGAAGGGGTTTCACCATGTTGGCCAGGCTGGTCTTGAACTCCTGACCTCAGGTGATACACCTGGCTTGGCCTCCCAAAGTGCTGGGATTACAGGCATGAGCCACTGTGCCTGGCCTATTTGTGAGTCTGTTTAAAGATACTTTATTTGATATTGACTGTGATTCATTAACACTGAACTCACAGTCAACAGCACTGCAGCCCATGCCTGAACGAAGCTTATTCAACACATGTATTTTCTTCTTAAGACAACACTACTTCCTGGGCTTAGGAACACTGGACAGCGCTTCAGCAATAGGCTCGGGGTGATTTTAAACAGTGAAATCACCCCCAAAGTAGCACAAAATGTGACATATGTGACACTCAACAGACCGCAGAAAGAACCTATTTGTGGGATGAGAGCGGAAACAAGCAGACAGCGTGCCAAGTTGCTCCCACCTCCACTGGGAACACGTGTGTCAGGGAACTCACACTTCACCGCTCTGTGCATGTCCATTTGGGGCTCACAAATCAATGTTAGTGAGCAGGTGAATTTGCAAATACAGAAACCGCAAGTACCGAGGACCAACTGCTCACACACTGATGCAGGCAGGTCACCAAAGGCACTTCCAAGGGGCAAGAAGTCACTGCAGGTGAGGCGGGCAGGGTGGCATGAGGTACACAGGGCATACCTGGCTCACTGCTGCACCTGCTTACAGGTGCACCCACATGTGGAGCGCTGGGGGCGGGCAGATTAATCCCAATGCCAGCATGCCCACCTTAGGGGAGGGGCTCCAGAGCACGAGAGCCTTATTTGTGATGGGTATCTTTTTTTTTTTTGAGGCGGAGTCTCGCTCTGTCGCCCGGGCTGGAGTGCAGTGGCGCGATCTCCTGCCTCAGCCTCCGAATAGCTGGGACTACAGGCGTGCACCACCGCGCCCGGCTAATTTTTTGTATTTTTAGTGGAGACAGGGTTTCACTGTGTTAGCCAGGATGGTCTCAATCTCCTGACCTCGTGATCCGCCCGCCTCGGCCTCCCAAAGTGCTGAGATTACAGGCGTGAGCCACCGTGCCCAGCCGATGTGTACCTTTTTTGACAAATAAAAGATATCCCTATGCAGTTAAAATTAAATTTTAAAAAGTGATCTGACCTCGTCGAAACCATGTAAAAAAAAAAAAAAGTGATTTGAAAATCCAGCCCCTTGGTACTTTCCTATAACCAGGAGATCTGGGGTCCCATCCTGCTTAGAGACGCACTCCAGCGCAGTCTGGATCTGGGCATCTAGCTTCCCGGACCCTGACTGTCACCTCCCGGAGTGTTACTGGCTTCCATCGTAACAGCATACTCAAACGCGCATGCTGATGGCAGCTGTGAATGTCATTCAGATGGTGAAACCGAAATCCTCAAAGGCCGAGTGTGCCCAAGGTCACCTAGGGGCCATGTGGGGTCCAGAGCCCCAACTCGTGGACACATGTCCCTTCCTGGCTCTGATGAAGTCGGAGCCCCTTGGAGCCAAGGGCAGGCCAAAGGGGCCATGCAGAGTGTGACCTGAAGGGTCAGGAGGCTCAGCATCCCAGGCACCCCATCTCTCCCCCAGTGGCCACCCGCACCCCTGCCTGGGCCCAGCCCTGCCCAGACTCACCAGAACCGTGATGGTACCGTGGAGGGGGCCCATGGTCTGCAGCGTCTCCCGGCCGTCCTCGTCCCTGTACTCCCACTCCACGCCCATGGCAATGAAGGTTTTGGAACTGGCATCCACGTCATTCTCTTCATTTAAGATGAACTTGCCTGTCTCCAGGTTCTTGACGGCTGAGAATGGCAAGACCAAGTCCCCTGTTGTGGTCACCCAAGGGCAGGACCCAGGCCCACTGGTTTGGGCTGGTCGGGGAGTGGTGGGCAGCTGGACCCCTCATCTCTCTGGTTGCCCCCTGCCAGTTTCCTCTGTGCCATGACAGCCCAAAGGGCTCTGGGAGCCCTGCTTGCCCATCACTGCTCCCTTGGAACCAGATTACCCTCGACTCACAGCCTCTGCCCCCACCAGCCCTGGAGGTGCCGGCTCCCCTTGGAAGCCACTCAGTAGCTGCCAAGGCCACCTACCGACAGCCTATTGGGAGCACTCAGTGGGCACTTAGAGGCCACCCTGGGCAGGATGGCTGGGAGGGGTCTCTACCCGGTGCAGGGCATCTGCTGGGCAGGTGAGCACTGGACCCTGCTGGGGTAGGGGCTTCCTGCCAGGGGGTGAGCAGATGTCTGGCTGAAGGAGCAGAACCCCCATCAGTGACCATGACCCAGCCGAGGCTCCAGCAGCTCCCCACAGCTCCAGAAGAGGCCTGGCCCGATTGGGTGACACTCAGGTCATCTAGGAGCAGAGGACCTGGCTACCCAGGAAGCAGTGTGGGGGGTGGCTACTGCGGGGCAGCTGGGTGATGTCAGTAGGGCTGCAAACAGGGCACTAGTCAGAGCTTCATTCCCTGTCACGTCCCCTGTAATTCTGTCAACTCACAAACAAAGCCTCTGCTTGGTGCCACAGGTCCCTGACTTCTCTTTCCACAGAGAGTGGCCTCAGCCCCAGAGGCGGTGGCAGGAAGCAGCAGTGTTGGCACAGAAATGTCTTTTTGTTCAGAAACTGACTTTTCTGTTCACTTTCTGCTTCAGGCAAGTGGTACAGGTTTTTGAATTTAGGGTAGCAATCTAAAGTTTCCTCTTAGGATGAGTAAGAGGCCGGGCGCGGTGGCTCACGCCTGTAATCCCAGCACTTTGGGAGGCCGAGGCAGGTGGATCATGAGGTCAGGAGATCGAGACCATCCTGGCTAACATGGTGAAACCCTGTCTCTAGTAAAAATACAAAAAATGAGCCAGGCGTGGTGGTGGGCGCCTGTAGTCCCAACTACTCGGGAGGCTGAGGCAGGAGAATGGCGTGAACCCGGGAGGCAGAGGTTGCTGTGAGCCAAGATCGGGCCACTGCACTCCAGCCTGGGCGACAGAGCGAGACTCAAAAAAAAAAAAAAGAAAGAAAAAAAAAAGGTAAGAAAGAAAAATGAGTATCAAAAGAGAGTGAGACCCTGTCTCTAAATAAAAACAAAATAAAATAAAACAAAAGGGTGTGGTGTGTTTGTCAGGCAGTGTGGGAGCCCCGACCCTGTCCAGCCTCCTGGGGACAGGGATGAATGTGGGGCTCAGACTGGGGAAGGGACTTATCCAGGGGCCCCAGCAGTCCCTGGTATCACTTCTGACCTTGGCCCACGAGTCCCCAGAAGGCAGGGCCCAGGCACCTTCAGGGGAAGGGGGGACAGGCCCTGAGAGCCTCCTGCGTGGCCTGGGAGGGCACAGTCTCCCAGGCAGTGCTGCTTCGTGGAAAGAGGCACCCAGAGGTGTGAGAACATCCATATTTTCGGGAAATACCAGAATCCCTATTTTAGCTGGAATCTCTTGAATTTAAAATTAAATGAATTGAAAATATAAGTGCACTGTGTGCGCCCACCTGCCAGCCGCCTTGCTGTGGGGATGGGAGGGCTGCCCAGGACCCTGCTGCCTGCAGACCCTGCCTGCCTTCCCAAGGGCAGGGGGCCTTCCCACCCCAACCATGAGAACAGGTGACAGGGAGTCATCCTGTAGGCTGAGGGACATGTTTTGGATATACGTCCTTTCACAGCTGCTGCCAAGTGGAGCCCTCTGATCCCAAACCCTGGCGTCTCCACAAAGGGAGGACCCTGGGAAAGGGCCCAGGTGTGCTGAGCAGAGGGACAGGTGGGGGAGGGGCTGCCCTGGCTCAGGTCACAGCTGTACAACCCAGGACCCTGACCCCTAGCACTCTGCCCGTTGATCCCAGAGGAGCCAGGTCTTGAGGACGCTGAGTTGTCCGGCTCTGAGACTCACCCAGATGGTGGCTGGTGGCGTCTACCTCCTGAATGAGCAGGTGCCTGGCTCCCGCGGGGATCTCAAACATCTTGATGTAACCTTTTTTGATGTGGAAAGACACAGCAAACTGAGAAGGGAAAGGGCTGCTCGAATTCGCACAATGCAAGGAGGGGCCTTGCTCTTCAAGGCAGTTCCCTTGGGGGCTCTCCCAGGACCCTGGTATTTCTCTGGCTTTGAGCACCCACCTGAGAGGGGCCACCAGGAAAGCTGCTGCCTCTGGGCTAGTCTCTAAGGCCCAACCCGGGCATCCTCATAAACTGGCATTCTCCACTCTGACTCCTGTGACCTAGGCCTCCACTCTCCTCTTCTCTACCCACCCTGGCACCCAGCTGGGGCTGTCCCCGACTTAGGATTCTCCCTCCCCATCACTGTCACAGACCTCTCCCCCTCCCCAGAATAGTCATGAGCCCGGACAGTCCCAGGATGAGTCAGGCCCGCAGCTGTCCGGGCATGAGCTACTGCAGGCATCCAGGCTCCAGGGCAGAGGGCAGGGACTCACTCACCGTGCTTCTTGGGTGACCGTGTGAATGTGCCCTTGACCACTTTGCAGTGGCTGTTGTCCCCTCCACACACGCCACACTTGTCTTCCTGCTTGCTGGAGCCGATCACACCGTCACAGCCTACCTTCTGTTGGGGGAGGAGGCAGTGAGCCCTTGAGATGTCCGGCTAGTAGAGTCAGGGTCATACTATGTTGTCCCCAGTCTCAAACACTTGGCCTCAAGAAATCCTCCTGCCTTGGCCTCCCAAAGCATTGGGATTACAAGCATGAACCACCTCGCCTGGCCTCATCTCTTATTATCTCCAGAATCAGAGTGCGTCTAGTCATCAGTTAAACCGACCTTGCCTGCCACCTACAGCATGTCTCGACCTGGCAGTTTCCGTCTGGGTCCCTGTATATGTGGCTTATCTTGGGCAGGGGACCCACCGGGGCCCAGGCAGACACTGTCCCTGGCTTGGTGAACATTTATGTTTGGCAAGCGGGAGATGCTGTTTATTTTTAAATTTTTTTTTGAGACAGAATCTCACTCTGTCACCTAAACTGGAGTGCAGTGGTACAATCTCAGCTCACTACAACCTCTGCCTCCTGGGTTCAAGCAATTCTTCTGCCTCAGCCTCCCGAGTAGCTGGGATTACAGGTGCCCACCACCACGCTGGGCTAATTTTTTTGTATTTTTAGTACGACGGGGTTTCACCATGTTGGCCAGACTGGTCTTGAACTCCTAACCCCAGGTGATCTGCCTGCCTTGGTGTCCCAAAGTGCTGGGATTACAGGCCTGAGCCACTGCACCCGGCCAAGTGTTGATATTCTTTAATAGACAGAATCCAGTTGGATATTATTTTTTGATCCAGTATTAGATTCTGCATGAATATTTATGTTTTCTAATTATGCAAAATTGAGCAACCTGCTATTACCTGTCAAAATCAACATTAATAAAATATTTAACCTATTTTTTTTTTGAGACGGAATCTCGCTCTGTCACCTAAGCTGGAGTCAGTGGCACGATCTCGGCTCACTGCAGCCTCCGCCTCCCGGGTTCAAGTGAGTCTCCTGCCTCAGCCTCCCAAGTAGCTGGAACTACAGGCATGTGCCACCATGCACGGCTAAATTTTTTTTGTATTTTTAGTAGAGATGAGGTTTCACCATGTTGGTCAGAGTAGTCTCGAACCCCAGACCTCAAATGATCTGCCTGCCTCGGCCACCCAAAGTGCTGGGATTATAGGCGTGAGCCGCCGCGCCCAGCCCCTATCCTTCTTGAATATCAATGTGAGGAATGAAGTGATAGCCATACCCACTGAGATAGTGGATTAGTAATCTTCCCTCCCCGTTAGGTTTGCAACCATGTTCACAGCTGCCATCTAAAGCTACTTGTACCACAACTGTTTCCCACGCTGCTGCCTGTATTAACTATGTTTTTGTTTTTTAAAATTCTTGTACCACAACTGTTTCCCATGCTGCTGCCTGTATTAATTATGTTTTTGTTTTTTAAAATTTCGTATGTCTTGATATTTTGACATCTTGAAAGTCTTCCTGTCTGGGGAGAGACCATACCTCCCAGGGCTCCCCAGTTCTAAGGGACAGCAAAGCACTGGGCTGGGGACATACCTTTCATATGCAAACCAGCCAGTCCTCAGTCTATACCCCAAGTACCCCCTTTATCCAGGCCTCACATACCAAACCAAGATTCCTTCACCCTAAGTCATCCCAGGGTCAGGTACCAGACAACTGGGGACCACCCTGGGCTCCAGAGCTCACTGGAGTAGTTCAAACTGGCCATTCCCGAGCTGTTCCCCTTGCCCTGCCCTGCCTTCCTGAGGAGGCCTCTCAGTGCCATTGGCCTCCCCACGTCCTCACTGGGTCACCTCCGTCAGTTAAAATCCCACGGGTACAAAGCAGACACCACCTGTGCTTGTTTTGGAGTATTTGGTGTCACCGTCTCTGAGCCGGCTGTATAGCCCGGCCTCCCTGCCAGGCTCTGGCTGATCCGGCCCAACCAGCCTCTCTGCCCTGCCGAAGTCACAGGAGTGAATGCAGAGCAGCTCTTGAGCACCCCCTGGCTCCAGCCTCCAGCCTCCAGCCCCCTGCCCCCTGCCCCAGCCTCCAGCCCCCAGCTCCCAGCCCCAGCCTCCAGCTCCCAGCCTCCAGCCCCCAGCTCCCAGCCTCCAGCTCCCAGCCTCCAGCCCCCAGCTCCCAGCCTCCAGCTCCCAGCCTCCAGCCCCCAGCTCCCAGCTCCCAGCCTCCAGCTCCCAGCCTCCAGCTCCCAGCCTCCAGCCCCCAGCCCCAGCCCCCAGCTCCCAGCCTCCAGCTCCCAGCCTCCAGCCTCCAGCCCCCTGCCCCCAGCCCCCAGCCTCCAGCCCCCAGCTCCCAGCCTCCAGCTCCCAGCCTCCAGCCTCCAGCCCCCTGCCCCCAGCCTCCAGCCCCCAGCTCCCAGCCCCAGCCTCCAGCTCCCAGCCTCCAGCCCCCAGCTCCCAGCTCCCAGCCTCCAGCTCCCAGCCTCCAGCCCCCAGCTCCCAGCCTCCAGCCCCCAGCTCCCAGCCTCCAGCTCCCAGCCTCCAGCCTCCAGCTCCCAGCCCCCAGCCCCCAGCCCCCAGGCCTCAGTCTCCAGCTCCCAGCCTCCAGCCTCCAGCCCCCAGCCCCCAGCCTCCAGCCCCAGCCCCCAGCCCCCAGCTCCCAGCTCCCAGTCCCCAGCCTCCAGCTCCCAGCCCCCAGCTCCCAGCCTCCAGCCCCAGCCTCCAGCCCCCAGCCCCCAGCTCCCAGCCCCCAGCCTCCAGCTCCCAGCCCCCAGCCTCCAGCCCCCAGCTCCCAGCCTCCAGCCCCCAGCTCCCAGCTCCCAGCCTCCAGCCCCCAGCTCCCAGCCTCCAGCTCCCAGCCTCCAGCCTCCAACTCCCAGCCCCCAGCCCCCAGCCCCCAGGCCTCAGTCTCCAGCTCCCAGCCTCCAGCCTCCAGCCCCAGCCCCCAGCCTCCAGCTCCCAGCCCCCAGCTCCCAGCCTCCAGCCCCAGCCTCTAGCCCCCAGCCCCCAGCTCCCAGCCCCCAGCCTCCAGCCCCCAGCCCCAGCCTCCAGCTCCCAGCCTCCAGCCCCCAGCCTCCAGCCTCCAGCCCCAGCCTCCAGCCCCCAGTCCCCAGCTCCCATCCCCCAGCCTCCAGCTCCCAGCCCCCAGCCCCTAGCCTCCAGCCCCCAGCCCCCAGCCCCCAGCTCTCAGCCTCCAGCCTCCAGCCCCAGCCCCCAGCCTCCAGCTCCCAGCCTCCAGCTCCCAGCCTCCAGCCTCCAGCCTCCAGCCCCCAGCCCCAGCCTCCAGCCCCAGACGCTGCACCTGCGCCCCCTCCCCTAGAGATTCCTGCCGACGCTGCTGTTTCTCAGGAAGGTCAAGCCAGAGTCAGCCTCCATGACTCCTGCCATCCGTCCTGTCTACACAAGCTCTAAGCAGAGGCTTCCAGTTGTTTGCGGGGGAGCCTGGCAGGGACAAGTCTATGTTCATGTCACTGTCACAGGCCGAGGTGACACATGATTGTTTTTCCCGACAGCCTAAGACTGAAGCCAAAGGCATCATACTAAAAGAAAACAGGGGCGGCATTTCTACAAAGCGCCAAACCAGTGACCCTCACAGGGGTCCCCAGATCCAGCAAGAAGCTGCCCAGTGCCCTGCAGGGTGCAAGGACGGGGCCTGCTTCACAAGGATCCCCTGTAGGTCACGTGCATTGGAAATCACCTGGGATGCTCCTAAAAATTCACGTTCCCAGGCCGCCACCCTGACCTGTGAAATCAGGATGTCTGAGGTGGAGTCCAAACTCTCCAGGTGAATCCTAGGCATACTCAAGTCTGAGGCTCCCAGCACAGGGAAGAGGTAAACAGACATTTGCTAAGAGCCTGCCCTGGTCCGGGCATTGTTCTGACACTTTGTGTGCTTAACCTCACACATCTTCCCTGTAGCCCGAAAAGGGGGAGGTCAGTACCCAGGAAGCTGAGACTCGACACGGTAGCCCCCTGCGCCAGCCTCTGTGTACTCACCCTGCAGTCCCCGCGCACGCAGAGGCTGAAGGCGTCCTTGTAGGAGCAGCGTGTCCCGTCGTGCACCATGCGCTTCATGGACACCACCTCCCCAGTCTCCCTGGACTCGCAGTACAGGTGGCATCTCTCCTTGGCTGGAAGGGAAGCAGCCGGGGGTCTGCAAGGAGCCCGGATGGCTTCCCCAGGTGTGTGCAAAGGAGGCACCACGCAGGGAGACATTTCCACGAGGGTCTTAGGACTCACCTGCCCCCACGTGGCCCGCCCTCCAGGGCAGACAGAGAGGAAAAGGGGTAGGTGACAGCAGCCCCCGTCCTGTCTCTGTGTCTCCTGAGCCTTTGACCCTGGTGGTTGTGGACTTCGGAAGAGCTTTTCCCAACCAAGCCAGCCAGGCTGTTGGTGCAGCCTGGCTCTCACATCCCGAGGCCCCGCCTGGAGACCCCTGAGGCTGCAAATGACTGTTTGCTAGGTCCCTATCTAAATAACCCTTTCCAGGCGGGCACGATGGCTCACACCTGTAGTCCCAGCACTTTGGGAGGCTGAGGTGGGTGGATCACTTGGGGTCAGGAGTTCAAGACCAGCCTGACCAACATGGTGAAACCCTGTCTCTACTAAAAATACAAAAATTAGCTGGGTGTGGTGGCAGGCGCCTGTAGTCCCACATACTTGGGAGGCTGAGGCAGAAGAATTGCTTGAACCCAGGAGGCGGAGCTTGCAGTGAGCCAAGACTGCACCACAACACACTGCACTCCAGCCTCCAGCCTGGGTGACAGAGCAAGACCCCACCTCAAAAAAAAGAAAAAAGAAAAAAAAAGGTCAGGAGCAATGGCTCACGCCTGTAATCCCAGCACTTTGGGAGGCCAAGGCAGGCAGATCACAAGGTCAGGAGATTGAGACCATCTTGGCTAACACGGAGAAACCCTGTCTCTACTAAAAATACAAAAACAAAAATAGCCGGTTGTGGTGGCGGGTGCCTATTGTCCCAGCTACTCAGAAGGCTGAGGCAGGAGAATCGGGTGAACCTGGGAGGCGGGGCTTGCAGTGAGCCAAGATTGCACCACTGCACTCCAGCCTGGGCAACAGAGTGAGACTCTGTCTCAAAAAAAAAAAAAAAAAAGTAAATAAAGAATCCTTGCCGGGCGCGGTGGCTCAAGCCTGTAATCCCAGCACTTTGGGAGGCCAAGACGGGCGGATCACGAGGTCAAGAGATCGAGACTATCCTGGCTAACCCAGTGAAACCCCGTCTCTACAAAAAATACAAAAAAAACTAGCCGGGCCAGGTGGCGGGCGCCTGTAGTCCCAGCTACTTGGGAGGCTGAGGCAGAGAATGGCGTGAACCCGGGAGGCGGAGCTTGCAGTGAGCTGAGATCCGGCCACTGCACTCCAGCCTGGGGGACAGAGCGAGACTCCGTCTCAAAAAAAAAAAAAGAATCCTTTTCTTTTTTTTTTTTTTTTTTTTTTGAGACGGAGTCTGCCTGGATTCAGACCCAGATCCCTGGAACCCTCCCTTCTCAGCCTTTATCTCAGAGGTAACAAAAACGCTGGGCCCCCAGACTGTATCCTCCGCCAGAGGGGGACCCCGTCTGCTCTGTCACCTCCAACCCTGCACTGGCCCACATGGGGCAGCAGGTGCTGGGCTAGGGCAATAGCCACGGAGGAGAAACAGGGACTGTATGTTCACAGTCTGTCACACGAAGGTCCCCAGGTGCCACACAAGCACTGCCATGCCCAAGGCCACCAGACTCCTCAGGTCCCTGAGCAATAAATGCCTTCTAATGCTGAAGCCAGTGGAAGTCAGCTTTCTGACACTTGCAACTGAGAGTCCCGGCTAATAGCGAAGGTCAGAGGTCACCAGATTCCTTGGTAGGGCCAGTCCCGGCCTCAGCCTTGAGCTGACCATGCAGCTCAAGCCTTGTCCACCCCTGTTGGACGGCAGGAGCCAGCCCCTGCCGAGCCCGCAGCCCAGCCACCTCTTCCGTGTCCTCAGCTACTCCAGGTGTTCCGGCTGCTCTGGGATTGCAGCCCTGCTAGGAACCTTAATGCCCCACCTGGGAGTGGCCCAGGGCAGCCACACCAGTCAGCGTGGGCTCTCCTGCTAGCCCAGGGTCGTGGCAGCCTTGCCCCATGGAGGATCAGAGGCACAAGCCAAGGCAACCCCCACTTGCCCACCCTAGGGGCTGCCTGCTGAGCCCCACGGCTGTCCCCAGAGGGGCTCACCGTCCCGGTGCTCGTGGGGCAGCCAGTGGTGCTGGGCGTCACCGTGCTCGAAGTACAGGTCCCACTGGCGGCACTGCTCCTCACGGAAGTCAGCCAGGGAGTCGGGGCAGTCCTGGCGGCTGCAGAGCTGGAAGTCGTAGGCAAGGCCCGAGCAGGTGCGGCCCCCGTTGGCCGGGCTGGAGGAGAAAGCAAAGGCCTTGCCGCTCAGCGCCAATGGAAAGAGGCAGCACCCGGGTGCCACCTGTGAGATCTTTTCAGGGGGGATCCCTAAGTCTCAGGTGTCGGGGGGCAGCTCTGCTGAGCAAAGGGACCTTGTCCTGCCACGTCGCAGGTGTGAGACCTGGGCAGTTCCCCAGCCTGTCGGGCCTCAGAGTGAAGATCTTGAAAGGACAGGGCAGGATGGCCACATCCTCCCTCCTGGGGCTCCTGTGGGGAGGCAGCATCTGCTCACAGCCCTGGTGCCACCCCTCCCCAGCACTGGTGCCTGGGCTTGGAAATGAACAGGAAGCTGTGATTGGGTGTTTAGGTCTGTGTTCCCCACGGGGCGAAAACCCCAGTCGGCAGGAGTTGAGCGAGTCTCCTCTGCAGCTGGCCCTGGGCACTGAGCCTGGCACGGAAAGAGGCATGCTGAGGCCCCAGAGTCCCGGTGCTGCTGTTCTGAGCAAGTGTCTGGCCCATGTACCACGGCCGCTGGGTTTTCTCCCTGCAGACAAGGCGGGCTGCGTCTCTGTAACGTCTTCGCTTCACTGAGAACAGCACCAACCCACACACTGCCTCTTGCGGTTCTAAATGCCCAGCAATCTCTTCCCGAGTATGGTGTAAAAGCCCCAAGGGTGCTTGAGGAGGGGCCACGGGGCTCCCTGCCCGCTCCTGGCCAGGAGGGCAGCCTGGAGCCTGGGGCAGGAGGACAGCAGGGGTAGAAGAGGGCTCCATGCACACGCGTGTTCACGAGTGCTGCTGAGGGAGGCTGATACGGTCTTGACTCCCTCCCCAGAACCAGGACTGATGGCCCTCTCTGGCTCCCCAGGGTCCAGTTCAGGCCCAGCCAGAGCAAGCAGAGCAGCCCAAGGGAACAGGACCCAGGAGCAGCTACAGAGGCGGGAGCCCAGCAGCCGGGACGCACCCCAGAGGCCTGCTGGCCAGCTGGTAACTGGGCCTGGCTGTGCATCTGTGATGCCCGATTTGAAGGCTGGAAATCTGTTTTGTTTGTTTTTCTAATGTGAAATTACAGATTGTCAATATTTTCAGGCAAATCAAAATCTTTAAAATACCAGTCAGGCCAAAAAGGAAAGACAAAAGCAGTGTGTGTCTAAGCAGCCGCAGGGCCTGCAGCGTAAGGGCCCGCTGGGCGGGTGGGAGACGGAGTAACGCTGATGTTTGTGGAGGGTTCTCCCTCCACCCCAGCCCCGCCAGGACGCTCCCTGGGTGAGGCCGGGGTGAGCGTTCAGGCAGGAGGAGGCAGGCAGAGGAGGAGGGAGAGGAGGGTGTGGATAAGAAAGTGGCTGTGGGCCGAGGAGGGAGCGTGGGCCCAGGAGACATTTACAGGGTGTGTGGGGTGAGGTGGGAGGAATGAGAAGGGGCAAGAGGACAGCACAGGGCATGGGGCCTGTGTGACGGGCAGGGGGGGTGTGGCTGGGCACGGGGATGCAGCTGGCATGGGCCGGCTCCACAGGCTGTCCCTCCCCTGGACAGCCAGACACTGATGACAAGTCCCGACCCTGCCCTCGCCTGGCTGCAAACAGCTGCCCAGGGGCTGGCATCTGGGGGCCTGAGAGACCACCCCCCTTTACCCCCATTTTCCGCAGCTCAGTCCTACCTCCTCTCCTCCACGCCCGTGGCCAGGAGAGACAGAGTAAACCTGTCTAGAGTGGGCTGCAGGCAGGTGGGCCGCGGGCCCAGTCCTGGGCAAGGGGTAAGAGGCAGAGCTAAGCGTCCCCTGAGCCGTGGCCCCTGCCAGGTAGGGTGAGGCGGGCGGGGCAGCCTGCCCTGCACCTCTCCAGAACTGGTGGGCAGCCACAGGGCCCTCCCGGACAGGGCTGGCTGGAGAGGGTCTCCTGGACCCTCAGCTGCCACTCAGGAAGGCCAGGGGAACGTGGGGCCAACTCACTGTGGGTTGTCGCACTGGCGGGTCCTGAACTTCACGCCCGTACCACAGGTACGCGAGCACGAGCCGAACGGACTCCAAGCGCCCCAGTTGCCGTCCCGTTTGAGGATGTCGGGCGTCAGCCAGATGCAGTGTCCTTTAAAGCAATGCTGAAAGACAGGAAGCCAGTCGCTCCACTCGCCCTCACACTGGGCCGTGGGGACACTTCTGCGCTCCGCAGCCTGCAGTGCCTGGGACGCGTCCTGGCCTGGCGCCGGGGCACAGGGGGAGCTCACCCTCCTTGCCCCTAGATGCTCAGAGCCCCTGGAAGACAGGCCTCATCCGCCAGAGGCAATAAGAGGCACAGTGAGGGGCCGGCCTGCCCTGCCTCCCGCTTGCTGACCACCCTCCTGCCTTCCAGCAGCTCTGTGTCCCCTCAGCCGGAACCTGCACCGCACTATGTCGCCAGGATAGATGCCTCCTGGGTGCCCACACGCAGCCCGTTTATAAAGATACCACTGGCGTATCAGGCCAGTGACTGCGAGACATACAAGGTTTATTTAAGTAAAAAAGGCAATTTAGAGGAAATACTATGGAAAAGAGGGACAAGTAATACGCCGACATGGCAAAAACCAGGAATAAAGTCCAACGCTGGCATGTAGGAAAAACAATTTCACAACCTAATCTGATCACAGTGCTCCCATTCCTCTAGGTCTAGCAGGAGGAAGCGTCTATAGTTTAGGGCACCCACTTTAAGAAGAAGATTGCAAAATTAAAGAACTAAATTAGGTGCAAAATGGATTATTGACTTGAAATGAGAAAATACATCACACCAAAACGTTTTAAAACTGACAATCACCACAAACAACCAAAAAACAGAGAACAATGATAGAACTTTTCCTTCAGTTCTGACTGCATACTGTGTTTTTTTTTTTTTTTTTTTTTTTTTTTGAGACGGAGTCTCGCTCTGTCACCCAGGCTGGAGTGCAATGACGATCTCGGCTCACTGCAAGCTTCGCCTCCCGGGTTCAAGCAATTCTCCTGCCTCAGCCTCCCGAGTAGCTGGGATTACAGGTGCCCACCACCACGCCCAGCTAATTTTTGCTTTTCTTTTTTTAGTAGACACAGGGTTTCACCACGTTGGCCAGGCTGGTCTCAAACTCCTGACCTCAGGTGATCCACCCGCCTTGGCCTCCCAAAGTGCTGGGATTACAGGTGTGAGCCACCGTGCCCGGCTGACTGCATACTCTTTAACCCTTCTTTGTATAACCTAATTTTGTAGCACTGTTTCCACAAAGAGAACAGAAAGAGAACACAGCCATTCCTTAGCAAACTCTTCTCAGCAAACCATTCCTCAGTAAATTCTTTCTGTAAAAGGGCCAGAGAGTAACTATTGTAGACTTTGCAGGCTATATAATCTCTGTTGCAATTAATCAACTCTGCCATCAGAGTTTGAAAGCAGCTGTAGACAACCTGTAAATGAATGGACATGGCTGTGTTCCAATAAAACTTTATTTATAAAAAGAGGCATCAAATAGAAACTTTGAATGGAAGTGTAAGGAGGTTGGTAAGCCCTCTCCCCAGTAACCAATGAAAATTAGTTTATAAAAAGCAACAATTTAAAGTCTTTGGAAATTGTCCTAAGGTCTATACAACAAATGAAGAAGTATTTTTTTTTTTTTCAAGAAAATCTATTAAATCTTGGTAAGAAAAGCAAAAGTCTGTGGCATTCGAGCCACAACCCTCCCCCATTCCTTCTTTAGCTCAGTGTGACGAGGCTTTACTGCCAGGAAGACAGAGCTCCCTCTACTCCAAGCTCCCAGTCTGAAGCTACAGTTTCATACTGAGAGAGCCAGGCCACTGGCGTCACCCCTCCCAGCTCTGTTGCAGAGTCTATTTCCGGTAGGATGGCCAAGAGGCCTGGGGCCCCCTTCCCCTACCCAGGCCCCACTCACAGGGCAGAAGCTCTGCTCCAGGTACAGCAGGCCAAGAATAGTGGACCTGATAGCCCCTCCCCAGATTGCTTGTAGGGCAGAGGTTCCATGTTGAAAGGGGCAAGCCCAGAAGACTAGGGGCTACCATTCCCATCTAGTGAGTAGTTTGTAGGCCAGGAATGTCACTCTGGGAGAAGCAGGCCACTGACCCTGCTCCTAGCTCTCGTGCAGGGGTGCAGGGGTCTGCCCAGACAGAGAGTCAGAACAGAAGGCTTCATAGCTCTCCCTAATGGGACTGACTTGGATCTGAAACAGAGCATGGAGGATGTTCATGTCTAAGGGCACTGTCAAAAAAAACAGGGGTCTTAGCAGTGAGCGATTAAGAGGAGGCCAATGGTCCTAATAGCAACAAACAAAATGGTAAACCAACTACAGGTTGAGTATCCCTTATCTGAAATGCTCGGAACCAGAAGTGTTTGGAACCGGAAGTGTTTCGGATTTCAGATTTTCAGATTAAGGATGCTCAACCTGTAGAAGTTAAACAGACAGAACCAGGGACAAAGACAGCTAAGAGCCCTCCTGAAGCCCTCAGATACTGGCAACACCCTGCTCCTGTGAAAGGTCTAGAATTTAATTAGGTCATATTGTAGAGCAAGTTATACACCTCAGGACATTGTCGAAAACAATACAGCAATCAGTCGCACTAGCAGTTAGTAGCAGCTAGCAGTTAGTGGAAGGCCAACAGTTGGGTGTGATAGCAATAAAGGCAGAATGACCAGAAGCTTAATGGAAAGATCTGGGAAAGAGATAGTCAAAGAGAGCCTGGCTAATGTCACTGTCCCAGGGGGTTAGGAGCAGGGGTACAGTCAGGGTGACTGTGCATATGACCAAGGCTGTGACCTCTGGGGAGCAGTATCAGTGGCTGCACACTGCAGGGGAAATAAGCTTCACAGAAACAGCAGGACCAGGTCACAAAATCCACAAGCAAACAGTAGCAATAAGGCCCAGGGGGATCATTCTCCACAGTTTCTTCAGTGTATTATCTAAAGTTTCCAGTTTTCAAGGAAACATTCTGAGCCATGAAAAGAAACAAGAAAGTGTGACCCACCCGCAGGAAATTCAGCAGGTGACAGAAACTACCTCTCAGGAGGCCCAGATGTCCGACTTCGCAGATAAGATTTCAAAGCAGCTATAATAAATGTGTTTAAACAATAAAAGGAAATCATGTCTAAAGAACTAAAGGAGAGTACAGGAATGGCGTGTCACCAAATGAAGAATCTCAGTAAAGAGATAGAAATTATAAAAAGAACTGAATAGAGGCCGAGTGCAGTGGCTCACACCTGTAATCCCAGCACTTTGGGAGGCCAAGGTGGGCAGATCACCTGAGGTCAGGAGTTCTAGACCAGCCTGGCCAACATAGTGAAACCCTGTCTCTATTAAAAATACAAAAATTAGCCGGGCGTGGTGGCACATCCTGTAATCCCAGCTACTCGGGAGGCTGAGACAGGAGAATCTCTTGAACCCGGGAGGTGGAGGTTGCAGTGAGCTGAGATTGTGCCACTGCACTCCAGCCTGGGTAACAGAGACTCTGTCTGGAAAAAAAAAAAAAAAGAGGAAGAAGAAGAAGAAGAAGAAGAACTAAATAGAAATTCTGGAGATGAATAGTACAAGAACTTAAAAAATAAATTAATTAGCTCACTGAATGGTAGATTTGAGCTGGCAGAAGATGCAGTCACTGAACTTGAATACAGATTAATCAAAACCATGCAATCTAAAGAGCAGAGAGAAAAAGAATGAAGAAAAATGAACAAAGCCTCTGAGGAACATGGAAGGCCATTAAGTACAATAAAAAATGCATAGAAGTACCAGAAGAAGACACAGAGAAAGAAGCAGAAAATATTTAAAAAAAAAAAAAGGCTCAAAACATCCAAAATGTGATGAAAACATTAACTTACACATCTAAGAAATGCAATTAAATTCAAGTGGGGTAAATGCAAAGAGGTCCACACCTAGACACACCATAGTTAAAATGTTGAAATTAGACAAAGATGGAGAGAAAATACGGAACATTGAACGGTTCACGATGTACAGGGAAATCACAATAAAATTAACAACTCACTTTTAATCAGAAATAATGAAGGCCAGAGGCAGTAATGTCAACCAAGAAGGTTTAATTCTGCAAAACTGTCTCTCATAAATAAAAGTGAAATAAAGATATTCCCGGATAAACAAAAACCGAAAGAATTAATCGCTAGCAGATCTGCCATGTAAGAATGCTGAAGGAAGTTCTTCAGGCTGAAAGCAAGTAACACCAGAGAATAATTCAAATCCCCATGGAAACCAAAAAAAGCACTGGAAATGGACAAACTTCTACAAAGATACAAACTACCAAAGCTGAATCAAGAAGGTATAGAAAATCTGAATAGACCTAAACAAGAGATTGCATGAGTAATGTAAAAACTCCACAAACAAATGCCCAGGCCCAGATGGCTTCACCAGTGAATTCCACCAATTAGAATGTAAAGAAATCTAAACATTTTTAAAAAATTAATACCAATCCTTCAGAAACTCTTTCAAAAAACATAAAAGGATTCCCAACACATTCCCTGAGGCTAGTATTACCCTGATACCAAAATCAGACAGACATCACACAAAAAAGAAACCTACAGATCAATATCTGAGTATAAACATAAAAATTCTTAACAAAATATCAGCAAACAGAATCCAAGAGCGTATTCCAATATGGATGTCTTCCTTTCCAATACGGATGTCTTTTATTTCCTTTTCTTGCCTACTTGTCCTGGCTAGAACGTCCACGACAATGCTGAATAGAAGTAGCATGACCAAACATCTTTGTCTTGTTAATGATCATAGGGGGCTACGGTTTGAGCATTGGTTTGTGTCCCCTCCAAAATTAGAAACTTGATTCCTAATGAGACAGTTTTAAGAGGTGAAGCCTTAAGGAGATCATTAGGCCATGAAGGTTCCGTCATCCTGGATGGGATTAGTAGCCTTATAAAAGGCCAGAGGTAGCTAGCTAGGCCCCTTTTTGCCCTTTAGTCTCTTCTGATGTGAGGATGAAGCACATGAAAAGCAATGGAACAGATTTTGTGTGTGTGTGACAATGAGCTCAGCAACAGAAAGGAACGCAGTGCTGTTGCACACTACAACAGGGATGAGCCCTGGGAACGTTATGCCAAGTGAAAGAGGCCAGGCGCAAAATGTCGCGTGTTGTATGATTCCATCGATATGAAATGTCCAGAATTAGAAAATCTATAAAGACAGCAAGAGGATGAGTGGCTATCTGGAGCTGGCCGACAGTAGGATGGATTGGGGTGACTACGAAGGGGTTTGGAACTTTTCAGAGTGACAAAAATGTTCCAACATTTGCTTGTTGTGATGATTGTAAAACTCTATGAATACACTGAAAATCACTGAATTGTACACTCTGTTTTATTTATTTTTGAGACGAAGTTTCGCTCTTGCTGCCTAGGCTGGAGTGCGGTGGCGCGATCTCGGCTCACTGCAACCTCCGCTTCCCGGGTTCAAGCGATTCTCCTGCCTCAGCCTCCTGAGTAGCTGGGATTATAGGTGCCCACCACCACGCCCAGCTAATTTTTTTTGTATTTTTAGTATGGATAGGGTTTCACCATATTGGCCAGGCTGGTTTCGAACTCCTGACCTCAGGTCATCCAGCTGCCTCAACCCTCCCAAAGTGTTGGGATTACAGGCGTGAGCCACTGCACCCGACCTGTATACTTTAAAAAGTGAATTTAAATAAAGATCTCACCTTATTAAAGCTGTTAGAGAAAAAAACCAATACCAACCAAACAGGCAGCAGATGGAGTTGGCCAACACTTGCCCTGGCACATTGAGGGAAATTCTTTCTTTTTTTAAAAAAAAGATCAATACTTTAAAGAAGTTATGGGTGATGCCATCTGAACATTTAGGATGGTCAAATTTGGAGGAGGTGCTCTCTGGTTTCTGTCCTTGTTGTGGATTTCAGGGCATTTCAAGTTTTCTCTGTGGGAGCTGGCCTTTAAGACACTCTTTGGATGAGCAATGCTCGGTAACAGTTGCTGTGGATGCCTCACTGTAGTGGCAGCATTTGCAGCTTCCTGGCGTCTTTGATGTTGTCAACATTTCATGTCAAATCAGAAAGATGTCAGAACCATTTTCCTATGTGTTCATCAGATTCTCTCCTCTTCATTAATGAGGCTGTCAAATGCTCCAAGAGCCTGCTAACTTCTTTGATATGTGTCTCTTCCTCCTAATGAGCGACTGCTTTTGGCTTGATATAAAACCTTTCTTTTTTTGGTGACAATGAGTTTTTTGAAGCCAGAGTTATTTTTTTTTTCCTTGCTCATTTTCTACTACTTTAGTTTCATATTCCATTAATTTTTATCTGAATTTTCTTTCCTTTCTAATGAATAAATTTGAAAATGATAAAAGGTATATTTTATACATATATCCAAATCAGAGTCTGTCATTTCTTCCTTATTTTATGGAAACATTCCCAAGCCACTTTCCAAATGGAAGTGAAAACGGTGCATTCAGACGTAATCAACATTTTTGCATTGTGTTTTCATTGAGGTTTCTCTTCTGTCTTTGAAATTTTTTAGAGCCCTTCATTTATTATCATCCATATGTTGTGAGGCTAGGCCAACTTTTATTTATTTATGTTTTAATTATTTTATTTATTTTTTTGAGACAGAGTCTCACTCTGTCGTCCAGCCTGGAGTGCACTGGCGTGATCTTGACTCACTGCAACCTCCACCTCCTGGGTTCAGGTGATTCTCCTGCCTCAGCCTCCCCAGTAGCTGGGACTATAGGCATGCACCACCACGTCCGGCTAATTTTTGTATTTTTAGTAGAGATGGGGTTTCACCATGTTGGCCAGGCTGATCTCGAACTCCTGACCTCAAGTGATCCACCCACCTTGGCTTCCCAAAGTGTCGGATTACAGGTGTGAGCCACCACACATGGCCTAGGCCAGCTTTTAGACAAGCAGACCATCCTGTTACCCTTGGCCTTTCTAAAGAAATATCCATGTTGGATCTGTGTTTAAAGTACTCCATCTAAAAAACAAACCCAAAACGAAAACAAAATACTGCTCATACAGAAGTAGTCACAACCTCAGGTACCGCTGAGGCACCTTTTTCTCCAAAGATCTGAGGAAATGGCCAGCACACAGCCCATATTCTGCAATGACCCAGGTGAGTTGGCACAGCGGTGTGGCAAGTATTTCTGGAAGCTACTATTACACCTGGACAGACACAATAATTTAACTCTACTTGTAAGAGAGAATCATGGCAATAAGCCAAAAAAATGCCCTCAATCCATTTTCTCTGTAGTCAAAGCAGCAAAATGCCCAAGGCCGTTCTAATGCCACCCACGGGAGAAGAGGTACATCAGTGAGAAGCAGGAATGAAGACAGAAGTACTCTTAATCAAATATGGTTAAAATATCTTATTTTTGCAAAATTTACAAAACCATATGACCACGTGAACACATGGCTTGGCCTCTCCCAGGGCCTTGGAAAGGGCTCAGGTGAGCCAGGGGCCCTGAAGCCTAAGCATCATGAGCTTCATGGTAAATCGACTTCTGCTTCCTCCTCAAAGCCCCTCCATGGCTCCCTTCTTGCAGCAGGACCAAGCCCTGTGGCTGGCATCAAAGACTCGGTACGACTGGCCTCTACTTACCCCTCAGGGTCGCCTGCTCCAGCACATCAGCACTGCAGCGCTGACTGCTCTGAACAGACCCCACTCTCTTCCTTCCCTGCCCCGTGCACACCTCCATCTCCTCAACACACACCTGGCGCAGTAGACCCCGTGCTGTGCCACCCAGATCCCTCTTCAGGACCAAGTCATTGATTTCTCAAACTGTAGAGCATGTGGGCTGCTCCTGGATCACAGCTGAGTTCTTTTCCAGGAACAGCCCCCAGACCAAAGTCATGTCCCTTTCCTGGGGACAGCCATAGCCAGTGACCGGTCAGGGTTGGGGTTCAAACGTTGCTTCAGTTGGGCCAACTCTGAAAGGCTCCAGAGCTGCACGTGGTGCTGGCCGAGCCCTCTGCTGCAGTCGCATCCCTGTGCAGTGCCTCAGTCTCCCCACGGCGCTGGCCCTGAGAGTGCGCCCTGGAACTTCTACCATCAGGTCTCTGTGTCTGAGGTCGTTTCTGGGGATCCGTACTCCTGTGTCCACGCCTGAGCTGTTCCCTCCCATGCTTCCTTCCTGGTCCTCCTCACTTGGGCAAGCCCTGCCTAGTGTCCGCCTTTGCCCACATCTTCCCTTCCTTCCTAGCAAAGGCCCCTCACTCTCATGCCTTGCTAAAACCCTCCCAGGCCTGCCTTTGTGGCAGTCTGAGCCACGTGGGGACTGCAGAGGCCACTACTCTGGGGAGGGAGATACTGTGGGCAGGCGGTCAAGGGCTCCTCCCATCAGGCTGGGCCAACAGGAACCGACTGGGGTTAGGCAGCCCTGGCTCCCAGCCACTGGGGTTCCTAACCATCTCCTTCCTGGGCACCGTTACCTCATCTCTTGCCCTGAAGCCTCCCCTCACTCGAGCATGGAGGGGAACAACCCAGAGGGGAGGGGAACCACCCAGAGAAATGCTGGCTGGCGTTCCCCTCAGCCAGTGGTGCAGGTGGGGCTTGCAGGCAAGGAGGGGCCCAGGTAGGGCAGTGCCGTGGCCTGAGTGCGTGTGTCCCCTCAGATTCATATGGTGAAGCCTTGACCCCCAGTGTGGTGGCCTTTGAGAAGTGTTAGGTAATGGCCCTCATGAGTAGGGTAGGATTGACATCCTCATGAGAAGAGACGTGAGAGAGATGCCCTCCCTCCCTGCCGTGTGAGGAGACCACGGGAACATGGCAAGCCAGGAAGAGGGTCCTCCCAGAAACCAACCTTGCTGGCACCCAGACCTTGGATTTCCCAGCCTCCAGGACTGCGAAGAACAAGGCTCCATTGTGTATGTCATCAGCCTGTGGTATTTTCGTTAGGGCAGCCAAAGCTGAGGAAGATGGACTGGGTGAGCTGTCCTGGCACTGCTGGAGGCTGCGGCCGGGGCAGACTCTAAGTCACTGTGGCCGCAGGAACCAGGAGCCAGGAGGATGGAAGGAGCCACACAGTGGTTCCCCTGTCCCAACTGGGCAAGCCGGTGCCTAACCTGGAAATGGAAGCTGGGCATGACCACTCAGGGCAGCCCCCCAGGTTCTGCAGTGTGGGGGACCACCCCTGAGGCAGACCTGGATACAAATGTGTAGAAGGGAACAGGAAGACAAAGCAATGCAGAAAGAGAAAAAGTCACCCTCATTTCTGCCACGCAGATGTCACTCCTCTAATAGGCTGGCTGATTTCCTCTTGGACAGCTATGAGCGCTGAACAGTGTGATAACCCTGCGTGAAGAGTTCATCCTCTGATCTCCTCAGTGTGATAACCCCGCATGAAGAGTTCATCCTCTGATCTCCTAAGTGTGATGACCCCGTGTGAAGAGTTCATCCTCTGATCTCAGTGTGATGACCCTGAGTGAAGAGTTTCATCCTCTGATCTCCTCAGTGTGATGACCCTGCGTGAAGAGTTCATCCTCTGATCTCCTCAGTGTGATAACCCTGCGTGAAGAGTTCATCCTCTGATCTCCTCAGTGTGATGACCCTGCGTGAAGAGTTCATCCTCTGATCTCCTCAGTGTGATGACCCCGCATGAAGAGCTCATCCTCTGATCTCCTCAGTGTGATGACCCCGCGTGAAGAGCTCATCCTCTGATCTCCTCAGTGTGATGACCCCGCGTGAAGAGCTCATCCTCTGATCTCCTCAGTGTGATGACCCTGTGTGAAGAGCTCATCCTCTGATCTCCTCAGTGTGATGACCCTGCGTGAAGAGCTCATCCTCTGATCTCCTCAGTGTGATGACCCCGCATGAAGAGCTCATCCTCTGATCTCCTCAGTGTGATGACCCTGCGTGAAGAGTTCATCCTCTGATCTCCTCAGTGTGATGACTCTGTATGAACAGTTCATCCTCTGATCTCCTCAGTGTGATGACCCTGTGTGAAGAGTTCATCCTCTGATCTCCTTAGTGTGATGATCCTACATGAAGAGTTCATCCTCTGATCTCCTCAGTGTGATAACCCTGCGTGAGGAGTTTCATCTTCTGATCTCAGTGTGATAACCCTGCATGAAGAGTTCATCCTCTGATCTCCTCAATGTGATGACCCTGCATGAAGAGTTTCATCCTCTGATCTCAGTGTGATAATCCTGTGTGAAGAGTTCATCCTCTGATCTCCTCAGTGTGATGACTCTGTGTGAAGAGTTCATCCTCTGATCTCTCACCCGTTGTTAGAAAAGAAACCATTTAATGTTGTTGACATGTTTTATAACCATATGCTTAAGTGCCTGAAAATATTCCATCCACTAGAGAGACTTCAACATTTAAAGGGAAAGGTTATGTGTGCTGAGTGAATTTGGAGCCCGTCATATGGGGAAATGAATGAATGAATGAATCTAGAGCTGAGGAGACATGTAGCTTCCTCAGCCTAATCCTCTGGCCTATTGCCTTTTTTTTTTTTTTTTTTAACCCAAAGGGGATGAGCCCACCTCTCCCCTCTCAGCCAAACCAGCCAAACCAGCCTGCCCAACTCAGTTCCATGGAAAGGCTCCCCTCCTCCCTGCCCCCACCCCACCCCTCCCACTGAGCAACCTGGCCCCACCTCTCACTACCCTGGTCCTCTGCTTCATCTCACGGAGGCCAAGGCTCTGAACCCGCAGGCACCGCAGCATCCCTGCCTCCCCGTGCACACGGGTCCAGGGCAGGCAGTGGATGGGCCAAGCAGCCACACAGCAGAGGGTGAGGGCAGATCACCTGCGGGCTCTGTGGCTTCTCTCCCAGCCACCTCCGTGTCTAGAATCTAGAGACAGATCTTCTCTCTCTAGGAAATGGTGGCAGCAGGAAACTGGGTGAACAGAGGTATAATGAGGCAACGGAGGCCAAGAGGGGAGTGAGGTGCTGGGACAGCCAGCAGGAGCTCCCAGTCAGCGGCCTCCTGCAGAGCCTGAGCTCTCCACAGCCCCCTGCCGGGTGTCTGGGGATGCAGACGGACAGCTCTGTCCCAGAGCCACTTTCAGCAGGCAACCTGCCATTTCTCCAGCCCGGCCAGGCTTTGCCTTGCTCTCTCCTCTCTCTCCTTCCCCTTTGGCTCCCCTTGCAGGGAAGGGTGGGAGAGAAGATGATTGCTTTCTGACGTAAAATCACAGTGCGAGAGAACAGTGATGCATAGAACAGGGAAACATCCAGACCCACATTCAGGGATTCTGACAGCTGCCCAGAGGAGCCCCTCTTCCACGTTCCCCTAACACCCCCCCCCCCCCACACACACACACTGAATCCTGATCTAGGTCAGTTTCAACCTGTGCTCCTCGGGAACCAGGGGAGGCTGAGCAGAGCTCCAGCTCTGCCCCTCAGTCAGCACAACTATTCTTTATACATAAAAGGCAATTTCACTTACTGGGCTAAATGCAGAGGATCCTACCACCAAAATGAGTGAAGGGCTGCGGCCAGGTCAGTGGTCTCTGTGAGGAGGGGACACGTTGGTTGCATCTACTCCCTGTCCTCACCAGACCTCCCCCACCCCGCTTCTACCTTGCAGGAGAAGCAGGGGGCAATCAGCTGGGGTGCAGGCCAGCCACACACACACACATGTGGGGGCCCCACCTGCTCCTGCTCCTGCTCCCTGGACCAGCATGCCTGTGCAGGGCCTGCCTCCCATTCCCTGTGCCTGGGGTGGGTGGGTCGGGCAGGGAGCCATGCTTAGCTGGTCTTGTTCTCCAACTCAGCTTTCCGCAAGCACCCCTGGGGTCACGGCAGATGTTCTGCCCTGCTCCTTCTGCTGAGGTCCTGTGGGAAGGGGACTAGCTGGGTGGTTCTGGCCTCACCAGGCCCCTAGTGAGTTCCCAACAACTCTAACCCTTCATTAAATCTGGGCACATCTTAAAAACACCAATTCCCAGGTCTTCAAACAAAACCTTATACACGAATGTTCACAGCAGCATGACTCACAAGGGCCAAAAGGTGGAAACCACCCAAATGTCCCTCCATGGAGATAACGGATACACCAAATGTGGCACATCCACATGACGGGAGGTTATTCAGCGATCGAGAGGAATGGAAAGCAGACAGATGCCACACAGGATGACCCTTGGAAACATTCTGCTGAATAAAGTAAGTCAGATGCAAAAAGCCACATATGTATGATTCCATTTATATGAAATTCCGGAAGAGGCAACTCTACAGAAACAGAAAGCAGACTGGTGCTAGCCAGGGGATGGGGCGAGGAGGGAAGGGAGGAGTGACTGATAAATGAGGCTTCCTTTTTGGAGTGATGAAAAGCTCTGGGACCGGGCGGTGGTGATGGTTGCCCGACACTGCGAATGTACTAAATGCCACCGAATTGTGCACTTCACTTTTATTTTTAGTTTTTGAGACAGGGTCTTGCTCTGTCGTCCAGACTGGAGTGCAATGACGCAATCTCAGCTCACTGCAACCTCCGCCTCCCGGGCTCAAGTGATTTTCATGCCTCAGCCTCCCGAGTAGCTGGGATTACAGGCACCAACCACTGCGTCCGGCTAATTTTTGTATTTTTAGTAGAGATGGGATTTTGCCATGTTAACCAGACTGGTCTTGAACTTCTGACCTCAGGCGATCCACCTGCCTCGGCCTCCCAAAGTGCTGGGATAACAGGCATGAGCCACCACGCCTGGCCTGAGCTGTGTACTTTAAAGTGGTTCAGATAGTGAATTTTATGGGAATTTTACCATAGTTTAAAAAAGAACACCCAAAACAATTATTGGATCCTGCCCCCAACAAAAGTCTTCAGGGATGGGCCTGGGAATTTGTTTCTTTCAGAAGCTCCACCAGGGACTAAAATTAGGTGGCTGGCCCAGTCCCGAGCCGAAGACTTCCATCAAGGAGCCACAGGTCCAGACAGTTTGGGGGCGTTCCAGGCCTGGCTGGGATGTGCACCGGTGTCCACTCCCCACTCCCTGCCCCCACTGCAGGGCCAGGGTGGTCTCAGTGGGGCTGAGCCTTCCTGGGCAGGGATCCAGGCTTAGCTCATTTGCATATGCCAGCCCCCTAGCAACTAACTGGCAGAGTAGGGGGTGTGTGATTTCATCTGAACCAATGAGAATCAGGTCTGGAGTTCTGGGAGGACCATGGGAAGAAGCCCTTCTTTCAAGAGTCACCAGAGGGTGGGAAGTGGGCCTGGGGCAGCCATCAAGTGACCTTGAAGGACAGTGTGCCCAGCGAGGGACAAACACCAAGATCCTGGGGATGGAGAGGTTAAGCCTCATGCTGGGCCCGAGGACTCCAATGCTGGCCTCGAAGGTGATCCACAGTGCCCAGGGGTGACCAAAGGCTGCCAGGACCCCAGAAATGACTCCTTAGAGGGGGATTCCTGAGTGGGGGGCATGAAGCACTGTGAGGAGCTCTCAGATGCCAGGTGTGCTCCGCACAGGGTGGAGGAAGCTCTGGCGTATAGCGTGTGAGGGGTAATTAGAAAGGGGAGAGGAGAGGGCAGCAGAGGTCCCCTGAGAGGGCCCCCCACCTCCACTTCAGGGCCTGTCCCTGGCAACCTGGGCACCTAAGATTTCTGTCCTCTGCGCTGCTGCCCTTGATCCTGCCTCACCTTGCCAGGTGCACACATCGTCCCGTCCAAAGGGGGCCCCTTCTTGGTCTTGCAGAAGTAGGGGTTGTCCGGGTGGCTGCACCACAGCTGCTTGCAGGGGTCGAAGGTCCGGAACTGGAAGACAGAACCACAGCTTGCCAGGCCCCCCCGCCTCAGGGACCTCCCAGGGGTGCCACCCGCCCCCCGGGTCCTGTAACCTGAGATGCCCCAATGGGACTGGCCCGTGATGGGCCTGTGTGGCTGGTGGGTGTCATGATTCTGGGGCGGTGAGGACCCTGCCCGTACAGCGTGGGGGCTGCAGCATCCCTGGACGCAGCTGGGCCTCTCTGCCTCCAGCCCTTGGAGGCTGCACACCTCAGGGCGCCTGGCAGGCAGCTGGGCCCTATGTGCCCACCTGAGGCTAAGTGGGTCCCTTTTGACCCTTTCTTTGCTGTGGATTCCCCTCCTAAACCCAGGTGAAACCCTGCCCCCACCCCACAGGCCTGCCCCCTCTGCAGCCGCAGCCTCAGCCTCCCCCGGCGTTCACAGTCCGCTTGCCTGGCCTTTCTGCTTCCTATTCTGATAGCACTTCCCGCAGGACAGCCCTGAGCCATCAGCTGAAACTCAGCCGCGGCCCTGAGGCTCCCCTACTCAAGCCTTTCCAGAGCCCCCCATTGCCATGAGAATCGAGTCCACCATGCTCCTGAGGGAGTCCTAGAAGGAGTTAGCCCTCCTGCATTGGTACTCAACCCCGCCACTTGCTCGCTGTGTGGACTCAGGCAGGTTACCTAGCCTCTCTGGGCCTCCGTTTCCTCATCTGTAAAATGGGACTATTTGCTCTTTTCCTTCATGCAGCAGAGGCGAGCATGAAGACGCTCACAGACACTGAAGCTCCCCCGCACGGCCTCCATGCGGATGGCCGGTTCCTCTGACGGCTCAGCCCTGGCACTCGGCCCTGGAGAGCATCAAGTGCTCCTGTGCCAGCCACGCTCTCCTCCAGGCCTCTGTGTCCGTGGCCCTCCCTTCCTGAATGCCCTCTCCTTCTGCTTAGCCTGCAGGCCTCCCTTCTTCCTTGGGAGCCCGCCTGACCTCTGCAGGCTGACACAAAGGCCTTGCCAGGCTCTCACTGCCCCTGGCTGACACCCTGGTCACAGCCCTGTCACCCATGTGCTTCCTGCCTAGGACCATCTGGGCCTGCCAGGTGGGCTCAGGGTGCCTAGCGGGTGGGGAGTGGTGGGTGCAGAGGGAGAGGCTGCCACTCTGGAGGGCTGCTCTGCGCTCCCCACGCTGGGCCGATCCTCACACTGTCCCAGGAGTTGCTCCAACACCAGCACACCTCCCCCCAGGTCTGGGAGGGGACCCCGCTGCAGGGCTGCCACACTCACCGCCGTGCACATCATGTAACCCAGGCCGAAGTCAAAGCGGCACTGCTCGTTCATGGAGTAGTGCAGCCCTGGGAGCTGGGGCAGTGCCGGCCAGTCGTGGGCGAAGGGGTCATCCCGCAGGCAGTCATAGGAGCTGTGGGGGACACACGGGACCGCAAGCAGCGTTCAGCATGGCTGACCATCCAGCCCTGGAGGCAGCTGAGGCCCCTGCTGGAGCTGCCACGGCAGCCCTACCTGCACATCCCGGCCCCTGGCTGTGCTGCCTCAGTTTCCCTGCTGCATCTCTTGTCCTTGGTGTAAGATACCAAGACCCGGCTTGCGCAGACCCCAGGGTAGCTGCCTTGCCTACTTGCCGTTCAAGGATAGGCCCCTGACAGTGGGTTCTCCTCCAGACACCAGGCTCCTCTCACAGGTGTGCCCTCTCCTCCCCTGCACACAAGGCTAGAGGACCTGAGGTGGGAGGGCTCTGGCTCTGGGGCATGGGGACTTGCACCCTCCCAGAGCTGAGCCCAGGGACTGAGGGGTCGCCCTCGGAGGACAGGGGTGGTACTCACTGCAAGTAGCGGCTCAGCTCCTGCTGGCTGCAGCGGGACCAATGGAAGCGGTGGAAGGCGGCCTGCACCAGGGGCGCCATGATGCTGCCCAGCCGCACCTCGTCGCCGCAGCGGTTGCCCTGCCCGTCGTGCTCCATGCCCAGCCTGCGAGGGGTGAGGCAGCTGGCTGAATCCCATTGGCACACGGGCCTGCCAGTCCCACCCCGCCCTGATGATAGGAAGGAGCCCCATCTTTCCCCCACGGGCTTCCCCTGACCTTGGCCCACCCTGAGCCGGGTGGCACCGACCTGCTGCACTTCTAAAGCTGAGGCACTCTGGGGAGAGACTGTCCAGTGGGTAGTCCCCAGGTATCCTGTCCCCAGGAGGGGCACGCACACCTGGGCGGAACCATGGCTTCCCTGCCTCCAGCTTTTGGGGCGAGCCGCCCTCCAAATCTCCGAGCCTCCTCTACAACATGGGGTAGAGCCCACCCTGCCTGGGGGCTTGGATGGGATAATGTGGCAAGGCCCCAGCTCTAGCTGGCCCAGAGCGCCTGCTCAGTCTGCAGGTGAGCCCTTCCTCCTTTGATTGTTTCCTTCAGCAGACAGTGGGCCTTGGGCCAGCACTGCCCAGCTCTGGGAAGACAGGAGACCACACCCCAAGTGCCTTTCACACAGGGTGTGTCCCTCTTAAGGCACAGAGGAGAAGTGGGCAGCCAGGGCTGGGGATCCTAGGGGGGAGGCCCCTCTGTGCCCCGCCCTTCCACTTACACGTGGCCAGTCTCATGGGCCACCACGAAGGCTGAGGAGAAGCCGTCCTCGTGGTTCAGGGTGCAGCTGCGGACTGGGTGGCACATGCCGGTGACGGGAGCATAGCCTGGGAGGAGACAAGAGGCGGCTCTAGATGCTGCCATAGACTGGATGGGAAGGTGAGGCCTGGCCCAACTCCCAGGCGCTGCTTCTCCTCAAGGCCCCAGTGCCTCCTGTTCCACAGGTAACTACCCCCAGCTGGCACGGCTCAGAAGACACCACAGCAGACACCTCATAGCCTGTGACATCTGGCTGACAGCAGGCCCCCAGCCCATCACCACGCAAGCCCCGTGGCCGTTCTGCCTGCAACAGCTACACTGCAGCTGGGGCCCTCTGCTTAGTCAGATGTCACCTGCTATGGCTTGTCTGACACCTGACAGTTTCCTGCTTGCCGTTCTCTTTCACGCCACCCGTCCCTGCCCATTGCCTGCCTCACTGAGTGGCCCCTGAGCAGCACCTGCTTCCACACCTCTCTCTCTGCTAGAGGCACCCTGCCCCTCATCTGCCTGGCATCACACCCTCTGAGCCCACCTCCTCTGGGGGGGTGTTTCCTGGGTCTCCCCTTGTTTCTCTGGGGTCCTTGAGACCCCAGCTAAATCTGTTTCCATAATGCCACAGAAGGCTGCAAAGCTGTTCCGCCCATGTGCCACGCCGGCCTGCAGAATCTCCCAGAGGGGCCTGGCTGGTGTGGACTGAGAGGTCAGAGCCACTGCAGAAGACGAGACCAGTGGCCTACGACGGCCCAGGGCCAGGGGGAGGGGGGCAGAAGTTCATGACGCTGAGACCCCACGTCAAACTGAGGAAGACAGATAATGAGGCCGATTCATTTCCCCAGCTCTTGTCTCAGCAGAGGGAGGCGGCTTGGACAAAATAGAGAAGTGCACACAGGGATATGGGTGCCACGTGAGGTCTCTACTTGTACCCCTGGGAGTCTTCCTAGAGGCCTGCCAAGCACGGAGCCCTGACTTTCAGAACCCCAACCTGCCCTCACTCCTGCCACGCCCCAGTGAGAGACCCTGAGGCCACGTGTTCCACAGAGAAGGGAAGGAGGGTCAGGGTCACTGGGACCCCGGGTGAGCTGGCGATGTATGCCCCTAAAAATGGAAGTGTGGTGATCTAACCCTTGTCTCTTCCCGTTGTAATAAATAGGGAAATCTGCATTTTTTGCTCTGCAGATTTTGAGACGAGTGTTGAGTCTGTGTGCCGGAGTGGAACATTGCCATCTCCTCTTTGTCCTTTGTGTGCAAGGCTTGCAGATGCATCTGCCTCGTGGGAGGCTTTTCATTCATCCTACTTAGCATTACAGGAGCCTGCGACATTTGAAAGCGCATCTTTATGTTTTTCTTTGTTTTCTTCCCTCTTATTTTACTGTGTGGCTGTTTTCTCCATCCCGAATCTTATTAGATAGAGTGTGCCTCCTCGATGGAGGAAATGTCTCCCAACTTTTCTCTCATGTTAATCTTTTTGTCTTTTGCTCCCATTGGGAGATGCCCTTGACTTTTCATTTCAGCTTTCGATTTTTTTTTTTTTTTTTTTTTTAAGATAGGGTTTCACTGTGTCACCCAGGCTGGAGTGCAGTGGCGTGATCTTGGCTCACTGCAACCTCTGCCTCCCGGGTTCAAGCGATTCTCCTGCCTCAGCCTCCCGAGTAGCTGGGACTACAGGCGCCTGCCACCACGCCCGGCTAATTTTTGTATTTTTAGTAGAGACGGGATTTCACCATGTTGGCCAGGCTGGTCTCGATCTCCCGACCTCGTGATCCGCCAGCCTTGGCCTCCCAAAGTGCTGGGATTACAGGCATGAGCCACTGTGCCCGGTCTAGCTTTCAAATTTTTTACTTTCCCCATCCTATCCATAATTTTATACAAATGCTTTGTTGTTCTCTAATTCTTCATAGAAACCTCCTCTGGGTTTACGGATGTATTTTCTCAGACATTCTGGGAATACTACTTTTAAAAACCTGCTTTTCTTGTCTCTAAATTATCTCTGTTTTCTCTAGAGCCAGTTTTCAAATTTTTTGTTTTGTTTTACATCTTGGTCCGTCTTTTTCATGCTGTAACGATTTCTTGTGTTTTGGGTTTTCAAAAAATATCTGGTAACCCTTGGGTGTCCTTTCATATATTTTTTTTTTTTTTGAGACAGTCTCATACTCTGCTGCCCAGGCTGGAGTGCAGTAGCACAATCTCAGCTCACTGCAACCTCTCCCTCCTGGGTTCTAGCGATTCTCCTGCCTCAGTCTCCTGAGTAGCTGGGATTACAGGCGCCCGCCACTACACTGGTTAATTTTTGTATTTTTAGTAGAGACGGGGTTTCACCATGTTGGCCAGGCTGGTCACGAACTCCTGACCTCAAGTGATCCGCCTGCCTCGGCCTCCCAAAGTGCTGGGATTACAGGAGTGAGCCACCGCACCCGGTCAATTTCACATTTTTAAATGAGTGATCGGGTCACTTAATATAAAAGCTGTGTCGGTTTCCTCTCCTGGGGGACAGCTCTGCTTCCGGTTAGTGCCCTCACCAAGACAAAAGAGCCAAGTGCACCCTCATCACGTGGTCGGGGCAACCCCTGGCTGCACTGCGTTCAAGGGCGAGCTATCCACTCCTCACCCAGACATGGCAGTTTCAGTCTTTTCAAGTTAACTAAGCTATTAGGTATGTCTTGATATCTCATTGTGGTTTTTTTCTCTTTCCTTTTTTTTTTTTTTTTAAGACAAGGCCTTGCTCTGTTGCCCAAGCTGGAGTGCAGTGGTGCAATCATAGCTCACCTCCTGGGCTCAAACAATCCTCCCACCTCAGGCTCCCGAGTGGCTGGGACTACAGGCATCCAGCACCATGCCCAGTCTCGTTGTTTCAATTGCGTTTTTCCAATGTCTACTGAGGTTGAGTGCCTTTTCATATGTTTATTGCTCATTCATGTTTTGTTAAGAGCCTGATAAGAGTCTCCTGCCCACTTTCCGACTGGATTGTCTTTATTATCCTTACTATTATTGTAGGCGTTCTTCATATACTTCAGATATCAGTCCTTTTTTATAAATATTTCCCCCAGTGGATTAGCAGTGCCTTTAATGCACAAACTTTTAAAATGTGCTACTATTTATCAGTTTTTTCCATTGAGTTTGTGGGTTTTTTTTTTAAGGTCGGAGTCTCGCTCTGTCACCCAGGCTGGAGTGCAGTGACGCGATCTTGGCTCACTGCAAGCTCTGCCTCCCAGGTTCACGCCATTCTCCTGCCTCAGCCTCCTGAGTAGCTGGAACTATAGGCACCCGCCACCACGCCTGGCTAATTTTGTGTGTTTTTTTTAGAGACGGGGTTTCACCATGTTAGCCAGGATGGTCTCAATCTCCTGACCTCGCGATGCGCCCGCCTTGGCCTCCCAAAGTGCTGAGATTATAGGCGTGAGCCACCGCGCCGGGCCTTTTTTTTTTTTTTTTTTTTGTCTCTTTTTAAAGAAAACGTCTCTTATTCCAAGAACATGGAGCCGTCCGCCTATGTTATCTTCTTTCATTATTTTGCATTTCTTATTTAGACCTAAAATCCATGTGAGATGCTCTCTGTCTACAGAGTGAGTGGAGGTGACAGGCCTCCTTTCTTTCCAAATTGGCCCCACACCATTTGTTAGACTGTTTTCCTCCTCTTCTCTGAAATGTCACTTTTGTGACACATAAGTGTCCCTATACACATAGGTCCAATTCAGGACACCGGATTCTGTTCTAATGTGTATTTGTCTGTCCGTGCACTGCCCACACCCTCACCCAGCTAAGCTGGCCACAGCCTTCCTTGCCCTGACACTCTTCCCTGGGCTGGGCCAAGGCTCCCAGGGCCCCCTGCATGGCCAGGGGCTTATTTCCGTTCCATGCCTCTATGGCCCTGCGTGGGTGAGGCTCACCTTGCATGCCAGAGGGCCCAAAGTCCTGCCGTGTGAGGAAGATGGCGTGATCGTGGTATTCATCGTGGTCCGTGTCTGGCTTCTGCTGGAGGTAGGCCCAGCGGCAGACATTCTCCAGGCTCTGAGAGGGGTTCCCGATCTCGATGAGGCTCATGGACTGCAGGGGGATGGAGAGAAATGGAAGAGAGGGGTTGGCGCCTGGTGGCCCAGTAGCGGGCCGAGCAGTCTGCAGTGTTGGCAGACCCCATCCACTGGGAATCTGGTCCACGTGGTACAAAGGCCCGGCCCGGTCACTCTCAGGACCTGTTCCCACTGGGCTCCATTCTTCGACATGGAAGAAAAGGTTCCCCAGTCACACTCACCTGCGTGAGTTTCCACACAAAGTCACCGCAGTTTTCAGGTGAGATGCGGAAGCCAAGCTCTAGGTCATCTAAGGCCTCGCATAGTCCCTCCATTACCCCATTTCCAGAAGTCCCTGTGTTTGTTCTGTGAGGCACCTGTTCCGTGCAAGGCCTCCACAGACGGCAAATGCCATGTGGACCTCACCCCAAAGAGCTCACAGTCCTGGGAGGGTCCGTGGCAGGGGAGGCGGAGATCCCAGTGTGGTGTGCAAGGCCAGAGGAAGCAGGCGATCACTTTCCATGTTCCGCCCATGTGAAGATACTTGCAGAAACCAACGCAGGGCAGGAAAAGAAACTGCAACTGACATATTCGGTTGGTGTAAAGGTAATCGCAGTTTTGCCATTAAAAGTAATGTCAAGGACTTTGGCACCAAACTAACAGAAAAACAGCTGTATCAAGAACAGGGGCATACACAGATGATTGCCACAGGAACCACACATGGGAAGCCACTGGGAACCATCCCATTCCATTTTGTATCATGACATACGCCTGACAGCCAGGGTCCTGCACACCCACCCTCTCTGCACCACGACATTCGCAGGCACTCTCATTTAGACTTCAGGACGAAGAAAGCTGTCCTGGACAGGAAACTGAGACTCAGAGAAGTTAAGCAGCTTGCCCGCATCACAAAACTAGGAAGTAGAAGAATTGAGATTGGATCCAAAGAAGCCTGAAACCAAAATCTATACTCAACTCAGCGCCCTAAACTTCCTTCTTAAATAAGACGTGTACAGTATCGTTTCAAAAGCGAGGCTTCTGTGAGCGGCACCCTTCCTTTTTTCCTCCACAATCCTCACAGCATCGTTTTGGTTTCTGTTCTCACTGTAGACTCCAAACACCGAAGTAGTTCCCTCCAAGAGAACCAACAGTCCCTCTGAGTCCTGGGCGTGTTCCTTTCCCCTTTAAGGATTTATCTGGCCATAAAATACAGATGTGCATTCCTTGGTAGCTATGTATGCAAGTGTTTTTTCTCTTGCATAAATATATCTCTTGCATAAATATAAGTAAAACCACATATTTCTCTTTGTGTGTATAAATAACAAAAAGTTAGCCAAGCGCAGTGGCACACACCTGTAATCCCAGCACTTTGGGAGGCTGAGGTGGGAGGATCACCTGAGGTCAGGAGTTTGAGATCAGCCTGGCCAACATGGTGAAAACCTGTCTCTACTAAAAATGCAAAAATTAATCTGGCTTGGTGGCGTAATCCCAGCAACCCGAGAGGCTGAAGCAGGAGAATCGCTTGAAGCTGGGAGGCAGAGGTTGCAGTGAGCTGAGATTTCGCCACTGCCCTCCAGCCTGGGCAACAGAGTGAGACTCCATCACAAAACAAAACAAAACAAAACAAAACACAACAAAGGGTATTCTTAGCAAACCAGTTAGTTCCAGAAGAGTCCAACCAGAAAGACATGCCCCAATATCAGGCACAGAGGCAGGAATGAGGCCGTCGGGTAGGACAGAGCTGCGGCAGGAGCCAGGCTGAGGCAGGCTGGGAGCAGGCAGGCTGGGGGTGTGCAGGGAGGTCCGCCATCCTATTGCGTGGGCTTATGGGAAGTACTGGGAAGATGCGAGAAACCCAAGTGCCTACAGGAGCTAGGCAGGTGACAAGTCAATGAGGCAGGCTGGTTGCACGAAAAGTAAGTCCATCTTGTGTTTTCCCAGTTTTGAAGGAGAAAGGGTACAGAGGAATATTTCCCTATTAGAATAGAGTCGGTGGGGGGTGATAAGGAGTGGTGAGGACTGTGGCAAACCCAGGTGCCCAGGCACAGCTGAAGGGAAAACAACATCCGCCCAGTGCCGGCAGGAACAGAGGCCCAGAGCCGCCGGATCAGATTTCTCAGGTCAGTCGTGAAATCTGGATTTTACAGACACTTACCTAGTAGTAAACACTGGCTCAAATTAAAATTAGTTATGCAGACAAAACAACGCATCCCCCCATCGCCGCCTTATGCCAGAACCCTGGAATAAGAGCCCTGCAGTGGACGGCCGCTTCTCCACATCCTTGCAGCCTGGATCCACTCTGGTCGGTCACCTCTCTCCTCCCAGATGCTGGCTTCTGCGGTTCAGCCCGGGTTCCCAGCCCCTCTTAGCAGCCAAAGTGATCTTGCTGCTGCGGCAAGATAATTTATTGAAATATTGATTTGTGTTTTTGTTCTTGCCTCGCTTTGTTCTTGGCCCATTCCAAGAAGGCAGTCTGCCACTTTCGTTCTCCAACCCCAAGGGGGTTGTACTGCAGGGTCCAGAGCTAAAGGGGTCTATGACCCCCTTCTGGCTTTGGGGTTCTGAGGAGACTCCCTGAGGAGGGGCAGGGGGAGGGCTGGGGTGCACGGGCACAGAGAGGGGAAGCTGCACTGGGGCCAGGGGAACCCGGGGAGGCAGGACTTCAGAAGACACGAGTGTGCTGGACCATGGGAGCTTGGGTCCCAGCAGGGGGCACCCCAAGAAGTAGAGGAGAAGGTTACCTCAGTGTCCAGGTACCCCAGGACTCAACCTGCCACTGGGATCTTAACTGACAAGCCATGGAGCTGCTTGTACTTTCTCTCTGCAATGGCCCAACATTTCCAAGATCCTGGCCTATCGCTGATGGGCACAGAGGAGCCCAGGGACAGAGATCTTGTCCTTGCTGGGTCTGGAGCATTCAAGGGCTATGGGGTACCCATGATGCCCAGATACTGACCTTGTGCCCAGAGACTAGGGCAAGGGCTGTGTGCATTCTTAAAAAAGCCCTTTGGGTCAGTGAAGAAGGTGTGGGGATAGAAGGGGACAGTGTGGCACTGAGATGCATGCAGGTGTGGCTGGTGCTATGTCAGGAGGGTCAGGACCTGTGGCAGGAGCTAAGAGGCATCAGGGCTGCAGGATGGGAACAAGGAGGCAGAGACGGCACCAGTCTCTGGCTTTGGGGATTGGTAGCAAGGCAGAAGCGGAGGCCCGGGAAGGGGATGACAAGCTCCAGAGGAAAAGCGTGGGGTCCGCAGTGCCTGGAACATGGTCACGGCAATGTCTTTCCTGGCCAGCTTGCTCGTGGGGAAGAGCTGGGCAGTTTTGCTTTGGGAGCTCTCCCACTTCTGGGGGTACAGCCCTTGTGGGTGATCAGTCCCAAGCGTTAGTGGGGGCCCACGTTAGGCCTCATGGAGCACAGGTTCGAAAGGACTGAAAACTGGCTGACGTGGGTTTGCCTGGTGGCAGCACCCAAAGCAACTATCCGCAAATTCCTGCTCATGCACCCCAGAACCCCCTTCCCTCCACCCACTCCTTCCACTCCTTCCGCTCCATGAGAGCCACAGGCAGCCTCGGGTTCTGCATGCCTCTAAGGACTCCTCACAGAAAGAAACTGATGTCCAGGCAGACATCGGGGCAGCTAGACAGGTCTGCAGCCCAGGAGGGAAGTCTGGGCTGGCCGTGGACAGGGCAAGTCCCTCGCTGCGGGAGGAGTCAGAACCCAGGGGGAAGAGCCAAGCTCAGGTCTCTCTGCTGAGATCTCCAGCAAAGGATACCAGCCTGACATGCAGGGAGCTCCCCCGTGGGTCACTTGGGCTCCAGCGGGACCACCTGCTGGGATGCGACCTCCTTTGCTCCTCTGCCACCTGGCCTGCATGCAGAAGGCCAGATGGGTCCCTGCTGCCTGGGGCACCCCAGCCCCCACCATCCTGCACCCTTGCTTGTATCGAGCATGGGAACTGTGCTTCCCCTGAGCGAGGAGGAGGAAACACACACTTCTCATGTATGGATCTCCTCCAGAACCGAGGGAGGCTGCACTGCTTGTTTCAACTGAGGATTCTTTCAGCAGCTCACCCCGGTCATCTGCGTCCCTCCCAGTCCTGAGTGCACCTGACTTTCAGCTGCCTGCTCGGCTCTGCACAGCTCCTCTAAGAAAGTCTGTCTGTGTGACTCCACCTGTTCCCAGCTGTGCTGATGTGGGGACCAGGAGTGAGCCCCTTGGGCCATGGTGTTCCTGGGGAGTAGCAGCCCGGGCTCTGCAAGGGGGTGGCCACAGGACCAGCCAGGGGCTTTACAGGGCAGCTGGTCCTCTGCCGGGGCAGCTGCGGGAACCCACCCTCCAGAGCAGGGGGTGGTAGCTGGTGCTGTATGACTGTGGATGGATATTTCTAGACCCTGGGGCTGCATGGTAGCTGCAGGATCCACCTCCTGAGTGAGGTAGGGCCTCTGAGGGCACACGCTTCATAGCGGCAGCAGCTCCCAGAACTCCCAGCTCCAGCCTGGGGGCCCCAGAAGAGCCAGGCCAGAGCAGCCTGCAGTCAAGCTGTGGATGGAGTCCAGGGGCCCACCCAGTCCAGGATGCAGGAGGAGTCCTGTGTGGGCTGACCCTAGCTCAGAGCATGGGAACAGAAGAGCTTCCTAGGAGGCTGATCGGACCCTCCACAGGGGCCCCAGGACAGTGGTCATCCCTCATGGAGGGCTCTGCCACCTGTTTGGATGTGACATCGACCGCTGCAGACATGGGCTCCCAAGTGGGCTCCACTTGGGGCCCTGGCCCAGGCTGGCTCTTCCCATGTGCAGGGTCCTCCTTGGCCACCATGAGCGCCCACCTATATCCACATGGAGACCCTCCTTGCTATGCTGGTTCACAGAGCAGCCCAGATGCAGGAAGCAGACACTCATCCAGGCCCCTGGGGTCCTCCCAGAGCAGCTCCAGGAGCCCGGTCCCAAGAAGAATGGTGTTTCCTCCGGGTTCAGACTGTTTGGCTTCCCTGGCCTGGGCTGGGAGGGGTCTGAGGACATGCATGAAAGGCTCAGTGATCCCACCATGAGGTGGAGAGGGCAGATCTGAGGGACTTAGTGAGGCAAGAGCTTGATGGCCCTCACCTTGGGTCAGAAGGTCACTTCGCTGAATGCTCCCCAGGGTTGTCGGGAGTCTTGGCCAGGACAAGGATGAGGAAACACTGCGGGTCCCTGAACCTCAGGCCCGGCCTGCAGGAGTCTGGGTAACCCCACGGGCCTCGGGCAACAGCCAGAAGCTTAGGGGGCCTGCGGGCCTTGGGTGGGCAAGTGGGCTGTGTCCAGCTCCAAGCCCCAGGCCCCATCCTGGCCGCGTGACCCTGGCTCTGAGCTGCCTGCCTGGTCCCCTCTCCTGGGTGCAGCCGGTCACCTGCCAGATGGGGTACCTACTGGGGATATTCCTGTTGCTGTCGCTGGCCTCTGAGCCACTAAAGCCTAAGCTCCTTGAGGGCTGAGTGGATGCTGGGCACGAGTCTGTGCCGCAGCCTTGGCCCATGTCTACCCTCAGTAACCCTGCTCGGAGCAATCTCAGCTTCTGCTCTCCATGCCAGGATGAGGCAGCGAATGTGGCCAGAGGGCCCTGGCTGCTGGGTGCTTAGTGACCGGGAGCGAACACAGGAATGAAGGAATGAACCCAAGCGCCCTCAGGAGCCAGGCTGGGCAGGGAGGGCGGGGCCGGCGGTGGGGCGTTCTCAGAGGCCTGGGGAAGTGAGCCAGAAGGGCTGCCCCGCAGATGCTGACCCCAATAATAAGTTACTGCCCGCAAGGAGCGCCCCGCTAGGCTCAGGCTGGGCACACAACATCTCACTTCAACTTTATTTTCCCACCTTCCGGATGACAAGCCGCGTCTCAGACAACTGAAGGGACTCACCAAAGCCCCACATTGAGGTGGGGGTGGGAGCCCCCCGCGCGGGGCGCGGGGCGCGAGGCAAAGGCCGGGCCGGGCCCGAGCGGCCACCAGGTGGCGCTGCTGCCGCGAGAACGGAGGCCCGGGCCGGGGACGCACCCTGCGCCGACACCGCGGCCGCACCCGGGCTCCCCGGCCCCAAGACGGCCTCTGGGTTTCACCCTAAATACATCAATTACCACCTGAGCAAAAAGTTCTGTTCCCATTGTCGCTCTCCCACATTTCCATTGTTTCTCTGGAATGAGCTGAATTATTTATGCCCTTCCCTCCTTCAGTCAAGGAGACGTGGGAGGAAGCCGGGATGGGGATGCGCAACCTGGAGGCCGTCTCCGTTGGAACCGCGCCCGCCCCGCCAGGAGGCTCTGCCTGCTGGGCAAGGCGCGCTCAGCCAGCCCCGCGGGCCGTTACCTCAACGGAGGCCACTGCAGGTGGCAGGTGAGGTCACCTGGGCAGCCCTAGGCCCGGTCTAACTATCTCATCTGCTCTGTTCTTGGGCAGGTTACCTTACTTGTCCCCACCTGCAAAATGGGCACAACTGCAGCTCCGAGCTTGGAGCTGGGGGATTCCGCCCAAGACAGTGCAGGCAGGGTGCAGTCAGCACCCACAAGCGTTCCTGGTCCTTGTCTCTGCCGTGCTGATGATACAGATGGAGTATGACACCAGTCCCCGGCGACTGGCCTACCCGCTGGGGCTGGCTCATGTCCCAAGGGGATGTGGCTTCAGCAAAGCTTCTCAACCGTCCCCATCCCAGAGGGGCCCTCCTGCCTCAGACCAGCCTCCCAAACAGGTGTGGGATAGGACAGCAGGGAGGTTGGTTCAGGGGAGCAGAATACATTTCTCAACCTCAGCACTCCAGACATTTGGGGCCAGATCATTCCTGTTGGGTGGGGCAGGCGCCCTGTGCATGGCAGGATGTTGAGTGCACCCCTGGGCTCTCCTTACCAGAACCCAGTGGAACCCTCCCCCTAGTCGTGACAATCAAAAGTCTCTCCAGACACTGCCAAATGTCCCCTGCGTCAGGGGGAGGGGTGGCAAAGTCATTCTTGGTTGGGAGCATCTGATCCTCAGGGGACCAGGGCAAGGAACCTGAAGCTGGCGCTCCTGACCAGTGGGATCACAGAGTCCAGCCCCTCTTCCCAGAGCAGAGTGGCTCCACCAGCCTGTGGCCCTGGGCACTTAACCTCTGGAGCCAGGGTCCTCACTGTCAAACAGGGATGGTTACAGTGACTACTCCACAGGGTTGCCGTGGGGGTGAGGGCAGAAAGTCACGTAAAGGGCTTCAGACGGTGCCTGTCTCAGAAGATGCTCTACAAACAGTCACTTGCATGAACACCTTTATGATTGTCATCATGCCTGTGGTGTGCTGAGGTTTCACAGACTCCCGTTACGGGGGAAACTAAGGCTCCAGGATGTTACATTGCTCACCAAAGGTCCCACGAGTATGGACAAAGCCAGAATGAATGGCAGAGCACACCTTCTACCGTGCGCCCCAGCTGAGTGCAATGTGGACTCCCCCAAGGCTGGAGGTCTCTCGCTCCAGGCACGGCTTACAGATCAAATTTCATCACGACAGGGAACCACAACAAGAGCTGGGGCAGGAGGCGTGCACCTCATTTCTCTGCCAGAACTCCCATATCGTTCCAGCATTTTGTTTCCAGCCATCCTCCCCAAAGCCTGGGAAGCTATTGCCAGAGAGAGCCAAGCTGCCAGAACAGGATTCTCAACTCGAGCCTTCCCAGGCATGAGCCGGTGCAGGCCTGGGAGGAGCCAGGAGAGGGGCCTCCTGCTAGAATCTGAATGTTGTGTTCCCCACATTGGAAAGGTTGAAATCTGAGAACCAATGTTCTGGTATTAGGAAGTGTGGCCTTTGAGAGGTCATTAGGTCATGAGGGTGGAGTCTCCATAAATGAGATTAGCACCCTTACAAAAGAAGCCTGAGGGAGCCTGTTCACCTTTCCATCATGCGAGGGCACAGCTAGAAGGTGCCCTCTAGGAGGAATGGGTCCTTGTTACACATCAGTTCTGCTGGCGTCCTGCTCTTGGACTTCCCAGCCCCCAGAACAGTGAGTAACACAATTCCATTGGTTGTAAATTACCCAGTCCAAGTTGATTTTGCTATTGCAGCCCAAACAGAAGACACCTCCCGAGGGCAGTGTCCAGCCTTAGTGCCTCCTAGTTCTCTGGACCCAGGTAGGTCTGGGTCAGGAGACGGATTGAGGATGACCTGGGTGGGCCATCATGCCTTGCACCCCTATCAGGTTGGGGGTTGGGACCCAGATGCTCAGGAGGACAGGGGACTGTCCCTGGGATGAGGCATGGGGTATGCTCCCCACCTCACCCCCTGTCCCAGATCCCCAGGGCCCTTGATATATCTTCCCTAGACCTTCACTCCCTGGCCTTCCTGCACCATGGCTGGGCCACTCTACCCTACAGGTGGGTGGGTGGGCACACCAAGCCCCCGCCCTCAGCACCTCTTTTCTCTTGCTTTCCACTAGGAGACTCACATGCCAAATTTCTCAGACCTTTCACCTCCAATGCTGAAAAATTCCAACAAGCGTTCCACACTTTGTCTTGACCTGGTTTTTTATAACAAGACACTTTATGTCCTTTTCTGATGGTCCCCAAGTCTCTGATTTCCATTTGCTTTGATTTTCATCATCCTAGGAAATATTTAAAATGAGAACAGTTGAGTAGCTTTGGTACCTTCTCAAAAAATCAATTGAAAAGCCAGTTGCTATGCAACCTCAAGTGTTGCCGACGCTCTGCCCCCTGGCTGGTGGCATATTGTATAAAATAAGATCATCTCTTTTCTTCTGCTTTTTTTTTTTTTTTTAAGAAATGGAGAAAAATGTTGTTTTAGGAAAAACTTGAGATAACTCAGAGGCTTCTCATAAGCTAGAAGACAAACAACATGTCACTCAAACAAGTGCTACCAATTTTATCCCCACTGGAGCCTGGTGAGGCCGGGGGGACAGGCAATGGGGGAGCGGCAGGTGACGGGGGAGCGGCAGGCGGGGAGCTGGTCTATTTCTGTCACAATTTGGGATGAATAAGAGGAACTGAATGCCTGGGCCACTTTCTGCTCAAGTCTGGGTCACGGTCTCACAGCCCCCAGAGTCTGCCTTTACCGCGGGGGGGACAGCTCAGCCCCTCCTGATGCCTTGGTTCTGCCATGCTAAAATTCTTCCAGAGATGGGGGCCTCGTTCCTTGACAGAAAGCCTGTGGTTCCTTGAAAAGCAGCTCATCAGAATTCATCCTCACCATGTGCCAAACTTTGTCCCCAGAGCCCCATCGAGCAGCCCTGGCTGTGCGTCTCTGTGAGCAAACAGCCTGTTTCCTTGGACACAGGAGCTGGGCCTTTAGCCCCCCAGCTCTTGGTGGGGAAGTCCCCATCCTGGCCGCTCCATCCATGGTCCCCTATTGCCTGCCACCCTGCTGTATGCCTTGTCGGTGCTCACCACTCTGTCGCTGTCTTGTCTGCTGCTCTACTGCCCGGACACAGGGCTCCTCTCCCCTCCTCGTTCATGTGCCTTCCTGGGATTCAGCAGCAGCTGCTCGGGAGGCCAGAGGCTCTGGGCTGGCCGGGGCAGCAGGATACATCTCCCGCATCCACCCCATACCTCACAGACCTGAAAACAGGGCCTCCCCCAGTGCTATGCAAAACGAAGGCTGTGCCTGGTGGACACAAACTGTTCAAGTCCACACTGAGATAAGTACAGAAACTAGAAACTTTCATAGCAATTGGATGGGTTGAGTTTATGTCCACAGAATTTACTAATAAAAACCCAGAGCTAGAGTTTCTGGATACCTCGGTTTTGGTCACATCTGCTTTTCTCAATAATTCACTTACAATGTATGGTACGGAAGTATTGGTCTGTGATGGGTTTGAAATAGGAAAAAGAAAACAGCCAGGTCTCTGGCATTGAGGTGCACTGTGTGCTGCTGCTCCCCAGGATGGCCTCTCCCCTGGCCACCTGGGGACGGCAGATGGATCTTCCTGTCCCACAGATGCTGCTCCCAAGCCCTGTGGCCCACAGCGCATTCACTGAGTCAGCCGGGGCCCATGACCAGCACCCATTTTCCTGGTCGCTGTGCCCTCTACCCCAAGCCTTCAGCCCAGCCCCAGCAGCGCCACCTCCTCTACTCTGCTATTTCCTGCACTTTTGCAGTGGGTCCAACCCAAAGCAATGAGGATTCACAACCTTGGCTCACTTCCCCTCTCACAGCCCGGAACCCTCCAAAGGAGAGCACAGCAGCGGGCAGCGGCTGTTCTGGCAGTCCACACTCACCTGACTAACCGGTGGCTCCTGAGATCCCCGGGACACAGCAGACCCCATGGGAGCTGGTGTCCCCTACCCCCATCACTGCCTCCTAGGTTGGATCTAGGAGGCTTCTAGGAGGCAGGTGGGATAGGGCCAGGCAGAAAAAGGTGGGCAGAGTATGCGGTGGGCTTTGCTGAGCGCCACTCTGGGCAGGCATGAGTTAGGAGCAGAAAAAAAAGGCCCAGAATGCTAGAATGTTCCAGAACATTCCAGGAGGCCAGTCGTCCCTTAATCCCCAGGGTCTGACAGAGGGACGGGCTGTGGGTTGTCCTCCAAGTTAGGCTGAGGGTCCTGGGGACAGGCACTGGGGTGGCCTGGGCCCCACACCCCTCATAACCCAGCACTGCCTCTCTCCTGCCTCCTCAGCTGCTGGTCCACTGAGCCCTTGGGGCCGGGGGTGAGCAGGCTCCATCTGGAGTTAGCTCTGGAAGCATGCGTCCACCTTCCAGTTCTGTCTTCCAATCCCTCACTGCCATCAGTTCTCAAGCCCCTTCCCAGGAGGAGGCGGAAGCAAGGCCAGCCTCGGTTCACCTATGTCCTCTCTGTTCTCTTTGTACCTGGTGTCACAGAAGTTGCCCAGTGCCCCCCATGGGCTTGAGCTGACCTGCTTTGCTGGCTGTGGATCTCAGCACCCCCAGGGCCTGCACATGTTCCCATGTCCCTGGGAAGAGCAGGCTGCACCTGACAACCAGTCCCCTGCCCACTGCCCCATTCCCAACTCTGCCAACAGGGAAAGAGGGGCACCAGCACGGCCCCAGCAAAGTAGAGCCTCTGCAGGCATAGCGCATGAGGGGCAGGGGCCAGGGAGGTCCTGGCCAGGAGGGCAGTGCCTGCTAACTCAGGGGCATGGGCTTCCCATGCAGGGGTGGCCACGTACCTGTGGCAGCCTGCATCCTCACTCCAAGATCTCTCATTTCCTTCAGGTGGACCCGCTGTAGGTGGGTCCCCTGCCCCAGCCACAGGAAACGTAAGATAGTGCCCACAGGGTGGAACACAGAAACCTCATTAATCCTCCCCAGCCCACTGCAGAGATGAGGTGCCAAGGGAAAGCATGAATTCTCTTTGATGTCTTCATTCAAATCAGAAATAAAGGACTGAGCGTGACAGAGCCCTGTGGTGTGCCATCGGAGACCCTTCTCCAGAGTGCTGAATTCAGTTAAACGGCATCATTTGGATCCTACCATTTTTAAATGATTTTTTAAAAATCATTTAAATTTCATAAATTTAAAATGCACTGTTTTGTTTATAAAAGAAACATGTTGGGCCAGGCTCAGTTGCTCACACCTGTAATCCTAGTGCTATGGGAGACAGAGGCAGGAGAATCATTTGAGACCGGGAGTTCAAGACCAGCCTGGGCAACATAGTGAGACCCTGTCTCTACCAAAAAAAAAACTTAATCGAGTGTGGGGATGTGTGCCTGCAGTCCAAGCTACTTGGGAGGCTGAGACGAGAGGATCCCTTGAACCCAGGAGACAGAGGCTGTGGTGAGTTATGATTGCACAATCCACTCTAGCCTGGGCGACAGAGCTAGAGCCCATCTCTTAAAATAATAATAATAATAACAACCATGCTCATCATGTTGAATTTTAAAAATTCAGTAAAGTACAAAGAAGAAAATGAAAATTAATTGGCCTACTGCCCAGAGACAAATCCCGTTCACATCTGATGTGTTCCTTCCAGTCTTTCCTGTAAATATGTTTGTACACCAAATTGAGATCATACGGAAAACCGATATCCTGCTTTTCAAACAAACAACAAACGACTTTAGACTGTAACCATTTCCCGATGCCATTAAACATGCTTTGAGAATGCCATTCTGTGGTAGCCTAATATTCTACCACACAGGTTTATCATTACTTAACTAGACCACTATTATTGGACAATACAGGTTGCTTGCTGTTGTTTACATGAGAGATGATGCCATGACCCTTGTCTTGTTCCTAAAACTTGGTCCACAGCTGGGATCACTACTTTGGAACAGAATTGTAGAAATGAATGTCTGGAGTCATAGAAATTAATGTTTGGGGGCAAACATCAAGAACATTTTAAAGGCCGAGCACGGTGGTTTGTGCCTGTAATCCCAGCACTTTGGGAGGCTGAGGCGGGTGGATCACCTGAGGTCACGAGTTTGAGACCACCCTGGTCAACCTGGTGAAACCCCATCTGTACTAAAAATACAAAAAATTAGCTGGGTGTGGTGGCAGGCACCTGTAATCCCAGCTACTTAGGAGGCTGAGGCAGGAGAATCGCTTGAACCCAGGCGGTGGAGGTTGCAGTGAGCTGCGATCGCACCACTGTACTCCAGCCTGGGCAACAGAGCAAGACTGCATTTCAAAAAAAAAAAAAAAAAGAACATTTTTAAGGGCAGTGATAAATAGCGCTACATTTCCTTGGAATATTTGTACTCATACCGAAAGAGTGCGCATGCTTCATTCACCCAGCCGTAAATCCGTCTTCATCCTGACAGAGTTGGTGCTTTATAAATGCTGTATTATTTATTTCTTTAACAGTAAAGTTAGATACTTTTCCATATGGGTTTTCTCTTAGCTACTTGGATTTTTTTCTTTGTTTCCTTCCGTTGCCAATTTTGTTTCCCTATGATTTAGAGGAAGTCTTTATAGATTAAGACATATTTGTCACATTGCAAATGTTTTTCCTGCTTGTCATTTGCCTTTTCATTGTGTTTTTTGACAAGTTTTGTATTACACTTATTCAAATATATCTATATTCCCCCTTACAATTCCTTCAATTGGATTTACGCTTAGAAAGTTCTTGACAACCAATATTTTCTTCTTGATTTGTGTGATTTAAATAGTTGAATGTTGTACTGGCTTCTATTTGGCATATGATAATTTAATTTCCTATTTATTAAATTTATGTTATATTTATTCATAACGCAATAAGCATCCTGTGTTTATCACATTAGGTTATTTGTAAGAGGGGTATTTTCAACTATTTTATTCAACTGAACTGTCTGTGAAAGTTTATGCAAATACGGCCCTATTTTAATTACCTTCACTTCACAAGATGTTTGGAGGAAGTCTCTTGCTTGTTTGGGCTCCACACCTGTCTCAGCCATTCTTGACCGTTCGTGCTCCCAGATGGCACTTCGAGTCACTTCCTAACACTTCCAGCTATGAGTCTGGGAAAGGTCAACCTCTCGATTACACCCAGCTTCCCATGAAGACAGCATTTATGTCTTCATTTATGATCACTTTCTTCCTATCATTAATCACATACAATTTCCTTCCAATGCGTCCTTCGTCTGTCTTGTCAGGACTATTCCAAGTATTGTACATTTTTGGTTACTACCATAATGGAAATTTTCTCTCCCTGTTTTCCCTACTACCAAGGCTTTTTTAAATTTTTTTTTTCGGTTCACACAGAAGCTATTGACTTTTTAAACAGTGGTCTTATATTTGGCCACGTCACCAAACTCCTCTCCCAACTCGACAGGTTGCCCCACGGATTCTTTAAGGTTTTCCCGATACCTGATGAACAGCAAACAATGAGATTTTGTCTCTGCTCTTTTCCAATATTAGCTTCATGTCACATAAAACTATGCAGGATTTTCAGAACCACAGTAACTAGTTTATGGGTCTTTTGTTGTTGTTGTTTCCAAGACTCTCTCCAGGGCAGTGCTCCCCGAAGCAGGTTCGGCAGGCTGTGGATTTGGCGAGGAAGAAGCTTCCGTGGAGAAAGTGTTCAGAGACCACCTGGACTGCTCTGGCTCTCGGGGGTGCACCGTGCACATGTCCACAGGAAAGTCTACGGGAAATTTCACCCCCAGGCATGCCCATCTGCCTTTGTTTTACCAGCATTTTCCAGACTTCTTTGACCTTGGGAATCCTCTATAGTCCTCTGTAACATCTACTCATATCCTAAGAATTCGCTGTGCAGAACACTTTTAGGGAAATGTGCTGCTTTTCCCACCTTTAAATACAATCTTGGTTGTCCTGTTGCCGTCTGTTACTAGTTTTCTGGGTTTTTTTTAAAAGGAGGAGTGCCCTGTGAGGGGCTATGGGGCCGTCACGCCCTTGCCCTGCCGAAGCCTTCAACACGGGAGCCCTGGGGCCTCTCTCCCAGGCACCCCCCCAGGCAGCACGCTCCTCATGCCTTTGCTTCTGCTACCCCCAGCTCCAGACCTCCGCAGGGCTCCAGACCCACACCCACCTCTTCTTGGCCTCCTTCGCTGGGATGGCACCAGGCACCTCTAACAACATCTCAGCTTCCCTCCTGTGCTCCCCAATCTCAGGGGTTGATACCATCATCTACCCCGCTGAGTGTCTCTCCACCTTCACCCACGTAGTGCCACATCCTCTCGAAGTGACCTCCTCTGTCCTCCTGTCTGTATCCCTGGACCCAGGCATGGTCCCAGTCCAGCTGCCATCATCCCCCATTTGATGGCAGTGACTGTCTCCTAAGTCACTGCTTCCACCTGCCACTTCTGCACACAGGAGCCAGCGATCTTTTTTTTTGTGTGTGAGACGGAGTCTCGCTCACTGCAAGCTCCCCTGCCCGGGTTCACGCCATTCTCCTGGCTCAGTCTCCCGAGTAGCTGGGACTACAGGCGCCCGCCACCACGCCCGGCTAATTTTTTTGTATTTTTAGTACAGACGGGGTTTCACCATGTTAGCCAGGGTGGTCTCGATCTCCTGACCTCGTGATCCTCCCGCCTCGGCCTCCCAAAGTGCTGGGATTACAGGTGTGAGCCACCACACCTGGCCAACGGGAGCCGGTGATATTCTCAGAAGTGCACATGGGATCGTGTCACTCTACTTAAAGCTGCCCTCATGGGCAAGCCAGACCCCTTGGCGGGCGACGCACATCTGCTCTGCTTCTTGCGATCTGCTCCTTCCGGCGTCTTTGGCATTGGGTCTGCTCTTCCTGTCCCTGTGCTCCTCCCTCTGGGTTCAGGTGCCCTCCCTCCCCTCCCAGCCTGTGAGCTCAGAGCATCTCTGTGCTGGTCTCTTCACTGGACCATCTTCAGGTCGGGGTGGAACGGTCACTTCCTCCCGTTGCTTTTCCTGACCTTGTAAGGAAAGATGCCTGCCCCGCATCTCCTCCATCCAGCCCTGAGCCCTGGTACAACTGTTTCCTTGTCTAGATCTCCCTTCTGGAAGCGGTCCCCCGAGGACAGGGACCCTGCCAGCGAATATTCCCAGCACAGCACTTCCCACACAGAAGCCCTTCACACAGTATTTGTTAGAGGATGAGTTTTGTCATTTGGGAACTGATGTGATGAACTGTATGAATAGATTTCCTGATATTAAACAATCTCCACATTCCTAGGATAAGCCCTAGTTGGTCACGGTGGAAGTTTCTCTTTATGCGTTATTCAATTAAACTCTTAATGCCTTGGCATTTTTACTTCTATTTTCAGAAGCGAGACAGGTCTGTACTTTGTCCTGACGGACTACCTCTGGCATCTGGGTGTAAGGGTCCCATTGACTACGAAAGATACATTGGGTAGATTTCAGAATACATGAGTTTACGAGGTATTGTATTAGTCTTGCTTGATAATGAGTATGCAAATGAGTATGAATGCACTGGCAAAACTTTGGAAAAGGTGAAGAACTTGAGTTCCCTCCATGGTTATGGGACTTATGATGTATTCTCCATTTTTTGGAGTCAGCTTTGAAATATTCACATCACCCCAGGAAATCCTCAGGTTCCCCAGGATCACCACGTCCCTGGCAAAGAGATCCTCAAATTCTCACCTTCAGAGTCTGACTCTCTTCTGCAAATGTCCTGACTGCGGTCACACACTCCCCTCCTACCTACCTGACTGCGGTCACACACTCCCCTCCTACCTACCTGACCGCGGTCACACACTCCTCCTACCTACCTGACCGCGGTCACACACTCCCCTCCTACCTACCTGACCGCGGTCACACACTCCTCCTACCTACCTGACTGCGGTCACACACTCCCCTCCTACCTACCTGACTGCGGTCACACACTCCCCTCCTACCTACCTGACCGCGGTCACACACTCCCCTCCTACCTACCTGACCGCGGTCACACACTCCTCCTACCTACCTGACTGCGGTCACACACTCCTCCTACCTACCTGACTGCGGTCACACACTCCCCTCCTACCTACCTGACCGCGGTCACACACTCCTCCTACCTACCTGACTGCGGTCACACACTCCTCCTACCTACCTGACTGCGGTCACACACTCCTCCTACCTACCTGACCGCGGTCACACACTCCCCTCCTACCTACCTGACCGCGGTCACACACTCCTCCTACCTACCTGACTGCGGTCACACACTCCTCCTACCTACCTGACTGCGGTCACACACTCCCCTCCTACCTACCTGACTGCGGTCACACACTCCCCTCCTACCTACCTGACCGCGGTCACACACTCCTCCTACCTACCTGACTGCGGTCACACACTCCTCCTACCTACCTGACTGCGGTCACACACTCCTCCTACCTACCTGACTGCGGTCACACACTCCCCTCCTACCTACCTGACTGCGGTCACACACTCCTCCTACCTACCTGACTGTGGTCACACACCCCTCCTACCTACCTGACTGTGGTCACACTCCCCTCCTACCTACCTGACCGCGGTCACACACTCCTTCTACCTACCTGACCGCGGTCACACACTCCCCTCCTACCTACCTGACTGCGGTCACACACTCCTCCTACCTACCTGACTGCGGTCACACACTCCTTCTACCTACCTGACTGCGGTCACACACTCCTCCTACCTACTTGAGGCAGTTAAAGAAAAAAAAGGAAAGAAAAAGAGAAGGCTTGGTGCCGGGACAATGTAGCATAGAGCCTGCTAAGGAATAGTTAATAAAGGAGGCTTTATTTCATGAAGTACTCAAGACTGGGAAGGAGCAGACACTTTGGAGGCCAACTAAGACCCAAAGCTTTGCCAGCACTGGTACGCGATTAACCCTAGCCAATTACAAAAGTTTTCTTTTTAAACAATATAGGAGCAACCCGCGGGGGAAATGCAAACTGCCACCTGGAACCCAGACCAATCAACGGGATAATCTTTTCTCCCCTTTCTAGCCCCAGGACCAGGAGTTTCCCATTTCTGGAAACTTCCAAAAGAGGATATAACTCTGTCCATCTCTCATGCCAAAGACTTAAAAATTCCTAAAACACCAGAGGATCCTGGCCAGGAAGGGACAGGCGGGAAGGCCGAACAGAGAACTCCACTGGAGGCAGGCAGAGAGCCACATGAGATAGTCCAAAGACCCCCCCCCCCGTGAAAGGAGAGCTGGAACCAGATTGCTGGGCTGGGGCCCACCCCCAGGCTCTGCATCTGTGTGGTCCAAAGCCCACTGCCACAAACCTGGGATAGAGGGCTCAGCAAGCCTGTCTCTGCGCTCCCAGCCAGCATTCACTGGCAGAGGAGGCTCTGCATATCCCTCCTCCACTGACCACCCCTGGGCCTCCAAAGCGGCCGGCTGCAGAGAGCCTCCCAACAGCTTCCCACCGGGCAGATGGCCCCGAATGCTTTCCTTTCTGCCAGAAGAAACATCTTGTTGTAGTCACGTTACGTGTACTCTTTCTGATCTTTCAGTTTGTGCCTTCTCTCTTTTTTTCTAGATTAAATAGGCCAGAGGGTTGCTTTTTCCAAAGCTCTCTTATTCCTTGATTCTTTGTGCTTCTTCTGTTTTCCAATTTATCTGTTTCTGCTTTTTCTGAATTATTTCCTTATGTTTGCTTTCCTTAGGTTTTTGGTTTTGCTGCTGTTGAAATTCATTCAAATGTATTGAGTTGAAGGCAGGGCTAATGTGTGTCAAACACATCACCCAAGGAAGAAGCTTTTGGAAAATATCTGTGAATTTGCCTCTGAATACAGCTTTAACCCATTCCATAAGATTTGACAGTAGTGCTCTTGTTTTTATTAGTGTTCCAAATATTCTGTAACTGCAATCCTAATATTCTCTTGCCTTGCTCTGTTGCCCAGGCTGGAGTGCAGTGGCGTGATCTCAGCTCACTGCAACCTCTGCCTCCCGGGTTCAAGCAATTCGCCCACCTCAGTCTCCCAAGTAACTGGGACTACAGGCACATGCCACCACACCCAGCTAATTTTTGTATTGTTTTGGTAGAGACAGAGTTTTACCACGTTGGCCAGGCTGGTCTTGAACTCCTGACCTCAAGTGATCTACCCACCTTGGCCTCCCAAAGTACTAGGATTACAGGTGTGAGTGACTGTGCCCAGCCCCTAGCAGGTTTTTTTTTTTTTTTTTTTTTTTTAAGTTTTCAAATGAATTTTATTTTTTTAGGTTTATAAATTCTGCTGCTCCCACCCCTAGTTTTAGGCATTTCATCAGAGAACATGAACGAAGTCATTTTTGCTGTATAAAATTCACATTTTCTTTATGACCCAAAACACTTCTATAATTTTTAAGTGTTCTATGATTCCTCAGAAAGAAGGTACATCTTTTTTTCTGTAGGGCAAGGGAAACAGTGATATAACCACTAATTTAACTTTACTCATTGTGTCATTCAAAAATTCTATGCCTTATTAGCATCTAATCTGTGAAAGGCTTTGAAAAGGGTATTAGAGACTCTCATAGTTAGGTTTTTGCCAATTTCCCCTTTGTTCCAAGGATCTGCTTTGGGATGTTTTGTGTTCTCTTGGGGTGCATGAAGGCCTGTAACTGGCATCCACCCTGTGGGTGCCTTCGGTCACTGTGCAATGAGGTGCTTGGTGGGTGTAGGGAAGTGGCCCCAAATCTACTTAGTATTCCTGGGATCCCTTCTGCCACTGGAGCCCTTCGTCATCATTTTTACGTCGTGTGCCTTGTAAGTTGCATGCAGTTATTTTTTGAGACTGAGATTAGAGTTCAAGGTTTATATAATTATCTGATATGTTTGATCCTATTATGATTTGACTTTCTATGCACAGTCAGACCGCAGGCTTGAATTCAGCTGTCTGAGTGAGAAGCCTGACTCCTCAGGTGCTGGATGGTCCTGGCCACTGACCTGGGCATGCCACTAAGTCACATTAAGCCTCGGTGTTCTTATCTGTGAAATGGGCAGAGTCACAGCATGCACCCCGCCATCTGCCCTGTAGATTAAGGGCATTCATCCGTACAAAGTGCTTCCCACACGGCTGGTACAGGCACTTTGCAGTCCACACTGGCTGCACCGTGGGGCCCCTCTCTTCCTCTATCTCTGTCTGCACAGCATCCTGTGTTTCCATCCCAGGTCACTGTCCCTGGCGGCTACACACCCATGCCCACTGCCAGGAAAGGGTGTCCCAGGTTTGGCTGCAAAAGGAAATGGGACGGGCAAGAGGGCCCAGCGGGGACAGCAGCTGAGGCCAGAGGAGAGGAGGCCACAAATTTTTTTTTTTTTTTTTTTTTTTTTTTTTGAGACGGAGTCTTGCTCTGTTGCCCGGGCTGGAGTGCAATGGCCGGATCTCAGCTCACTGCAACCTCTGCCTCCTGGGTTTACGCCATTCTCCTGCCTCAGCCTCCTAAGTGACTGGGACTACAGGCGCCCGCCACCACGCCCGGCTAATTTTTTTGTATTTTTTAGTAGAGACAGGGTTTCACCGTGTTAGCCAGGTTGGTCTCGATCTCCTGACCTCGTGATCCGCCCGTCTCGGCCTCCCAAAGTGCTGGGATTACAGGCTTGAGCCACCGCGCCCGGCCTGAGGCCACAGATTTGATACAGGGACAGGAGTCCACGGGAGGGTCGTGTAAACCACGTGTTTCTGAAGCTTTGACATCCGAGCCTTGCTGACTCTGGAAGGACGGCCCCCGCCACCAGTGGTAAGCAATGCTTAGAGACAGGAAACAACTCATCCACGGGCACGTTTTTCAGATACAAACCAACCAATCCAATGCCCACGTCCCCAGCCACCTCCTTTGTCAGACTTCGCACTCTGAGCCACTGGCCACCTGCCCTCATTACCCAGGGCCAGGTGCCAGAAAACTCAGGACCGCTCCACTCCCCAGAGCCCTACTGGAATTATTCAAACTGAAGCCAGCTCACCCTGTCTCCGCTGGTCCTTCCTGCCGAAACAACACGGACTCAGGCCGCTGTTTACCCAACTCCCTCTGCCTCCTGACCAACCCTGGTGCCTCCCTGTGAGACCCCGCGGCCTGGTATGTCTCTTCCTCCAGGGATCTGGGAGTAACAGACTCTTTTCAGTGAACGATAGTAAAGGCCACAGTTTAAAACTAGGGGTGAAAGGGAGTAGGTATCTAGGGGCGGCTCATGAGTGTCCTGTCTCTTAAAGGAACCTCAGGGGAGGCAGGGAGAGGCAGGGTGGTTCTGGCAAATGCAAACGCTCTCCCAGGAGGCCCATGCCTCCCTCCCGGGCCCCTCACTCTGCGTGGGTGGAGGCAGGCCCGGCTGGCCACAGTGCACTCACCTTCCCATAGCTTAGGAGGATGATCCGCACCAGGACCACATTGATGTGGGCACCCAAGGACTCGTCATGGTAGATTTCATTGACCTGAAAGAAACAGGGAGGCGTCAGCGGGAACCACAGGTCCTAGGACCGGCTCTGGCTCTGCCAACGGGATGACCCCCCAACCGGCTCCCAGGCCTGGGACCCCCACCCGCTCCTTCCTCTTCCCATGCTTTCCAGCCAGGCATCACTGTCATCTGGGAGCCACCTTGTGACCCTTCCCTCATTGCCCCCTACCCCCTGCCCCTCCAGGCTGCCACCACCGCCTGCTGGGATCACTGCAGCCCTTTCCTGAGCAACCCCACCCACCAGCCCAGGGATTCCTCGCCTGGGGCCTGAACATGGAACGTGGGCAGGGAAAGCAGCCCTACACTTGCTGTGGCTTCCAACTAAAACACGACCTTCCCTTCAACAGTGAATGTGGGCAATGGGCCCCCGGGGCACAGGCAGGGCTGGGACTGGCCCTGGAAGAAGTTACTCCCCTGGGGCACAGGCGGGGCTGGGACTGGCCCTGGAAGAAGTCACTGCCCCGGGGCACAGGCGGGGCTGGGACTGGCACTCCAAGCTGTTGCTGGTGGGTGTGGGGGTTACCTACGAGCATCCCTGCTTGGAAATGGGGGTGGTTCTAGGCCCACCACCAGGTATAATGTTTTAACATGTTAATTAAAAGCTCATTATTGCATCCCCAATGTGCTCTCCCTGTTCTGTTTTGATGGCGGGAGCTCCTGTAATTGCCATCCTCTGTACTTATCACAGTGGTTTTTTTTCTTTTTCTGAGATGGAGTCTCGCTCTGTCGCCCAGGCTGGAGTGCAGTGGCACAATCTCGGCTCACTGCAAGCTCCACCTCCCGGGTTCACGCCATTTTCCTGCCTCCGCCTCCCAAGTAGCTGGGACTACAGGTGCCGCCACCACGCCTGGCTAATTTTTTGTATTTTTAGTAGAGACGGGGTTTCACCGTGTTAGCCAGGATGGTCTCGATCTCCTGACCTCGTGATCCGCCTGCCTTGGCCTCCCAAAGTGCTGGGATTACAGGCATGAGTCACCGCGCCCGGCCCACAGTGGTATTCTTACATGTGTTTCATTCTTCCCATTTAAAACCATTATTCTGAGCAGGAGACAATGGGCTTCAGCAGATGTCAAAGGGATCCATGGCACGAAAACAGGGGGTGAGCTCCCCTTCCGCAGAACACAGCCAGCAAGACCCTCCAGAAACACAGGTCATGTTACCCCAGGCTCGAGGCTGTTAAGGGCTTCCTTGGCACTGAGCCCCCACCCTCCAGCTTCCCACCACACACACCCAGGACCCTCCCTAGCACAGCCCCCTCCCTGTCACCTCCTTTGTTGGTTGACCAAAGCCTACTCCTCCTGGAGGCCAGCTCAGCAGTCACTTCCCCCCGGAAGGCCCCCCGCAGGCCTGATCCGCTCCTCATCAAGCACAAGGTATATTATTCCCGGAGCCCTCTGTGTGCCCTCGTGGGCTGGGCAGCCGCCTGCATCCTCCCTGCTTGCACGCCCAGGGCCAGGCTGAGCAGCGTCTGGCAGGTACTCAGGGATACCCGCTGACAGGCTCAAGACATTGGCACCATCAGGAAGTGGAGAAGCAGGAACTGGCCATGCACCCCTCCCCACATGCAGACCGAGCCCAGGGGCTGCTGACGGGCTCCAGACATGGCCAAGACATGCTTCCTGGAGCCTGCTGCCACGTCAGGCCAGCACACACTCCCTGCACTCCAATCTGTAGAGCCTCCATCTGAGCAACAGTCATTGCTACCTCGAAACAGTGGGGAGGCACCTCAGAAAACCTGAGGGTTAACAAGGAGAATCACATATGATGGATGGGTGGACAGGCACACAGGGCATGCAAGACAAGGATCCCAGGGCCCGCTGGCATTGGTGCTGGGAACAAAGATGGCACCAATCGTGGGGCAGGGTTCGTGAGCATGCAGGCCCCTGCTAAGGGGACCACCCAGCCCCAACGCAGCTCCTCCCAGCAACTGCTGCCCAGCAAATCTACGTCTGATTGTCAACGGGCTCCCACAAGTCTCCCTCCTCTTTCCTATAGGCAAGGGACGACTCATCAGACCCACAGGAGCTCCGGGCCGTGGGTGTCTGGGGAGGGTGGGTCGGCAACCCCTGTGGGCGCTGAGGGTTATCCTCTAGACCCCCAGGGACCCATCTCGCCCCTGCGGCTGACGAGGTGGAGCTCTGAGGAGGGCACCCAGGTCCCCAGGAAGCCTTGCCATGTGGTCGTTGCCCTCCATTTCCTCTGTAAAATGAGGATCGCTGCCCCCTATCACAAAGCTGCTGTGGGGATGAAATCTCCAATGGAATGGTGCTTGTGCAAACAATGAAACGGTTTCTTCTTCACTGCTGGTAAACCATCGTGCCCTGCAGCGCCCTGCGAGGTGCTGGGGGTAGGGTATGCACCCCTGAACCACAGGAGTCCTTGCCCAGCTTTGAGGGTCAGACTAGATTTTTTAGTCCACGCTGGCATAGTAGCCTTAAAAGTCAGTTTTTCTTAAGAAAGAAGGAGTTTCTTTAATTGTCCACAGTATGGCTTTCTCTATCACGACAGAGCCTGGCCAGCTTGGCTCATGGAGTCTGACTGTAGAAATGAAGACCTTGACGGAGGGAAGGTCCCACTGCAGCTGACGGGAGCAGAACAGAGGAGGGGAGAGGGGAGGGGAGGGGAGGGGAGGGGAGGGGAGAAGAGAAAGGCCAGGGATGAGGGGCCAGGCTTCTCCTCATCCCCAACCCCAACCTCACAGGTCATACAGAACAGTCCTGACATCTAAGAAGGAAGGAAAAGTGAGAGAGCTTGATCCTGGCTGCTGCCTGGGACCTGAGAGGGGACAGGTTCCTAGCGGTAGGAGTGGCTTCCAGGGCCCGAGTGGAGGCCCAGCCTGCTCAGGCCTGAGAGGGCGGCCCAGCTCCCAGCTGTGCGTGGCAGATGCCAGGGTCCCCTGCACCCCAGGGACACATAGGCAAGACAGCTGGGGACTGGCTTGCGGTTTACCTGGCTCTAGGGGGCACCGCCAGGCTTCAGAGCAAGCCCAGAGGACACTGGCCTACAAGAGAGGGAGGCAGACCTACTTGCAAGGCTGCTGCAGAGAGGACACGCCCCTACTGCCCCCACCAGTCCTCTGCCTGCAAATCGGGCTTTTGGGAGGTAATTAGGGGTAGACGAGTTCGTGGGGGTGGGACCCTCATGATAGGGCTAGTGTCCTATAGGAACAGACACCAGAGAGCCTGCGTCCTCCCTCTCTGCCATGGGAGGACCCAGCAAGAAGGTGGCTGTCTGCAAACCAGGAAGAGGGTCCTCACTGGGGAATGACCCAGCTGGCAACACGATCTTGAAATTCTTAGTCCCCAGAACTGTGGGAAATGATTTCCTGTGATGCAAGCCCCTGGGTCTATGGCACTTTGTTATACCAGCCCAAGCGGAATGAGACAAAGGCTTTATGGGGAAGAGACAGAGCCACCTCCCGCAGGCCAGACTATAGCCTTCCTTCCATTCTGGGGCTGAGTGCCTGAGATGAGGGCAGTACCAGATATAGGAACGAAAGCAAGCCCTGGCCAGCTGCAGTGGCTCACGCTTGCAATCCCAGCACTTTGTGAGGCCGAAGCAGGTGGATCACCTGAGGTCAGAAGTTCAAGACCAGCCTGGCCAACATGGTGAAACCCTGTCTCTACTAAAAATACAAAATTAGCCAGGCATGGTGGCGGGTGCTTGTAATCCCAGCTGCTCGGGAGGCTGAGACAGAGGAATCACTTGAATCCAGGAGGTGGAAGTTGCAGTGAGCTGAGACTGTGCCACTGCACTCCAGCCTGAGCGACAGAGCGAGACTGTCTCAAAAAAAAAAAAAAAAAAAAAAAGAAGAAGAAGAAGAAGAATGAAAGAAAGTTGCATTTTCCCCCATGTTTGAGCCTAAGTGTGTAAATGCCGACCTCACTATCCACACAGACCCTCAGCACAGCCACGGGTCCCTCACAGGTTCTCAATGGGATTTCTCAAACTGAACTGACCCTGGCCTCTCGTGAAGCCCACCACACCCTGGGACCCAGAATGGCCTGGGTGAGCCTGGCCTGGTCTCTCCTTCCCCACTGGCCTGAGGCTGGCACCCGGCAGACCCAGCAGAGCCACTGCGTCACCATGAATTGTGGCTCTGAGTGGATCAGAACCAGTACAGAGCCAGCCCTCCTGCCAGGAGGCGGAGAGGGACACTCAGATGCCACAAGACCGGCTCCAGGATCACGGGCCTTGAGGGAAAGGCAGGGAACCAGAGGACGTATTAGTGGGAATCTGCCCACTGGGGCCTGGGTCCCCCTAAGGATGTGGCATGTCATGAGACCTGAGAAACAAAACAGGTTAGCTCAGCAAAGCAGGCTGGCGCTCCTGGCAGAGGAGGCAGCCCATGCAAACCTCCCAGGGTTGGAAGCAGCGAGGCACCTTCCAAGCACGGAGGGGATGTGGAAGGGACGCTCCAGCAGAGGAGGTGGGAGGGGAGCACTGAGGCCAGACCACAAAGCCAGGAGGATTTTAAATCCACTGAGAGCAATGGGAGAACATGGAGGAAGGATGATGGCAGTGCATTTAAGAAGCTTACACCAGGTGCCTTATGGAAAGTAGATGGAAGGGGTCAAGATGTGGGAATGTGGGGTTCAGCTTTGGGGATGAGTGCAGAGAAGGGACAGATGTGAGGGATGATGTGGATTGGAATGGGGGTCATCGGCCCGCCTGAGCAGGTGGAGGCTGGGGCTCTGGGAAGGGCGTGCCGGCAGCTCCCACAGGGCGGAGGGAGGAGAGGCGGGGCTGGCCCTCTCCTGGCTCCTGGCCAGGCCCTGCCCCTCAGGACACAGGACCTTCCGCTCTCCTAGCACGGCCCCTGGGGCCGAAGGTGGCAGCTCTCATCTCAGGAAGGAATCTCGTGTCCTTCTGGAACATTGGGAAGATCTAATCCCGCTTCCTGATTGGGGACAGGAGGCGACCAACCATTCTAAAAGCCCTGCTGCCGGGCACCGAACTCCCTGGGACAGACCCTCAGGCTCACATTCTGCTTGGCGGTGGGGTCGAGGCAGCTGAGCCCGGGGTGTCAGGCTGCTAGGGGTGTCAGGCTGCTAGGGGTGTCAGGCTGCTAGGGGTGTCAGGCTGCTAGGCGTGGGGCCCTGGCTGGGGAGCCCCACTGTGGGGCTGTCTACCAGCAGCCAGCTCCCACCTCCTGCGCGGGGTGCCCTGGCGCTGGCCTCTGGAAGCCTCAGATGATTCGGAGATGAACTGGGGTCCCCTGGCTGCTGAGGAGCTGGAGAGGGCTTACCTTCAAATGCTCCCAGCAGGTAGCCAGGAGGAAGGAGGCCGGGCCGCAGCCAAGGCCCCCTCGTGAAGGCTCCCTCAGCCTGCCCTCCCTGGCAGCCTTCCACTGTGGTGTGCTCTCCCCGATCCTCTCCCCAGGAAGCCCCTGTCCTTCCTCTCTTCCACACAGAACAGCACACTGCGCCCCAGGCATCCCTCCTCTCTAGCAGGCAGGCAGGCCTGAGCGAAGCCATGGTGGGGCTCGCCATGGCCTCCTGGCTCCTCTGGGTGGCCGCTGGGCCTGGAATCCTGTTCCAGAGCCCTCACCTCGGCCCCTCCCAGGCCAGGCCTCAGCAGCCCCTCCCAGCAGCCAGGAACCCCATGGGGCACTGTGGCCCAGAGACCACTGACCGCCGGCCTGGGTGGTTCTCCTGCCCCTGTATGTGCTGTGGCAAAGTCCAGCCCACAGTGCGGGGCCAGGCTCCTTCTGCTGTCTGGCCTCTCAGTTCCCGTAGGTTAATAGGATACATCAGGAACAGACATGGCGGGCGGGCAGGCAGGGTCTGTGGGGCGTGAGATGCAGGGGCACTCCACAATGTCCTTGTCCTCCACAGGCCTGAGGAGTGAGCCCCGTCCTGCCCCCCTCTACCATCCCAGGGCTCTATGTGCTTTTCAGGGGGCTGCAAAATTGCCACCGTTTGCTGCGCAGCCCTGGCCCCTCACAGGTTCTCAGTGGGACTTCTCAAATGGAACCTGGGCACGGGAACCACTGCGAGGAATCAGTGCAATTCCCGACAAAACACTGGCGTCGTCAACAAGGACAGAGCTGCAACATTTCTGCACAGCAGAGGGTTGACTGATGTGGCAAAAAGAGCAACTGAAGACAGAAGGCGGCCTCCGAATGCCTGCCTCCCCCACATCCCCGGCCCCACCCACTTTCTCCTGGCCCCACCCACTTTCTCTCCCAGACAGGGGACAGATGGTAGGGCTCCCCAACAGCTCCCCTCATGTCCTCCCCACCGCCCCCGACACACACACCATTCTTCACCACGATCACCCCACGGAACAGATCTCACCTTCCCCTTCCGCTGTCTAAAACCCTCAATGGCTCCCCAGTGCCTTCAGAGGCAGGGCCCAGCCACTCTGCCTGCCATTCAGCGCCCTTTCCACGCTGGCCCTGGCTGGCTTCTCCATGCCCTACTTCAGATACTTCCCCACATGGCACCCTTGCTCCTGACAGCCCAACCAGCCTTCCCCGGAGCCGGCTGTCCTCTCCTGCTGCCTGTGCATTGGTTCAGACCTGGAATCCTCACTTCCCCTGACCAGCCCCTGAATTCTTTAGATATCTCAAGAGCATTTGAAAAAAAAAAGACTCATCCTAAAAAATATATTTAAAAGGAAGGAGGCAGTGACTGCCTTGCTTAAACCCTTCCTACCCAAGGCGTAAGACCACAGTTCCTGGCATGACCTCCAGGCCAGGAGGGTCTGGTTCTGCTGCATCTTCTCAGGCTGCCCTGGCCCTGCTCCCTGCGCTCCAGCGGCTAGCCTGGCTGCTCCTTGCACAGGGAGCCTGTCTCCACCTCAGGAACTTTGGACTTGCAGTGCAACTGCTCCCAGCAGTGTCTGGTCCACAGTAGGTGCTCAATAAACAGTTGTTAAATGAATGGAGTGAATCACTTCGAAGATACGGAATAACAAGAAATGGGCCAAATGTATGACCCAGCATAGGCCAGTGACCCCTGTCATGGGGAGGCCCCTACCTAATGCCTCGCCTGGCCTACCCCCAGCAGCCCTGGGGCCTTCCCCGCATCCACCCTCCCCAAGGCCAGTGTGTGCTGGGGGGAAGCAGCTCTGCTTTCCCAGGTTGCAGGGGGAGGGGAAGCCCAGGGACAATGTCCTTGAGTCCTGTCTGTGAAATTGATCCTGGAATCTTTAAACCTTGGGGGGAAATGTTCAAAGCCGCAGCCATCTTAGTGCGGAGAGAAGCCAAAGGCTCTCTTGTTTGGAGAAATACATTGTAATGTGCCTTTTGCTTATGCAAAGATGCAGCCAAGTTTCTGTTCTGGAATAGACAACGAGGAAGGAGCGGCTCTGCATGACAATGTAAAGGTTTGCCTCCGCTGGTGGCAGAGTTCCACCCGGGGACGGTGAGCCCTGGGAGGTGGCCTGAGGCTGCTGGGCCGAGGTGACTTTGTCCTCTGCCAAGGTGGGGGAGGGGTGCAGAAACAGGGGAACCGGTTTAGGTTCCCTACTAGGGGAGACTGCTGGCCCGCCAGCCACAGAGGAGACAGGCAGGGGCACTGGAACAGCGGCCACCCCAACCTTCAGGAAGGTTCCCATCTCCTTCGCTCGGCTGAGCTTTGGGCCACCGGAGGCAGCCTGTGACCCACCTGGCAAAACCATGGCCAGGAGCAAGCCAGAGGCCTGGGGGAGGGGGACCTGCTGCTCTATGACTTCTCTGGGACCCCCTGAAATAAGTGGGGAGAGGGCTGTTCTCTCTGTGGCCCCTTCGGAGGCCAGGCTTGGACCACCAAGGTGGAGGCAGAGAAGAGAGTGCAGCCAGAAGTCAGGGAGAGAGGTCTGCTGGCCTCAGGGAGGAACTGTTTCATCTGTGTGCATTGCATATGGTGCCTAAACGGGGCTGCCAGAGCCTGGGCTTATCATGAGAATAAATGTTCCCACGGCATAGCTTCTTCACCCCCTGGCTTCTCAGCAAATGCTTCAGAGGCAATGCGAGAAGAAACATGACTCTTACTCAAAATATCAAACTATCATGGAATGGAAATGGCCAGGATCAGAATTACTGGGGTCAGATCATACACCAAAAAGCCAGGCGGTCAGAGCCCCCTCCTTCAACATCCAGTGCGAGAACACTCTGCCCAAGGCCACCCCCTCACTCCTCAGGCGCCGTCTCCTGTGCCCGTCTACACTCTGCTCATACCTCTGCAGGTGCCTCAGGGTGGGGACGGGGCTCCTCCACCCCCAGGCCAGCTGATCAATGCACAGAGCCCAGCAGAGGCTAAGAGGCACGTGCTGTGCTCGAGAGACGTGTGTGGCACTCCAGCAGGCACGCTGAGAAAACAGGTTGCATGACAAACCTTCCCGGGTTTGTACTAACAACTGCAAGAGGCTGCCCCTCCCCCTCTCCAGAGTTTGGGGGGTTAGCAGAGCATTGGGGGCGATATTCCCACTCCGAGGTCAGACTGCATGGCTGCCAGCATGGGGGGTTCTGCCACAATCCTGCCATGTGACTTGGGGCCAGTTACTTAACCTATCTGGGCCTCAGTTTCCTTATCTGTAAAATGGAGATAATAATAGTCCCTGTGTCTCAGGGTTGTTTCAGGTTGAAGCAACAACGAAACTTGTCACACGCATCCGTGTGGAGACCACCAAACAGGCTTTGTGTGAGCAATAAAGCTTTTTAATCACCTGGGTGCAGGTGGGCTGAGTCGGAAAAGAGAGTCCGCAAAGGGTGGTGGAATTGTCAGTAGTTCTTATAGGTTTGGGATAGGTGGTGGAGTTAGGAGCAATTTTTTGTGGGCAGGGGGTGGATCTTACAAAATACATTCTCAAGTAGGGGAGAATATTGCAAAGAACCTTCTTAAGGGCAGAGGAGAATATTACAAAGTACGTTCTCCAGGGTGGGGAGGGTGTATCGTACAAAGCACATTCACAAGGGCAGGGGAATATCACAAAGTACTTATCACAAGGGCGGGGGAATATCACAAAGTACTTATCACAAGGGCGGGGGAATATCACAAAGTACTTATCACAAGGGCGGGGGAATATCACAAAGTACTTATCACAAGGGCGGGGGAATATCACAAAGTACTTATCACAAGGGCGGGGGAATATCACAAAGTACTTATCACAAGGGCGGGGAAGGTGTATTGTCACAAAGTCAACTGATTGGTTAGGGTGGGGCGGAAACAGATCGCAATGGGGGATGCCATCAGTTAAGGCAGGAAGGCAGGAACTGGCTCTTTTCACTTCTTTTGTAGATCCTCAGTTGCTTCAGGCCATCTGAATGTATACGTTCAGGTCACAGGGGATATGACAGCTTAGCTTGGTCTCAGAGGCCTGACGTTCCTGTCTTCTTGTATTAATAAGAAAAACAAACAAAATAGTGGTGAAGTGCTGGAGCAGTGAAAATTTTCGGGGGTGGTATGGAGAGATAATGGGCGATGTTTCTCAGGGCTGCTTGGAGTGGGATTAGGGGCAGCGTGGGAACCTCTAGTGGGAGAGATTAAACTGAAGAAAGAGTTTGGGGTAACGGGTGATATTGTGGGGTTGTTAAAAGAGCATTTGTTGTGTAGAATGATTGGTGATGACCTGGATGTGGTTTTGTATGAATTAGAAAACTAAACGGAAGACACAAGGTCCGAATAAAAGGAGAAAAATAGGTATTAAAGGACTAACAATTGGGAGGACCCAGGACATCCAATCAGAGAGTGCCCAAGGGGGTTTAGCGCAATTATTTGCTTGGTTGGCGAGTTTTTTGGGCTCTATCCTTGAGTTTTTTTATGTTGTCACACACCAGGCCAGATTGATTTAGGTAAAAACAACACCCAGGTGATTAAAAAGCTTTGTTGCTCACACAAAGCCTGTTGGTGGTCTCTTCACATGGACACGTGTGACAAAAGTGAGATCCCCAGCACCTAGTACAGGCTCAATGAGATTGTCATCAAATCGGCCAGGCGCGGTGGCTCATGCCTGGAATCCCAGCACTTTGGGAGGCCAAGGCGGGTGGATCATGAGGTCAGGAGTTCGAGACCATCCTGGCTGACACAGTGAAACCCCGTCTCTACTAAAAATACAAAAAATTAGCCAAGCGTGGTGGTGGGCGCCTGTAGTCCCAGCTACTTGGGAGGCTGAGGCCAGGGAATGGCGTGAACCCGGGAGGCGGAGCTTGCAGTGAGCTGAGATCGTGCCACTGCACTCCAGCCTGGGCGACAGAGAGAGACACCGTCTCAAAAAGAAAAAAAAAAAAAAAGAAGAAATTGTCATCAAATTACAGGAGGGTCCAATAGCCCAAGCTGTTTCCCTGGGACCCCATGAGCAGAATGGTCCATCGGGGCTTCACCCTTACACCCACCCTGGCTTCCCTCCTGGCCATCACCATGGGGAGGGGTGTGAGTGAACAGCTTGCACATGTCCCTGTGTTTTCCAGAGCTGGAGGGGCTACCGTGGCCAGGCACGTCTGCGAGTGTGACCCAGCCCTGGAGCTCTCCCTGCCGGCTGAGTCACCTTGGGGAAACAACAGCCATGCCACCACTTAGACTGACCTTCCCACTCGCTGGCCGGACGCCTCATCAGAAAGGGAAATGCTGCAGAACGGGGAAGGACCAGTGCTGCTGAGGCCGCAGGACACAGAAGGACACGGCCGAGGCCGCAAGCCAGAGCCCAGTGTCCCCCAGGGCCTCTCGGCCGCTGCGAGCCACTGACAGGGAAAGGCCAACAAAAGTCAGGGATTCTGATTCTTGCTGGCAGTGGCTGCGGGATGGCCCTGCCTCCCTGGAACTCTGCTGAGCTTGTCAGCTGTCCCTGGCCCTGGGGGGCTCAGTGTTGAGTTTCCTTTCAAAGAGAGGCCCCAAGTGTCCAGGCCTTGTGCCACCCCCGGCCCTGGCACCCCCCCACATGCCCGCCTCAGAGCCTGTGTGGCACGGCCCACCCCCTGTGACTGAGCTCAGTCACCTGGGTACATTCGGGCACCACCATGTAATTTGAGAACAACACATTTTTATTCCCCTGCACATCATATTCTGCTGCTGCTCTGTCACCAGTTTGACCTAGGGAAAGAGGGAAGGAAAATGCTGCTATGGGAGGAGAGGGCCGTGGCATCAGGGGACAGGAACGGTGTGGGGGAGGGGGGTGGCGAGCATGCTGCCAGGGCGGGGGGTGGGCTGCTGAGCTCACACTAGGCTTGGAGCCGGAGCCCTATCCCTACCGCCGCCCCTGCCTTAGGATGAGATGCAGATAGTCCCTGGGGTTCCGAGCTCCACTTCCCACTGAGATGAGACCCTCTGCTGAGGGCGGAGTCCGATCCACACGGTGGCTAGGCAGGTGGTTAGAATCGAGAGGGATCTCACGTTAATGAATGGGCCTCAGGCAGCACGTGGATGTCCCCAGCTCCAGAGGGGTGTGTGGGGGCTGCAGCAGCTCCTGCTGACGAGGGCCAGGGCGTGGGTGGCTGGCAGTGGCTGGCAGAGGCTGCAGAGTGCACACCCATCAAGGCATAGGGCTCGGACTGGGCAGGGGTCCAGCACGCCTAAGTGGCCCAGACGTCAGACCTGACCACCGCAGAGCAAAACTGAGGAGCACTCAGGCCAGCCTCCCTACGCCCCAGGCATCCACGCATGATAAGGAAGAAGGGAGAGGCCCTGACAGAGCAGGTATGAACCCCTCAGAGACTGAGAAGGCATGACGGAGGGCCGCAGGCCATCACCTTGCAGTGTGCCCCTCGACCTGGGCAGGGGCTCCCAAGGCACTCAGAGCACAGGGCAAGAGTAAGGAGACTGCAAGAAGGGTCCTGCATTACAAGCTCACGGCAAAGGTCGTCCGCTGCGAGCACATCCCTCCCTGAAAGTGCAGTCATGTGGGGTGCTTTCCAACACCCAGAGCACAGACGTCCCAGCGCCTCTTGGCCAGGCACGCTGCCAGGCGTGGGTGGGAGGTCATGCGGGCTGCACCCAGGCTTCCATCCTCCTGTCTGGCTGCAGGGAAGTCTCCCTTGCTCTGTGAAGTTTCCCCACTCTGTGAACATTCCCACGGGGCACCCTATGCTGCCTCAGGTGCTGTCGCATCCCAGTAACTTCCTGGCACCATTGTAACCTCCAGTCACCTTCGTTCGTTAGCTGCCTGTCCATCTCCACTAGACACGGACTCTTCTGCATCCTTGCTGATGCATGCTGGGTGCCCGTACTCTCGTGTTTCCCCAGGCTTCAGGACCAAGGCCAAGCTCAGCCTCATGCACCTTCTCCCACCCCCGCAGGCTCCCCAGGGTGGCCAAGGGCTGGCACCTCTTTTGCACAAGCGGCCCCCTCTGTGTGCAGTTGTGCCCTCCCCACTTTCCACTCGGGAAACACCAACTCTGTGACCAAAACCAGCTCAAGGATCCCCCCACTGGGACTATCTCCACAACCAGGTGGAGACAGCTGACGGTCTCCTTTGCCTGCCAAGGCCCTGTCCTCACTGTGCCAAAGCAAGCAGGTGGCCCCCATGAGAAAAAGCTCATCCAGCACAGGAGCTGGCTGGGGCTGTTCCCAGACATCATGGGCCGAATGAACAACGGCTCGCCTGGCTGGACGGCTCTGATCTTCTCCGCCTATGCTGAGTACTTCCCCGTGTGCGGTATCTTTCCCCTCCCACACCCCACAGGTAAGTATTATCCCCATTGTATCGGTGAGGAAGCCGAGGCACACAGAGACTGAGAGGCTCACATAAGTGGGCGTGGGAGTCAGTACAGAAGCTCTGGTGAGCAATTTGGCAAAGCAGCTGCAACTAGAAACCGTATCCCAGGACCTGGCCATTCAGCTGTCAGCATCGACGACGGAGACATAGCCTCTGCCACAGACGCGAAGGCATGAGGGCACCCAGCCACCAGGAGCTCCACACCCACAGACAGAGCTCTGAGATCACAGTTGCTTTTTGGGAATTCATTTAGTCACCTATTCATTCAAAATAGATTTACTGGGCGCCTACTACGTGCCTGGCCTTTTCCAGGTACTCAGTTTAAAATCAGGTGGGCAGACCCTCTCTGGGCTCAGTACAAAGTCACCTTTGTGGGAGTCCCTAACCCTCCTGAGACACACCACGAAGGAGACCCCTGGACTGGGGAGCAAGACCCAGGATTGCTTGACGGCAACTCAGCTCAGGGGGCAGCCCGGGAGGGGCCTTGGGAAGTGAGAGCCCGTCCCAGGCCAGCCCGGGAGCCCGGCGCAGCACATCATCGCCTGTCTGTGGTTCAGCTGTCACCTCCTTGCTGGAGCCTGCACAAGACAAGCTCTGAGGCTGCCTCAAGCTGTCAGCGGGTGTGCGGACGGCTGGCCCTCCTCGTCCACAGGGACTCACACCCCCACTCTGACAACCATCAGCTCCCCACGGGAGGCCAAGGACAGGCTGCCGGGAGGCTTCCGCATCAGCCGTCAGGAGGTCTGCGGAGGAGGGAGGAGGTGGGGAGAGGCCCACTTGCGGGGAGGGTGCCGCACATTTCGGGAGGAAGCAGAGGTGAGACCCACCCACAGGACCCCCGTCAGAGTGTTCCCTACCTGCTCACCGTCACTGGTCTGTCAGCCTCCCCAAACCTGCTGGAACATATGCTCCCTGCGGTCTGGATCCCGTGCTCACCATGACATCCCCAGTTCCTAAGGCTGCTCTATCCGTGTGCGCTAAAGGAGTGAGTAGGCAGGCGGGCGGATCTCAGAACAGGACACAGTAGACGCAGAAGCCAAGGCAAAGCAAGAGGCAGAGCGGACGGTCTGTGGGGAGAGGCAGGTGTGGCCACGAGACTCCAAATGCTGCGGGGAGGTCAATGAGGCCTGAGATGAGAACCCGTGGAGCATGCGGGGAGAGGCAGGTGTGGCCACGAGACTCCAAATGCTGCGGGGAGGTCAATGAGGCCTGAGATGAGAACCCGTGGAGCATGCGGGGAGAGGCAGGTGTGGCCAGGGAACTCCAAATGCTGCTGGGAGGTCAGTGAAGCCTGAGATGAGAACCCGTGGAGCGTGCTAGGGGATTTGGGATCTCTGGATCTTCAGGCCAGAACAGTAGGGAAGGACCAACACAGGGGCCACCTTCCCCCAGGTATGTGACTCCATCTGCTGTGCTCTGGCCATGTCTCTCTGAGTCTCAGTGACCTGATGCAGGCAAGGGAACCTCACAGGGCCACTGGGGCAAGGTAGTGAGGTCCCAGACATGCCTCCTTGCACAGGGTCAGCACGTGCAAAAACAGCAAATGTGAGTTTCCCCCTCCTCAGGCAGGGAGAGAGGCTTCCAAGGATACAAAGCGTAAGCCCCAAACCTCCTAAGAGAGATGAGTCCGTCTTTGTAGACCACAAAGCAACTTCGCTGCTACTCTCCAAGCCCCCTAAGCTCCAGCAGGGCCCAATCTGTGCCCCGTGATTCACGATGTGGCCAGGTTTGCAGGCGCTGAGCTGCCGCCAGGAGCCCTCATTAGAGGCAGCTGCAGTGGCCCTTGTCCGAGGAGCCTTTCCTGACCCGCCGCCCCAGGCACCCTTCCCTGATAAACCAGGGTGTAATCACGTGTCCTGATTCTGCTCCCCATACTCCTGTGCTCTGAGCTCCCTCAGTGCAGGGATGGGGAGGCCAGGAGTTCAGGGAGTGCCAGACACGACTGAGGACGGTCTCAGTCTCTGCATGCTCCTCCCATGCCCGTCTCTGCTGAGCACTTCCCTGGTGTTCCACTCGAGTGGTGCTCCCAACGGCCCCGGGAGCTGGCACTGCCCAGCACAGGGCGCAGCAGGACAGGCAGTCGCCTCCTTCCTTCTAGGCTGGAAAGAACACTCGGGCCACCCACACGCCAGACTCGTCCCCCAGCCGTGTTCTGCTTCACCTGGGCAGCGTGGGTTCTTAATTTCAATTTGTGGCCCACATTGAAAAATAATTAGATTTCCCATAAAAATTAGATTTCCAGCTCCTCGCGGAAGAAAGGCCTGGCAGCAGTGGTCTGCTTCTTCCTACAGAAACACGAGTGAGTGGAACCAGGAGGAGCTGGTTCCAGGGGGGCTGGAACCAGGGGCCGTGGCCTCTTCTGTCGCCCCAGTCCTCACCACTCCCGACAGCCTTCAGCCACCTGGGCCCCTCCTGCCTGGCTCCTGTGAGCACGTGAGGGCACTGCCCTCTTCTGAGCCCTGCACGAAGCCTCGCACACACCACTGGCCCTCATGGCTGTGTCTCCTGGTGGCGCACAAGGCCAGGCTCTGAGGCCAGCGGGACAAGCGTGAGGAACAGAAACAGTGCCAGCAACACCCCCAGGGCCACGCCGCCACCAGCAGACCCTGACCCCCGCTTCCCTCCCCCTACTTAAGGGAACCATGTTCTCATGTCCAGTTGCAGAGATGTTTTTCTCTTTCCCAGGAACCAGAGCCAGAGACTCGTGAACTATGACTTGTGGTGACGCTTTCCGCCTGGCTGGTGTGCAGCTCCGTGGCCAGTGTACAAGATTTCCACCACGACCAGCCGAAAGCATCCCTGTCCGGCCGCTGCCTTCCCCGCCGCCACCGTGTGGTCTCAACACGTTGGAAAGTTGGTGAGAAATTGAGCCCATATGCCTTCTGATTGTTTGCAAACCCTGGCAAGGCTCTGGTAAGTCCAGGCCAATTTCTGGATTAAATTAGAAAAGAAAAGAGGAAAAATATCTGAATCCTGGCATAGAGAGAAATCATTCATTCAAAAAAAAAAAAAAAAAGAAAACTGTTGAAGAATGTACTGTACAGAGAATGTTCTCGTGCTGGGAGGGGTCAAAGGTTATAGCCTCGACTGAAGGCAGAGAAGACCCTTGGGTTCCACATTCTCCGTAGGCCGAGGAGCGTGTCTGCCCTCAGCAGAAGAGATGTTTTGGGGGCTCAGGCATTCTCCCAGAACGTAAGCAGTTCACACAGGTGGGAGAGGCTATTCTGCATGACCGGGAACCTGCTGCTCCTGCTCTGCCGTTTCACAGCCGTTAAGAGCAGCTCATTCTATCCTTTAAAAAGAATCCCCGACGTAACCTCACCGGAGCTTTGAGCTGATAAGGCTAAGGTGGGGGCGCGCTGGGGTCTGAGCAGCCCACTGCACTCAGTACTTCCCTAACACGTGCGCCCACATGCACTGATGTACTGAAAGGCACATGTTAACTTTGGAGGCCTGGGGCCTTCATAGCTCAAGGCAGGCACTAAGCAAGTCCATTTCTGCAGAGCCTGGTAGCAAATATTCCTTTAGCACCCCATAGTGAATGTTCTCAGCTTTGTGGGCCATATGGTTTTTGTTGCAACTACCCAACCTGTTGTTGTAGCACAAAAATGGCCCAGGCTCTGCCGGGTGCAGCGGCTCATGCCTGTAATCCCAGCACTTTGGGAGGTCGAGGCAGGTGGATCACTGGAGGTCAGGAGTTCAAGACCAGCCTGGCCAAGATGGTGAAACCCCGTCTCTACTAAAATACAAAAAATTAGCCGGGCATGGTGGCGGGCGCCTGTAATCCCAGCTACTCAGGAGGCTGAGGCAGAGAATCGCTTGAACCCGGGAGGTGGAAACTTGCAGTGGGCCAAGATCATGCCACTGCACTCCAGCCTGGATGACACAGTGAGACTCTGCCTCAAAAAAAAAAAAAAAAAAAATGACTACAGGCAATTCATAAATCAATAGGCGTAGCTGTGTTCCAATAAAACTTTATTTACAAAAACAGGTGAAGGGCCAGGTGGCCCTGGGGCCAGAGTTTGCCAACACAGATTTAGAATCTTCAGTTCACGTGAATTTTGCTTTCGTGCAAGTAATATGTCCAAATTTACTTTAATGTAAAACTGATGTTTTAAAATGCTTCTAAAAAAGGGGCCACTTCAGGGGGAGATGGCTTACATCTGTCTGGTGGCCTCTGGCAGGCCTGAGAGTACGTGTTCTCAGTAGCAACTAGGTTGAGCGCTGGCCTTGCTGCAGGCTGGGTGTCACCCACTGCAATGGTCTCTCCCTCCTGTCTACAAGGAGTGCAGTAGGACCAGGGGCTCACACAGACAGTGCAAGGTCTTTGTAGCTCCTGATATTTAAGCAACACATTGAGGCCTTAGGCTTCACAGGGAAGAGGAGGATTGAAATTAGTGCTTTAATTAAATGCTTAAAGCCACAAAGGAAGCTTTAGCCTTGGGCCCAAGCTTTATATTTCTTGATGTGTTGGCACAGATAGATTTTACTTTTAAAAATGTATCCATAGCCAGGCATGGTGGTTTGTGCCTGTGATCCCAGCTACTCAGGAAGCTGAGACAGCAGCATCATTAGGCCCAGGAGATTGAGTCCACCATGCAACATAGCATGACCCTGTCTCTAAAACATCTTTAAAAAATCAGTCATGCATGGTGGTGTGAGGCTGCAGTCCCAGCTGCTTGGGAGGCTGAGGTTTGAGGCTGCACTGAACTGTGATTGCCGTACTACACTCGAGCCTGGGTGACCGAGTGAGACCGTGTCTCAAAAAAATAAAAATGCGTATATAAATACATTACTTTCACAATGGCTCTGATCTTCCGAGGCGTTCATCCCTGCCTCCCATTCACCGGAGCCTGGAGAAGAGTCCCTGACTGTGCCTGGTGATGAAACTTGAGGTGCCACACACACCTGAGCTGCCTCCTAGCCTGTCAGACCCAAGCCCACTCCTTAGGGGTGCCCAGGCCCACACACGTGGCCACTGCATCTAGTTTGCGAGCAGAGACTAGCCTAGCCACTGGCAGAGCAAGTTTTTGAAAATGAGAAATACCGAAGCCCCAGGGTCAGTATCAGGCATGTTCACCAATGTCAACTGTGTCCCAACCTGGCAGCACCCGGTACCTCAGGGAGCATGTTTCCAAGCAGGAAGCGTCACACATGGCCGTGGTCTCCCAATGCCGTCAGGGGCGGGGGGCAGGCCTGGGCAGAGGAGAGCCCCTTATCCTCCCAGCTGGGCCCAGGGGAGGCAGCGATGCAAGGTGGAGGCTGGAGGCTGAGCCAGAGTCAAAGGCTGGGAGGAGCAGGAGCAGAATGAAGCAGAGGGAAGAGAGTTCACTCTGCTAGTGATGGGGCTGGGGGGCCAGCAAGGCTGGACGGGCCGCACCTCTGCCCATGGCTCACACTCCATCCTCTTAGCCCTCACAGTGCTTGGGAGGGAGTGACCCCTCTGCCCTTAGATGGGGGGATGTGGGTACCCCCAAGGGGCCTCAGCCTCTCTGACCAGGCTAACGGCCGCTGAGCCTCAGGAGACTGGACTCATCCCAGGGTTGCCAGCAGCCAGGAGGGCTACGGCTGTGTGTGCTCAAACTCCATTGCAGGCCAGGTGCAGTGGATCATGCCTGTAATCCCAGCACTTTGGGAGGCTGAGGTGGGCGGATCACCTGAGGTCAGACTGGCCAACATGGTGAAACTCAGTCTCTACTAAAAATATAAAAATTAGCCAGGTGTGGTGGCATGTGCCGGTAGTCCCAGGTACTTGGGAGGCTGAGGCAGGAGAATTGCTTGAATCTGGGAGGTGGCAGTTGCAGTGAGCCGAGATCACGCCATTGCACTCCAGCCTGGGCGAGAGAGCAAGAATCCATCTCAAGAAAAAAAAAGCAAAAAACAAAACAACTCAGTGCAGGGAGGCCTCCACGGACAAGGGCCGCAGGCTCAGCACGCACCCGGCGCCCTCTCAGCGCGGCCGGCTTCCCCTGGGCCTCGGAGTTGTGTGGACATGCCCAAGTAGAGGCTGGGGAAAGGCCACAGAGCATGGGAGCCTGAGGTGGCATAGGGGGGCACATGCAGAGCACCAGGCGGTCCACTGGGCTGTGGGGTCTGAGTGCAGGGCTCAGGTTCTGGGCTTGCCCTAGGGGCAGGCTGACTTCATAGATGACCAGGGCCCGTGTTCAGAAGGCCCCTAACTTGGGGCTTGACCCTCTACAGCTCCGTCTGGAAGTTCTTCATCCTCTCACCCTTGCGCGTGTGTTTTGGAAGTGAAGGCTCCTGGGGCAGTGGAGCAGGGTCCCACCTCCCCAGGACAGGCTCTCAGCCGCCCCCAGCAGGTGCAGGATCAGGCATGTATTCCCCACAGCATCTCAGGGCAGGTGTGGTGGTGGCCGTCCCGCCCACGGCGGGCAGGAAAGGGGCATGTCTGGTGGATGGCCGGCCAGAGCCCATGTTTCAGCGGAGGTGAGCCTCCCATGAGTGACACCTGCATAGAGATGGATTGGCTGTGGCCATATGCTGTGGGCTGGAGCAGTGCACCAGTGGGAAGGGGATGTGCCTGGCTCTAATTCCCCAGACCCCCTGGCTGGGGCACAACCAGTGTGTTCTTCCAGCGGTGGCAGGAAGCTCGCAGACTCCAGTGGGCGCACCCTTCATGCTGGGGGTGCACTCACTCCGCTAGGACCCGTACCTGAGGAGAGTTCCCTCAGCGGGGTTCCACTCTGTGGGATCCTCTCTTCCTCCTCCCAGCCTCCCTGAGTCTGGCCTGTGCCTGTCATAAACTTGTGGTCAGCCTGAGGCACCCACCAGGGATCAGCCACAAAATGCACATTTGTTTAATTTCAGTGACTCCACATAGAAGCTAAGTGCTCTAATATTTGCATTTAAAATAGCCATGGCACAATTTAAAGATGAATAAGAAATTCATGCTAATAATTCAAGGTTCCAATTTTTGTTCACTTAGAACAACATTAAAAAGCAAATAAAAAAACCCAGCAAGTTGAGAGAGAAAGAGACAGAGACTAAGGAAGAAAGGAAGTGGCTAAATAGTCCCTTTTTATGGCACTTTCCTCTGCTCTTTGAGCAAGCGATCCCACATTTTCATTTTGCGCTGGGCCCTGGGAGTTACGTGCTGGCTCTGCCCATAGGCCAGCGTTCCCCACTGGTAATATCCTGATGAGTTTTGCAGCAGCCAGATGTTGCAGGGAAATAAGAATGCACTGCATGTAATACATTGGCTCCTTTGAATTCTCTATCTTCCCCCGCCCCCTTTATTTTATTTATTTATTTATTTATTTATTTGGAGACAGAATCTCACTCTGTCGCCCAGGCTGGAGTGCAGTGGCACGATCTTGGCTCACCGCAACCTCTGCCTCCCGGGTTCAAGCCGTTCTCCTGCCTCAGCCTCCTGAGTAGCTGGAATTACAGGCACGGGCCACCACCCTTGGTTTATTTTTGTATTTTTAGTAGAGACGGGGTTTTGCCATGTTGGCCAGGCTGGTCTCGAACTCCTGACCTCAAGTGAGCCGCCCGCCTTGGCCTCCCAAAGTCCTAGGATTACAGGTGTGAGCCACGGCGCCCAGCCTATCTTTTCCTCTTACTTCGGGAGAAATTCAGGTAGAGGGTGGCTATGGCTGAACCCAGGTGTGGAGCTTGGGAGCTGCAGCTTGGGAAGTACTGCTGCCAAACAGAGCAGCATCTCAGAAGATTAACTTCTGGGGAGGGCAGGAGATACCAAATGCATCCGCCCAAGGGAGAAGCTTTTCCCATGGAAAGGGAAAGTCTGCAGGATCTGACCACACACAAAAATGTAGGACGTCAAAACTATCCCAGGCAGAACAAAACAAAAGGTAAACAAGAAGACGGGGGAAAATATTTCCCACACATGTGACAGACAAAAAGTTAATCTACTTAGATACGCAAACTCTTCAGATGAATGGAACACCCCCAAATCCCAGCAGAATCAAGGGCATGAATAGGCCAAGCACAAACAATAAAATAATCTGTTTACAAATACACATATATTTTTAAATGCAGGCTCATTAACATCAAGGAAATACAACTTACAACAAAAAGTTTATCTCCGTTGTAATTAAATTACCACTGTTCAAAAGGACTCAGTGGTGTGAGGGGGTGGGGAGACAGGCATTTGCTCAACGAAGTGGGAATAGAGGAAACCATAACAGAGAACATTCCAGCGTAGAAAGCTTACAAAATGGGCATATCTGTTGACCAGGGACTCCACTTTCAGCAACTCAGCTTAAAGAAATAAGTAAGCAGGAGCGGTAGATTCAGCTCGACGAACATGGTACAGTTAGTGGCATGTCTGACCTCTAATGGAGAAATTAGTTTTGCTATGTGAATAGGTCATATAAATAATAAGTTAGGTAAAAAGTGTGCTACAGTCATATGGGCGTGATGTTGTGCGATCATTAAAACCAGGTAGTAGACAATAATTGCTGGGAGGAGACACTCACATATCTACATGAATTTTACATAGTTTAAAAAAAATGGCTGGCGCAGTGGCTTACATGTGTAATCTCAGCGCTTTGGGAGGCCGAGGCGGGTGGAACACCTGAGGTCAAGAGTTCAAGACCAGGCCGGGCGCGGTGGCTCAAGCCTGTAATCCCAGCACTTTGGGAGGCCGAGACAGGCGGATCACGAGGTCAGGAGATCGAGACCATCCTGGCGAACACTGCGAAACCCCGTCTCTACTAAAAAATACAAAAAAACTAGCCGGGCGAGGTGGCGGGCGCCTGTAGTCCCAGCTACTCCGGAGGCTGAGGCAGGAGAATGGCATGAACTCGGGAGGCGGAGCTTGCAGTGAGCTGAGATCCGGCCACTGCACTCCAGCCTGGGCGACAGAGCCAGACTCCATCTCAAAAAAAAAAAAAAAAAAAAAAAAAAGAGTTCAAGACCAGCCTGGCCAACATGGTGAAACCACAAAAACAAACAAACAAACAAACAGAACAAATTAGCCAGCCGTGGTGGCACATGCCTGTAATCCCAGCTACTCAGGAGGCTGAAGCAGGAGAGTCGCTTGAACTCGGGAGGAGAAGGTTGCAGTGAGCCGAGATCACACCACTGCACTCCAGCCTGGGTGACAGAGTGAGACTCTGTTTCAAAATAAATAAATAAAATGTATCATCTGTGTTAAATATAGAATATTTCGATAAACCAAGAAACATGCTTTTCTAGATATAAGGAGGAGGATAAGAAAACTGGACCCATCAGGGGCTGCCGGAATGAGCAGGGGGGTGGTTGCCTAAACCAAAGAGCCCCTTTCTGTGCCCAGGTGGCCCTTGTGAAATGCTCCGTTTCCAACCCTCTTCCCTTCTGGCAAGTCTGAGATGAGAAGGGCAGCTTCATTTTCCCATGGAAAAGGGAATATCATGTCTTGCCATTCACAAGAAAAGGAAGCAGCCCCTCCCGTGATTTCCACTGCTCCCGGAGCCACAGGCAGCTCCCCTCCACCTCTGGAAGACTGCGGTGGCCGGCCTTGCTCATCCCAACTTCCCCTACCTGTGCCCCCTATTTCACAGGCCAGGCCTTCTCCATTCTTCCAGCCGGCCCCATTCCTGCCTCAGGGCCTTGGCGCCACCTGCCCCCTCCCCCAGACTTGGAACAGGCTATCCCTATCCTACCTCTTCCCACATCCTTCATTTGTCATGAGCCTCAGCTCCCATGATATCTCCCGTGCACCAGCCCCCGACCTCCTGTATAAAGTGGCCTGCCTTCCCCTACCCTTCTTCCTTCTTCATCTCATAACGATTTTATTTCTTTAACTGCATTTATCATTACTTGAAATGATCCCGTTTGTTTTTCACTTGAATATCGTCTGTGTCCCCCTTCCCAGAATGCAAGGGAGCAGGGCTACGCCCTGTCATGCTCACGGCCCCACCCCTAGCCTGACATATAATAGATGCCCCATAAACACTGGTCCCCCGTACGAATGGCAGCCAGGGGCACCAGACAGAGGAGGATGGCTATGCCGAGAATCCACCCCATCTCAGCAGCTGAACACAATACAGTGTACGCTGTGTTTCCCTACTCACACCACGGTGCGGCGCGGGTCGGGGGCCGAGCCTATGCTGTAGCTGTGCCTTCCGGGACACGTGGTTTCCAAGGTTTCCATGGCGGGGGAGACAGAGATGGAGGGGACTCCAAGCTCTGATCAGCCTTGGTCCACAGGTGACCCAAATCACTTCCTTTCACACAGGCCACTAGGCAAAACTAGCCATGCAGTTCCATGTCAGTTACAAGGGAGCCTGGGCAGAGGAGAGGAGCATGGGGGTGACTGATGAGGCTGAACTGCCTGTGCCACCCCTGGACCCCATATTCTGGCGCAGGCTCTGCCACAAAGAGATCCCAAAGGCAGTTCTGCAGGCGGAAGTCACCCCAAATGATGAGGGAAACGGAGGCAGTGCAGGGCTGCCAGGGTGGAGCTGTGCCTGCACTCAGCCTGCCTCTGCCTCACCTCCTCCTCAGAGCCTGCATTCCCTGGGTCCTCACCATCGGGGCCCGCACCAGCTCCTCCTCCCAGGGCTGGATGGCCTTTCCCAGGGCACAGGCTGTGCCACCGTTCTCTGCATCCAGTTCAGTGGGCAGCTCACTGCCCAGGACTGGCCCCCACACCCTGGGCTCTGGGCGTGCCATTGCCCAGCCCCACCTGCTCTACAGCCAGTCAAACAGCTCACTGGGAGCCCAGTCCCAGCTGGCTGCCACCACCCCTGTCCTTCCATGCTTTTGCTTTAGCTCCAGCCATGGGGAGCCCCGTGGCCAGCTGGGACTTACAAGAGGACTGTGACAAGCCACTGGCCAGGCCTTGGGGGGCCCCTTGGGATTGTGGTTTGAGGCCCCCACAGCACCCCAGTTCAGAGACAGGGCACGGTAGGCAGTCCGTCTGTGCACAGAGCCAGCCCTGCCCTGTCCCGCGCAGCAGCTGCCAGCCACACTGCGGCTTCCATCTAGGTGCAAATTCATTCAAATAAAGTACTCTTTGGGGTGGCTACCATAAAAAAGAAAAAAGAGACAAGTGTTGGTGACAATTTGGAGAGACTAGAATCCCTGTACACTGTTGGCAAAATGGTGCAGCCACTGTGGAAAACAGTGTGGAAACTCCTCAAAAAGTTAAAGAAAGAATTACCCTGTGCCCCGCAATTCTACTTAAGGGCATATAGTCAAGAGAACGGAAAGCAGGGTCTGAACACCCACGTTCAGGGCAGCATTATTCATGGTAGCCCATGAGGGGGCAACCCGAGTGCCCATGGATGACCAGGATACTATTCCTCCCTGAAAAGGAAGGACATTCTTACATATGCTGCAAAACAAAAGGCCCCTGAGGACATCGTGCTAAGTGAAGTAAGCCAGACGCAAAAGGACAATTACTGTGTGATCCACTTATGCGAGGTACCCAGAGTAGTCAAATTCTTAGAAACAGAAAGCGGAGTGGTGGGTGCCAGGAGCTGGGGGAGGGGAGGAACAGGGCTGAAATTTAACCGGCACAGTTTCAGTTTTACAGGATGAAGAGTTCTGTGGACGGTGGTGGCGATGGTGGCCCAACCATGTGAATGTGCTTACGCCACTGAAACTCGCACTTAAAAATGGTGAAGACGCTGACTTATGTTCTGTATATTTCACCGCGATTAAAAAATTGTTAATTAAAATTATCTTGGAACAAATAAGTTAAATTAAAAGTTCAGTTCTTCAAGGACACCTGCCACACTTCAAGTGCGCAAGAGCCGGGTGGCTGCTGCGCCAGAAGGGGCAAAACCGGCGTCTCTCCTCTCCAGCACTGCAGGAAGCTCTGAGCTCGGTTGCACAGCAGTGTTCTGGAAGGTCATCCTTTCTCAGACGCTCCCTCAATGCTCCTCCTCCCCAAGACCACCGAAGGGTCCGGCATGCCTTAGATCTGTCCCTAGGACTCTCTGGGCATGCACAGGCTCTCAGTGAGGACGCAAGGTATTAACCATCAGGGCAACGCATGCTCCAAGCACAGCCACGCCTTGTCTCCCTCGGCCACGCTGCGCTCTTGCAGCGGGAGCTGGGGCTCCGATCAGAGGACAGACCCCCTGCTGACCCTCTGCCACTGGTCTCCCAAGCCCCGGGACTCTCTGCCATGCCCCACCACCTCTGCAGGACACTCCCGCTGTGCCCATGTCAAACATGCTATCAACACATTTGCTGAATGAATCAGTGCTCACTTCTGTGCAACAGGGGACAAAAGACACGGCCCAAATATTTTCTCAACTTCTGAGACTTGTCTCCTAAAACGGCTTCTCTGTTGTGATAAAACTCATCTCAATGTAAGACGTTTTAAATTTCTCATGCTTTTCTAGAAACGAACCTTCCCATTATTCAAAATGGGGGGTACGGCTGGATCACTAGGGTTTGAATAAAGTTGGATGGCAAAAGTCAGAGAACCTTCTAGACATCCTCCAACCAGCCGTTGTGACAGAGAGACCCTCGGTACCAGGAGAAAGGCTGATCTGCCTCCACCGGCCTCATGAAGGACTCACCTGGGGTCCCACCTTCAGTCAGCGTCCTTGGTGGGCTCTCAGCAGTGACCCCTCCTGGGCTGTCACTAAATTAGATAGTGTCACTGTCATGATAACAAAACCACATTTTATGTGGAAACTACAAACGTGTTCACTCTACTGAGAGACTGAAAAGCACAGTCACCGACATTCTCTCATTTAACCCTCACAACCCCCACGACGAAAACACTGACCCATTTTATAGACGAGAAAACCAAGGCTCAGAGGATGGGAGCAGCGATCCCAAGGATGTGCCTGGAAAAGGCAAGGCCGGGAGCCGCCATCGGACTGTGATTCCAAGCCCAGTCCTTTCCCTGCTGGGTTGGAAGGCAATATGATGCTAGGGGAAGACAAGATTTTATACCTACCAGTCTCACAGACCCTGCCTGAGGACTTCCTAAGATAATTCAGCATGGCTGGTGCCCAGTGTGGGCTTGGCATGGTCACATAGTAGAGGCTCAATAATTGTAGCCATTATGGTTTTATTGTTATTATTATTGCATTAAAGGTACGTTTCAGAAATAAGATGAGGTTAATTGTGAAAACGCTCTCCCAAATAAAACAAATTTTGCCGACGCGGTGGACTTCAGCCCCCCGTGTGGATAAGGCTGGGCTCCAGAGGGCTCGCGGACTCGTGCAAGGTCGGTCAAGAGGAAAGTGAGCATGAAGGTGGGGTCTCTTGTCAAGTGTTCAGCTTACTCACATCCCCCTTTTCCCCCTGAGGTATCTTTTCACCAGGGCCCTGGGGACTCTGACCCATGTGTCAGCTTGGTTCCTGGGGGGGCTCATCCCTGGCCGGAAAAGCAGAGCTGAGCAGCAGACTCCGAGCAGACCTCCACACCCCGCTGCCTGCCTCCAGCCCGGCCCCAGAGGACCTCATTCATCCACAGGTTTGGACACACAGCACGGGGTTCTAGAACTTCCCACCCGCCCGGCTTCCACACCACCTCCAGCCTTCCCTAAGGCCTGGCTTCCTCCCACAAATGCCCCCCTGCCCCCTAACGCCCCACTGGCAGCATCTCACATTCCAGGCCGTGCCCTGGTCCCCCTTCTCACCCCTTCTTTTCCCTGCAGGGCTCAGCCGAGCCAGTCTGCTCCCCTGGGAACCTGCATTTTGAAGACTGGATGCCCCTCACCCCCACAGTGGCTCTGGCCACTTGAGGCAGAGAGAGGAAAGGCCTGCACAGCCTCCACCCACACATGGCACAGCATCCTTGCATCTCCCGCTCAGGCTGCGGGGGGTGTGGAACGAGGGAGGTGGTTCTTTAATCTCTTAGCATCAGGCAGACAAGGGGCAGGTGCCCAGAAGACAGAGGTGGGACACAGACACCCCTTTCAATAGCCCAGACTCACAGGGAGAAAGGAGTTCGCTCCCCGATTTTCAGTTGCTCCCACTGCCAGCTTCAAGGAGGGGCCCTGGGTTGGTGTCTGGCCCTCGCTCTAGTGCACACTGATCTCTACTGTAAACAGAAAGGGCCTCTGTTCGGAGCCGGAGGAAGGCAGGACTATCTAGTTGGGGCTGAATAACGTCACTTTATGTCTTACTATTAGGTTAGCTTTTTAGGTAAAATGAGGTTTCCTTTTAAAATAATTTTAGTCTTAAAAGTGGCAAACATTGAGAAAACCTGTTTTTCAAATGACCCATTGAATGACATTTGCCATTCAAATGACTGGAGTCTGCATAAAACCGCCTTAGCCTGTAAAGAGCCCACAAGTTGGAATTACCCGCAATTTGCAGATGAGAAAACTGAGGTCAGGGAGGGTCAACTTGTCTCACCTGTGGACCCAGAGTGCCTCCCTGAGACGGTGGCACTCACCTCTGGCTACAAGGAAATCAGCAGAGCCTCAGGGGACGCAGCTGGGCCTCTCTGGCCTGCCCAGCCCCTGGCTGACCCTCCCCGCCCCGCCCCGCCCCTCAGCCACCCGACTCACAATGTTCATGAGTGTGAGCAGGTACTTCTGCACATGCTCCTTCCCGTGGAACTGCACCACGGAGTCGTCCACGCCCAGCAGGACCTCGATGTTGTAGTCGTCGTCTGCAGCATGCCTGCGTGCCCTCCGCCTCGAGCTGTTGACGTGCTCCTCCAGGACGCCCAGGGCGCGGCTGAGGCTGTCCAAGTTGCCCAGGGAGGCCCCTGCAAGGAGAGGACACCGTCTTCAGCAGCAGGGCAAACCCACCCAGCCACACCACCACCCACCAGGCAACAGCTCACCAGCTCGGCCATCCTCTCATTTGAAACTCACAGCACCCCGAACCCAGGGTACTGTTCCATTTTACAGAGGAAAGTGAGGTGCAGAGGAAGGCGGCAGACACTTGCCAAGCTGTCTCAGATGCAGCAGGGCTCAGACAGGCACCTCTGTGACTTCCAGGACCGCTCGTTCCCCAGCCCCTGGTGGCAACCCCAGCCACAGCAGGGGCCACAGTGGCCTCCACACGATGGTCAGGCCTGCTGAGACTGTGAGAGTCCCAGCCCAGTGTCACCGCTGCCTTACGGATCCCAGGGCTGGCTCCCAGCCACAGAGAGGCCGGGAACCCCAGCCCGCGCTGCCTGAAGCAGGAGTGGGCAGAGCCGCCTCTTCTCCCCCGAAGGGCTGCCAGGTGCCAAAGGACTGGTGTCTCAGGTGTCACCGCCAGCTGTTATGACTGGGGAAACTGAGGCCCATCCTGGGCTGCGCATGTTCCCCACTGTCTCCTTGGGTCCCTCCCAGAACTTCCTGCTCAGTCCTCCACCGAAATGAGGCCCCACACCTCTGGGCCAGGTCCCGGCCCCTCCGCAGGCGAACTGTACCGCCTCTGGTCTGATTGAATTGTTCTGAGACCAAGACGAACCCCCTGGGCAGGCACCGACCTCCTGCCCCCAGGGTGTGCCCCTGGCCACTTGGGGCTGCCATCCTGGGGAGCCCGCCCCGGATATCATCCCTGCCTTCTGTGCAGCGCGGTTTCTGCTCTGTTCCGTGTCCTGCGGGCCAGAGACCACCCTGGACCAGGCTTCAGTTCCCAGCCCTCCACTGCCCATCTCTAAAGGCCACAGCAAGGCTGGCCAGGCTGACCTTCAGCATCGACGGCAGCCCCAGACCACACTGCCCACTGCCCCCCAAGCCCCAGCGTCCAGGAAGCCCCCATTCCCTTGCACTGGTCTCTGTCTAAGCCAGGTCCCGGCCCCAGCGTCCTGCGTCTCCGTGGCATTCCCCAGGCAGGTCCTCAGAGACTCCTGGCCCAGGACAGACCCAGGGCTGCAGGTCATCGTGACATCACCAACCCACAGGACCCCGAGGCCCCTGCAGCTGTGGGAGACCAGCGTCCCTGCTGCACCACCTCTCTACAAAGAGTCTTCCAGAAAAACACTTTTCACCCCAACGCCTCTCTCCTGCTGCCTCTTCCAGGTAGGGACAGGCACTCCCTCCCTGTGAGGGTGGCCCAGGACAGGCCCTGGGGGCAGAACCAGGCCTCTGCAGGTGGCACGGCCACTCGGACAGTGAGGCAGCCTGGCACCGGGCCCCATCCCGGCACACACTTCCTCACCCAGTGCTGACAGCAGGCCTCTCGGCGGACTTGGCCATTTCCGTTTTACAGCTGGGGAGACCCATGGCATACCAGTGTGGCCAACTCTCAGCCAGGAGCTCTCTCCTTGCACCCTGCAGCCTGGCTCAGACAAGACAGACTGAACACGAGGTTTCGGGCACAAACCTGCAACCCGACTGTGGGCAAGACCAAGAGAGACAGTGGAGGTGCGAGGCAGAGGGCGAGGGCTGGGACAGAAAAGAGAAGTGGGGCCAGGGCTGAGCAGCTGCTGGGGTTCCAGTACCTTTGGGGGTCCTCGTACCACCTCCAGCTCCACAGTTCTGTGTCCCCTCAACATACACAAGCACACACACAGGTACACACACATGCACACACACACGCATGTACACAGCAAGGACTCCCTGGGCCACTCCAGGGACGGGGCGGGGCGGCAGGCCTGCGGGCAGGGCCGTGTGGAGCTGAGCAGTCTGCTTAGCTGCCTGGATGATTCAGGGCCGTCCATGCTCTTCCCAGAGGAAGCGCCAGGGACTTAAGCCTGACAGGGGGGTTGAGGAATCGCCACTCTATTTTTGTACATTTATTTCTTTGCATTTCCAAAGAACAGAGACAGTTCACCTTCAGAATCACCTTGGAAAGCAGAGAGATGCTAATTTCCATAGGAAAACTCTTCTTCCCCTGGGGAATAGGCCGGACGTTACCCTCTGCCCTTGTCAAGCAAGGGGTCACACGCGGCGGTGCCCTCGGCAAAACCAGACCACAGAGGCACCCGCTGAGACCACGTGGTGACATTCGGTTAATAGTGTTTGAAAATTGGAAGATTTCATGTTTAAAAATTCTAGAACATCCAGCTTCTCTTGAGGAATTAGGAGACGGGGCAACCCCAGGGGAGCCCTGGACCGTGAATTGAGGGGCCACACCTGGAGACAAAACCCACAGGGCTTGGCTCACCAGGGCCGCTGCCTGCCACCCTCAATGTCATTCTGGCACCAGAAGGCATCACAGTATGTCTTTCTGGCCCTAAGCCCGGAGTCACCATGCAGGGACCCTCCAGACACTCCCGTAGGAGGACTGGGGCGCCGAGTCGGGCAGAGCTGGGCTGCGGCACGTCTTGAGGCTGCTTCTGCTGAGCAGGCGGAGTTTTTAACTAAATTGTGTGTTGCAGGCCCATGAAAAAGAGCGAAGGTTTCTAAAGATGCTTTAAAAGTGTCAGTTTCACCTGAAATGGATTTATTATTGTTGCCATCAATATTTTAATCGTGATAATTTAGGGGGGAAATTTGGAAATTATGTTCTAGAGCACTCCTTCTCCACCCAGGACCAGTGCCTAGAGACGGTCCAAGGCCCAAAGGTAAAGTGGGTGAAGAGAGGAAGACAGGGGCCTGGGTCACCTAGCAGGTGACAGCCACCCCGAGTCTGGCCCCTGGAAGCCTCAGTCATATTCAGGCTGGACAGGACAAGGGGAGAACCCTCAGGCCTGGGGCAACAGGAGCCCTGGCCCAGACACCCTCCTGCCTCCTCTGTCCCAAAAAGACCAGGCAGTCAGGCTGAAGCCCCAGCTTGTCAATCATGAGTGCCACCTCAGTTTTCCCCACAATAGGATTGATCCTGACCCTGTCAATCACGAGTGCCACCTCAGTTTTCCCCACAATAGGATTGACCCTGAGCCTGTCAATCACGAGTACCACCTCAGTTTTCCCCACAGTGGGCTTAACCCAAGCCATGAAGAGATTCTGACCACATGCTGGCCCTTGCAGGCTGTTCCCCAAACAGAGTCTTGCTATAAGGAGCTCTGGTCAGTGGGCCTGGCACGGTCCTGAGTAGGCTTCCTAGTGAAGCCGACTCAGTCAACCTTGATCTTGGGCCTGCCCACCTGCACTGGTTGCCTACCTGGTCTAATGGCCCCTGTTCCACTCAGTCCCTCCAAGGCAGGAGGGGGCTATTTGCTGCTCTCCCCTCCTCCCCTGGGAGCTCCCTATGTTTGTAGCCCAGCCTGTGGTGACCAGGAGCTCACACAGCCTCTGCTCTATCCCTCGGCATTGACCCTGCTTGGATGAGTGGTCAGCGCTGCCCGTCTCCTGTGGAGGCAGGAGGATGACGCTGCCCTTGGTCTTCCTTTCCTCTGTGTGCAGCCTTCCCCACAAGAAGTCGCTGGGCCCCCTGGGGGTGCTGATTGACCAGGCCCCAGAAGTCATGCCCAGGTGGGCTGCGGCTACCCTGAAGGGAGGTGTCTGTGGCAGGATCCCATCTTTTAAATAGGTAACACAGAGTTTTTGAGTTCCTGGCATTCCCTATGCTTGGGGCACCTTCTGGATGGCAGCTGGAAATCTCTTTGCTCACATCATGGTCAAAGAATGACACTGTGGGAAGAACTCCAGAGCCATCCTGTTTCAGAGTCTCTAGAGTGGAACAAAAAGACTCCATCGAAGAGTCAGTCAATAAACAGGGAGAGGATGGAATGAGTGGAAGCAGCAGTTCTGTCCAGGGAATTCCGGCAGGGGAATGGGTGGGTCACAGCAGCCGTGGGCTCATCCAAAGTGCCATAGCGCACAGGGCACGTGGGCGAGGGCTGCACCTGCCAGCATCCTAGGCACGCCCCAAGTCTCCAGGCAGGGGTGTGTGCACAGCCCTTCACAGTGCCAAAAGCTCCATACCCCCAGCAGCCATCCAATCCCCTCACCAAGGTGGAGGCTCGTCACCATCAGCATATCGTCCCATTTTAGTATCACGGAAACAACCAAGGAGCAGAAAAATTACACGACTCGGACAAGCCACACCACCAGAAAGGACGAGTGGGCATGTGCGCAGGCCTCTGGGTCCAACGTTGTCCACATGCCCAGAGCCTTTCTGTACTTCACCAGCACTGAGGGCTGATTTGTGGGAATAAACATTGTAGAAACAAGTATGATTAGCCTAGAGAGGAGAAAACCTGGGACTGAGTCTGTAACCTTGGGAGCATTGTGGGATGGTGCGGGCAGGTGTGGGCTGAGGGCAGGTGCAGTGAGCAGGCGTGGACCCTGAGGGCGGGTGCATTGGGCAGGTGTGGGCTCTGAGGACAGGTGTAGGGGGCACGTGTGGGCTCTGAGGGCAGGTGCAGTGGGCAGGTGTGGGCTCTGAGGGCAGGTGCAGTGAGCAGGTGTGGACCCTGAGGGCAGGTGCAGTGAGCAGGCGTGGACCCTGAGGGCGGGTGCATTGGGCAGGTGTGGGCTCTGAGGACAGGTGCAGTGAGCAGGCGTGGACCCTGAGGGCGGGTGCAGTGGGCAGGTGTGGGCTCTGAGGACAGGTGTAGGGGGCACATGTGGGCTCTGAGGGCAGGTGCAGTGGGCAGGTGTGGGCTCTGAGGGCAGGTACAGTGAACAGGTATGGGCTCTGAGGGCAGGCAGGGGCTTTGCAGGGCTAAGGGCGGGTGGGTGTTTGCTGTCCCCTGTGCGAAGCCCAGGCCTATGCCTTTTCGGGGCTGGCCTCTTCACCTGGGATGCCCTTTCTGCTGCTGCCGCTGCTGTTGGCCAAATTTAGGCCCCCTGGAAGACCCAAAAGGAAGGGAGCCCACTGCCTTTCATGGGACTCAGAGCTCTTGGAAGACAGGAGCATGTTCTGCCCCTCTCTGCCTCCTCCATAGCCCCACTGCGTGTCACTAGGGGAGGACAGGGACAGGGGCTGGGGCAGGGATGCTTAAAACCTGAGGACAACACTGTTCAGTGACAGGGCAGACTGCTGTCCCCTCTCCATGGGATGACCACCCCCTCATTGCTCTCTTCCTTCAGGTGTCTAATGAAACATCAGCTCCTCAGGGAGAACTTTCCTTATTTCATCCTAAACTGAAATCGCCCCTCCCCTGATTTCTCCCAACAGCACCTCGTGCTCTTCCTTCCTGCTACGCTCCACCACGGGCAGGTCTTGTCTCATTTGTGAATTTGCCTGGGCATTAACTGACTTTACCTCTCAGACAGAGAACTCTGGGGGATGGAGACCATGGGGTCTGGTGTGCCTCAGTTTCCCCAGTGCCCCACGGGTAAGTGCATGGCTGTGAGGGGCTGGAGTCATGACAGAGAGATGCTTTGGGAACAGAGGGCCCAGCAGAGGCGAGCTGGGGGCCTTGGGGGAGTTGGGAACTGGGATACGAGAGGCAGGTGCAGCAGGGTCAGAGGGGCCACACTGGGGGGTGGGGAGCCAAGACCAGGAGCAAAAGTGTGATGACGGTTGGAGGAGTATGAGAGGGAACAAAATCCAGCTATGAATTACTTGCATATGGAGTAACCAAGTCGAAGTGACCGGGAGGAGCTAAAAAAAAGTGGGGCAAAGAAACATGTACCATGTAATCGCCAACCAAGGCATTTATGGAGACAAACTGATAAACAACTCATGGGAAAAAATGTAAAAGATACGAAAGTTTATGCCCCTAAGAGCTTCAACCTGATGCAAGGAAGAAGAGACAAGGCCACAGTGATCGGAGCACGGTAATACATTTATTCCAGACAAGTTTGATACATCAGGTAAGGATAGAAACTATTGGAATTAATAGGAAAACCTAATGTTCAGACCCAACAACCAGAACCATGCCCTTGTCAATCACACACGGGAGAAGTTCCACATTTTACCACACATTAGGGCACAACTCAAAAATCATGCCCACAATCACCATTACTGAGACAAAATCAGAGACAACAATGAAACCCTAAACCCTAAACATCTGAAATTAAAAGCACAGTTCTAATAGGCCTAGACTAAATGAAAAATGTCCTTTCCACTCATGGCTCAAGTAGAAAACCTGAATAAACCAATAACCTCAGAAGAAATTGAAAGAGTAGTCACAGAAATGCTTCCATAGAAGAGTTTAACCAAACCCATGAGGAATAGATACTTCTCATCTCACAAAAAATAAGTATGCAAAGATCAATACTTTTCTTGAACATAGCAATAACCCTAGAAAGTAGAGTGGAAAAAAGAGCTTATCAACTATAAGAACAAAACTCCCAAGTATCTAAGAATAAACAAAAACTAATAAATGTTCAAAGACTACACAAGAAGTAGTGTAATATAGTCTAAAATCTCCAAAAACACAAAAGAAGACCTCAGTAAATGAAGATACACTGACATAATCCTGGACTGGAAGCTGACCCGTCTCCAAATAAATCAAGAAATGTAACATAATCTCCATCAAATAATTGTTAAAACCCAACAAAGTGATTCCAACATTCATCTGGAAGACTATACGTGACACCAGACAGAAAAATAATGGAAAAGAATCATAACGAGGAGGTATGTGTCTTTCAAATTAATGCAACGTATTATAAAATAATGTTAATGAAAACATAGTGATGTCAGATCAATGGAGCTGAATAAAACTTCCAAAAACAGGCTGGGCGCGGTGGCTCACGCCTGTAATCCCAGCACTTTGGGAGGTCGAGGTGGGTGGATCACCTGAGGTTGGGAGTTTGAGACCAGCCTGACCAACATGGAGAAACCCTATCTCTACTAAAAATACAAAATCAGCCAGGCGTGGTGGCGTATGCCTGTAATCCCAGCTACTCAGGAGGCTAAGGCAGGAGAATCGCTTGAACCCGGGAGGCGGAGGTTGTGGTGAGCCGAGATCATGCCACTGCACTCCAGCCTGCGCAAGGAGAGCAAAACTCCATCTCAAAACAAAACAAAACAAAACAAAAACTTCCAAAAACAGACCCAAGAATATGGGGGTTTCCAGGTAAAAACTGAACACAGATATCTGATTTGGCTCCTTTCTACAATCCCATGAAAAGTTGAGTAAAGAAATTTAAAAAAAAATTTAAAGTCACAAGCCTAGAAGGATAGCGAGAACAGGAGGGGAAGAAATAACAAGGGAACTGTGGGAGGCTGGAAACAGATGGGCAAGTGGTAACAGACTTAGTATATCAAGAAAGTTGAATCCCAGGCTGGCCATGAAGACAGCCACATTCTACAAAGTCTCCCAGAGAATAAGAAAAGGGGAAAATCAGGTGACAGGAGAGGTCATAGACAAAGAATTGGAATCAGTATGACTCAGAGTTCTCAAAAGCAGCATTAGATGCAAGAAAACAGTGGAGCAAAGCCTTCAGAATTCTGAAGGAAAATGATTTCCCAACTGGAATTCTGCACCCAGACACGTTCCCCATCAAGAATGAAAGTGGAATAAGGACGTTTCCAGACATGTCAGTTCTCAAAAGATTTACCTAACAAGCACTCCTTTCAAGAAGCTCCTGAAAGGTGTGCTCCATTAAAAAAAAAAAAAAAAGGAAGAGTAAGATGTAAGACACAGATACAGAAAATGGGCAGAAAATGGGAGCCCAACACATAAGGCATGGCCTGGGAGGCCCATGGAGGGTGGTGAGAAGTGACCCTGGGGTGATGGCTCTGCACCAGACGTGGAGGGCGACTGAGCCATACTGAGCAGTGTGACCCATGGGTGAACGATCTTCACAAGGCCCCACCTCCATCAGGCCAGCTGTAGGCCGGGGTCAGAACGCCCAGGAGAGCTTGGCCTAGGTTCTCGGCAGTACTTGGCTTGGCCATGTGCCGATGAGGGGCGCTCCCATCCTCTGCTGAGGACGCACAACACTCACAGAAGTTCCCAGCTTTCCCCCCACGGAGAGCTGAAGGCAGGCCGTGGTGAGCTTAGAAGCAGGATGTACAGGACAGCCCCCTCCCTCTGACCGTATTTCCGCTGCAGGTCCAGCGCCTGGTCCCCACCTTGGCCCTGCCAGGTGGCTGACTGTGCTGAGCCCAAGACTCCCTCGAGACCTTGCTCACGACTTCCCCAGGAGGGGCCTTGTCAGCTCCCAGAGAAGCAGGAGTCAGACCACGACCTGGAGACTGATCTGCTCGCCTCCGGGAGCCTCTGTCCAGCGGGGGCAGTGCCGTCCTCTCTTTACACTGCCAGTGTGTGCCTGCTCTCTGCTTTAATATTAATCATCTTTGATACTCATTTGCATGTAATTATAAATAGTTGCTCAAGTAGCCATATAGTAAAAAAAATTAGTAAATGATAAAGGTAGCAAATGGTGCTAGGAAACGGTGGAGGTGGAGCAGGCCAGGACAATCTGGCAGTCTGGCACTACTGAGGGGATGATGAGGAAGAGCACCATGTGGCTCATATCCTAAAGATACAGGATGTCTATCGGATATCCCAGTGCCCTCCTTGGGCTGACCCTCGGCCCATGGGCCATTGTTGGCCCCCATGGACTGGCTTGCAGATGGGCAAACTTGCACAGGTCTGTAAGGAGGCAATGGGGAGCTGCCCCTCGCAGCATTGCTTGGGTGGAGTGAGGGGAGCTGGAAATAACACAGGGGTCATCCGTGCGTGAGAGGAGAGGCAGATGTGGTGGGGGCACCCCACAAAGTGCTACCAAAGTTAGAAGTTTGATATCTACATAGGTGGATGGATCTTAAAAACAGAGAGCTAAGTGTAGAAGGTAAGAAACAGAATCAGACACTTCAGAGTGACTTATGTAAATTACGGATACACAGACACAAGACAGCAACACTCACGTTGCAAAAATGTACACTAACAAAAGGATACCCTTTGATCAACTGAAATGGTTGCTCATTGCAGGAGAAAAGAAGAAAGAGCAGGCTGGGGAGATAAATGGCTTTTGTTTGTTTCTTTCTTTGTTTTAACGATGTTAGGACAACTGGTTAGAGGGAGGAAAAGGTCAAATTTTGACCTCATGCCGTAAGCAAAAACAGATTCCTAGTGGATGAGATGACCGAAAGGAAGTCATAGAAGTGCTAGAAGAAAATGTAGCTAGGCACCTTTTTATAATCTTGCTGTTGGGCGGGCTTTGGGTTCTAAGCCTAGGGCTCTTTCCCAGCTCTCTCCTTGGCTGCCCCAACCCCTGTGAGCCGTTTCCCACTGTGTTGGACTCTGCTGGCTGAATGCGAGGGCAGATGGCACACTTGCTAGGGGACGGCGTGAGGGTGGATGGGTGCACTTGCTAGGGGACGGCGTGAAGGTGGATGGGCACACTCACTAGGAGATGGTGCAAGGGGGGACGGGCACACTTGCTAGGGGATAGCACAAGGGAAGATGGGCACACTCGCTAGGGGATGGCATGAGGGCAGACAGGCACACTCACTAAGGGATGGTGCAATGACAGATGGGCACACTCACTAGGGGATGGCCTGAGGGCAGACAGGCACACTCACTGAGGCACCTGCACACAGACAGAGGTGCTGTGCTACTGCCTCAACCTGCCAACTACGTGGATGGGAACAAATCATCCTCTTTTTCCAGTGCTTAGGCGTGCCCAAAACGTAAGTCCTAATAACCGCCCTGCAGAGCCAGAACTGCCATATTGCCCAGGAGAGGAGAGGGAGGCTCAGGAAATTAGACTAAGGCCATGACGTTGGCAAATACCCAGGCCAGAATGCCAGCCCAGTTCCTGCTTACAAGCACTGCCAGGGCCTGCAGGGGCCACCGCCGGGCCCAGGAGGACCAAAGCCTGGAACAGCAGCAGCCTCTCCTCCAACATGGGGAGCCCCATCCAGGGGAGGTCAACGGGAGCAAGGTCATCCCCTCCATTTGTTACCAACCAAGAGACAGTCGCTCTGGCTGCACATTCCCCTAAAGATCATCATTAAGATGAAATATGTTTATGTGGAAGTGTAATCAGGACACGGCAGAAAGCCCTGTTTGGAAGCAGGCAGGCTCTTTGGAGGCTCTGGGAAGCAGAAGGCAGGCTCAGCCCCACGGGGGCCATCAGCACGGAGCCCCACTGGTGCAGTTTATTAAAAGATGCTCATTAGGATTATTTCATCCCAGCCCTTTATAACTTTATTACCGACTTTGAATTAATTTTTGCAACTTCAACAGACGCAGCTCATCCAGTGCCATTTTTATGACCTGAGATGGATCGGAGGGTGGGGAGGGGCTCCTGGGGCTGGCCTGGCCATCGGGAGTGCATCAGGAACAGCTGCACCGAATCTCAGGGGCAGTCCTGACAGTTCTCTAACCTCCCACAGGATGGGCTGCCCCACGGACAGATGGACGCTCCAGCCCAGGCCCGCTCAGCCTTAGCAGAGCTTCAGGGAGAAAAAGGAAGCACTAAAAAAGGAGAGAAATCCTCTCCGGGCTGGTCCTCAGAACATACCCCCCACCCCCACCACAGCAGAGGACAAAGGACACCTCTCGGTGGTGGACACAGAAGGTCCTGGAGTTGTGCAGCATGGTGGCCTGCCCTGTCTGGCCACCACACCTTTTCTGCTAGTGAACCACGCTCCCCTACTCGCACCCCACATGGCTCATGGAGAGCCAACCCCACTGCACCCCAGCTCCAGGAGTGCCCGAGGGGTCCTGTTGGGCCACTGGAACCCGATGCTGTGTGTTGGTGTGCAAGGAAGACTCCCGTGCTTTCCTCTCTGCTGGGAAAATGTGACTCTGGGGCTGCTAGGTACCTCCTTCTCCCAGGAGCAGCAGAGGGGAGAGATGAGGGCAGCTCTGTGGGCTGCTGACACCGTTCAGGTCCCCGAATCCAGCTGCGACTGAAGCTGATGCACCTCTGGACATTCTAATTCTTCCAGTCAATTCATTTAGCTTTTCTGTCTCCTGCAACAGCAAGAGTCCTGTGTGCCCTCACAAACACAGACACAGCCAAAAGTGCTGGCCTGAGAGAGACACCACGGTTTGGCTTTGCAGCCAGAGCTCTCTCAAACTATTGAGGCATCAGACCAGGCCGCTCTCTTCCGCCCTGTGCTGCACCTCCCAGTGTGGGGCAAGGAGGTCTGCTGTGTATTTAAGTCTATGACCAGAAAAGGCGCCAGGCTCTGGTCCAGCTCCCAGATCCGTGTCCTTGGGAAATGGTGTCCAGCAGAGGTGTGAGGCCGCTGAGGTTGAGCCAAGCCAGCAGGGCCATGCTGAGTGACCGGCAGCTGTGCGAGCCCCTTTGAGGTGTCCTGCGGCAAGTCTGGGGGCCTCCTGTCTACAGTCCTCAGAGGTTTCCAAACACAACTTCCCCCTCTTCCCCGCAACACCTGCCAAACTGCCGAGACTCCTCTGCACCTGCCCCGTGCCACTCTCCAGCGGCCCCTGCAGCCCACCCGCCTCCAAGGATTCACGGGTGTCTCGGGGCCTTCAGAGGCTGGGGCGGGTGAGAAGAGCCGCCAAGCCCTGCCCCTGCCTAGCATCTGCTTAAGCCAGGGAGGGTCCCCAGGACCTGCCACAGCCCCCAGGGCTCCAAGCCTTCTCTCTGCTGGGCAGTTGGCCCAGGGAAGGGGAGCTGGTCTGGGTAATCTCACACGGGCACCGCAGCACACGGCAGCCAGGTGTGGGGGCCAATGGAGACGCCGGGAGGTCTTTTAATGAAAACATTCACTGTGAACTTCAGAACAAAACAAAGATACCCACGGGTCCCAATGGAAGGGAGAACTCCCAGGGATTGTGACCCGAATGCAGGGGAGGTGGGGGCTGGCAAGGGGGGTGCTGGCAGCCGGTGCCACGGGACCCATGTGGCCAGAGCCTTGGCCAGTGGCTTAGCAGATGACAGGTGGAAAATCCCTGTCACCAGCCTGGTACATGCTCCAGAGCCCCCAGTTTGGACATCTGGAAGCGCGGCGTTGCTCCCCGGACGGCCTCAGGCACCACACACTCAGAAAATCCAGGGCCTGGTGCCTCCTCTGCCTGCACGTGCACCTCTGGCTGCACTGCCAGCCGCATCGTCCACCTGGGGAGTGGCGCCCGCATGCAGCCGGGCCCACGCCAGGAGCAGAGCCTGCCTCTCCCTCTCCTTCAAAGCTCCCTCCTCACTCCTCAGGCTCTCTGGAACCCAACCCTCCACCCTCTATGCCTTCTGTGTTGCCCACGCTCCTGACTCCAGCAGAATCTGCGCTTCATCCATCACTGCACTCTTCAAATCCAAGTTCCAAGGCATTTCTCTAACCGCCAACCTCAGTTTCCCTCGTTGTGGCCTTCATGTCCTTGGATCATGCAGGGTGGGCGTGGGCCCTGCAGGGGTGAGGTCCTGGTCCCTTGGGAAGGGCCTGCAGTCAGCACAAGTGGGAGGTCTCAGATGCTGCCTGACCCTGTGCAAATGAGGCCCTTTCCTACCCGGCCATGAGCCACGTGCAGGGACTCAGTGCCCGCCTCTGCTCCCTCCTCCTTCCCCACCCCTCTGGATCAGGAGGCCAGGCACACAGCAGTGCTGGGGCCGAGCACAGGCTTGTCCTGGCTGACGGTGGGACCTGGGGAAGCACTGCCCGGTGGGCCACACTGTGCCAACAAGCTGCCTTCCTAGGAGGAAGAGTTCCCCAGATGCCCGGGCACCAAGGACTTCATACCCTCCTGTTTCTTCTTCATGGCAGCCGGTGGAGGGGGCATGGGACCTCTCCATGCAAATGAGGGAACAAGCCCTGGGCCCAGGCAACAGGCACCCCGTGTGACCTCAGCATCTGGCTCTGTTCCCCGCATCCCAAGCTTCCAATGGCCCATGGTGGTGATTGCACCTGGTCAGCAGCCAAGAGGGAGCCGAAGGTACCGGGACCCTGGCCCAGCTGAAGACCTTGCTGCCATCACACCCACCATGACCCTGGGGCACAAAGACCCCCCACTTTCAGTCATGGCACCAAGCACAGTCCCCGTGTCTGTCCAGGGCCTGCTGAAGGAGCAGGAGTGACCAAGGACAACCCCAGAGACTACTCCAGCCCTCCCCCATGCTGGGGGTGGAAGGGTGGAGGGGTCTGGGGCCTCTTGACGCTCCCATGCCCTGACGTCCCATCCTTCAGGACGCTCCCATGACCCTGCGACTACTGCAGGAGCAGGGAAACCCCCTGTGGGTGGGCAGCGGCCAGGCTCCCTGGATCTGCCCAGAGAAGAGCCCCCCACAGAGGTGATGCCATGCTCACCACACCCCCCTCAGCTCAAGACTCTGGAACTTCCCAGACCCTCAGCCCTCTCTCCCAGTGAGTGTCAGGGACCCCCCTCTCTCCGCAGGTGCTGGGCCCCCAAACCACAGGTCCTCCTTCCCTCTGCTCCAGCCCACATGGGGCTGAGGAGCAGGCCTGCCCAACCTTTGTTTCTGGCTTCTCTGTCCTTCCCGCCTGGCTGTGGGATCTTCTCTCAGACTTGCCCCTCCCACGGGTAAATCCCGAGGTGCAGACTCAGAGACGGCACCAAGAGGCCCCCAGTGCAGCCGCCACTCTGAGTCCAGGCCATGTCATCCAATCCTGCAGGGGCGGGGGTTCCTCCCCTTTATCTTCCTGGGTGAACTCCATGGGTCCAGAAGCCTGGGGTTTGGGTGGTGACAATTAGCCCTGGTGGACCCTACACACTCCTGTCCCATGATGCGTCCTGCCCTAGAATACCCCAGCTGCGGATGAGGAGGGACGGGCTCCTCATGCTCCCCGCACAGCACCCAGGCCACGGTGTTGACGAGGCTTAATTGGATCAGCCCTATTTCGAGAAGGGAGGAAATCAGAAATCAGAGTGAGTGCTGAGTCCTGAAAATTTAATCCCCAAGGCAGCCTCACAGGGGCCTTTCCACACCAACTGGGGAGTGGTGGCAAGGATGCACTCCAAGCCCAGATCCCAGGGCCACCCTGAGAACCAGGAGGAGAGGAATGGCCACCCTTCCTGCAGAGAAGATGGCAAAGGCCCTGCTCGCTGGGCCCCAGCTGCCCCCAACACCACGAGGGCTCAGAAGACTGGACCAGCAGCTGGTCAGGCAGAAACTATAAAAATCATCCTAATTCTACTTTAAAAGCCTGGGGTTTCCTTTTCTTGGCTTAAAAGCTGGTGTGACCCTTCCAGGTAGCAGCCAGCAGCAGGCCTGTTGCTCACGGAGATGGGCTGGGTGGGTGGCCCTCTGGCCCGTGCTTGCCAACCAGCTGCCCGTGTGCTCTGCCTGCCCTGCAGAGGTGACACGGCTGCCATCACGGCCATGCATGTTGTGAACTGACTCCTGCCAAGTCCTGAGAGGGCATCAAGTCTGGCAGCAGCCCCTGCAGGGCCCAGCTGCCTCTGAAGCTCCAGCATCCTTCTCCCAGGGCGGGAGTACTCTCCCCAGAGCGCCTGGTCCTGCTGCCACTGTCTGCCAGGCAACCTCGCCCCCTGCTTCCAGGTCCAGCCTGACTTTCCTCCTGTTTGCAGCAGTTCCTCCCTGCCTGCCCTGGGCCCATGTCCCCCACTAGGCCAAGTCACTGTCTCCTTCTCTGGCTCCCAAAACCTTCATTTTCATTCGTTTGTTCGTTGTTCGTTCACTCGCCAAGTATTTTGGTAACTACTATTTGCCAGGCCTTGCGTGGCACCACCTCCAGAAGAGTGCTCTGGTGTGTCACCATCATAGGCTGGCCTGCTCAATGATCACTCCTCACACACATGCACACGCACGCACTCACATCCACACACACGCACACTCACACACGAATGCACGTACTCTCTCACACACATGAACACACACACGCCAATGCACTTACGCACTCACACACATGCACACATGCACACACAGGCACTCACATCCACAGCCAACACACACTCACACACGAATGCACGTACTCTCTCGCACACGTGCACACGCACATGCCAACACACTTACGCACTCACACACATGCACACATGCACACGCATGCACTCACATCCACACACATGCACGAATGCATGTACTGTCTCACACTCACACACGAACGCATATACTCTCTCACACACATGAACACACACATGCCAATGCACTTACGCACTCACACACATGCACACATGCACACGCATGCACTGACATCCACAGCCAACGCACACTCACACACAAATGCACCACAGGCACACTCACGTGAATGCACTGACACACACATGCACACACACACGAATGCACTTACACATGCACACTCACATGCCAATGCACTTACACACACACTCATGTGAATGCACTTACACAATCTCACACATGCACACTCACACACGAATGCACTTACACACTCTCACACATGCACACGAACGCACATGCATTCATCACATGTGAGTGTATATGAGTGTGTGCATGTACATGTATGAGTCTGGGTGTGCATGAATGTGCATGTCACACGTGTGTGCATGTGTGTGACATGCACTCATGCACACACACGCACACACACCTACATGCACATACACACACACACGTGCACATGCACGCACACACACACGTGCTCTACAGTGAACTCCCGGAAGACTGAAGTGGCCCTTGACCCCTCTCTAAGTCCTCGGGTACCCATACGGGGCTTGGCAAAACGAATAAATAAACTGGGGCCAAAAGACGCCTGTTGGATAAATGGAAAACTGTAGTTATCCTTATGCTACTTCTGACCAGGCAGAGACAGGACAGGGTAGGACGAGGCGCAGCGTGGATGCGGGCGGAGTGTGCATCTCCTTGGTGGGAGCAGTTGGCTGTGGAGCCTGCGTCGGTTTCCTTCCTGGCTGTCATTTACAGGGACAGCGTGAGGGTGGCATGAGGTCCGCAGGGCAGGCGGGCGCTGTGTGTGTTCACTGCAGTGGGTGCACGCTGCCGCCATCTTCTCCCCTTTTTCTTGGGAGCTGTTGCCATGGCTCCCGGCACATCCTGACATCCGTAGGCGCCATCCTGACAACACGCTGCCGGCCGCAGGTCACAGGGTGTACCTCGTGCCACAGCAACTCTCCCCCGGGCCTCCCTGACCCTCGACCTGCGGGTCCCTGCTAGGCTGGGCATGTTTCCCGATGCCCCATCTCTCTGACCCAGACATATTTTGTTCGCATGTTGAACAGAGAGAAATACTCTCTCTCCCATTTTTCCTTGAAGCGTGCGGCCCTCTTGGCTCACCTTTTGCTTATTTCCTCTTCACTCAGAAATATTTTGCTCTCATGAGAAAAGTCATGTGGGCAGGCGGATGAGAGGGACAGTGGGCCCTGGGCAGGCTGTCTCCAGCCCGAGGTGGCCAGTGGTGGCGAGGGGGGCGCAGGTCCACGTTGCTGGGTCTTCTTATTTTTGTAAGGAAGAAAGAAATCTGGATTTGCATGTGAAGTCTCTGATCTCTAAATACTGGCAAGCAACTTAAGAACAATGTAGGTACGGTGCTGCTTGTGAAATGAGCCAAAGCTGGGCCCCAGGGCTGTCTGCCACCTCAGCTCCACGCCCTGAGCACCTATTTACCTGTATCCTCCTCCGTCTGACCTGGAGAGTTCTGAGCACAGTAAGGTTCTGGCCAACCAGAGTGAGTCTGCCTGCCTCTGCCTCACAGCGGCTGAAGCCTCCCGGGCCGCAGTTCACACCCTGCTTTTTTCTCCACATCCCTGTCCCATCTTGAAGGACAGCTCCTGATGGACGTGTTTCACAGTGGAATCCTCACGCAGGGGCCTGAGGAGCACTCCCTGGTTATCCACATAGCAACTAACACTCAACGCGCACCAGGATCCTCCTCCCTCTCATGGACTCTCAATTCAGCCCCAGGCAGCCAAGGGCTCACCAACATCACGTGCGCTTCAGACAAAGGACTGATTTCCTTAATACATAAAGTGCGCTTACGAATCAACAAGAAACAATCCAGCAATCCAAAAGGGAAATGGACAAACGGTATTGATACAAAAGTGTTGGGTGGAGAAGGGCATGCCCCCTTTAAATGATACAGAAGCGGGAAGGGCGTAGTCCCTAGCGAAGGGCTCCACCCTCACGGACCTAGGTAAGGACAGGCACTCTTGCCTTTGGGCCCAAATGTCGAACTTCCCAAGACCACCCTGGTCCACCATGCCCCCATCCTGTGCCTATAAAAACCCCTGAGACCCTAACAGGCAGACACAGGCGGCCGGACGTCGAGAGGAGCACATGAGTGGAGGAACACACGGTGGCTGGACGTTGAGAGGAGCGCACCAACAAGCACCAGCAGCTGCAGGCCACCGACCAGCGGAAGCAGAACCAGTTCGGCTGGGGCAGTCAGAGGAGAGCCCAGGCTGCTTAGCGGCCCGACTCCAGGGAAAAACCTTTGCACCCCATCCACCTTCTGGCTTCCCCCATCTGCTGAGAGTTACTTCCACTCAATAAAACCTCGCACTCATTCTCCAAGCCCACCGTCCCTGCGCCAAGGTAGAGATTGGGCTGGTTAACACAAGCTGCCTGTAGACAGCTGAACTGAAAGAGCCCATGTGGTACACGCCCACTGGTGCTTCAGGAGCTGTGAACATCCACCCCTAGACGCTGCTGTGAGCTCGGAGCCCACAGCCTGCCCGTCCCTATGCTACGCCGGAGGTTTGAGCAGAGGACACTGAAGAAGCGAGCCACACCCCCATTGCACGCCCTGCGAGGAGGACAAGGGAACTTTTCCCATTTCAGTACGAGGGGACAGTTCTCAGAAAAGAAAAGACAGCAGTTTTTCTTTTTTTTCTTTTTTTTTTTTTTGAGACAGAGTCTCTGTTGCCTAGGCTAGAGTACAGTGGCGTGATCTCGGCTCACTGCAACCACCACCTCTCAGATTCAGGCGATTTTCCTGCCTCAGCCTTCCAAGTAGCTGGGATTACAGGTGCCTGCTATCAGGTTCGGTTAATTTTTTTTTTTTTTTTTGTATTTTTAGTAGAGACAGGGTTTCACCATGTTGGCCAGGCTGGTTTCGAACTCTTGAGCTCAGGTGATCCACCCAACTTGGCCTCCCAAAGTGTTGGGATTATAGGCGTGAGCTACCGAGCAGTGTTTCAGTGTATGAGAAGACGCTCAACCTCACCCTATAATTAAAGAAATAACCCGCATTAGATTGTCCAAATAAAAATGTATGGATCAGGGGTACATGCTGAGAGAAATGGGCCCAGCCAACCATCCTAGGGTTGTGGTCATCCTTATCAAATTTGAAAATGCACAAACCTTTCGAACGTGCAATTCCAGTTGTTGAATTTAATCCCACAAATGTCCTCATACAAGTGGCCAAGGAAATAAGTGTAAGGCTATCCAGGGCTGCATTATAAGAAATAGTGAATATTGAGAAGAAGTAAAGTCCCCATCAGTCAAGCTCTGGTGAAGTAAGTGATCCACAGGATGGAATACCTTCGCAGAAGGAACGGGCAGATCTGGAAGGGCCGATGTGGAAGATGTCCAAGACATGTTACCTCACAGTCGCAAATGCAGGGGAGTACATGGTAGAGTCTGCAGTGTGCATGAAAGTCATAAAAATGAAAACACAGTATCTGTAGGACACAAAATCCCTTGAGCCAGAGATTCCAATCCTAGGAGTTATATGTGTGTGTGTGCAGGACATCCTGAAAGGACACAGAGGAGAGGTGTTCCTGCAGAACTGCCCTGCAGGAACAGGGCAAGTGGCTGCCCTGCAGAAAGGAGCTGAGTTCCTGGACAGCCAATGGGAGAGGGATGAGGACAGCAACGAGCATTTCATATGGCTGCAATCCTTAGTCCAGCCAAAAAGCAAGCCACACACACGCGGGAAAAGCCAGGACTCTCCCAGCAGCCAGGGGTGGAGCTCCCCCAGGGGTCGGGGCAGAGGGAGCCCCCAGTCTGGCCTGCTCCCTGATGACTCTACCCTTGGCAGCCGAAGGGGGCCACCCTGACAGTCAGGGCCCAGCTGTGATCTGGGGTGGAACTGGTCTGGCACTGATCTCCTTGGCCTGGCTCTGGGTGCTGGCATGGCGGTATCTGGTGGGCTGCGGGGCCCCCAGCTGGGCCCTCTGAGTGATGATGAGCCTGCTGGGCTGGGACCACAGAGTGAACAGGACCAGCATCCCCTCAACCCCAGATGCCCTCCAGGACAGCAGGGCCCAGACACAGAGAGGGAACCTGACACTCACCGGAGGGCTGAGAGGCAGGCAGAGTGGGAAGGGTGTTCCTGGCCACGGCCCATGGGACCAGCAAGGCAGAGGGTCTAGGAGTGAGGGAAGCCCCTGCTGTGCCAAGGAGGGAAGGCCAGCAGAGGAGAGACGGCCGAGACCAGGGAGGAGGGCAGAAGTGCAGAGAGACTAGAGGGGGCAGGGCAGCCCTGGCTTCAGGGAGCAGATGGGGCGGGAGAGGGAGCCAGGAGGGAGGGTGGGAGGCAGGAGAGGCAGCGTGTGGACAAAGACTGAGAGGCGGAGTTGCCGCTTGGGTGCAGAAAGTGGGGCCAGGGAGGATTCCAGGTTTCTGACCTGGGCAGCTGGTCACCCTGGGAAGCCATCCCTGCAAGGCACCCTCAGGAGGAGCCACGTGCAAGGAGGAGAAGGCCGTGTGGGGCATGTTGGGCTGAGATTTCTGTGGGGACCCAAGGACAGACACCCATGAGACACTCAGGCAGGAGTGGACTGGAGCACAGAGAGAGGGTGCAGGGAGGCCCCAGGTGTGGGCGGCCTCCGGGATGGATCAGTTGCAGAGCACCCCAGTGGCGCTCACAGGAGCGGGCCAGGTGCCCGGACAGGGCTGTTACTGACTCAGCTCACTCCACCAGGACCTGTCTGGGCACCAGCCTGTTTTCTTGTCCTCTCCAGCCAGAGGGACTCGCCCCGGCCTAAGGACCTCCAGGGCCCTGGCTCCTCCCCCTCTCCACCTGCCACAGCCAGAAACCAGTGTGGGTGTGAAGTGGAAGGAGTCTCCGTAGCAAGGCCTAGCTCTTAGGCCGGCCACTGCCTCGCCTCCTGCCTGATGCTGTCTCTCGACAGTAAGGCAGGCGCCCTGAGACCCGGAGGTGCCCCCAGCCCCAGCACCCACCATGCGCGGCTGGGCTGGCTGGGCCTGCCCTTAAGGCAGGCAGAACCCCAACCAAAGCCAGCTGACATCACTGCCTGCAGAGCATCTGGGGAAGGCTCCTGTGGGGCTCCAGACCCGGGGCGGTGCCTTCACCCCTGCCTCCTCCTCCAGCATCCGCAATTCTGGAGCTAGGAAGCCTGGTGCTCCTTCCCAGAGGAGGGAGCTGAAGCTCTGGAAATCAGGACTGAAGTCTCCGTGGTGTGCGGCCACCCGAGAACAGCTCAGTCTGGCTGGATCCTGAGCTCCTCCCCCGGCCCGTGCTTGAGAGGTGACAGCCAGCAGGTGAGCAAGTGCCCTGGGTTCTGGTCCCAGCAAAGCCTCCTCCAGCTGTGCGCCTGGGTCAGGCCACCCTCTCTCTGTCACAGCCTCAGTGTCCTGGTCTGAAAAGTAGGCACGACGCTGCTGGCGACAGCCCACAAGTAAGACACAGAAAACCTGAGGCCCAGAGAAGCCAAGGAGGTCCTTACAGGCTTCTGTTGGAGAATTGAAGGAAAGGAGGGGACGCCAGAGACTCTGGGCTTAAGTGACTTGACCATGATCAAAACACAGGCAGAGTCTCAAACACAGACCCCGCTGCCCACTCCCATCGGAGAGGTAATTCCAGGTCAGTGGCATCCAGCCCTCCCCGGCCCCCAGGCCCCTGGCTGCCACCAAGAAACACTCTTTGTGGGAGTCCTGCCCCACTGGGGTGCAGGGACACATCCCCCAAGGCCCAGCCCTACAGAAGCCCTTCCTCTGCAGCTGTTCTTGAAATCACCTCCAAGAAAAAAGAATCGCTTCAGCTTCCAAACATATCCCCAGGCAGGAAATGGGCCGTGGGCAGCATGAATGTTTAATTACGTTAATTGTCCAAGTTCAGCGCACATCATCCCTCCTTAAGTACCTTATGGGAAACTGTAATTAGGCGTGAAATGGCTCATTTTTACAACTCCCCTTTCTCAGGGTTCTCCAGAGCAGGTGCCCCTGTCGGCTGGCCCGCCAGGCCTCTCTTGCCAAGGCTCACCTTCTGTGATTCTCATTTAATTTTCTGACCTTTTCTCTCGACATCCTTACCCCATACATTCCTGCGCCTGGCACACTACGCTAAAGCACCATAATTACTGAGCTATAAACCTCTCATGGAAATCTGTTTTTTACTTTGTTAGAAAACACTATAATCAAATCCCTGAGAGTCAGGATCGATGGGCTTGGCCTGCCAGAGGAAATATATCACCGGATTAAGTGGTTTCGCAGAGGCGGTCCCGGCGGGAGGAGGGCAGGGCAGGCTGGGCAGGGCTGGGTGTAAGGTGAGCAGGCAGGGTGCCCTCGTGGGCAAGGGGGGAGGGGATGCGCAGAGGCGGAGGGCGGGCAATGTGAGATTACCAGAAAGTGTGGCCTGGCCATCCCAGGGCCTACAGGCTTCCTGAGTGCCTACCTGGCCCTGGGCACCCGCAGGGCATTGAGGCCAAGATGCCCAGCTGTGCAGAGGGTGTGCAGGTATTGTGGTCACTTACACGCTCCAGGGCCTGTTTCTGCTGATGCCAGGGCGAGACCCAGCCTCAAGCACACACCAAATACATACGCTTGACGTTATGCCCGGGAGAGCTGTGCACACGGGCACACAGAGACGGTGAGAACCGCGGGTACCTGGGTCCAGTTACTCTCACCTTGGGTCTCACTTCCGGGGGCGTGGACGTGGCTGGCATCGCTGCACTGCAGCGCGTCTGGGTCCATGCAGACTTCCTTCATTTCATGCATGTACTTAAAACATACCACCATTCATGTACTGTCAGGCACTCCTTCATTTTGTAAAACAATAGGGCTCTCAAGGCCTGCATGGTGCCTCCCACCTGTAATCCCAGCACTCTGGGAGGCTGAGGTAGGTGGATCACCTGAGGTCAGGAGTTCGAGACCAGCCTGGCCAACATGGCAAAACCCCGTCTCTACTAAAAATACAAAATCAGCTGGGCGTGGTGGCGCGCGCCTGTACTTCCAGCTACTCAGGAGGCTGAGGCAGGAGAATCGCTTGAACCCAGGAGGTTGAGGTTGCACTGAGCCGAGATTGTGCCACTGCACTCCAGCCTGGGCGACAGAGCGAAACTCAGTCTCAAAAAAAGGGAGGGAGGAGCTATCAAAAGATGAGAGGGACCCGGGCCTGTATCGCACATCCACGTCAGCGACAGACCCCGCCCCTCCACGCACATCCACGTCAGTGACAGACCCCGCCCCTCCACGCACATCCACGTCAGTGACAGACCCCGCCCCTCCACGCACATCCACGTCAGTGACAGACCCCGCCCCTCCACGCACATCCACGTCAGTGACAGACCCCGCCCCTCCACGCACATCCACGTCAGTGATAGCGTAACAGTGTGCAGACCCCGCCCCTCCACGCACATCCACGTCAGTGACAGCGTAACGGTGTGCAGACCCCTCCCCTCCACGCACATCCACGTCAGTGACAGACCCCGCCCCTCCACGCACATCCACGTCAGTGACAGACCCCGTCCCTCCACGCACATCCACGTCAGTGACAGTGTAACGGTGTGCAGACCCCGCCCCTCCACGCACATCCACGTCAGTGACAGCGTAACAGTGTGCAGACCCCGTCCCTCCACGCACATCCACGTCAGTGACAGCGTAACGGTGTGCAGACCCCGCCCCTCCACGCACATCCACGTCAGTGACAGCGTAACGGTGTGCAGACCCCGCCCCTCCGCGCACATCCACGTCAGTGACAGCGTAACGGTGTGCAGACCCCGCCCCTCCACGCACATCCACGTCAGTGACAGCGTAACGGTGTGCAGACCCCCCTCCCCTCCACGCACACACGTTCTGAAGTAAGCCAGGCCCAGAAGGACAAATCCGGCACACATCCACTCACACGAGGATCTATAATCAAACGCACAGAAGCGAACGACACCATCGGGGCTGCCAGGGCTGAGGGAGCGGGAAATGGGGAGCTGCTGTTCAATGGGTGTGAAGTTTTAGTGATGCTAGACGAGTACGTTCTAGAGATCTGCTGTACAGTGTTGTGCCTGTAGCTAACCATGTGGCACTGTGTACTTCGAAATTCTTTAAGAGGTCTGAGCTTACGTTAAGTGTTCTTACCACAAAAGCAAACCACAACAGCAACAGAAAGGAAGGGACAGAAGGAAACCGTGGGAGAAGACGAGGGTCCCCCGCCTCGATGTGCTGATGGCGTCCGGTGTCCGCACAAGTCCACGCTCGAGGAACTGTAAGGGGCGGGTGATCGCTACAGTCCCTTACCATGGCGAGCATAAACTTGCGGAGAAGAGATGAGAATTCTGATAACAGAACCAATCAAAGCTTGACAAGTAACCCAAGGACACATTGGTGTATATAACAAGTCGTTCCCTGTCTCACAGGTGACATGGATCAATGTTTGTCCAAAATTTTTATCCAAATTCTTGTAAATACACATAGGAGAGTCTTCTCGGTGCAGAGAATAGTGAGGTCAGCAGGGGCAGTGGCCCACCCCTGCAATCTCAGCACTTTAGGAGGCCGAGGGGATAGGGTCACGTGAGCACCAGAGCTGGAGGCTGCAGTGAGCCATGATTGTGCCGCTGCACTCCAGCTGGGGCAACACAGCGAGACCCTGTCTCTAGGAAAAAAAAAAAAAAAGAAAAGAAAAAAAGAGGAAAGTAGCCAATATCCCAGAGAGTGAAGGCAGAACCCGTATCAGCTTTTGCCAGAAGTGAGAAGTCCACGGTTGCCTCGGCATTCTGTCTTTTAAGAGGCGTCAATTTTACATTATGAAATAGAGTACATCTTTTTAAAGTAAAATCGATGCTCCAGGAAGATTTATCCTGGACTTTGGTGCCCTCCCGACACCTCGTTTTGATTAAATTAATCAAAACTCCAGTTTGCTGAGCCAGTGCATCTGTGTGCGGCTGTGACATCGCACCAATGTTTGATCAAATCTCCGAATATGTCCACGTGCGGCGCCACGGAAGCCACACGGGGTCCCTAACAAACAGAAACATCCATACTGCTCTCAAGGCGGCTCAGGCACCGTTCTAAGCACCTTGTCTACAGTGGCCCACGGATTCTTCGCAGCAGCTGTGTGAGTTAGCTGTGATGATTCTCTTCATTCTGCAGATGGGGAAACTGGGAAACGCTATCCCAATTTCACACCCCTCAGAAGCGTCAGAACCAGGATTTGAACCCGGCATGGCTCCCACGAGTCTGCGCTCTCCAACGCTGTGCCAGGCCACTCCTTCTGGGCTGTTACGTTTTAACTCTGACATGTCGAGCAAGTCACTGTAAGTTTGTTGAGTCATTTCTCAGCTGCTTGATCTGTCAAATAGGGTGACAATGGCCGCAGGTCCTGCCACTGAGAAGATTCCCACGCGTGTCTGTATCAGGATGAGGATGAGTAGACTGGCGGAGTAAAGTGCCTTGTAGATTGTGATGACCATATTTTTGTCTTTGATTCCACTGCCAGCACAATACTTTTTTTTTTTTAAATAAAGGGCTGTTGAACTGCCAATTCCCATAATTAAGTTTGTATACATTCTTCTTATGTTTCTTTGGTTAAAGTTTCAAGATTCTCTTAGGGTTCAAATGTTTAAACATCAAATCCTTTGGCTCATCTGACTAATTACAAGCATAAAATATGGCATTTCCAACAAGTCTGGAGAATGGAAGCACATAAAATTATGCACAGCCATGCGCATCTCTGTCGGGAGACGTTCACGGACACCCTTCAAACTCAAGTGAAAAATGTTTGCTGTAGTTCTGAGAAATCACCACTGTTTACTGGGAGAATTGTTTTAGCAAATATATCAAGAAAAGTAAATATCAAGGATAATTTGCAGAGTTGCAGATAACTTCAGATTTTGGAATGAAAAGCTTCTGTGTCTGTGTACAAGTGTGCAAAACACAGAAAATGAGACATTTTTGTTTCCAGTCAATCCTGCCTAAATACTGACCGAGCATTATCAGTGCCATCTCACGCGACTGTGACAGCATACCTTGTGTGTGTGTGTGTTGTATCATATTATCTGCTTTGTTAAATGCTATGCTCGTTAAAAACGTGTCACATTAAAAACAAAAACAGGCCGGGCACAGTGGCTCACACCAGCACTTTGAGAGGCTGAGTCGGGTGGATCACAAGGTCAGGAGTTCAAGACCAGCCTGGCCAACATGGCGAAACCCCGTCTCTACTAAAAATACAAAAATTAGCCAAGCATGTTGGTGGGCACCTGTAATTCCAGCTACTCAGGAGGCTGAGGCAGGAGAATCGCTTGAACTCGGAGGCAGAGGTTGCAGTGAGAGGAGATCGTACCATTGCACTCCAGCCTGAGTAGCAGAGTGAGACTCCGTTTCAAAAAAAACAAACAAATAAACAAACAAAAACAGAAACACACACTACACTGACTACACTGAAGCCCTCAGCCACTGAACAGCCATCCCCAGATCCCCAAGGACCAGGCACCAAGGTCTGGGGGTGCCCCGCGTCCATTCTCCCCTTTCTCGGAGCAGCAGCCCAACGTTATTTCCTGGAATTCCTGGAATCGCACACGCACACAGCCCTCCCCAAGCCACACACCCTCTCCCTCACAGAGTGTGGGATTTGAGCCACAGGAGCCACAAGAGGAAAGAGTAGTGGTGTCACTAAACACCTGGTCACAACGGTTAAGACCCTCCCGTGTCCAGGACCCCGAGTGTCAGGCCCTTCCGCAGCCCAGCTCCCCACGGATGCTGCAGGTTTCCCAATGTCCTCCCAGTAACTCCTCCCGGCTCAGGGCAGCCGGACTCCATGCAAGCCTGAAAAGACCTTCTCCTGCCGCAGGCACCTTCCCCATCAGATGCCAGAGATCTCACCAGCCCTTGAGGCTTAACCCCTGCTCTGTGGGGGATTCCTGGTGCTCTGCCTGAAATCATCCAGGTGGCCAGTCCTCAGATGTCGTCTGCCATCTCTGCGTGGAGAAGGCCTCACCATGCATGTCAAAGAGAAGTGGAGACCACATCCCCACAGGAAGTGGGGCCTAGTCCACTGTGCCCTGGACTCTGCTCATCCACTAGGGCTGGGTTTCCGTGTGCAGGGCTTCACCCTTGCTCTCCTCTCTGCCTGCTCCACACCTGCTGCTTCGACCTCCGTGACAGTGGACCTGCTGACAGGTGCCCCCCGCTCCCCACCCCCGTCTCCAGCCTGCACCTCCCCAGGCCTCAGACCCCACCCCCTGTTGCCTGCAACTGCCCCGGGGTGTCACAAGGCACCTTCATGCCAACAAGTCCCCAACAAACCTGTCACCTTTCCCTACCCCAACCCGTCAGCCACTGCTGCTCCGCCCATCTCATCTCCACACCCAAGGAGTCACCGCATCCTGGCACCTTCCCCATCTCCCCGTCCATGATGAGCTCAGCCTCTCCCTCTACCTGGGCACAGCAGCCTCCTCCCAGACCTTGCCCCATCTGCTCCTGCTCCCTGCCCTTCACTCCCTGCAGCTCGAGTCCTCACCTGTGCTTGCCCTCATTAAAATCCTCTGTAACTCCCTCTTCCCAAGCCTACCAGACCCACGCAGGACCGCGAGCACACTGGCTAGGGCCTCCTGATGGGCCTGACCTGCCTGCCACCCTGCCCAGGGACCTGCTCATGTTCCCGAAATGCTCTTACAGCCGTTGGTCCGAGAAAACACGCTCACTCTGCCAGACTGCTTGCCCTGCCCTTTCTGGCAGACTCCTATTCAGTCTTCAAAACCCAGCTCCCAGTTTGTCATGCCTGCAAAGAGAGCAAGTTACTCTCTCTCCTAGACTCAAGGACCCTTTGCTTCCTTCTTTTGAACCACTGATCATGCGGAAGTACAAGCTCACCAGTTTCCAAGTCCCTCAACCAGACCATGAGCTCCAGGGTAAAATCATGCGCCAGATTCATCTCTGGGTCACCTGACTTGGCTGAGAGGAGACTTGGTGAAGGTTTAGCACAGTGGGATGAAGGAACAAACATGGAGCAAGAATTCAAGCTCACCCTCACGCCTCAGGATAGCATGAAATGCTCAGGGTGTGTGAGACAGAGCTGACACCTTCGCACCCATGGAGCCAGTGCCTGTGCATGTCCGAGTCCTACCAAGTCCCAGGTCGCATGGAAATCAGAGGGACCCCAAATAGAAAGAGTGAGGGGGCCTTAAAGAAGCTCACCTGGCCCCTTTGTCTTAGGTCCTAGGGGTTGGTGCTGCCAGAAACTCTCCTAGGAGAGGGCCTTGTTCCCATCTAGTCCCAGGCGACTGAGCAGGGCCAACGAAAGGGCAGGTGGGCCAGGCCTTGCCCTGGGAGAGGAAGGGCAGAGAGGAAGGAGAGGGGAAGCAGGTGGACCACCTCTGCCCAGACCAAAGGCAGAATCCAGTGCTGATGGTTGCCAATAGGGTCCTCTCTGTTGCTGGGCCTGCATGAACCATGTGAGCCCCGCACAGAGCTCCTGCTAGATCCTGGGGGCCTCCCTGCACTGGGATTGCTCCAACAGTGCCCCTACCCTCAGGGCATGGGTTGCCCTTTGCATCTGGCTAAGTGCCTTCCCAGAAACCCTGCAGCCTCAGCCTCCTGTGACCACTCTTGTTCACCTGGTCTGCAGAGTCCTAGTCCCAGGTACTCTCCTGGTCCAGCCGCCGCTAAGCAGATGGGAACCTCCCTTCCATCCCAGCCCTGAAATATGCTCAGCCTCAAAGCCTCTTGGCACATCCCAGCTTCCAGATGTCCTGTGCCCTGTGAGATGTTAACCACACTCTGCCCAGCCCTCTGCCTTGAGGTCAGCTCCACTCCCAGGCAGGGGGAAGAGCTGCCTTGGGAGCAATGATGGGCATCGCCCCTCTGTGCTGTGTTTGGGTCTTCCCTCCCTCCAAGTCCTGGACTTTGGGCCCAGGAATCGCTTTCCCTCCCTCCTCTCTGAGCACAAAAAGGGCAGGCCTTGTCTTCAGGTACTTGGGGAAGTGGGACACCAATTGTTCCAGCCACTCCCCTAAGGGTGAACCGGGAGACTAACCATCACATTCACCAGGAAATCCCAACCTCCAGGCCCTGACTGAGGCCCTAAGACCCCAAGCAAGCAATATCAATGAAAGCCAGTGGTGCTTAAGGTGAGGAACAAGGGAGCTGTCAGAGGCCTCTGATAAAGAACCATTTAAAAAGACTTTCCTTGCTGTGGCTCATGCCTGTAATCCCAGTCCTTTGGAAGTCTGAGGCAGTAGGATCACTTGAGGCCAGGAATTGAAGAGCAGCCTGGGCAATATGGTAAAACCCTGTCTCCATAGACATAACAAAAAATTAGCCAAACACAGTGGGGTGCACCTATAGTCCCAGCTACTCGGGAGACTGAGGTGGGAGGACTGACTGACTCCAAGAGGTTGAGGCTGCAGTGAGCCGAGTCCATGCTGCTGCACTTCAGCCTGGGTTACAAAGCAAGACCTTGTTTCAGAAAAAAGAATTTCCCCCTTCGATGTATGCTATGGACTGAATATTTGTACCCCCAAAATTCGTATGTTGAAACCTAATCCCCAGTGGGATGATTTTAGAAGGTGGGGCTTTTAGGGAGTAATTAGGTCATGAGGGTGGGGCCTCATGAATGGGATTAGTGCCTTTATCAAAGAATCCCCCTGGCCAGGTATGGTGGCTTACACCAGTAATCTCAGTACTTTGGGGGGTTGAGATGGGAGGACAGCTTGAGCACAGAAGTACAAGACCAGCTTGGTTAACATAGTGAGCCCTCATCACTAAAAAAACTAAAAATAAAAAAAAAAATGTGTTGAATGTGATGGCTTACATCTGTAGCCCCAGCTACTTGAGAGGCTGAGGCAGGATGATCGAGTTGGAGGATGCAGTGAGCTAGGATCGTGCTACTGTACTCCAGCCTAGGTGATGAGTGAGACTCTGTCTCTAAAAACTTTTTAAATTAAAAATGTAGAAATAAAATAAAAGAGGCCCCAGAGAGCTCTCTTTCCCCTTCCGCTGCATGAAGACAAAGCATGAGAAGGTGCCATGTGTGAACCAGAAGGTGGGTCCTCACCAGACACAAAATCTGCCAGCACTTTGATCTTGGACTTCCCAGCCTCCAGAACTATGAGAAATAAACACTGTGTAAGCCACTTGATGTCAGTGGTGCTTTTGTGGTAGCAGCCTCTGCTGATTAAGACAGTAACACTTCAGTTACTCTCAAGAAAGGCTTCGTAACTTGGAGCCCATTGGGTCAGTTAAGTGCTGCCCAGCTCGGGGCGGCTGAGGGAGATCAGGCGATGAGTGATTATCAAGGTCGCCATGTTGGAAAGTCTAGCAGGGTTTACTGAGGATGGAATTAAAGAAGATGGGGCCTGATGAGAGGCTCTGGGCCTCTCTGTGTCCTTGTCTGCTTTGTCTGGAAAACGGCAAAAGGAAGAAGGCATCTTGGAGCATCTGTGTCCTCTAGTTTTACCTTGATCCCTGGATTCACCAGGACACAAAAACCCAGTGCTTCTTGTACTGCAAGGTGCTTGAGAAAGGAAGAGCAAACACACAAGCTGAAGAGGCCCAGGCAGCCGTCGCTGCCGACACGCACGCCACAGTATGGCTGTGGCTCCTGAGAACGGCGGTGTTAAAGGACAGTTACTTAACCAGAACCTGGTGTCCCCCTGCCCCGCCCCACGGAGGCCTTGAACATCCTACAATAAACACACACCGAAGCCGTGTTCTTGGAGAGACCTTGGGGAGGCTGTGTGCTCTGGAAACAGCCAAGCTGCTCTGTGGCTTGGAAGAAACAAGCAGTTCCATCCACTCTGGGCTCACAGATATTCCTCCTAAGCTTGAAGGAAGCCACAGCGGAACTTGGAGCTGCTCTAGTTCTCTGGAACATGCAGCAGGTGGAACCGCAGACGTCTCTCCAGGGAGCTGAGTCCCGGTTTTCACCTGCTGGGTATCTGTGGATTCACCCCCAGCTACTGTGTGGGGCCAGCTCCCCTCAGGGACTGCTCCAGGGAGACCCTGGGAGTCACAGCAGCTCCCTGCTCTGTGGAGCTGCTATGCTAACAGAAGGAACAGAGGGTGCCAGCGCTCTGAGTATGCTGGAGGGCAGGGAGTGCTGTGGGAAGGGGCTGGAGGGCAGAGGGCCTGCAAGTGCCAGGGCAGGTGGTACAGGGAGAGTGTCTGCAAAACCTTAGCACATCAGGGTAAGTCCCACTGGAAGGGAACATGAGAGCAAAGACTCAAATGAGTGGGGGGAGGTGAGCTGAGGGTATCTAGAAAGGGCATCCAGGCAGAAGGAGGACCCCATGCCAGGTTTTGAAAAGAAGGGCAAGAAGGCCCAGGACGGCAGGAATTAACTGAGTGAGAAGGCAATTGGAGGCCACGGGGTCCCAGGGACGAGGCGCTGGGTCATGTGGGGTCTGGGAGATGGCCTGGGTGCTGGGTGCTGACTTCTGAGCTGAATGAAGCAGGAGCCACTGTGGGGTTTCCAGCAGAGGACACACATAATCCAGCAGAAGGCATCAAAGGATCCCCGACCACCAACCACCCCAGGACCCTTCCACCACAGTGCAGGATTCCTCTTACAGGAAATGCCCCAGTAGGCAAATCTAGAGAGACAGGAAGTAGATGAGAGGCTGGCTGGAAGGTGGGGAGGGAGGAAGGATGACAGCTAAGCGGGGGGTGTGGGGTCTCTTTGGAGGGAGAAGATGTTCGGAATATATTAAAAACCATTGAATCTCATTACTGGGTATACACCCAAAGGATTATAAATCATGCTGCTATAAAGACACATGCACACATATGTTTATTGTGGCACTATTCACAATAGCAAAGACTTGGAACCAACCCTAATGTTCATCAATGACAGACTGGATTAAGAAAATGTGGCATATATACACCATGGAATACTATGCAGCCATAAAAAAGGATGAGTTCGTGTCCTTTGTAGGGACATGGATGCAGCTGGAAACCATCATTCTCAGCAAACTGTCGCAAGAACAGAAAACCAAACACCGCATGTTCTCACTCATAGTTGGGAACTGAACAATGAGAACACTTGGACACAGGAAGGGGAACATCACACACTGGGGCCTGTTGTGGGGAGGGGGGAGGGGGGAGGGATAGCCTTAGGAGATACACCTAATGTAAATGACGAGTTAGTGGGTGCAGCACACCAACATGGCACATGTATACATACGTAACAAACCTGCATGTTGTGCACATGTACCCTGGAACTTAAAGCATAACAAAAAACAAAAAATAAAAAAACCATTGAATCGTACACTTTAAATGGGTGGTCTGTATGGTATGTGAATTATATCTCAATAAACTGTTAGAGAAAAGAATCCCTGCTGCTGTGTTGAGGACACATGGGGGTGGGGAGGCAGGGAGGTCTGCTGGGGGCTCCTACAGTCATTGGAAGAGGACAGAGGCTTGGCGCAAGTGACATCAGTGGAGGTAGTGAGAAGCGATCACGGTCAGAGTGGATTCTGAAAGCATAGCTAAAAGATTTCTCAACAGATTTCTCATCAGTGTGAGAGGAAGACAGGTCAACCTTAACTGCAGAGCTTTGACTGTGCAAATGGAAGGAAGGATCCGACGAGTACAGAGCTGGGGAAGGCCCAGGGTGAGTGCAGGGGGTGAGCGCCAGAGTTCAGTGAGGGGTGTGCTGAGTTGGTACCTCCAAACTGAGGTTGGCAGGTAGACAAATGCCTTGGAATTTGGATTTGAAGAGTGTGAAGACAGATGAGGTGCAGATTCTGCTGGAGTCAAGAGCGTGGGCAACACAGAGGGCATGGAAGGTGGAGGGGCAGTTGCAATATGAGTCTCTGGTGCAGAAGAGAGATCTGGGCTGGAGACGCAAATCTGGGAGCCATTTCATGGTACCTAAAGCAACAAGAGGAATGAGATGGCCCACAGAGGGGCGCCCAGGGAGACCAAGGAGCATCCGGGACAGGGCCCCGTGCGCACCAACCCAGAGGGTGGGGGAAGAGAAAGGATCGGCAAAGGAAACGGGGATGAGTGTTGTGATTAAACCAAGAAAGAAGCCACACCAAGGGCCGTAACAGGAGGGACTAGCCTGCCACGTGCTACGGATGGCGACGGAGGAGACGCAGCAGCGGAGACAGCGCTGCCCTGGGGGCTGGTGGAAGCGCTGCCCTGTGGGGGGGCGGGTGGAGACGGCGCTGCCCTGGTGGTGGGGGGGGCGAGTGGAGACGGCGCTGCCCTGGTGGGGGGGGGCGGGTGGAGACGGCGCTGCCCTGGTGGTGGGGGGGGGCGGGTGGAGACGGCGCTGCCCTGGGGGGGGTGGAGACGGCGCTGCCCTGGTGGGGGAGGGGGCGGATGGAGACGGCGCTGCCCTGGTGGTGGGGGGGGCGAGTGGAGACGGCGCTGCCCTGGTGGGGGGGGGCGGGTGGAGACGGCGCTGCCCTGGTGGTGGTGGGGGGGCGGGTGGAGACGGCGCTGCCCTGGGGCCGGGCGCCTTTGGCAGAGTGGCGCACACAGAGGCCTGGCCCAAGTGCGGTCAAGACGGAGTGGGAGGAATCGAAGGCGGGGTACCCGGTGCTGAGAGAGCAAAACGCTGGGACAGTAGGTGGCAGACAAGGGAAGCCATGAGGTGTGAATGGGAATGGGGAGTGGATGTTGGAGGTGTTCAGAGGACGGAAGATGTGAAGGGTCACCCGGAAGGAGGCGAACAGGTAGAGGGGAGCTGTCTGGCTGCCAGAGACCTTGCTGGTGAGCACCATCGTAGGCAAGAGCAGAAGCAGGGCTGAGCTTTGTTCAGGGGCACCAGTGCCAGCATGAAGTAGGTAGAAAGTTTCATTTGACCAGGACTAGGGCGCTGTTCAGCAGATGTTACAAAGCAAGAGTGTGACCCCAGTGAGGGAGCCTGCAGCTTCAGACAAGGAGGCTGGGTGGGGGTGGAGGCTGGGTGGGGGCAGAGGCTGGGTGAGGAGTGGAGGCTGGGTAGGGACGGAGGCTGGGTGGAGGCGGAGGCTGGGTGAGGGGCGGAGACTGGGTGGGGACAGAGGCTGGGTGAGGGGCAGAGACTGGGTGGGGGCAGAGGCTGGTTGAGGAGTGGAGGCTGGGTGGGGACGGAGGCTGGGTGAGGGACGGAGGCTGGGTGGGGGCAGAGGCTGGGTGAGGAGTGGAGGCTGGGTGGAGGCGGAGGCTGGGTGGGGGCGGAGGCTGCTTGAGGGAGGAAGCTGGGTGGGGGCAGAGGCTGGGTGGGGGCAGAGGCTGGGTGAGGAGTGGAGGCTGGGTGAGGAGTGGAGGCTGGGTGGAGGCGGAGTCTGGATGGAGGTGGAGGCTGGGTGGGGGCGGAGGCTGGGTGGGGGCGGAGGCTGGGTGAGGGGCGGAGGCCGGGTGAGGGGCGGGGGCTGGGTGGGGGTGGGGGCTGGGTGAGGGGTAGAGGGAAGGATCTGTGGTGTGAGAGACCGTTACAAGGTGGCAGCTTCAGTGGCCTGCAGGTTTGCTGGAGCACAGGTTGGAGCAAAAGGGAACCGGGAAAATAGAAGGTCATCAGAATGCAACACTGGAACGGATTATGCAGGGACAGGGGCCACTGGCAAAAGAAGGTCTAAGGTATGACCAAGGCCAAATCCAGTGGGGAGTCCTTTTTGGAAACCTTGAAAGCCGTGGTCATGGTCAATCTCATGGGAAATTCTGCATACTTGATCCTGTGTCAAATGAGTTCCCATGATGTGTGCCAGTGTGTGTGGATCTTGCTGTTTTGGGGAGGGCAGAAACTCTGCAGACCCCATGCCTTGCTGCCCTCGACCCTGATACGTGATGTCAACAGACACACTCCTGTGCAAACCATAATGTCACCAGATTCAGAGCTCGAGCCCACCCCTCCCAGAGGTTTTGTCCAGTAAAGGAAGAGGAACAGGGTTTAGTTCTGGCAGAACTCTATGGATGCCGCAGAAGACAACATTCGTGAGCTTGGCTTAACTTACAAGGCACCTCCGGTTTTGTGAAAGAGGAGAAAACTCAAGTCTCAGGAGAGTTGTGTGGGAGGAGCGAGCCTGAGTGTTGGTTTCCCTAATAGATGGGTTAAGCTACGTGGGTGAGGTAGGCCAAGGCCCTCTGTAGAAGATGCTAGAGAACAATGATCCAAGACTACAAAGAAACTGAAGTGTGAGCGGAAGATAGGAGTGAACCTTCGAGAACCGGAGGCCGTGCCACTGCCTTGTTTCCGGTGGAAAAACAGAGCCTTGTCACCGTGTTGCCAGGGACAGAGTACAAGGCGCCTGGAAGCACCTCGGGAAGGTTAGCTGTGTCCCTCATCGCAGGCAACGGGACCCTGCACCAGTGGCCAGTACCTGCCGCCCCAGCCAGCCTCTGTGAGGCCCGCACTGCCAGAGATGACCTCACGCTGGTGGAAAACGAGGAGACAGCAGATCAACCCAGCCGGGCTTCTGTGTCCAGCAAAGCGAGGCGAGCTCGGGTTGCTATTCTGGTCTGTCATGAGTCAGGGCTTTGGGCCTCACTGCCTTCCACACAGAGTCAAAATCAATTTGATGTTCAAAATGACAAGAAAATTGCCATGTCAAAGGCCATTCTGTAATTTCAATGTATTGAAATCAACAGACCACAGCCTCCTTGAAGAAGTTTCCTTTGGGCAGAATTCAAGTTTCCTCTTTCTTTTACTTGCGCAAGTCGAATTATTTCACTTTTTCAGGAAGTGGCCATTTTTGCACGAAAAGTGTAGTCAAAAGAGATAATGCACATGAAGTTTCTTTTTAAGTTCTGAGTATGTCGAAGAGATTTACAGTGCATTAAAATAAATTATAGGCAGAATAGTGTGTGTACCTGTCTAGACGCATTTTTTAAAGGGGCAAGTGGGGACCATCTTGCTGATTTTTCAAACCAGCGGCCCCTTTCTGCCAGCGGGAAGGGCCTTGCCCCACCCAGTGTGTCTCTGGAGAATGGGTAATTCGTGCCCACCCTGCTCCCCAGTGGCTGTGGTGGGGGGAGCACACAGCCCACAGCCCGGTACTCAATGCCCTCAGTGCAGTGACTGGTCCCGGGGGTGAACACATGACTGGAGTGAGACTAATCACGGGTCTTCCATGAGGTCTGAACGTTGGGAGAAAAAACTATTCCCTTCCTGGATCAGTAAGCTGACAGTGCAGGCTCGGGGCTGCGTGTGTGAAGAGCCAGTCTGAGAAGGAAGTCTCTGCACAAGAGAGCCAAGTCCGAGGAGGAGGAGAGACGCCGAGCCTTGGCAGCCTCGTGTGGGCCAGCTGTGCCTGCTGCCTCGCTCGTGTGTGCCAGCAAATTTCCTTTTTTTGGCTTCATTGGATTTGGATCTCCAATTATACCTTGAATGACCCTGACATATCCAGCATCCTCTACCTTCTTTATTGCTGTGGCCCTTTAAAAAAAAATTAGGGGCCGGGTGCGGTGGCTCACGCCTGTAATCTCAGCACTTTCAGAGGCCGAGGAGGGCAGATCATGAGGTCAGGAGATCGAGACCATCCTGGCTAACACGGTGAAACCCCGTCTCTACTAAAAAAATACAAAAAAATTAGCTGGGCGTGGTGGTGGCGCCTGTAGTCCTGGCTACTCGGGAGGCTGAGGTGAAGAATGGCGTGAACCTGGGAGGCGGAGCTTGCAGTGAGCCGAGATGGCGCCACTGCACTCCAGCCTGGGCAACAGAGCGAGACTCCATCTCAAAAAAAAAAAAAAAAAAGATTACGAATCATTGATCATGAGAATTCCACTTCTGGAATGGTGATGAGAGGAACCCCATGGACATATCCCCCTCAAAACAACCGTAACTGGTGAGAAGTATTGAAAAGTCACCACCAACAACAATTGAAAGTCTCTGAAAATTATCCTAAGAGCATACAGCAAACTAAGCACCATCATGTATTCAAGAAAATCAACTAAATCTTGGGAAGAAAAATCCCAGTAAGTGCAGTAAGAATCGGTGGCACCTGAGCCATCACTTGGTCTCTCTTCCCCGCTTCTAGTCCTCCCAGGCTTATGGGAAGTTCCACTCTGGGGGTCTGTGGCCAAGAATACAGAGCTCCCTCTTCCCTCAGATCCCAATCAAGGAATACAGTATTTCACCAGGATAGACGGCCCACCAGCGTTTCTCATCGTCTCCAACTCCCAGTGACAGAGGGTAACTCCCTGGTGAGTGTGACCAAGAGGCCGGAGCACCTTCCTCCACCCAGCCCTAACTCAGGGCAGAAGCTCCATCTTGGGGCAGCACGGCGAGAGTGCTGGGCTCCTGATCACCCTACGTCCAGCCTGCTTGCTAGAAAAAGATTCCATGCTAGGGGGAGGCAAACCAAGAAGATCAGAGGCTACCTCCGGCCCAATACCTGGAGCAGTGGCTTCAGTGAAGATTTTGGCGGCAAGAATTCAAGAGGAGGCTGACAGCTCTATGAGAACAACAACCTAAACCACAGACCAGATTATTTACTGGGAAAAAAAAAAAAAAATCAGGAGGACACATCGTTATGAGGATCTCATCCAGGGATAGAATGAATTTCAAAGACTGGCCTCAAAATCATCCCTACCCAAATTTAATTGGATCAAACTAAGTAACAATTTATGTCTCAGGACACTGTTGAAAATAACAGAGCAATCATCCATCAATTAGTGAAGCCTCGTAGCTGAGCGTGACACCAAATGAAGCAGAGAGCGTAACAGACAGCTCAGAGAAAGGGACAGTCCTAGGGAGCCCTGCTGAAATCACTGTCATCCCAGGAAGACCCTGCACACACTGAAGGCTGTGCCCTGCGAGGAGCGAGAGCGGAGGCTTCCCACCGTGAAGAAAACAGACTTCGCTAAAATAGTCCAACCAAATCAGGAAACCAATAAATACGCAAACAACAGCAAAGAGCCTCAGAGACGGGGGAGGGGAATCAGTATGCAGAGCTGCCACGTGACCTAAAATGTCGGGTTTCACACAACGGACACACAAATGACCCACTCACACAAAAAAAGGGGGCAACTGAAGCTGTCGGTAAGAAAGCCCAGATGTCAGATTTAACAGCTGTCAGGTTTAGCAGCAAAGATTTCAGAGCAGCCCTTGGAAATATGTCTTTTAAAAAATGAAATCATGCTTCTGTAAAGGAGTGGTGATGACAATGTCTCATCAAATAAAGACTATCAATAAAGAGAATTATAAACAAGAACCAAATGGAAATTCTGGAGTTGAAAAGCACAACAACTGAGAGGCATCACAGCAGACTGGAACTGGCAGAAGAAAGAATCTTGAACATAGATCAATAGATATTATGCAATTTGAAGGACACAGGGAAGAAAGAACAAAGAAAAAATAAATGGAACCTAAGAAAAATATGGCACACCATTAAGGGCATGAACATACACACAATGGGAGTCCCCGAAAGAGGCAAGTGAGATAAAGGAGCCGAAAAAATGCAAGAAACAGTGGCAAAAAGCTCTCTAAATTTGGTGAAAAACATTAACCTATGTGTCCAAGAAACTCGGCAAACTTCAAATAGGATAAATGCCAAGAGATCCACACCCAGAGACATCACAGTAAAAATACTGAAAGCCAAAGACAAAGAGAAAATTCTGAAAGCAGCAAGAGAAACATGACTTGCCACAAATACAGGAATCCCAATGGGATTTCCAGCTGACTTCTCCTAAGAAATCATGGAAGCCAGAAGGCAGTAGAATGGCATATCCATTGTAGAAAAGCTGTCAACCAAGAATCTTTCTCCAGCAGAACTATTTTTCAAAATTAAAGTGTAATATAGACAGTCCCAGATAAGTAAAAACCGATAGAATTACGAGTAGACCCATTGTATCAGACATACCAAAGGAAGTTCTTCAGGCTGAAAGCAGGTGACCTCAGTTGGTAACTTGAACTCACACCCACACACACACAGTACCAGTAAAAGTAATCACGCAACTTTAAAAGACAATATAAATGGATATTTCTTCTCTTTTCTTCCCTTAACCGGCTTAAAAAGCAATAGTATAGAAGAAGATGTGTATAATTGTATTTTTGGGCCCACGTAATATATAAATGTAATGTATCTGACTAACAGCACAAAGCAGGTGGACAGAAACACAGCTACTGGAGTAAGCAAATGACACCAGATGGGAACTTGAATCTACTGGCACAAATGAAGAGCATCAGAAACGGTCAACGAGAAGGCAAACTGTAGGTACATACATACTCTCTTTTTTCAGCTTCTTTAAGCATGAAATTATATAAAGTAATAATTACAACAATGGTAAGGTTTGTAACATATATAGATAGATGTGTGGTAGGCAGAACTGTGGCCCTCCAAAGATGTTCATGTTCTCATCCCCAGAACCTATCTATCCATAAGGTTATAGGTAAAGGGAAATTAACATTATAAATCAGATGACTTTAAATTACTGAAATTACCCTGGATGAGCCAGATGGGTCCAGTGTAATCACAAGGGTCCATAGAGGGGGAACAGGGAAGCAAAAGGGAGAAAACTGGAGGGATGGCTGCATGGGAAGGACTTGGCCTGATGTTGCTGGTATAAAAAATGAAGGACAGAAGTCATGAGCCAAGGAATGCAGGTGGCCTCCAGAAACTGGAAAGGGCGAGGAAACAGATACTCCCCTGGAGGAGGACCCAGAAGGAACAAAACCCTGCCAATACCCTGATTTAAGCTCAGTGAAACTCATTTCAGACTTTGACTCCCAAAACTGCAAAATAATACCATTGCAATATTTAAGCCACTACATTTGTGGTAATTTGTTACAGCAGCAATCAAAAACTGATACAAGTTGCACAGCAAAAATAGTACAAAGGTGAGGGTGGAAGAATAGAGCTATAAGAGTCATGTTTCTATAGCTCGCTGGAATTAAGTTAATGTAAATCTAAAGATTCTGATAAGATGCATACGGTAAGGGAGAGGGCATCAGCAAAGTGGCAGAATAGAGGACTTCAAAATTCTGCCCCTCCACAAAAACAGGAAATAAGCTGGCAAATCTCAGAATCGACTTTTTTGGAACTCCAGAATTTAAGCAGAAACCTACAACAACCAGGGAATGTTTAATGAAGAAAGAAGCTACTGAACTTTGGTGACAGTGGGTTATGGTGTTTTAGTTTACCTGCTTAACATTATCTTATTCTCCAACTCAGCAGTGGCCGTGAAGATGGCAGACCACATTCCTGGTGTAGGTTGCTGGTACCAACTTAAACATCCAAGGAGCTCAATGACTCCAAGTTTGAAAACTCAAAAGAAAGAAATATGAACCTTACATCCAGAGAATTGTGGTTGTGAGTTTTAACCCATCTGCTGGCTTGCCTTTGTTCCAGCGGTCTCGGAGATTCCCCAGGACTGAAGTGGTTTCCCAGACAGTGTTTGTCAAAAACATTTAAAAGTAAACGTATTAGCTGCAGCCACCTGGGGCACAGGACAACAGTTGGGGCAAGACACACAATCAATAGATCTAAAGGCTGGGGAAGGAAAAGGCTAGGGAAGGAGATATTTGGGGAAATAAGGTTTTTGGAAAGCTCTTGTGCATACCAGAGGATCTAGGATTCTACCACAGTCATGTCTAGGGTGAGATGCGTGCTCAGAAAAGGCCTAAGAAGACTCAGAAATTTTCACCTCTGGCTGACAGTTAGGGTCTGTGCAAGTAGGAAGTGACGGCTAAGACAGAGTTGTAAACAGTCTGGCTCAGCATCAAAGATGTGCTCAAACACAGAACCAATCTACAAAGACTAGGAGAGTATTTCTTCCCACCCTAGGCTTTTTAAGAAAGTCTCTGTCAAATCACTAGCTGACCACTAAGCTAACAAAACAGAGACTTTGGTGACCATACAAAATGAACAATGCAGACGTTACAAAACTAGTTTAGAAAACTAAACAAACAAGCAACAACAACACATAAAAAACAACAAGCCCTGGGAAGTGGGGGGCATCTGATTTCCAGAGTCTCCACATTCAAAATGTCCAGTTTCCAACAAAAAATACAAAGCATGCAAAATAACAAGAAAGGATGGTCCACTCACAGGAAATAATAAAGAGAGACCTTCCCTGAGGAAGCCAAGACACTTCACGTGCCGGACAAAGCCTTTAAATCAACTGTCTTAAATGTATTCAAAGAGCTAAAGGAAACCATGGACAAATAACATGAGTAAAGCAAGAACATAATATGTCACAAAATAGAGAATATCAATAAAGGTATAGAAATTGCAAAAAGGAACCACAAATAATTTTGGAGCTGAAAAGCATAATAACTGAAATAAAAATTTCAATAGATCAGTTCAATAGCAGATTTTGAGCAGGCAAACAAAGAATCAGCAGACTTAAATTATCAGCAATTATCCAATCTGAGGAGTAGAAGGAAAAAGAATGAGGAAAAAGGAACAGAACCTAAGAGATCAAGTACACCAAAATACAAAAAAATAAGAGTTCAAGAAAGAGAATAGAGAAACAAAGGGGCATAAAGAATGTTTGAAAAAACAGTGGCCCCCAATTCCCCAAATTTGATAAAATAACATGATTATACACATCCAAGGAGCTCAATGACTCCAAGTTCGAAAACTCAAAGAGTTACATCAAGATACGTTGTAATCAAATTGTCAAAGACAAAGACAAAAAGAAAGTCTTGAAATCCACAAGAGAAGAGTAGCTTGCCATATACGATGGTTGTCAATGAGGTTAACAACTGATTTGTCATCAGCAACAATAAAGGCCAGAAACCAGTGGGATGACATATTTAAGGTGCTGAAAAAAATACTGTTCTGTCAGCTAAGAATTCCAACAAAACTATCCTTCAAAAAAACGAGAAAAATTAAGACATTTTCAGATAAACAAAAACTGAGAGAGTTTGTTTTCTAGTTAACCTGCCTTCCAATAAGTGTTAAAGAAAGTCCTTCAGGTTGAAATAAAAGGACAGAAGATAACTCAAAGCCATATGATGAAGTGAAGAATATTAATAAAGGGAACCGCACAATCTTCATTTGTAACTCCTCTCTTTTTTCCTATATGATTTAGTCTATAGATGCATAAAGCAATAATTATAAATCTACATTAATAGATACACATGTATAAAATGTAATATGTAACAATATTATATAATAAGACAGGGAAGACAGAGCTGTATGGAGCAAAGCATTTTGTATACTATTGACACGAAGTTGATATCAATTCAAATAAAATTGGTATGTGTTTAAGAGAACAGCTGTAATTCCCAGGATAACCAATAAGACCATAACTTTTAAATATGCAGCAAAAGAAATGAAAAAGTGAATCAAAACAGTACACTAGAAAACAATGTACTAAACACAAAAGAAGGAAATATTTGAGGAACTGAGGAAAAAAATATGACATATACAAAACAAATAGCAGATGCCAGAGTTCAGTCCAGCCTTATCAGTAATCACTTTAAACACAGACGGATTAAATGCTGCAATTAAAATGCAGAGAACGGGAGAATGGATTAAAAAAAATCCCAAGATATAATCCAACTATATGTTGTCCACGGGAGACCAAATTTAGATCCAAAATACACAAATAGTTTGAAAATGAAAAGATGGAAAAAGAAATGCTACGCAAATAGTAACCAGAAGAGACCTGGGATGGCCACACTAATATCAGACAAAATAGACTTTAAGTCAAAAAATTTTACAATGAAGAACAGCATTATATATTGATGAAAGAGCCAATCCATCAAGAAGATACAACAATTATAAACATAAACACACCTAACAACAGAGTCCCAAAATTTATGAAGCAAAAACTGACAGAACTGAAGACAGAAACAGACCGTTTTACAATAACAGTTGAAGACTTCAATATTCCACTTTCAAAAATGGACAAAACAACCAGCACATGATCAGTAAGAAAATAGAGGACATGAACAACACCGTCAATCAACTAGACCTGACAGACGTATATAGAGCACTCCACCCAACAGTGGCAGAATATATACAGAATATATGTTCTTCTCGTGTATGATGATCATTCTCCAGGATAGATCACATGTTAGGTCAGAAAACAAGTCTCAATAACCTTAAAGAGACTGAAACCATACAAAGCATCTTCTCCAACCACAATGGAATAAAACTAGAAATCAACAATAGAAGAAAAACTCTAAAAATTCACAAATATGTAGAAATTAAACAATATGCTCTTAAAGAATCATTAGGTCAGATAACATGTTACAACATGAATTAGAATATAAAATAAATAATAAATCTTGAGACAAATGAAAAGAAAAACACAACATACCCAAAACTTACAGGACATACAAAAGCAGTGCCCAGAGGAATATTTATAGCTGCAAATTCCTACATTAAAAATAATAAAGATCTCAAATCAATAACCTAACTTTACACATTAAGGAACCAGAAGAAGAAAAGCAACAGAAACTCAAAGCCAGCAGAAAAAAGGAAATAATAAAGATTATAGTGAAGGCGGACAAAATAGAGAATTGAAAAACAATAAGGAGACTCAATGAAACCAAAAGTTGGTTCTTTGAAAGGTCAACAAAATTGACAAACATTTAGCCAAACTTACCAAGATAAAAAGAGAGAAGGCTCCAACTACTAAAATCAGAAGCAAAAGTGGGGCATTACCACTGACCTTATAGAAATAAAAATGATTATAAGAGAATACTATGTACAGTTGTATGCCAACAAATTAAATAACCTAGAAGAAATGAACAACTTCCTAGCAACCCATGAACTACCAAAATTGACTCAAGGAGAAACAGAAAATTTGTACAGATCTATGACAAGTAAAGAGATTGAATCAGTAATCAAAAACTCCTAATAAAGAAAAACCTAGGACCGGATGGCTTTCCTGGGAATTCTACTTATCACTTAAAGAATTAATATCAATCTTTCTATGAGGCCAGCATTACTCTGATACTGAAGCCAGACAAAAACATCATAAGAAAACTACAGACTAATGTCTCTTATAAATATAGTTGCAAAAGTCCTCAATGGTATTCTAGCAAACCAAGTTCAGCAGCATATTAAAAGGATTATATACAATAACCAAGTGGGATTTACCCGTGGAATGCAAGAGTGGTTCCACACAAAAATCAATCAATACAATACACTACATTCAGAAAATGGAGGAAAATAAACCACACAGTCATCTTGGTTAATGCAGAAAAAGCATTAGACAGAACTCAACACCCTTTATGATTAAAAGGTACTGAAGAAACTAGGACTAGAAGGGAAATTCCTCAGCATGATAAAGGGCATTTACGAAAAGCCAAAAGTACACATCACAGTAAATTGTAAGACTGGAAGTCTCTGCTCTCACCACTTGTATTCAACATAGTACTGGACACTCTAGTCAGAGCAATTCGGCATGAAAATAAATAAAAGGCATAGAAATTGCAGAGGAAGAAGTAACACTTCTTGAGGGAAAACGGGGAATGATGGCTCTTGGGTACAGGGTTTCTTTTGGGAGCAATGAAAATGATCTAAAGTTGATTGTGGTGATGGTTGCACAACTCAGTGAATATAGTAAAAATGACAGAATTGTGCCCTTTCAATGCTGAACTATAGCATATGTGAATTACATCTCAACAAACCCACCATAAAGAAAAAATAAAACAATGATCTACGCCTTGACCTCATTGTTCTCAGAGCCATTTCCAGCCCAGCCCAGGCCCCAGGCAACCCTCTACAGATGACACAGCATTACCTGCTTTCTGGCTGCCCAGTGCTGTGTAGTGCAAGGCCCTGGGAGGCCACTCTGTTGGTCGTGTGGTCACCAGGAAGGGGAGCAAGTACTCGGGTGACAAACCCTGTACAGCTGCTCCTAACTCTGACCCCGGCTGATGGGAGGCCAATGTCACCCTCTAACGCCCTCCCACAGCAGCCTCTGCTTGTCTTCTGACAGCGGCACTGTCCGCCCACAGGCATCACCCATCCTGCCTGCACATTGCTTCCACCAGTGGAGCCCCAGCTGAAACACTGGACAGGAGAGAAGTCCAGAGAGCCTGCTCACTCCAGGGAAGGAGCAAAGACCTCATCAGCTTGTCCTGCCTCTGCAAAGGCAAAGCCTCATGCATTTGCTTGCTCCTCCCTCCCAGGGCTCAGCCAGCACCTGAGGCTCGTATAGTGGAAAGAGCCCAATTCTGCATCAGGCAGGCCTGGGTTCAAATCCCAGCTCCTCCACCTTCTAATTGTGCCATCTCTGAGCCTTCCATCTCTTACCTAGAAACAGAGTTCTCGCCACCCATGCCCTTGTGAGATCGCGTAAATGAAAATGACATTCACACGGTCCTGGAAACAGAGCTGCTAGAAGCCGCCACAGCCAGGCAGAGTTTGAACTTGTTGTCTCCAAAGTCTCAGGAATCGTATTTCTGCCTGATGGTGACCTACTTCAAGCAAGGACCCAATGTAGAAATTACTCTGCCACCAAAAAAACAGGACTCACACCCCTCCATCACCGCCCCAATTTATGGATTAAGCAATGAGGCCAGTGCCTGAGGAGTCTGCAGATAAAGGTCAGAAGCCAGCAGCCCCCCACCCCACAGAGGCAGGTCCCTGCTAACTAGACACAAGTGTGGCCCTCGGGGGTGTCTCTGTGTGTTTTGTGTGTGGTGAGCTAGCCCCGGCCCTCCAGGAGGGACACTATGTGCAGGACGTTTTGGAAAACAGTCTGGTGTTCCCTCAAAAGGTGAAACACTGCGTTATCATGTGAGCCAGCAATTCTCCTCCTAGGTGTATACCCAAGAGTAATGAACATATATGTGCACACACAGACTTGTACACAAATGGCCATCGAGAAGAAGCTGGCCAAAGAGAAGATGGCCTAGAGAGGAGGTGCTGTGTGCAGAAGCAGCTCTGGGAGGAAAGAGGAGCACAGGCCAAATTCAGACTACTGACACTTTTTTTTTTTTTTAAATGCAGAGATTGCCTGCAAAATTACATATTTTTGACTTACCTTGAAAAACTGAAGATCTGGCAACACTGACCCTGAATCTGCCTAACAGCAATGATTTTCAGAACTCAGAGGTTTTCTGTCTCACTGATTTCTTTTTTCTTTTCTTTTCTTTTTTTTTTTTTTTGAGATAGGGTCTGACTTTGTCACCTAGGCTGGAGTGCAGTGGCGCACTCTCAGCTCACCGCAACCTCCACCTCCCAGGCTCAAGCAACTCTCTTGCCTCAGCCTCCCAAGTAGCTGAGACCACAAGTGCATGCCACCATGCGCAGCTGATTTTTGGATTTTTTAGTAAAGATGGGGTTTCACCATTTTGCCCAGGCTGGTCTCGAACCCCTGAGCTCAGGTGATCCATCCTCCTCAGACTCCCAAAGTGCTGGGATTATAGGCTTGAGCCACTGCACCTGGCCTTGTCTCATTGATTTCTGATCTTATTTTGTATTATCTTTATCCTATTTTCAGTGGGTCAATGTTGCCTTTTTCTAACTTCTTACACTGGAAATTTATCTCTTTAATTTTTAGAACTTTTTCTTTTCTAATGTAAATTTCCATCCATGTTTTGATATTTAGTGCTTTTATTATCATTCAGTTGTATTTTCGAAGTTCCATTATTATTTATTCTTTGACCCATGAATTATTTAAAAGTATTTTTTAAAATTTCCAAATAATGGGGATTTTTGCTTTGGGGGCTATTAATTTCTCTCTCACAGGCATGATGGCAGGGAGCGAGACCTGCTGACACTATTCTCTTAGTTTTTGTGAGATTTGCACTTAATTGACCAATTGCTGTAAGTGTTTCCTACGCGCTCGAGAAAAAGAAATAACCTCTACTTGTCAGATGCAAAATTCATCAATGTCAAGCTGCTTATTTGTGTTATTTAGAACTTCCTTATCTGTGCTGGGTTTTTTGTCTACTTGATCCAACGCCAATTGGAAAAAATGGTTGGAATCTCTCAAAAATGATGATAAATTTGTCATTTTCTCTATTTCTAACAAAGTTTACGTCAAACATGTTGAGGTTATTTTATTAAGTGACTCTACCTTTAGAACTGCTCTATCATCTTGGGGAAATGAACCTTTTCTCATTAAACGGTGACCTGTCTTTCCCCAGCAGTGTCTCCCGTCTTGAAGTCTACTGAGTCTGAGACTGATACGGCAATGTCGGCTTGCCTTTGGCAGCCTGATAGATCTGTTTCCATGCTTTCCTTTCAACCTTTTCTTGCCTTTACACTTTGCTCTGGTGATAGCATCAAGCTGGATTTCTAATTTGGGGTTTGTGTTGTTTGTCGGATATGACAGCCTCTGTCTTTGAATTCGTGAATTTAATCTGTTTCCCTTTACCTGGATTATTGATAAATCTGGGCTTGTTTCTCCAATCTTACTCTATTATCTCAATTTGTCTTGGTTTTTCTGTCCCTTTTTTCTCCTTTATAATTTTTCTCATAAAACATGACATCCTGGCCAGGTGCAGTGGCTCAGGCCTATAATCCCAGCACTTTGGGAGGCCAAGGGGGGCGGATCCCTTGAGGCCAGGAGTTTGAGACCAGCCTGACCAACACAGCAAAACCCTGTCTCTACTAAAAATACAAAAAAATTAGGGGGGTGTGGTGGTGTGTGCCTATAATTCCAGCTGCTCAGGAGGCTGAGGCAGGAGCAGCAGCCCCTCAGTGCTCACCCACCAGAGCCACACAGGGGAGCAATGCAGGCCAGGTGCTGCCAGCGTCCTGATGTCTCATGGGAAGCTGGAAATCCCTCTGTGTGTATGAATCCTCTGAAATATTAGCACGCTGTGTTCATTTTGGGTTTTGACATCGTGTGGGAAAAACAGAGCATATCAGAGTGTCCAACAAAGTCCATGGCTGGTGTTTCACCCACTCAGCTCTAGCAGGCCTCTGGCTGCACAGGGCGGGCTCTGATGAAGGTGTCCTGCACTCCCATCTTCAAGACTCCAGGATGTCTGTTCCACCTCCAGGATGTCTGTTCCTGTGGGCTAGGCAGTATCGAAGACCCACCCCCCACCCTGGCTCTGGCGTGTGCCTGTTTCCCATGCCTGACTTGGTGAGGCAGGTAAATTGGTTTCTCCAAGATCGCTCCAAGCTGAGCCCAGCAAACATCTGCTGAATAAATGCTGGGCAAGCAGCCGCCCCTGGGAAGCAGCTGGAGGTGCACAAGCCTTGGGAATTCTTTAAGGAAGCCTTTCTCTTTCCATGTCAGACAGGCTTAGCACAAGCAGAAGAGTAAAGGGGCAGCTGAAATGCCTGTGGGCTGTGCCCGCTGCGAGGGGCAGCAGAGGAAGTGCCAGGATGGGAGATGTTGCAGAGACCCTCTCCTGGTAGCTGTGGATGGAGGTGGGGCTTTCTGCTCTGATCACTGCAATACTTCATGACTTACGATGCACCAGGCCCTGCACTGAGCCCTTTACAGGTATAATGTGGCCCGATCCTCCCAACAACTTACCAGGGGAAAATGTAGTGTATCTGCTTTTCAAATGAGGAAACTGAAGCACAGAGAAGTGGAGGGAGAAGCCAGGGTTTAAACTAGGTAGCAGGACCTCAAGGCCCGCATTTTGAGCCAGCACACCCTGCCCTGTCCAGGGTGCCAGAACAAAGCCACTCAGTCTATGAGGCCTGGCAAGTGTAGCCCCAGCTCTGACAAGCTTCTTGGAACTCACTCCAGCCAAGAAAACATCAGCTGCCCACACCTCGGGCCTCTCCAGCCTATTAGCAGCATTTGTTATGGTTGATCTGGGAATCTGCATTTTCCCCCAACCAGACTCTTCAGGGGCAGAGCCCAGACTACATATTCAGTGCCCAGCAAGGGGCTGGCCTGGGGTGCTTGCAGACACTGACTGAATGGATGGATGGATGGATGGATTGGGTGGATGGGTGGATGAATGAGTGGATAGATGAATGGATGATGAATGATGGATGGATGGATGATGGATGAATGAATGGATAAATGATTGGATGGATGGATGGGTGGATGAGGGATAGGTAGATGGATGAGTGAGTAGATGAATGGATGATCAATGATGGATAGACAGATGGGTGGATGAATGAGTGGGTAGATGAATGAATACATGATGGATTAATGAATGGATAAATGATTGGATGGATGAATGGATGGATGGATGACAGATGGATAAATGGATGAATGGATGGATGGATGGATGGATGGATGAATGAGTGGGTAGATGAATGAATACATGATGCATGAATGAATGGAGAAATGATTGGATGGATGGATGGATGACAGATGGATAAATGGATGAATGATTGGATGGATGGATGAATGGATGAATGGGTAGACAGACAGACAGACTCTGATACTGGAAAGTGAATCCTTCACATCCATGGCAAGTGAACCAGGTAACAAAGTCAGAGGCAAAGCCATGGCAGCGTCATTTGTCGCTGTTGCCATTTGTACACATTTTAGGGGCAGAATCAGTCATGCTCGACCACAGGTCATCTCTAGAGGGTGAGGGTTGGGGGTCAGGAACTGTGGGGAGGGCTCAGGGCTGGAGCTGCAGATGTGGCCTTTGTGCCTGTGAGCAGACTGCATTTCCATCAGCCTCATCCCCATCTTCCCTCTCTGCCTCCAACAGTGAGTTCAGATCCTTCCTACATTCAGCCTTGAGGTCCCCTCCCTTCCTGTCCCATTTCCCAAGACCTGGCTGGGCCCTGACTCAGAATGGGGTCAGCAAAGCCCTGAGGTAGAGCTGTCTCCCAAGATTATGGGACTGGGACCCACCTCACCTCCTTTCACAGGACACCATGTGAGAAAAGCAATATGCCCCCAACCAGGGGTGGCATGGAACAAACACTGGCGGCACAGAGCCCACCTCTTGCTCCCTCCTGGTGTCTTCATCCTTGGGGATCAGGGGCTCTGCAGCAGCAGGCAGGGCTGCGCAGCCCTGGAGTGTGTGGCACAATCTGGGCACTGTGACCCTACTGGACCCCCTTGCACAGATGCTGCTGGGCCTAGGACCTGGCTGCTCCCCACTGGCTGCTCTGGGGGGCCTGGGGTCTGCCTACACTCCCAACACATGAGCATGGGCAGGTACCCACCAGCCTCCTTCACTGTCTGCAGCCTCTCCCGCAGCTTGGCCTGGGTCCACTGTGGAGAGCGTCTCTGACACAGTCCTTCCCACAGGGAGACCTGGAGGGTCTTGTTCTGCCCTCAGAGCACGGAGGCCCCAGGCTCCTTCGGGTGGGAGCACAGGTGCCTTTTGCACAGGGCCCAGCAGCCAGCTCAGCCCACAGAACAGTCAGCCGCCAGGTCCCAAGTTGTCATCTTGTGACCCGCCCCTTGGCACACGGGTGCCCAACAGAAAAGAGGACTGGGGCTTTCTGATAAGGAAATAGTGTCCGGGCTGCCACGGAGCTTCGGGCCTGAGGCCTCGGCTGAGGCCAAGGGAACGGGACTTATCCGGAGACAGGACAGACCCCTGGGCTCCTGGTGCCCAGCTCAGGGAAGCTCCTGGGCGCGGCTCGGTTCACTCCAGCGTTTCCTACATGGATGAAGGCGCAGACGTGTCTGCTCTGACCATGGGCGTGTGCATGCCTGCGTGTGTGTGAGAGGAGAGAGAGACGGAGAGAGTGTATGCATGTGTAACTCCAACCAGAGTCCAGGAGTCTCACACTCCACTGCAGACCAGGCAGGTGGGCCAGCATGAGTTGGGGGGGCCAGGCCCGAATCAGCGGGGAGGGAGGGGCTGTGTTCGCCCATCAGGGGGAGGCACAGAGCCTCCCACCCAGTGCTGCTGGCAGGAACACGCCCAGGGTGGCCAGGCCTTCTGAAGGAACTGAAAATTGAGATTTTCATGTGAAACCTCCTGATTTTTAAGTGTACACTCAACATTTCTGAAGACGTACGAGTCAAGTAAAACATTGTGGGGTGGGGCAGCGAAGCAGCCCAAGAGCTGCAGGGGTGAGGCCTGGCTTTAGTTCAACACCCCGATGTACAGATGAGAAAACTGAGGTCAGGCCAGAGCAAGGACTCCGCAGGCCAGGGCCACACTGGAGGTCTCGGCTGCCTGGCCCATCACTGGGGTCACCACGGCCCATGGGGAGCACCAAGGACACCAAGAAAGAGAGGCCCAGGCCTGTCACCAAGGGCCCACACTGCGAGTGGCTGAGGTGGTTCCTGCAGGCCTATGAGTCCCCACACCCCTTCCCAGTTCAAGGCCTTGGGACAAATCCAAGCCCAGTTTTGTCCTCGTGGTGATGAAGGCCAAGAACGCTGGTAGCTCCCGGGATACTGCCCAGAACAAAGCAGCACAGGCACCTGACGTTCTGGATACAAGGGTGGAACCCTCTTGAGACCATCACTGGCCGTTTGCTCTCCAGGCTGTGGGGGCCTGGAGGACGTCTAGGCACGGGTATAGGTGCCGGGAGCCCAGGGAACAGAACCTCAGACCCGGAACTGGGTACCAGATGCACCGGCCAGGGGGTCTGTCCACCCAGCCCGGGGAGTCCTGGGGCTGCTCGGAACCCGGCGCCACGCCTGCTCCCTCAGTGCCGCATCCAAGAGTTCTGTTTGCCTGGGCCGGGGCCCTGCGCCCTCCCCACTGCTGGCTCCCGCTAACGCGCTGCAGATGGGTTTCCTCGCTGCCTCCAAGAAAAACAGGACGACCGCAGATTTCGCCTCACAGAAACGGAACCGCTGGAAAGGCCTCTCTCGACATTCCCGAAAGGAAAATAAAAATTCCTCTGAGGTACATTTCAACTCCGAGGCAGCCCTGGCCACATCCAAGAGGCTCGGTCCTGAGCGCCGTGGGCTCCAGTGAAGGTCCCCGGCACCGAGGCCGCCTCCTGACCCCCATCCCGGCCACTGCCCCCGGCTGCTCAACCCTTACATGGCTTTCACAAATTTTGAATTAGCTGCCAACAGTTTAAAATGAAGAGATTTTACATAAAATCAATTTCCAGCTTCTCTTATAAAATCGGAGGCCCGTCCTGCTGCTGGCCGACCTCACGTCTACCTGGACCCAGTGATCTCTGCTGGCATTGCCCCCATCAGTGTGCCCAGGCCCCCATCAGTGTGCCCAAATGAGACCACTGTCCTCAGTGAATGCCTGACCCCCAGGCTCCAGGCAAGGTTGAGAGGACAGATCTCATCCTGGGGGCTCTGGCCTTCCTGGGGCCAGTGTTATCCAGCTCTGCCCTCCAGGGCCCTCCGCACACGCTGGGGCTGGGACTGGCCATAGCTGTGGGCTCTGATTTGGGTGGGCAGTGCTGAGCAGGCCATCATGCTCCTTATTTCCAGCCTGACACCCTAGACCCACTCCCCCCACCAACCCAGACAGCGTGTACTGAACTCCTGGTCGACTCGACCCCTAAGCGCCTCCCCGCAGCCCACCAGGGGCTCCTGCTGCGGTCTGGGCAGCACCTAGTTCTTCGCCCGGCTGGACGTCGCCTGGCCAGACTTGCAGAGCCATCTCAGCCCTTTGTTCTCCTGACTCCGTCCCTCCAAGCCTGGCCACCCTGGCCCTGGCCCCAGCTCCTGCCACGTGAATTGTCAAAGGCTGAGCATGAGGAGGCTGAAGGCAGCCCCCATGGCACACCCCACAGAGTCCCTGCAGTCAGTCAAAGAAAGGCTCAAGCCTGGGCAGCCTTGCTGCCAGCTAGGAATCTGCAGCTGGACTCAAACATGTGTCCAGAATGATCTGGGAAGGGTCCTTGAGAAAAGGCCCAGACACAGGGACCTTCCCAGGCCTGGATCCCACAGAGGAAATGATTCTAGTGAGCGCCACCTCGACAGGTCTGAGGTCCGGGCAGGGGTGGAGCTGTCACAGGCAGCCGGGAGGGGCTGCGATCTGGGTCCTCCCAGCCTCAGGGCGATCTGGAATATGGGAATACGGTTCTGCCCGGCAGGGAGCACCCCCTCTGACCAACCTGTGGACTGCCTACCAGGACCCCCGACACCCTTGCTGCACGATGGCGCTGGGGGGCTAATCCGGCCGCTGCTGTCATTCCCATGGCCACCTGATCCAGGCCAGTCTGCCTGCACACAGGGCAGCAGCCTCCTGCCGGCTCCCTGCTTCTTCCCTGTTCAGCCTCCTGGGAAACCAGGCCATGCCACTTGCTGCAGGGCACAGCCCCTCCCCCACGATGGAGCCCACAGAAGCCACCGTGATCTGACCCCCAGTCCCCTCAGGCCCTCACCCTGCCCCTCCTGTCGGACCCTCAAACAAGCCCCGTCCTCACCCCTCAGGTCCCTCGCATCTGCTGCCCTGGCCCCTTTTCCTCTTGGGGAACTGCAGCCCCCACTGCAGGCCTCAGCCCAGCGTCCAGTGACTGCAGGGCCACTTTGTGGCACTTCCCAAGTTTTTCATTGTGCAGATATTTGTGAACTGACTAGTGCACTGTGGGCTGTATGAGGTCAGGGCTGTGTCTGTCTGGTCCCAGAGCGTGGCCCCGTGCCTGGCCCCGCTGTGCGTGCCGGGTAGAGATCTGCTGGATGAATCAAGGGAGAGAGAAAGGGGAGCAGCCCTGGGATTCCACAGGTACTTTATGTCCAGAGACAACCGCGCAGGGAACAGTGGCCAAGGCACGCTGGAAGCAGTGCTCCCGCCCGACAGCATCCCCAGGACGGAGGCTGGGATTCACGCACTGCCACCCTCAGGCACCAGTCAGGCCTGTGGCAGTCACAGGGGCACATTCCTGACACCAGATCTGTCATTCCAGCATGGATGGGGCCATCTTCCTCACCATCTGCAGTCTGGCATCAGACATTCCCAAATAAAAGATAGACCGTTAACTGTCAGAAAGTGCTGGTGCTCGGGCCTGGAAGGAAGAGAACCAGTGTCTACTGGGCACTCGCAATTTTGGCCACTGTGCAGCACCCCGTGTCCTCAACCTCAGGGCCTGGGCCACGGCTCCATGAGACCACAGGGAGGAAGCAGAGTCACGGGAGAAAGAGTGATGAACAGCACTGGCCATTTGATTTGCAGGGCACAGTGCAAAATGGAAACGCACAGTCTGTTGCTCCAAAAGTGATGAAGACTTCTAAGGCGGGGATGACAGAGCGCTGCAGTGGGCACAGGGCCCTGCTGGGTGGGTCACAAGCCTGCCAAGTCAGTCCTGGTCAGGTGTGAGGAAGTGGCACTGACAAAGGCCCAGGGCCACCCGATGTCCCACGGGTCCATGGGACCAGTAGCCACCCACAGCTGCCAACCTGAGTCTGTAGCCCTGACACTGTGGCAACAACAGCAGGCGTCAGTGCCAAGCCCTCCAACGCCTCCAAGGAGCAACCGTCGCTCCTGGAGTGAGCACTGGGTGACCGGGCTTCCTAGGCACGATGCTCATTCTTCCTTTTCACGGATATTTAAGCAACAACTGTGTGCCAGGTGTTCCTCAAAATGCTGGAAATTCCACTGTAAGCAAAAGATTCTCCTCCAAGCTAATGTGCTAAGTGACCTGGAGACGTCCTCACTCACCCTCACTGGGCCTCAGTTTCTGCATCCATTAAGTGGAGTTCCAGGCCTTGGTGCTTGGAAGGCCCGTTGTCCAACAACCAGATGGGGTCACAGGCTACCAGGTTTTGCCAGCCCGGGCTCTGAGTGGGGACAGGAGGGCACTTCACAGGGTGTCAGCAGCCCTGGGTTCTAAGCCTGCTCCTCCCTCCCGATGCAGGTGTCGAAAGGCCTGGCTCCCACTGTGTTTCTACAGCTTTTACAATCTGTGTGACTGTTGGCACCTCAGTATCCTCATCTGTAACGTGGGCACAGAAAAAGCACCAACCAACCCTACAGCTCATGACGAGAATCCCGGGAGATGATACACCTGCAGCATGCGGCAGACGCAGTCAACGGTAAGTACTCCAGGAACGCGGCACCTTCTTCTTGCTCCCTGCTGTTCCCGCTACTGCGTGGACAGTGGTACCCCCGCGCCTTGCTTTTCTCTCTGCTTCTAGGGCTACCGTGCCTATTAAATGACACCATGAAGGGTGCCCGCCCTCGCACAGACCCTCGGTAAATGGGCATGTCCTTGACGGCCAACTTGGCTTCAACGGGGCAGGAGAAGGATCATTCAGACTCAGCTACAGAAAAACGGGCTTTTGTGCAACTAACGCTAACAAAGCTGGAAAGGAAAGAGGAACTACGGCCTGGGGAAAAGCTTGTATCAAACATGACAGAAAGTCAATATCTAAAGGAGATAAAGGGCTTATCCCAATATATAAGACCCCAAGAGATAAACGGGCAAAGGACTTAGGAAGAGGAGACATACAAAGTAATCGAACCCAGGGAAGATCACTCATCCTCACTAGTAATCAAAGAAGCAAATTAGCGCAAAAAGCAACGCCACTTTGCTGCCGGAACAGCAAAATATCAGACCGTAAAGCCCCCGTGCTGGTGAGGATTTGGAGAAACCGGGAGCTGCTGTGGGAGCCAGTCTGGCTCTGCCCCGAGTGGTGAGTCTGTTAAGCGCTGGGATTTCCTAATTCATTTAGTCACTCAGTAAGTGCTCCCTGATGGCTGCTCGGGGCCAGGGCTTGAGCGCATCTGGGCTGGCTCAGGCCGCCATCTGCCGGGTCAGCAACAGACACCTATTTGCAGGAACAGAACCTGAGGTCAGCTCCCAGGATGTCCCCAACCCTGAGTTTCAAGAGTTTGCACCAGGGGCAGGAGCATTCCAGCTGTCTCGAGCAGCTTTTGTATGGGGAACAGCTGGTAGCGCTGCCTGCGGCCTCTTGGGGTGGACAGGATGGGGCTCTGCCTGCAAAGGCCCTAAAGACAGCCACACACCCTGCCCTGCACACTCCTGAGTACGTGCAGGCCACAGTTCCTGCGTCCATTCATCCTGGTCAGTCTGGGGTCCCTCCCCACAGTGGCAGGCAAGGGGAAGCAGGACCTGTCCTGCTAGAGAAACAGGGATGCACGCGTGCCCATGGGACCCCAAACCTCACACTGTCCCTGACAGTCTGCCCCACAGAGCAGAACCTCTGCCTCCTGGAGCAAGAGGAGGTGGCAGTTCATCCCGGGCCTGGCTGCCTGTGGGGCTGCATCGGGGGCTCCTGCTCCCGCCCCCGAGTCTGGGAGCACATGGGTCTCGGCCTTGGCACCTTCTTTCCTGGGAAAACACCTCCCTCTGGGCCAGGGCATGCAGAGCGGTAGACGCGGGCAGCTGTGCAGTCAGAGTGATGGGTGCCAGTTCTGGCTCCTGCACTTGGCCCAGGCCACCTGAGCTGCCACCCCCACCGGCAACTGCCCGGCCAGCCTCCCAGCCACGTCACCTTTCAGGGGCAGGACATGTCCTTGATTCCTTCCTTCACACCACGTCCTGGAAGCTCCACCTCAAACTCCTCCTGAACTCACTGGCTCCACCCCACCGGCATGGGCACCACCATCTGGGATTCCTCCCTGCTTCCACCCCCTCCACCAAAAACCCTCCAAAGGCCTCCACCACACCCAGAATGAATTCCCACCCCGCACCGCGACAGTCCCTTCAAAGCGATGAGTGCTGCCCATCCCGGCCCTGCACGCCTCCCACTCGGATCCGCTCTGCTTTCTGCCCCTTGGTCACGCTGTGGTAACTCCAGCCTCAGGGCCCCTGCATGTGCTGTTCCCTCTGCCTGGAACACCCTTCCCAGGGCTGGGCTTTCCCATCACCACCAACCTGGGGCACCTCCCTCCATTGCCTGCCTTCTCACGCTGCCCTTTCACCCCGTTTTACTTTGTTCACAGGATTCTCCACTGTCTGCAAGCATCTGCTCACCAGGTCTCCCCTGCTGGGCTGTGAGCCCAGAGATCAGGGACTCAGCCAGGTTCCTCCACTGCTAAGCCCCAGCACCTGGTCCTGCCCCAGACACACGGTGGACACATAGCAAGAACATGACGAGTGAGTGAAGGAGAACACACTAGTGGTAGCAGGCAAGGTGCCCTCTCTGAGTCTCAGTCTCCCCCTAAGCAGTAGAGCTGCTAATGCTATTATTCCTCCTGTGATTTGGGGAGCAGCATTATAGTAATAATGAGCATTACTGAACCCACATGGCACTCAGGTGCCCAGCCTTTTCCCAACCAGACCAGCACCAGCCACCTCTCCATGCAGGCGCAGCGCCCCGGTCACCTCCTGCCCTGTCCTGTGAGCTCTCTCTGGGTGTGCACCACCATCCTGACAGGTGGGGATGAGGGCGTGGGAGGCGCCAGTGCGCTCCTGCCCGGGTTCTCTACCAGCTTCGCTTGTGGTGCAGCCCACACCTCAGGGCAAGCCCCGGCCAAAGGGACCACGTCAAGAGCTCTGAGAGACATCCCAGCGGAAGAATCCAGCCCATGGCCCAGACGTGTGTGCACAGGCACACGAAAGAGGGTGAGACAGAAGGAGAGAAAAAGGAAGCCAGAGAGCAGGAGAGAGAGAAGCCAGACGCCCGCACGTCCATCTGACTGTGCGACCTTTTCCCCGCTCAGAGCTCCTTCGGGGCCCAGAGCACAGCGCTGCCTAGGATTAATTTCAAAGAGAAACGGGTCAAAGAAAATTGGAAATTTTTATAGAAAAGATTTCAGGCTTGGAGCTGGCTGAAGTGTCTGCCAACCTGCAGAGAATTCTGAGAGGAGACGGGGCCTGTGGTCAGAGGCCTCCGTCTGGCACAAACTGGCAGAGTTTGGACCTTGGACCCAAATGCAGTTTCTGAGCCAGACTGGGGAAGTGCTTCCTGTCCCCTTCAGATGTCCCTCCAGCTGCCTCTGCAGCCCTGATGCTGGTACCCAATGCCTCTCACCTGTCGCCCCACCCCCTCTCTGTCCCCAAGAGGCCTCCATCTGGGGACCCACCATGGGATGCAGTCCCTTTGTCCCCATGATGCAGGGTGCCCATGTCTCTTCCACAGTCATCCATGGGGCACCCAGGGCATGAAGGGAGCCTCACCTGGGTCCCAAGCAGGCCCCACTGCTCCTTGCCCCAACCTCACCCCAGCCAGCAGGCTCCTACATCCAAGGCACAGATGTCACAGACGTGGAAAGATGGCCCTGGAGACATCACCTCTCTCCCAGGAGCCTGCCTCTGCCGTGCCGGGGACCCGAGGAGGGGGCATGCCCAGCCCACAGCTGCTAATCAAACGCCAGATGCCCCCGTGAGCAGATCACAGCTTCACCCCTGAGCCGTGCACTGTCTGCATGCCAGGCGTGGTTACCCTGCGCATCACCAGAAAAGCTCTCTGGGGGTCATTCCCAACACAGATCCAAGGGAAGGAAAGAAAGTATCAGTTCACTGTGTCTGTGGAAGACGACGAGGCAGAGTAGGGAAAGGGGGCCGGAGAGCCTCAGCAAGTGTCACAGTGAGCACCGGGCAGGCGCCCTGTGCCCTGTGTAATGCCACAACCCCTGTGCCACTGCACCCAGGTACGGAGATCCTGAGGGGCTGAGTGAGCTGCCCTGGGCCCCTCAGTGAGCCAGCACAGCAGCATGCCAGGTGGAGCTGAGCACACTGACCCCTGCACCAAACTGCCCGCTGTCCACCCCACTCACCCGCCTCGCGCTGGAAGCATCTGTGGGAGCAGCCCTAATGCAGCGCCTCAGAACCACTGGCCAGTCTTCCAGAGCTGTCCCCGCACTCGAGTTGGGGCTGCAGCCAAGCCAGGGCCAAGGCCACCATCCTCCGGGTCACGCTTGTCACCTGCCCACGGTGCTCCGCCAAAGATCCAGGCCCTTGCCAGCCACATTCACCTGGTCAGCTCCACCCCTGAACCAGAAACCATGTCGGGAGGCGAGAGGTGGCGGGGGAAGGGCAGGCCTGAGATTCAGGGACTAAATTTATGTGGGAGGCACAGGGGAGGAGCTGCGCACGTGGGGGCTGTCAGGCGGAGTGCCAGGCCCAGACGCCGTGGAGGGGGAGCACACCTTGGCACGTCTCCCCTGCGGGATAAGGGGGGCCAAGCCTTCGCCCGGGTGCAAGCCTCGCTTCTGCCTTCACAGCCCGGGGGTGGGAAGACCCACAGGGCAGCGCTCCGAGCGGCAGACGCCAGTCGGAAAGCCAGCCAGGCCTGGGAGCTGGCCCCTCCTGCTCTCCCCGGCTGACCCCAGGCAACTCCAACCTCGGAGAATGTGCAGCCTCGGCTTTCCCAGCGCCGGCCCCCGCCCACCCCTTCCGCGTGGGCCACATCACCACACTGGCATCTCCGACAGTCATCCCAAGGGCCCGGTCTGCATGAGGACAGGAGCGCCACGGCGTCTGCCAAGGGTGCGCTCAGCCCTGAAGCACGCCTCCCGGAGCCGCCTCGAGTTTCACAATCAGTGCTTCTCCCTGGGTTTCCCGGGGCCCGGGCTGCAGGCACAGCTCCAGGGTGGAAAGAGAGGAAGAGCGGAGAGGGCTCTAGGGCGCTGCACTCAGTGAGTCGGCAACAGTGGCTTGGCAGGGCCCAGGCTGACCAGGGTATGAGAGCAAGCCCCTATCACCACGTGAGAGGCCCAGGCCTCAGGGGTCCGGGGAGTTGCTCGGGAAGCGACTGGCTGGAGACACAGAGACAGGTCCGGGCACAAGACGCTGGCCAGGTCCAGGGCTCACCCTGCAAATCCAGCCAAAGGCCTCTCTCCATTCTCCCTTAGGGCCCGAGGTTCAACACTCAGACATGTCAGCTGAATCATGACCCCCTGAGACGTCCATGTCCTAATCCCTAAAACTCATGAGCGTTACCTTATATGGCAGAAAAGACTTTGCAAATGTGTTTAAATTAGGGGTCTTGAGATGGGGAGAGTAACCTGGATGGTCCCAGCAGGCCCTAAATGTTGTCACAAGTGTCCTTCTAAGAGGGAGAGCTGCCTATAGAAGAGGAGAAGCCATGTGACCAGGGAGGCAGAGACTGCAGCGATGTGGCCACAAGCCAAGGAACGCCAGCACCCCCCAGGAGCTGGGAGAGGCCAGGAATGGATCCTGCCCTGGAGCCTCCAGAAGGAACCAGCTCTGCCAACACCTTGATTTTAGCCCCTAAAAGCCTATTTCCAATTTCTGAGCTCCAGAACTGTGAGAGAATACATGTATACTGTTTTAAGCCATTAAGGTGTGGTAAGTTGGTACAGCAGCCACAGGAAGCTAAGATGGACGTCAACAGCTACAGGGCAGAAGGGCTCTTTGACCTGGCATTCAGCAAATTTGCACCCCCCAACAAAGTAACAGCTGTCCTGCCCCATCCTGGACCCCCCAACCGCCACCAGGCCTAGCCTCACATCTGCTGTGTCAGTGGGGCTGGCTATTTGCTCGACACTGAGTAGATGAGTCTCGCCTGCTCCCCGGTCCTGTGGCCTGAGAGAACAGAGCTCCTCTCTCTCTCCTATGCCATTGCTCCAGCCTCCCCATGGCCTCCCTGCCTCCAGCCTCCCTCACACTGCAATCAGCACAAGTTTGCTGAAACACTCAACTCTTTTGAGACTGGAGGGCGCCATCACCACCTTGGGTCATTCAAGGCTGCAGCTTCCACAGAGGCTGCCCCATCAGCTCCCTGCCTCCAGTCCTGGGCCCTGCACACCCAGAGGGAGCTGTCAAACCTGAGGTCCCCTCCCCTGCCCACTCTTCCCCCAGGATCCCCTGCAGCCTGGAAAACTCCTACCCAACTCAAGGCAAAGTCACAGGGTGGAGACTGTGGATCAGGAGGGGGCTTTTCCTGGCCTGGTGGGGAAGGGCTGGCTGTGGGCTGCAGGTGGCAGCCATGCTCAGCCACATGGAGGAGCTGCCCTGTGCCGGCGCTTGTCCTCTATCTCCTGGCGGGCTTTCCTTGGTGCAGCGAGGCTGAGAGGTTCCCTTGGTGGTGTGCCTCCTCTGCCCGTCAGGGAGGACGCTGCAGCCTGACAGCAGCAGGCAGAAGCTTGGCACCAGCGGCGTCTGGAGTGGAGGCAGCCAAGGTCACTGGCACATTGCTGTCTGACTTCTCTTCCTTCAGCCCAGCGGGGTGTATGCACGGCAGCCTGGTAGCAGTTCCCCAGGACGGGAAGCACCTGCCCCTCCTCTGTCCCAAGGCCAGACCCGGGGGAGCCCCAGGAGAGCAGCCCACAGAGGAGGGCAGAGGAAGCTTCTGCCTCTGCATCACAGAGAGCCAGTGGGGGACCGTGTTTTGTTCAATCCATATAGTGAGCACGGGATGGGACCCCAGGCATGAGAGCTCCCACTGGGTGTGCAGGGCCCAGGGCTGGAGGCAGAGAGCTGATGTGGAGGCTTCTGTGGAAAGAGGGCTTTGGTTGGATTTGCTGGCTAAGCCCTGGACCTGGCCAGCGTCCTTGTGCCCGGACCTGTGTCTCCAACCTGGCACTTCCTGAGTGACTCCCCAGACCCCCGAGGCCTGGTCCTCTTGCTTGGTGATAGGGGCTGTCTCTTGTACCGGGATCAGCCTGGGCCCTAAGCCAGCTCTTGCCGACTCACTGAGCTCAGTGCCTCAGCTGGATTCCTGGAGCCCTCTCAGTTCATCCTGTCATTCCAGAAATTTCAAGACACATTTTAACATCAGGAAGGTTCACATAAAAATTCTGATGTCTGGATTCTCTTGATAGGATGTTCTGCTGCACCAGACCCACACTTCTACCAGATTGAGGTCAAGGGAGTTGAGGAGGGTCTGTTGCTCCTTGCAGGGTCTCCCAGACGCCCTGTGCCCATGGCAAGGCCAGGGCTGGACACCACAGGCGGCTGCATTCCTGCTGCTGTTTCTCTTTAGTGGAGATGTATTCTTGGTCGTCCATGTTTCTATCAAAAGGAGAGAAATGAAAGCCAGGCCAAGGGGGGGTGCAATTATCTGTTTTTCCTCCACTGCTGTCCTTGTTGGCATTGCCTGCCAAGCCCTGCCAGCCTCTGAGTTTGCAGCTCTTGTCTTGACATTCTGCAAATGGCACTGCCTGAAACAGAGACCACATGCCCAACACGTGACTCGGGGTCTTTCTCACTGTGTGGCAACCTTCGCGGAATCCCAAGGTCAGTCTCTGGGAAGCTGAGAGACGCCCTCAGTGTCAACAGCAGCACTGGCTTCTCTGTGCACGTGGTCTTGGAGTCAAAGCCTCTCCGGGTCCCTTAATGCGGGGGATGGGGGAGGACTGCCAGGCTAAGATTGGCACTCAGGCATGCAGGGAAGAGCTCCCACACCACCGGGTGGAGGGTCCAGTGAGGGAGGCAGCAGGACCAGGGCCTGCCTGGGCTGTGCCTCTGGGCTATATGCCCTGGGAAGGAGTAAGTGAAGCTTACAGTGCTGCTCCTCCACATGACCCAGACGGGCACCTCCCAGGTGTGCTGTGCACTGCGTGGCCAGCCTTGTACGCAAGGGCCATTCACATCCTGTAGCTGGCTGCACGGTGCCCCCAAAGATGCTGGGTCCGGATCCCTGAAACCTGAGACAGGTACCTTCTATGGGAAGAAAGGGCTTTGCAGATGTGCTTACGAGAAGGTTCTTGAGATGAGAAGACTGTCCTGGATTACTGGGGTGAGTCCTAAACGCAATCAAGGCATCCTTGCAAGAGGGAGGCACAGGGACACTATCAGAAGAGGAGGGGGCAATATGACCCAGGGATAGAGATTGGCACGATGCAGCCACAAGCCAAGGGAGGCTGGCAGCCCCCAGGAGCTGGGATGGGCCAGAAACACGTTCTCCCCTGGGGCCTCTGGAGGGAGCACAGCCCTGTCCACCCTTGATCTTGGCTCAGTGAGATGCATTTCAGACTCCTGGCCCACAGAGCTGTGAGAGAATATGTGGGTATTAGTCCGTTTTCATGATGCTGATAAAGACACACCCAAGACTGGGCAACTTACAAAAGAAGGAGGTTTATTGGACGTTCAGTTCCACACGGCTGGGAGGCCCTCCTAATCACGGCAGAAGGTGAAAGGCACGTCTCACACGGCAGCAGGCGAGAGAGAGAGAGAGAGCTTGTGCAGGGAAACTCCCGTTTTTCAAACCATCAGATCTTGTGAGACCCATTCACTATCACGAGAACGGCACGGGAAAGACCCGCCCCCATGAGTCAATCATCTCTCACTGGGTCCCTCCCACAACATGGGGGAATTATGGGAGCTACAAGATGAGATTCAGGTGGAGGCCCAGAGACAAACCATAGCAACGTTTCTATTGTTTCAAGCTCCCTGGGGCTCCCTCCTCAACAGTCCCACATAGCATGAGACACACACACACCAGAGAGGACAATGCCACAGGGTGCCCTGTCCCTGAACCCCAGTACAGTGTCCCTGGGCACAGAGCTGGCCTTGGGAAGGGCAGAGAACAAGGATTCGAGATGCCTGTCAGAATGCCTGGTGGGGGAGAGGGGGATGGGCACCTCAACCACCTCTCCCCAAAAGGTCACCCAGCCTCAGAGCTCTGCCTCTGGTCCTGGCCAGGTTCCCAGGCCAGCAGCACTGAGCAGGACCCTTCTGCCAAGGCCAGCATGGCCAGGGAGGAGAGAAAAGGACCCTCCCTGCTCCCTCACCCCTTGCCCCTCCTAACACTCTCTCCCGGGTATTACCTAAGCTGCCCAGCACACACACTCATCCCTGGCCTGAGTCTGTGAAACACGTTAAAACCGTCATTTTCCATCCGTTTCCCCAGGCGATCTGCAACCCAGCAACTGATCTTGGATGACATAGACTATTAGTGAAAATGATTTCCTGAGGCTCCATGAGCCCCCGAGATCACCCTGGTCAGCCTGTGGGCTTCTCGGGGAAAACAGGACACCCGTCTCAGCAACCCTGAAAAGGAGGCACCCCAACCCTGCAGGGAGATTCTGCCACCCAGACAGATGCCCACCCCCCATTGGGACACCCAGGGCAGGTGTGTCACCTTCCCTGGCAGAACATAAATAGCAGGGTGCTTCACACCCACTTCCAGACGTTGCTTTTGGGGAGGCAGGAAGAAACTGCCAGCCAGCACCTCCTGCCAGCTTCCACCAGGGCCACACAGATCTATCAGGGTTCCCTCAGAATTCACTAGAAGAAAGGGTCCCCTGTACACACACACACACACACACACACCCCTGCACCCAGGTTCTGGAGCTATGTGCCAGGCAGGCTGTGCCCCTCACTATGCCACAACACACAGCTTCTATGCATCTCCCCGTTGCCACTCAAAGGCCCAGGCAGATGGAAAGCTGGACGCCTGAGGTCACCGTGGGCCATCCACCCAGCTCCGCCCTTCCAGCCAGTGTGTCGACCTCAGCCCAGGGCTCCGTGGGAACAATTAACAATTAGGTGCACGGAGTGGGGGCTAGCTCCCTGAAGGCCCGATCCCCTCACACAGGGTCCTGCGGACACCAGACAGGAACATCAAGCAAAGGGGACTTGGCCCCAGCCCCAAGGCCTGAGACCCGGACCTATAACCCCAGGCCCACGCCCACACCCATAGCTTGGGCTTTCAGCTGGAGACCCTGGGCTTGCAGCCTGGGCCGGAGGCCTAGAGCTCAGGCTGGACAGGCTCACGTCCTCCCCCACAGCCCATTACCAAACCCCCACCTTCCATCCCAGCCTCATCCCTGACCTGGCAGCTGGCCTCACCCAGCATCTTCTAAGGCCAATGGTTTCTGGGCTTATTCGGAGTTTGAAATTCCTTTCCTGTGTTCTGAATTTCAAGTTCTCATTAAAGATATGTGGATTGGGGGTGGGGGTGGAGGGAGGATTCAGTAGAAGATGCCAAACACCAGCAGAAGCCCAGAAAATAAGGCAAGGCCGGCCAGGCTGTGGGGGAAGGGCTGCCATGTTCAGGAAGACAAGCACCATATGGAATTTGGGATCAGAGACATGGCCAAGGGCACACGGCCAGCTCACCTCGCCTGAGCAGAGGCCCCCAGAACCCCCCCTGAGTCTTCCAGGAGAGGCCAGACAGAAGCACCAAGCCCACAGCACCGAGTGAGCAGCCCCGGAGCTCTCGCGGACACAGGGGTTGCTAACGCCACTGGGCTTACCCAAAGGCAGCCAATTAGCCAGGAGCAAAACTGGGGCCCAGCCCCATTTCATGCTTGCCCTCCTGGATTACTCCTCCTTCCTTCCCTGCAAAATAGTCCAAGGCGGGGAATAAGCAGTCGAGGCTGAGACCGCAGCTGGAGAAGGCTGGGCGGGCAGTGCCCGGTGGCCCGGCTGTCTGCAGCACAGCAGACTCTGACTTGGCCCCAAGGAACAGAGGCCACCGGTTACACTGACTGTCTCCAGAGCACAGTGGGCTTCCTGACGGAACCATGCCTTTGCAAAGGTATCTGATGTCGTTTCATGAAATTAGAATTGTGCCCTGCCAGGCTGTACTCAATTTATCTGTCAAGCTAGGAAGTCAGAGACACCTACAGTAAATGAGGCAGGGATGCTATGGAGTGACAGAAGTACCTTAGTAAATCACAGCACAGGGGCTGCCCAGCCCAGGCCCCTGGAGCGTTCACTGTGAACAGGCAGGTGTGCCTGACCCTGGGTCCCAGGCTGTCCTCACCCAGGGGGTCCTGACCAGAGGCCGAGGGCTGAGCTCACAGCTTCCCACTCTCCCAGCAAGAGCCAAGCACAGGCCAGGCGTCCCCGACCACACAGGGGACCCTGAGAACTATGGGCCTGTAGAACCACATCAGACACTGACCCTGGCTTCATCACAATCCAGGACCAGAGATTGGGAGATGCTGGGAGGTGGGGGCTAGCACAGCGAGGCACAGTCAGGGACTGTCACCATGGCCACCCGGCAGCTCCTTTCAGCTTTCTGGGCCCAGCGCACACATGGGTTCTGAGTTGAAAAAGACAGAAGCCCATGAGTCTGTGCAGAGACTGCTGAGGCTGCTGGGAGCATCTCCAGTCTTTGTAGGGCACATGCCTCCAGGGATCCAGAAAGAGCATGCAGGGCCTTTCTTCCTGAGCAGCCAGGCGAGGGCTGGGACCTGCCACAGGCACCCTCCCGGGAACCGTGGCAGCAGAGGCAGGGGAGGCGCTGTCTGGGGCACTGGAGGCATCTTCACAAGCACAGACTCAGAGATGCGGGCACTGGACTCAGGCCTGGTCTGGGCCCCACCCCGTTCCACGACACTTGCTCACCCTTAGGCAACAGAAGATGGGCCCTTGGACAGCCTTCATCGTCCACATGGAGGTCCCAGACCTGAAGGCAGAGGTGCCCGGGCTGCTTGTCACCCACGTGCACCCAGAGGAGAGGCCCCAGCCCCAGCAGCCCTGCTACGCCCTGCCGTCAGCCAGGCAGCTGGCCCATTCCTGAGCCACCGAGACTGGGGCTCAGCCTCAGCGGCGAAGCTGGTCTTGGGAGAGCTGCCTGAGTCTCTGGGATGCTCCCCTGGGGACTCGGGCCTCAGGGGGCTCTCCACACAGCCTGCCCACCTGCAGTAGCCTCACCTGTGTCCAGGGCCTGTGGCCCCACTAGAGGAGGGGACTTGGGGGGCCGACGATATACCACGTGCACGCGGCCTTGCTCAGCCTCCTGCGCCGCCAGCCCCTTCTCCAAGGGTTCGATGAAGAACTCCTCCTCCTCCATCCGGATCAGACCAGCCTGCAGGACAAAGACAACATGATCAGATTTCCAGCACACAAAAGACCAAGGAAGGGGAACAGCGAGGAGACCCCCTCCCTCAGGGAGTACGTCCCACCTGAGGACCCTGCCCAGCACCCCAGCTGGTGCTCAGCTTGAAGCCTGGGCTGGTCGGAGGGCGTGAACATGTGGCCCCAGAGGCCCCCCCGCCCTCCGCCCTGTCTGAGAACCAGGCCTCTGTCTGGGTCGTCTCCACCCCTGTACGCCAACCCTCTCTGCTTTCAGAGAAGTTACTGTGTTTATAAAGTCGTAACTGTCCAGAGATGCCTGGAGACATTCAAGGGCAGCCGTGGGCCTGTGCGTGTCCCCAGAGGGCACCCACAAAAGTGCATCAAATACGGGCCAAGAGCTGCCCCCACTCCCAGGAGCCCAGAGTCCAAGACAAAGGTCAAAACAGTCAGCCGGGGATTGAATCTGCCCACAGACATGTTCCATTCGGGCCAAACAACATTTTTAAAGCTCTGAAGCTAACACTCAGAATGATGAGATTTCACGTCTTAAACATGGAATCCCAGCTTTCCTTGGAAAACGCAGGCCCTAGACCACAGCGGGTCTTGGACGGAACACACGCCCCTGCAGCTGGCTCCAGTCCCCACTGCCCCCCGCTCTCTCCTGCTATCTGTGTCAGCCACCAGCCCAGACCCTACAGGCAGCTGAACTGATGCCCCGAACCCCTGGGCCAGCCAGCGCCCTCCCTTACTACAAACTCCTCGCTGGGCCCGCATTTCCGCTGGGACTCAGGCTGCTCTGTGTGCTGGCGTTCAGGCTCCTGACCTGCCCCACCCTCCCAGACCCTGGCTTGCACACCCCATGCTCCTCACTGGGCTGTGTGCACCCTGCCGAGCCACCCAGCCCCTGAACCCACCATGCTGTCAACTCAGGAATCCTCATTCCCCACCACCCCACCCCCAACTCGGCCATCTGGTAAACCTGTGTTCTCCCTCTGAGGCCTGACTCAGCCCCCCTCACCTCCCCTGCCCTCCCCTGCCGTCCAGCCTGCCCTCCCCTGCCCTCCCCTGCCATCCAGCCTGCCCGCCCCTGCTGTCCAGCCTGCCCTTCCCTGCCCTCCCCTGCCGTCCAGCCTGCCCTCCCCTGCCCTCCTCTGCCGTCCAGCCTGCCCTCCCCTGCCCTCCCCTGCCATCCAGCCTGCCCGCCCCTGTTGTCCAGCCTGCCCTTCCCTGCCCTCCCCTGCCGTCCAGCCTGCCCTCCCCTGCCCTCCCCTGCCGTCCAGCCTGCCCTCCCCTGCCCTCTCCTGCCATCCAGCCTGCCCGCCCCTGCTTTCCAGCTTGCCCTCCCCTGCCCTCCCCTGCCATCCAGCCTGCTCTTCCCTGCCCTCCCCTGCCGTCCAGCCTGCCCTCCCCTGCCCTCCCCTGCCGTCCAGCCTGCCCTCCCCTGCCCTCCCCGACATCCAGCCTGCTGGCACCACCAGGTCCACCCATCCCAGCCTGCTGGCACCACCAGGTCCACCCATCCCATGACCACTCCAGTTCCCACACTTTTATCTTTTAGTCCATTATCCATAAACCAAAGTCTCACACTGGAAACTCACACTGTGTCCAGCCTTCAGACTGTTTCCTTCAGAACACTCACTTACGACCCATGCAGGGGATTTTAAAAGCTTGAATTCGTTGCTCAAACTTAAGAAACAGGAGAGTTCATACAAATGACCAGATTTCTAGACTCTCTTGAAAATCAGAAAAGCTGGCATTTCCAGCACCCATCGATGCTCCAAAGCTTAGCCGGCACTGGCCAGGGTCCCCTGTCCAGTCAGGAGTGTGCCCTCCGGTGGGTAGCCCCTGGCACCTGCCATCTGGATGTGCGAAAACCATGCACCCCCGAAGTAACCTGGTGATGGCCTCTGCCACATCATCACCCTGGCTGCGGCAGGGGGCACAGTGGCGCACGGGCTGCCCTCCTTCTGCCTGACCTGAGGTGCTCGGTGAGCACCATCCTATTGCTGGCTGGGAGCCCCTGCAGACCGATACGGATGGAGGAGGAGGAGTTCTTCATCGAACCCTTGGAGTCCCTGCAGACACTGACTGGGAGATGCAGTCAGTGTCCCCTAGGGCCTGCTGGGCGGCTGCCCCTAGCCTCAAGTAGGGAGGGAGACTGGAGATGCCCTTGGGAAGCTGATGTGCCAGGCAGGGGCTGGTGGAAGTGCAGGGTCTGGAGGAACACAGAGCCCAGCATCAGGCCTGGCTCCAGAATGAAGGATGCCACCAGCAGGAGGTGACATCTACCCAAACTGACCCAATCCCTTTGCACTGGCCAGGCAAAGAGCTGGAGAGAGAATCAGTGCTCCAGACAGAGGAAACCGCACGTGCCACGGCTGGGGAGGTGGACGGAGCACAGCTGGTAGGAACCGCTGACCAGGTGGGTGGACAAGAGCATCGAAGGCACAGTGGCCGGTGGCTGTCACTCAGGGGGCTGGTGAGGGAGGGTTGTAGGCAGCCCGGGGCTTCTGGGGGGGCCTTGATCTGATTCCTGTTCAGAAGCATGGTGGCTGCCGCAGGGAGAATGGGCTGAAGAACAAAAATGGGTCTGGGGTCCTGGGGAGAAGGCATTGCAGGCACCTGGGAGAGGGATAATGGTCCAGACGGGAGCAAGAGAGACAGGGACAAGTGGCAGGTATGAGGGAGGTGAGGAGTGGAATGGACAGGACGTGGCAGGTAGATCCGGTTGAGATGGGAGGGAGGAGGCAGCACCCAGGTGAGCTTCCAGGTCTGTGGCTGGCTGAAAAAGACGGCCCCCAAATTACCCAGGCCCCGTCCCGGGCAGCTGTGAGGGTAGCAGGACATGGTGGAAAGAGACTCTGCAGGTGTGATCAGGTGGGCTCTGGGGCTGGCTGGGCCCTGAATGCAGTCGCTTGTCCACTTCCTTACGGGGGGAATGGAGGGGGATTAGGCAGACGCGCAGAGGACGAGGCCATGGGCAGACAGGGAGGATGCCAGATGCCAGCCTTGGCGATTGGAGCAATGCGACCTCAAGCCAAGGAACGCTGGCAGCCCCCGGGAGCTGGCAGAGGCCAGAAAGTGTCCTCCCCCGGAGGCTCCAGAGGGAGTGCAGCCCTGCTGACGCCTGGATCTGGGTCAGGTTATACTGACTTCGGACTTCCGGCCTCAGAACTGAGAGGACGAATTCCTGCTGTTTTAAGTACTTTCTTACAGCAGCCGCAGAAAACTAATTCAGGGTCCCGGTGGGTGGCCGGCAAAGCGGGTGCCGTCCTCCGAGGGGCATGAGAAGAAGGGCAAGGAGCGCAGGACACTCTGGGCTCGGGCATCCTGGGCTTCTGGGGAAAAGGCTGAGGAGGCAGGGGGAACCAGAGTTACCAGGGCAAGACCGAGGTCAGGGAAGGAGGTCATCAGGGCTGTGGGAAGAGAGTGAAAGGCGGGGGGTGAGAACCCTGCAGGCCCCACGCTTCTGACTCATCCCTGGGTCTCAGGGCCCAACTAGGCCTGGCAGAGACTCAGCAGATGCCTGTGGGATGAGCGAACCGATGACCCCAAAGCCAGAGGCCATGCCCCCCAAGGGAGGCACCGAGCAGGCAGGCGGGGAGACCACAGCCGTCCCTGTCCACTGGCACGGGCTCAGCGTGTTTACCGGTGCAGGAGTTGGGAGGGTCCGGCACTGACGGTGTGTGGTGTGGGGGAGGCTGGTGCCTCAAATCCATCTTATTACTGAAACTCATTCGATGAAGTGCAGGAATTAACCCTGGGGGGCGGCAGCGGAAAAGCGGTCCTGGAGTGTGAAGTTCTGAGTTCCTGGCACCCTTTCTATCTGGCCAGGTGACCTCAGGCAAGATGTCAAGCTCCCCAAGCGTCCAGTGACTCGCCTGTACATGAGGCCGGTTGCCCTATCCCGTGCACACTCACACAGGAGCACATGCAGCCTGGCAGACGCTGAGAACCATGCCACACCTCCACCCAAGTGACTTCATCCAGCCAGCTTGCTTTCCAAATGAGGAAACTGAGGCCTAGGTGGGCAGACAGGCTGCGGACACACACGTTCTAGGAATCAGAGCCCACACCTGTGCAGAAAGGGCATCTCCCAGACAGGCCCCTGGGCCAGACTGGGCCGATAGAGCCAGTTAGGGCAGGACACTGAGACATGAGGACCCCTTATGGCAGCCCCATCTTCTGGGGGACCTTGCAGCCCAGGCCAGGAGCCTCCATGCCACAGGCCTGAGGCCGTGGGGTTATTCTGGAGGGACCTAGTGTAACGATGAGGCCAGGCTCAGCCTGGGGATGGGCAGTACCCTCTGGCCGGAACAACCCAGGAGAGTTTGGGGTCTCCCTGACCAGCAGGGTCAGGCTCCCCTCCCTGGCTGCCTCACTGAGGACAATCTCTGGGCTGAGCCAATGGCACTAGCTCCATCTGATGCTGCCCTGGGCCTTGCCTCCTGGAAGGGCATCCTTGCAGGAGACTCCCCGGAGGGCACAGAAGCACACTGGGGTCCCTGTGAAGCAGGGTCTGGGCTCAGGCTTCCTCACACAGCCAGAAGCCTCCAAGCGGTGGCATTCTCAAACGCAGACACTCAACACGCTCCTCACAGCCCCGCCCGTCTCTGTGGACCACTGTGTGATGTGCACACGTGTGCTGGACTGATGAATATGGCGGCACCTGCCCCGAGACCAAGGCTGACCACCCCAAGACCACCAGCCAAGACCACCGGCCAGAAAAATGCGCGGAGCGGCGGGCACTTCACAAAAGAAGTGGAGATCATTTTATCCCCTGATGTTCAAATACTTTAATATGCATCCCAGGCATGATCTGTCAAAAAAAAACACAAGAAAACTGACAGGAGAGCAAAGCACAAAATGTGAGCTAGGCTTTGCTGCATTTTTTCCAGGACTTTGATTTTCCTGCTGCCAGTGTCATGTATCTGTTTTTACATGCAATTTTTATTAATTAGAATCCGTTTCCTCTCCCCACTCAATAAATATTCAAGAAACTCCAGGAGCACACTAGGCTAAAGAGCACTCAGTTGGGAGCCTGCTGGCGGCCTGTCCGTCCAACCCCACAGCTGTCCAGCCTGGGGTCTTGCAGAAAGGTGGACACCCCGACCCGGCTCTCAGTGTGAGGCCTGCTCTGCTTTTGAAGTCTGTGGATGTCTGGCAAACCCAGCCAGGTTCTCCCCTGGGGGATGGAGAGAGGACCATGGGGAGGGCTCTGTCCCTGACCCTCAGGTGCCACTGCAGGGGCCCAGAGCCTGGCAGTACCTGGGTCATCCAGTAAAGCTGCCGACATTCAGATCCTGGTGAGTTACACAACGCCTGCCCTGCCTCTTCCTTCTATAGAACCTGCTCCTTTGCAGTTGGATTGATGGTAAAGTAGTTACTAGAAATGGCAACGAGATGTTAAAAGTGTATAAAGATCCAAAGGCTTAACAGTTCTGTTACTCTAAATTTTTAAGTATTCAACCACAGACACCCTGGAAGTTAGGGGTTCACGGGAAACACAGGCATGCATCCTGCTCCCCTCTGCAGAACACCCAGGCTGGCTGGGCCTCACTGCCCCTCCCATGGAAGCCACAGCTGCAGCCATCAGCAGCCTCCCATCTGTGCATGACTGGGACCTGGTCTGTCACTCAACCTTGTCAACCTCCAGCACAAAGACCGTCAGGTGTGTGCCAAGGTTGCAATGGCAACAATCAAGCGTGGAAGGCACAAAGCATAAGAAGCACAAAGGTCCATGCACAGAGGCACCCAGACTTTGCCAAGGGACAAGGAAGCAAGTGCCTGTTGCCCTCAAACTCACCTCCCTCTGAAATACACACACGGCATGCACACTCGCCAAAAAAGTCCCCAAAATGCTGGCATCTGCTAAGATTCCCGTTCCAGAAAGTACTCTAACTCCAAGATTCTTTCTCCCCTTTTTCCTTTTGGTAATAAACCTGGGAGATTCTGCTGGGCAATGGGGCAGTAGCCAGGCAGCCTCCCCTGCTGTGGGAGCTGCCTGGTGGAACGACAGTCTCACACGGAGAGCTGCACAGTGCCTGCAGCTCCCAGGGCGCCTCCTCAGAGCTTGCTCGGGCACTCTCTTGCCCCTCCCAGCTCCCCAGGGAGGTCTCTAACAACCTGGGGAGCTTTCAGGGAAGGGGGCTGGACCCCTCGCCACTGAACAGTCCCAGGAGCGGGAAATATCACTGAGTGGGATTTGAGCCACTCCATCCTCACCACCATGGCCTCCTTCACAGTTCAGCATCCCAGAGGATTTCACATACTGACTTTCCCACTTTTCCAAAAGGAATGCCAGCGGGCAGGAGCTGTCCATGGCGTTAGGAAACAGCTGTCCTCACCCGCATCTCCACTGGCTCCTCCTCTGTGTTTCATGGAGTCCTCGCCAGATGCCAGCCACTCCCCTCCTTCCCCTTGGAGAGTGACCCCTTGTCCAGGGCTCTGTCTTGAAACTATGGCTGGAGCTGGGCCTTCCAGGGTTCTGTGGAGCACAGTGACCACAACAGAGGTGCCTCTGAGCTCTACAGAACCTAATGACTTTGCCCGGCCGCTCTACCCTTCCCTGGACCCGGTTTCAGGCCCTACAGACCTTTATTCCAGAAAAGTCTCTTTTTTGGCCTAAGCTGGCCAGAGCCAATCTCCGACAGGACCAATGAGCCCCGACAGTCACATGCCCAGCGAGGCTCTAAGGAAAGCTAGACTCCACTTTGAAGGGCAGGGCGGGAGGCGAGCCAGGGGACCTGGTTTCTAATGCGGTCATGGTCAGTCCTGTCCCCTTGCAGGCCCCCAGTTCCCTCTTCTGCAAACTGAGGAGCTGGACCAGGTAACCTATGAATTACTGTTTATCCTGTTTATTCATCACCCCAAAAAGAAACCCTGCACACATCGGCAGGTGCCGTTTATCCTTCTAAAACCCTACTAGGACCAAGGAGAGCTCCAGGAGAAAGAACCAAACCAAAAACCAGAAACCCACTTCTACAAAATAAAAGTCAAGGCCGTCTCCCGGCACACAAGGCCTTCCATGGGGTCCTGGCAGGCCTCTGCCCCTGAGCGTACCCCCAGTGTCTTCCTCTGTCTCCCTCCCCAGTGTCTTCCTCTGTCTCCCTCCCCAGCACCCCCCACCTGCCATTTCATGCAGCCTGGACTTTGATTTTAAAACAGAGTCACCTGGCAGGCGGGGAACTCACAGGCCGAACTAGTGGAATTGCTGTCTGCACCTATGCTACAGGGATAATTAGGATTACAAGAAGACATTTAGCATATATTCTGGGGGAAAAAGCTATGTAATATATAAACTACTCATAATTTAACTTTAATAAATGGGGGCGGGCAAAAAATTGCCAAACAAGCCCAAAAAACTCAGACAAAGAGTAGAAGAAGAAAAAAGGAATTGCAGTTTAATTGTATTTGTTTCCTAATCTTCAGTTAGGATCAACAGTTATTGATAAGTTTCTAAAGTCAATAGATACAAGTTGAAGAATTCTACTCAAAATCAGAAAAGTCACAACTAGTAAAACTAATGTATACTTTCCAAATTACTGAACATAGACCATATAGAAAATACAGCAGACTAGAAAAACAGCAAAAAAAAAAAAAAAAAAAAAAAAAAAATCCAGAAAGACAGAAAACATAAATTAGATGACAGAAGTAAGAACAAATATATGTTATAACAATAAATGTAGGCTGGGCATGATGTGATCCCAGCACTCTGGGAGGCTGAGGCAGTCAGGAGATCAAGGCCAGGGTCTCTACTAAAAATACAAAATAAGCCAGGCATGGTGGTCCACACCTGTAATCCCAGCTACTCAGGAGGCTGAGGCAGGAGAATCACTTGAACCCAGGAGGCAGAGTTGCAGTGAACCAAGATCATGTCACTGAGTTCCAACTTGGGAGACAGAGAGAGACCCTGTCTCAAAAAAACCAACACCTAAAGCCAAGCAAATAAACAAAATAAATAAATAAATAAATAGATTATTATTATTAATATTATTTTGGACACTCCAGCCTGGGAGACAGAGAGATAGCCTGTCTTAAAAAACCAAAACTCAGCCAGGCGTGGTGGCTCATGCCTGTAATCCCAGCACTTTGGGAGGTTGAGGCGGGCAGATCACAAGGCCAGGAGTTCGAGACCAGCCTGGCCAATATAGTGAAATCTTGTCTCTACTAAAAACACAAAAATTAGCTGGGTGTGGTGGTGTGCGCCTGTGGTCCCAGCTGCTCGGGAGACTGAGGCAGGAGAATTGCTTGAACCCAGAAGGTAGAGGTTGCAGTGAGCCAAGATTACATCACTGCACTCCAGTCTGGGCCACAGAGTGAGACTCCGTCCCAAAAAACAAACAAACAAACAAACAAAAAACAATAAATGATCAGATGATGATGATGATGATGATTATTATTATTATTTTGGAGACAGTGTCTTGTTCTGTCGCCCACGCTGGAGTGCAGTGGCATGAGCTCAGCTCACTGCGACCTCTGCCTCCCGGATTCAAGCGATACTCCTCCCTCAGCCTCCCAACTAGCTGGGGTTACAGGTGCACCCCACCATGCCCGGCTAATTTTTGCATTTTTAGTAGAGACGAGGTTTCACCATGTTGGCCAGGCTGGTCTCGAACTCCTGACCTCAGGTGATCCACCCACCTCAGGTGATCCTCCCACCTCAGCCTCCCAAAGTGCTGGGATTACAGGGGTGAACCACCACTCCCAGCCAGTCAGATTATTTCAAAAACACTCTATGCCCTGCAAAATAATTTCACAAATTTACAGATTTTTGCTAGGCTAAAAGAGTTTCACAGATTTTTGACCACGTAAGGAACGGACACACCCCTGACATATTGGTGACCGAAGAAGGCAAGCGCAGCTCCAGCGTGGTCTCCTTATGTAAAATCAAGTCTACCTCTGTGCCCAACGTCAGCACGGCCTAACATTTAAGCATGTGGCCTCTGAGTCACTCTGCCTCAATTCCAATGCTTACTTCACCTCTGGCTAGCTGAGTGGCCTCCCTGTGGCCAGTGTCTGCCGGGTTGATTGGGGATAACAACAGAGCTTCCACGGCTGATATGAGGGCTGAGCGAGATACTGCGTGGAGAGCACTCGGCACAGCAGCTGATAAATCAGCCGACCGGCAGCACCACTGCCATCATCATGATCGTGGCATGACAGTTGTGAGGAAACGCGTAACAAAGGGTCAGCAGTGTTACGATCGGGGGTGAGTTTCACTTTTTATTAGTATTTTCTGTATTTTGTTTTGTTTTGTTTTACATTTTTACAAAGGGCATATAGCAAAACAGGCAATTCATGTGAAGATAGTAGGGAGGGAAAGGGGGAGGGCAAAGAGAGCAAGATAAGGGGAAAAATGGAATAAACAAGATGCCGACAAGAATGCCTCATGGGGCCAGCACAGGGGCCAGCCAGGCGGCCTTCTGCTAAATCAAGCAATGCTTGAGAGGTTCCCTCGGGACCTGGCCTGTCCAGAATGTCCCACACTCAGCCCTCTGCAGCCAGCTCCCCCATCTCCATGGCTCCTGCACACACCAGTGCCAGGGTAGCCTCCAGGAAACACAGCTGGCCAGCCAGAGCCAGCCAGGACACAGAGGTCAGTGGGTCAGACCCAGACCCTGGGACTGCAATAGGCCTGCCTATTTATCACGAGAACTGACACTCGTCCCTGCCAGATGCTCTGGCTGACATTTCCCAGGTCTTGTTCAGCATGAAGACCACGTCGGGGAATGTCCCCAGTCACAAATTAACATTCACATAAATAACAGGGCGCTCTCGACTAAAGAAGAAAAATGACTCGTGCTGCAGGAACATTTGCCAAACTATCAAAAAGCGAGATTTTTCTTTCTGAGCTTCCATGTCGCACCAGCTGGATCACAGCAGATTGCGGCCTTGAGGCGTGTGGTGGAGGAGAGCTCACGGAATGAGGTCCAACTTCCCCCTTCAAGATCCTGTCAACAGGCCGGGCGCGGTGGCTCACGCCTGGAATCCCGGCACGTTGGGAGGCCGAGGCAGGCAGATCACCTGAGGTCAGGAGTTTGAAACCACCCTGGACAACATGGTGAAACCCCGTCTCTACCAAAATAGAAAAAATTACGGGACATGGTGGCATGTGCCTGTAATCCCAGCTACTCCGGAGGCTGAGGCACGGGAATCTCTTGAGCCCAGAAGGTGGAAGTTGCAGTGAGCTGAGATGGCACCGCTGCACTCCAGCTTGGGCTACAGAGTGAGATACTGTCTCAGAAAAAAAAAAAAAAAAAAAAAAAAAAAAAACACCCTGTCGACAGGCCCTTCCCTGGACTGGCACCTGGCCCTGGGGCCGCCCACACCAACTGGAACCTAACACCTTTGCGCAGCTGTTCCCTGCCAGCCTCCCTGCCTCCTTGGAGGCCTGTACCCACTGCCCCTCCCCTCCCCCGACCAGCCCCGGGAGCCCAGCACGCCTGAGCACCAGCACCCCCAGAGACAGAGCCGGCACGGTGGGTCTGTCTGCTCTGGGGGCTGGGGTGGCAGGGGCACATGTCTGGGAGTTGCCAACATGTGCTTCCATACCAGATTCCCCAGGGGACTCAAGCTGGAAAGTAACCAAAGCCTGCAAGGCCACACTCTAGGAACTAAGGGCCTGGGGACCCAGGACGGTCGCTCAGCATTCACAGCAGGCTCACCCACGTCCACCAGGAGATGCCACCCAGGGAGACTGCCAGCATCCCCGCCCACAGGAGGCCGGGCCGGCGCCTTCCCTAGTTGCTCGGGCAGCCGTCACAGGGCAGCACAGCCTGGGGCTTGAACAGCAGAACCCGTTCTCTCACAGTCCTGGAGGCCAGATCTCTAAAATCAAGGTGTGGGCAGGGGAGGTTTCTCTCGAGACCTCTCTCCTCGGCTTGTCGATAGCGTCTTTCTCCCCACGTGTACTTCTGTCCTAATGGATTCTTGTTGGGAAGACACCAGTCATTGTGTGACAGCAGTCACTGTTGAATCAGTGACCTCATTTTCAGTTATCTCTTTAAAGACCCTGCCTCCAAATACAGCCAACGTCCTGATCTACTGGAGTTTAGGACCTCAACAAAGGAATTGGGGGGTGTGGGGAGGGCGCCACTCAGCCCATAATAGCCTCTAGGCGCCAAGGCCACACAGAGTCGGAGCAGGCTGCTGGCAGGGTCCGGTGGCCAGAGCTGGGCGGGCTGTTCCTTGGGGAGCCACTCTAGACAGCCCGGAAGGTCAATGCCAGAATCACTCCCCAGGGGCCAGAAATCCGGCACGGAGGAAAGCTGCCACTCCAGGGAAGGTGGAGCCCACCCAGGGCTGGCCACATGGGATGCCCATCTCACCCTTCCTTCTGAACTGGGCATTCTCACACAGGGACACGAGGTCGTGAGTGCAGGCACAGGGAGACAAGAATGCTGTCCAGCCGGCGGGTGGCGGGCAGGCCTCAGGACCCCTCCGCCAATGGCAGGTCACTCTCTCACGGTCCAGCAGGAGCCCTGCTCCGGAGCCCACGCCTGGGGCCAGCTGAGGCTGGTGTCTCATGTTCCTGCAGAGAGGCTGGCTAAGGCTCCTGTGGGGGGGCACTCCCCATGCCCACCGCACCCCAGAATTTCCCCAAGGCTGAGTCGACGCAGCTGTTGGAAGACGGGGCATGCAATTCTAGATGTGTGGCATGTTTTGAACAGCATCCAATACCCTTTCCAGGGCAGCTCAGCCCAGAGAGGAAGTCCCCAGTCTCGGGGACCCAGGAGGCAGGGTCTGCTCCTTCCCACGTGGTGTGCTCCTCCAGGAGGGGCCGGGTGCTCAGAGGGAAACCAGTGCCCACCAAGGGCCCAGCTGCCTGGTTGGCAGGCAAAGGTGGGTTTGGTGGGCAAGGAGCCTGCAGCCTCGCCCTCTACCCAGAATTCCCTTACCACACGTCTGTCAGGGCCGGGGCAGGGGCGGTGTAGCGGGAGTCACGGCCGTGGTGGGAAAAAGGTTGCTGGGCTGGCTCCCAGCGGTGTGGGGAAGACACACTACCCAACGGATGTGCCCTTCAGAAGCAGGAACAGACAGAAACTCCCGTGGGGAGAGCACAGGCTGGGACACAGCGCACCCAACACCAGTCCCCCCAACTCCACTGTGCAACAAGGGTCAGCCTTTCCTCTCTCGAAGCCTCTGTTCCCCCCGAGGGGGCTGCAGTTGAGAGCCGACGGTGAGACTCAGTGGGGCGTGTCCTCCATGTCCGCTTGTGCAAGGGAGCCCAGATCAGGCAATTTTCCCAGGCAGACAACACCCCCCTTTCACTTTCCATCACAGGCTGTCATTTCCCCAGGTCCCTGGGCCACAGGCCCCTCTCAGGACCCCTCAGGCCTCATGCACACACACAGCCTGGGCACTGCCTGACTCTGGCTTCCTTCGAATTGGGCTTCTTTTCCTGCTGTGCTCTCTGGGGCCCACTGTGCTATCCAGGGCAGGCTGACCGCCGACCGTCCTCTGCCCGCCTGCCCAGCTGCCACTCCCGGGCGGGCAGCCCTGCCAGGCCTGAGGCTGTCTGCTTCCCCTTCTGTCCAGAGTTCCCAAAACAAAAATCAGGCCATGCCATCTGACGAAGGATCCTGTCTGGTTTATTTATGGGAAGAGCCAGGGCTGTGAGGGCCAGGTTGTCTGGGCTGTGGCCAGGCTGCTCTGCAGGCCTTCAGACACTGCCCAGCCCGCGTCCCCACCCATCCAGGGTGGATCCGGGGGCGGCCGGGGCTGGTGGGGGGGCAGGGCCCCAGCACTGGTGAGCCCACACTGGTGACTCTAGGATGTTTATTTATCGTAGAGCCAGGACAGCAGCCCCTGGGGCCCTAGGCCCTTCTGTGGGTGTCTGGCCCACTGGAGAGCCTGAGCAGCAAGGCCAGCAATGACCAAAGGTGCCGTATCCAGAATGCAGGCAGGCTCAGGTGCACCTACCCTCCCTAGATGCCACTACAGATTCAGGGAGACTGAACTTGTGGGATCAGGTGCCCCACAAATCCTGGTCCTCACAGGGGACAAGGCCACCAGGTGTCACCCTGGGAGATGGTGGCGCCCCAGGGTATGAAAGGCCACATCAGGCTTATGTCCAATATACCTGCCTGCACAGCACAGCACAGCACAGCACAGCACAGCATGGCATCCCTACCACAGCACAGCCCCACCCTCCGGCAGTGCCAAGCCCGGGATCTCAGGGCCCCCACAAGAAACCAGACAGGTGAGCAGGTGGCAGCTCAGACCAGGTGCTGACCTTGTGCATACCAGGCTTTCCCCAAGAGCAGACAGAAGCCCCCCGAGCCAGTTCTCACTGCCACAGGACTGTGCCCCTCCTGCAGGGCTCTGCTCACCCCCACACTCCCTGCTCAGAGAAGGCCTGTCCCACCGCCCCATGGAATCACACCCAGGCACAGCATGCTCTCAGTGGCCAAATCTGGGGTAATTGGAACACAATAATAAATAATGATAGTAACAAGTTAGAACCCATTGAATAAAATAAATATCCACACATCAGTACCGGCAGAAACAAATAATGAATAATAAGCAGGAGGGGAAGGGCAGCTCTTTCTCACAGGGGAATTCAACTAAAAATGTAAAAGAAATGATGAGACAGAATATCACGGTAGTAAACTCCGTCAGCAACAGCACAGTAAGGACTGCTGCAGGTACAGTATCCATGGAAGCTACAGAAAGCGAAAGGATAACAAGAAACAGAATGTCACATCATGTCATAGCAGCTACCCACGGGAGATTTATTCGTTGCAATGGGAAAAATGGTAACTTTACTGGGGAGAATCTGGTCAGTAACACCTTAGCGGAATGAAGAAGGGCATCACTGACAGCAGGAGACAGCTGGACACCCCAGTGTGATAATCCCAGCGTGAGGCCCTGTGGAGAGTGCAGTGCTTCTGTGACAGTCCTGCCAGAGACACTCAAGCTCAATCCAGTTCAAGGCACACCAGAAAAACCCATGTGGAGGCTCCGTCTACAAAACAGCTGACCAGTCCCCTTCGAAAACATCCAGGTCATGAAACCTCAGATGGGAGGAAACGGGAGAGACACAACAACTAAATGCCATGTGGGATCCCGAGTGGGAGCCTGAACCAGACAACGGACATGAGTCGGAAGACTGACAACATTCAGTGCAGACTGGAGTGCTGCAGTGAGAATGTGATTGGTTTGTTCCCACCAAAACTCATCTTGAAATTTGGTGCCCAGTGGCCGGGCACAGTGGCTCACGCCTGTAATCCCAGCACTTTGGGAGGCTGAGGCCAAGATCTCACGAGGTCAGGAGATCGAGACCATCCTGGCTAACACAGTGAAACCCCGTCTCTACCAAAAATACAAAAAATTAGCCGGGCGTGGTGGCAGTGCCTGTAGTCCCAGCTACTCAGGAGGCTGAGGCAGGAGAATGGCGGGAACCCAGGAGGCGGAGCTTGCAGTGAGCTGAGATCCGGCCACTGCACTCCAGCCTGGGCGACTGAGCGAGACTCTGTCTCAGAAAAAAAGAAAAAGAAATTTGGTCCCCAGTGTGGCAATGTTGGAAGGTGGGGCCTGGTGGGAGGTATTTGAACCATGAAGGCAGATCCCTCATGAGTGGCTTGATACTGCTCTCTCAAGGTAGTGAGGGAATTCCTGCTCTGAAGAGACTTGATTAGTTCCCGAGACTGGGTTGTTATAAAACCAGGACACTCCTTGGGTTTTCCTTCTTTGCATACATCGGCTTTCCCTTTGACCTTCTCCACCATGTTATGACACAGCACAAAAGCCCTCACCAGAAGCCAGGGCCATGCTCTTGAACTTCCCAGCCTGCAGAACCATGAGCTAAATAAACTTCTTTTCTTTATAAATTACCCAGTCTCAGGTATTCCATTACAGCAACGGCAAACTAGACTAAAACTAAGACACTAAGTAACAATGCTTAGTATCAAACTTCAGAGTTCCTGGTTCTAGTCCTTGTTCTACGTTGCATACAGAGGAAGCTGGGTGAAGGGCATAGAGGAAATCTGTGCTATTTTTGCAACTTTTCTTGCAATTTTACCAAAACAGCGTAGATCTAAAGTCATTTCAAAATTGAAAATGTAAACATATATAAATAAAACTGGGCCCCAGCCGCCCTCAGTGCTCTCTGGCCAGTCCATTCTTGGCATTGACTGCCTTTGCCTGCAATGGAGGCACCGGCTTCGTCACTGCATCCCCGGTGTCCAGGGAGCAGCAGGTCCTGTAGAAGGTGGTAGGTTCCGGGGATGGGTCAGCAAGTACAGAGGCCCTGAGAAGGAAGCCAGCCTGGCGTGTTCCAGGAACACCAGGGAGAACCGTGTAGCCAGAACAACGCTCTTGTGCAGAGGGCGCATGCCTGAGCTGCCCTCTGTGTGCCCTGCTGTTCCCTTCAGGGCATGCTCCAACCCTCTACCCTGTGCACGGGACCCACTGGATGCCCCAGGAGCTCTAGGGCTGTGACTATGAGGTTGCTTCAGGTCTCAGGTGAGTGGCTTGACGAGCAAACAACCCTCACTGGCCAGAAGAGTACTTCCTTCATAGGTGTGAGCAGGGCGGAGCCACCAGCACGATGCTGACACGGGGGCTTGGATGACTTCCGCTCACGTCCCACAGAATGAGTGCAGGGCTCTGGGATACAGCTGCCCAAGCCGCAAGCCTGAGTGGCACTCGCAGACTCACGCATCGGCTGTGGTGCCACCCCCGGGCTCTGGTGTTCAGGGTGGGCAATGGCAGCAGACATCCTTTGCTCGGTGCCCATCACTGGTGCCCAGGGCCGTAGCCCACACCCTCAAAGGTTCCGTGCCATTTCCGGGCAGTCTTCCAGGGCTGGCTGCACCCACCCGCGTGGAGAGATTTCAGAGGGAAGCTGCTGCCCTGCCATGCCGCGACCCTTCCCCCGTGTCCTCTCTTGCCTCCCAGCCGTGCTGGACGTCATGCTCTCCCAGGCTGGTCTGCAGAGGGATGGAATGCCTGTCACAGCTGGGATCCCTCTTCTCTTGTCATTCTGCCTGCCGGTGGCAGAGTGTGGAAGGTGGGAGTGTGCCCACCGTTCAACGAGGTTGAATTCTGGGAGTGCAGAAGTAACAGCCTCAGGACTGATGGGGAAGATGAGGCTGCAAGATGAGTGGTTCTTCCCTTACACTAGAAAGGTCCAAACGGCATTTTTTTTTTTTTTTTTTTTTTTTGAGACAGGATTGTACTGTGTCACTCACTACAGTACAGTGGCTCAAACACAGCTCACTGCAGCCTGGACCCCCTGGGCTCAAGCCATCCTCCCGACTCAGCCTCCCAAGTAGCTGGGACTGCAGATGTGTGCCACAACAGCTAGCTAATAAAAAAAAGCAATTGTAGAGATGAGGTCTTGCTATGTTGCCAGGGTTGATCTTAAACTCCTAGGTTCAAGTAATCCTACTGCCTTGGTCTCCCAAAATGCTGGGATTACAGATGTGAGCCACCACACCTGGCCCAAACATTGAATTTACCACAACCAGATGAGGACCTATGGCTCACATTTTCTTGCACACTCTGGGCGAGGTCCATATGGGTGGTCATCGTTAATGAAGCACATTAACCACCTTCAAGGGAACGACGGAAGCCAGCATTCCCGGGGGCAGACAGAAGCGGCAGAGTCAGGAGAAATGCCATAACCAGCACTACATACATGGGGCTGGGGAATGCAGGGCAAGAAGATATACAGTATCTCCACACAAACAGGTTCCAAAGAGCCCCACATTGTGAGCAATAACGGCATTGCTATCCCATCCCCACACCCCCCAGCTGTGGGAGATATAAACACGAAATTAGCTGGGACGGCACACTCGACCCTAAAGGACAGGAAGAGATGGCTCCTGAGCCTGAGTGGCAACGAGGGTTGCTGCGTCCACTGAGCAGACAGTGAGCAAATGTGTTCACGCCTCTCCTCCCCGTCCCCTAAATCTTCCTTGATACATCTTGCTATTCCCTATGTGGGCTCATGAATCTTGTTATAAATTTTTTAATCAAATTGTCTATATAGACAGGAGCTCTGCAAGAAATATGTGCCCAGGGTCCCATGTATCCTAGGGACAGCCAGCCATGCCTTTGAGAACAGTCTAGAAGGACTGTCAGTAAGGGGCCTGGGTGGGTGGGAGTCGGCTTGCCCAAGGTGACTCTCTCTCCTTGCAAGATACATCTGAGAGAGAAGCCCGTTGTGAGCAGGGCCGATCCAAGCTTCCACACCGCCCTGGAGAGCAGACCACTGCCCAGACGGCTTCCTGAGGTCCTGGCTGGGGCCCTCCAAGGCACCCCATTTCCAGGCCTCCAGCCCCAGCCCCCAGTAGCCTGCCTTGAATTGTCTTCTGCTTAAGTGAGTTGAGGTCAGTTTTGCCATCAAAAGAGAAGCCCTCCTGTCTTCCTAGAGGTTGTCAGGAGCTATGCTGGCCAGTCCCCTGGGCTTGGGACATCCTCTGTTGGGGGGGAGAAGGCGGGAAGCATCTTTCCTACGGCCATCAACTCACCTCGGTGACAGCCACGACTTCTCACGCACAGCACTCGTGTAAGTGCTAACCTGAAGCCGCTCCTCTTTGTCCATGGGGAAGACAATCTGGCCCCACTTTCCTCTGCTGCCCAAAAATAAGGAATATTATTGTGTTGCTTTGTCCTGACAGACGCACTCCTTAAAAAGTGCTAATCTTCACAAAAGAGGCAGAGGCCTGTGCCTTCCTTGAGGAAAGTCAGATTAATTAGCTGACTCCCGCATGAGGAGCCTCTGATTCTTGCAGGCTTTGTTTACGGATCAGAAATCAGGCTTGAAGTGAAAACTGACATCTCAACGTGAAGAGTATTTTCCCTGCTAACTGCAGTGAGTCAGGGCCGTGCGCTGAGCTAGGCAGATAGGGAACATGGCCTTCGCATGTGGACTGGAGTGTGCCAGCGCCTCCAGGCCACAGCCCGGGACAAGCATGGGACATCAGCCTCCCACTGGGAGGCCAGCTCAGGCCAGTGCCCCATAGATCCCAGCCCAAGACAAGCACTGGAGCTGGCATATTCCGGGGTGCATTTTCTGTCTGTTTGTTGTTCGTTTTTCTCGAGATGGAGTCTTGCTCTGTCGCCCAGGCTAGAGTGCAGTGGCGTGATCTGGGCTCACTACAACCTCCACCTCCCGGCTTCAAGTGACTGTCGTGTCTCAGCCTCCCAAGTAGCTGTGATTACAGGTGCGTGCCACCACGCCTGGCTAACTTTTTTTTTTTTTTTTTTTTTTGTATTTTTTTTAGTAGAGATGGGTTTCACCATGTTGGCTACCTGGTCTCGAACTTCTGACCTGGTGATCTGCCTGCCTCTGCCTCCCAAAATGCCGGGATTGCAGGTGTAGCCCCCGCGCCCGGCCAGGGTGGTTTTTTTTTGTTGTTTGTTTGTTTGTTTTAAATTATTGGTGTATCTCAAGCATTCCACTTAATGACTGGGAACTGGGGCCTGCAATCCCAGCAGGCGGGAGGCTGAGGCGGGAGGATTGCTTGAGCCCAGGAGTTCCAGACCAGCAGAGTGAAGCCTCATCTCTACAAATAATTTAAAAATTAGCTGAGTGTGGTGGTGCCTGCCTGTGGTCCCAGCTACTTGGAAGGCTGAGGTGGGAGAATCACCTAAACCCTGAAGGTCCAAGCTGCAGTGAGCTAAGATGGTGCCACTGCACTCCAGCCTGGGTGACAGAAAAAGACCCTGTTTCAAAAAGAAAAACCATGACTCTGGGTGAATGGTGTTGATGAAGGTTTGCAGCCTGTAGTCAGACCCGACAGCCCAGAAACACGTCCAGCCAGCCAATTCATTGTCATGAACGCCCTTCCTTTGGCAACTCAATCCTATGAACAGGGAAGATGGGTACATGGCTAGAAGCTCTGTCCAGGCTCCGAGAGCTGCCCCAGCAGACCCCCCCCCCAGGGGGTGCCACGGTCAACCCGACCCAAGGATGCTGAGCACCCAAGCAAGTCTGGCCCAACCATGTGGCCCAAGGAGGCAGCTTGTGGAGGTCAGGAATGGAGGCCTGGAGATTGAGCACCCACAGACTCGGGGAGTGGAAGGGCCACCCCAAGCCGTTCCCCCACCCCCACTGCAGCTTCCCCGCAGGGCTGCACCCACATCCGCAGTGTGGCCTCTGCCCCGTGTGCCCAGCTTCCAAATCGGCCTGCCCCTGCTGCCAGAGAAGCTCCCTGCTGGCCAAGTGGAGGGGCTTGCTTTCTAGGGTCAGCAGGAAATGTCAACATTTTCCCTGAAAAATCCTTCAATTCCCTCATTGAGTCTCCAGTAGACATAGGTCTTGTATATACTCAACAGGGCAACTCTTCCACCCCAAAGGCTGAGCGCCTCGGAGGCAGTCTCAAGAAGGAAGGAAGAGTCAGTGTGCGGACTCCCGGCATGGAGGCCTCCCGTCGCTCTCATCTACTGCCTCCAGGCGAACGGTCCTGGGCATGGAGGCCTCCCGTCGCTCTCATCTACTGCCTCCAGGCGAACAGTCCTGGGCACGGAGGCCTCCCGTCGCTGTCATCTACTGCCTCCAGGCGAACGGTCCTGGGCATGGAGGCCTCCCATCGTTCTCATCTACTGCCTCCAGGCGAACGGTCCTGGGCATGGAGGCCTCCCATCGCTCTCATCTACTGCCTCCAGGCGAACGGTCCTGGGCATGGAGGCCTCCCGTCGCTCTCATCTACTGCCTCCAGGCGAACGGTCCTGGGCACGGAGGCCTCCCGTTGCTCTCATCTACTGCCTCCAGGCGAACGGTCTTGTGGGGAACTTGGCAGGTTCCCATTGGCTGCATGGATCATTGTTTCCACTTCAAAACCAGGCCTTGAGCACCCTACTGGAGGCTGCTGGGTTTGTCTGTCATCCTCAGAGCCTGAGATCGTCTGGCACTAGGCCTGGCTGAATAAACAGGTTCCGGATTAGAAAGGAAACCTGGCTTTGAAAAGACGTGGAGAAGAACAAGGTCCCTGCCTCCCTTCCTTCCAGGCTGATGTTCTGGGCTGGTGGGTCTCTGCTGGGCTCCCCACCCCCTTCACCTTCTGCCCTCTCCTGCAGCCCAGTAGGCTGACCTGATGGACTGGCTCTCCCTGGGTGAAGGGGGCACTGACAGGAAACCAGGGCTGGGGAGACAGAGAAGGTTTTCTTTTTCTCAGTGGTGGGCACAGCTCCCCTGTGGTAGCCCCCAGCTTCCCCACCCCGCAGGCTCCCTTGTCCTGCCCTCAGTTCTGTGTGAGTCATGCCTTCATCAACTCCCTTCTGTTGGTCCCTTATGTGTCCCAGGCCCCTGACTGATCCGCGGTGCCCTGTAGCCTGACCAGGTAGCCCTCACTCTCATAGTCCGGGTGCTGGTCCCATCTCTCGGATGTGGGGTGGCACTTCCACGCTCCAGTCCAACTTCCACCCTGAAGCACATGGGTGAGCCAGTTCCCTGCAACCACCACAGTCTCAGGACACAGAGTCCCAGGCTGGTCCAGAACACTCTGAGCAGGGCACAGGAGCCCCGCCCATGGCGGCAGGGGCAGTCCTGCAAGTGAGAGTCGGGGTAGGAGGAGCTGGAGGCTCTGGAAGGGATTTAGGAGCAGCCACCAAGGCCACCTTCCACACACACACTCACAAAAGCCCTTCCAAATTCCGATAAAAACCACCAGCGGGGCCTGTGCTGGGAGCAGGGGAGGTGCAGAGACACGTGGGGCTGTGGAAGGAGGCTGCCATGAGGAGGAAGGCTCCTCCAACCCAGGACACCCCGCTGCAGGAGGAAATGCCTTTCTGGCTGTGGTCCAGGAGACTGAGGGCCCCGCTCAGCCACATGGCACGTGCCAAGGTGCAGAGGAGAGCCCAGGAGAACAAGAGCAAACCGAGGAGCTGGCAGTGCCTTGGACAAGGCAGTGAGGGTGAAGCAGGAGGATGGGGGAGGCCCGAGCCGGGGGGACAGGAGAATGACCACAGGATCCACACCTCTGTGGTCTGTGGGACCTCAGCAGACGCTTTGGGTGATGCCAGAGAGCCATGGAGGAGGTGGACGAAGGGGCTGTGCTTCTGAGAATGCTGACAATGACAGGACCTGGGAGCAGCCGGAGCTCCAGGGACGGGCGGGCGGGGCAATGCCTGAGCCTGTCTGTGCTCGGAGGAGGGGGAGGTGGGTGAGCAAGGGGGCGGGTGAGCAGGGAGAGGGAAGGTCCCAAGGGGGAATGCTGCCTGCAGGGCCCAGCAGTCGGGAATGTCAAAGTAGATCCTTCAGCGAGGCTGGGGCCCCTGCTCAGAGGCAGGAAAGTAAGGGAGGAGGGATGGGGTTAGACCCAGCCATTCATCAAGGAAGGCAGGGGGCAGGAGACAGTGGTACAGGCAGGGAGCAAGTGTGGCAAAGAGGACCTGTGGCATCGACTCGAGTAAGGAAGAGCTGCAAGGCCGGTAGAGATGGGCTCAGTGGGTAAGGTCCCCAGGGGTGGCCTGGGCTGAGGGCAGGAGGGAGAAGCGGTGGGCAGAGAGGGGCTGCTGCGCGCTGAGGGCCAGGAGGGTGGTGCCTGGGGAGACCAGCTGCCTGCCTACCCCCAGGGCTGACGTGGGGCACGTCAAGCATAAAGATGCGGAGGTGCAGCCAAACAAAGGACAGGCCACTAGTATCACCGACACAGCTGTCAACAGGTTTAACACTGCAGTTAAAGATCAACCAGACTGAGACTGAACAAACAAGGCATGCTGTCTGTAAGACATGTCTGAAACATGCTGAAAGAGAGACAGAGAAAACTGCTAACCCAGAAAGCAGGGCATCTGTAGCATCATCAAACTGGAATTCTGAGCAAGTACTAAATGACTCGAAACTCCTGTTGTATTGACAAGGCTTGGCGAAAACACACAGTCACCACGCTTTACAAACCAAGGGCCGCAGCATCTGCCGTGGTTAGAAGCACAAGTGGCCCAACAGCCCTGTCACGGGGAATGTTAGCGGCCACTCCCAGCGGGTGACAGGTCTCCTAGACCACGGCAGAGCGGCACAGACTCATTTAATCAGGAAATGGGCTGGATTGATTTCTGGGTGGATCTGACAACTTACAGCTGAAAGCAAATGGATATTCTTTACAAGCATGGGGGAACATTTACAAAAATTGATCCTGGCCTCCCCTGCCTGCCGGGCCTGAATCCCCCAAGCCTGTCACCTGTAGCCTCCCACCGCACCTGCCTGGCAATGCCGAAACCTAAGATTGCTGCTTCTCGGCACCAAGAACCAAAAGGTGAAGTTGGTAGGGGGACCCCCTCTGCTCCGCTCCCTGCCGGTGCTATCCAGCCAGAAGGCCCTCCGCACAGCCTGCCACCTTTCTCTTGACCGTTCCCTTCCCCAATATCCTGAGGCCCCATGTCTCCCAGGACCCTCCCTCAAGACCCCAGCTTCCCTCTCCAGGGTGACTTGGGCCCTTGCATCATGGGGCATGATGCCAACTCCCCACCCCTACTGATGAAGTCACTGGCAGAGTGCCCCCAGCACCTTCCACTATAATCCCAGAGGACGGAGAGCTCCTGCTCCGAGCCGAGACAACCCACCGCCCACCGCCAGCTCCCTCAGGGCTCTCCACAAGTCCCTTCTCCCTTCCCCTACTGTGTCTTCAGCCTCCTCCTCTCTAAAGTCCTCTTTCAGCCCAGCAACAGGCCTGGGTCTCTCCAATCCTGAACAAGAAGACTCTGCTTCCCCTCCAGCTACAGGACCTCCCTTCCCCTCACAGCCCTTCTCAGCAGGCCGGCCTCTGCTGCTCCCTCCCACGCACCACTGCCCATGGCCTCTGTCCCTCCTCCTCAGGGCCCGTGAGATCTCCACGACCTCCTCCTCGGCCTCTCTCTGGCCAGCCCCAGCTGCTCCGGTTTCCATAGCACCAGAGGCCACGGTCCCCTCATGCCACAGTGACCTTGCAATGCAGATTCTGTGCTCCCTTCAGCAGCCCACCTGACATTCATAGAAGCTGAGCAAGCACCAGGAGACAAAGGCAATTTTAGAAATTCCCCGAGGCTTGGGGAACCCAGGTTGCCCCCTTCACTCCTAACTCAGTGGCAGGCCTGGCCCTGCCAAGCCTCTGTGGAGATGAGCTCTTCCTGTCCCGCGGGAGTTTGGCAGCTGTGGAAGGTGTCTGATACCCTGCTGCTGTGGTCTGAATGTTTATGACCCCCTAAAATTCCTGTGTTGAAATGCTAACCCCCAAGGTGATGGTGTGAAGTGGGCATTTGGAAGGTGATGAGGTTGTGAGGGTGGGGCCCCCATCAATGGGATTAGTGCCCTTATCAGAGAGGCCCAGGGAGCCTGTGCACCCTCCACCATGTACAAACACACCAAGAAGGTGCCAGCGGTGATTGAGGAAGCAGCCCTCACCAGACACCAAATCCACTGGCACCCTGATCTCACATGTCCAGCCTCCAAAACTGTGAGAAATAAACTTCTGTTGTTTCTAAAGACCCAGTCTGTGATATTTTGTTATGGCAGCCTGAACAGATGGACACCTGCAGAACCAGGGATGCCCAGAATACGCACCTGGCAGGAGCGGTGTGGACGGGTTCTACGGAACTGGGAGATGCCTAGAAATGCTAGAGGGGTTGGGAAGGAGACATTCACAAGCCCTTGTAGGAAGCTGAGATCTGCACTGGTTAGGGGTGGGGTGTCACTGGAATGGGAAGATGCAGATATAAATGCTGACAAGACCCAATTTAAACCCAGAGAGGCTAAGGTCTGAAAACATTTGGATTGTACTAGGATTCAACACAAAGCTTAACAACCTGAAATCCAACCACTCGGAAGTTTTTTCAATGTTCCTCTAAATAGCTCTTAGGTTACTGGACTCAAAATCATCAATCTTTTTAAAATGGTGACAGTGAGAATTCAGCACATCAGAACCTGTGGATGAGACCAAAGCCACCACCAGAAGCAAGTTCACAGCCTTCGAGGCTTCATAATTATAGACCAGAGTGAAAATAAATGAAGCGAGTGCTCCAGTCAAGAGGGCAGAAGAGACAGCAAGCATAAACCTAAAGAAGGGGATACAAATAGCACGGGTGACACAAGCTCACTTACGAGTAGTGACATATATGTAACAAGATGGAAAAATGGTCACCAAATATCAGTGGTGGCTGTGTTAGTTTCTATAGCTGTAACAAATTACTGCAAATGTAGTGGCTTAAAAAACACAAATTTATTATCTGACAACCTTCTAGAGATCTGAAGTCCACAGTGCGTCTCACTGAGCTAAAATCAAGGTGTGAGGAGGGCTGCATTCCTGCTGGAAGCTCTAAGGAGAATGTTTCCTTGTTTTTTCCAGCTTTTAGAGGCCACCTACATTCCTTGGCTTGTGGCCCCTTCCTCCATCTTCCGACCTTTCTCTGACTCTGAACTTCTGCCTCCATCTTCTACTTTTAAGAATCCTTGTGGGCCGGGTGCGGTGGCTCACACCTGTAATCCCAGCACTTTGGGAGGCAAAGGTGAGCAGATCGTGAGGTCAGGAGATTGAGACCATCCTGGCCAACATGGTGAAACCCCATCTCTACTAAAAATACAAAAAATTAGCCAGGCATGGTGGTGGGTACATGTAGTCCCTGCTACTCGGGAGGCTGAGGCAGGAGAATGGCGTGAACCCGGGAGGCGGAGCTTGCAGTGAGCTTGAGATTGTGCCACTGCACTCCAGCCTGGGGGACAGAGCGAGACTCTGTCTCAAAAAAAAAAAAAAAGAATCCTTGTCATTACACTGTGCCTTCCTGGATAATCTCCTTATTTTACAAGTCAACTAATGAGCAACCTGACTTCCATCTATAACCTTCACTCCCCCTGCTGTGTCACCTGACCTATTCCCAGCTTCTCAGGACTGGGACATGGGCAACCTTGGGAGAAGCATTATTCTGTCTCTCACAGAGGCTACCTCAAAAGAGTAGGATTTCATGGTTTTTGCTTTTTTCTTAATACTATTCAATGATAGTGACCACATGTTATGTATGTTCAAAAGTAATTTTTAATTGTGAATAATGTAAATTAGTGTGAATCGTGTTTTGTCAATTGTTGTGAATAATGTTTAATTGTAAACAATGGAAAACTAAAGAAACAAACGAAGAGCATCCTCTTGGCCGGGCGCGGTGGCTCACGCCTGTAATCCCAGCACTTTGGGAGGCCGAGGCGGGCGGATCACGAGGTCAGGAGATCGAGACCATCCTGGCTAACATGGTGAAACCCCGTCTCTACTAAAAATACAAAAAAATTAGCTGGGCGTGGTGGCGGGCACCTGTAGTCCCAGCTACTCGGGAGGCTGAGACAGGAGAATGGTGTGAACCCAGGAGGCAGAGGTTGCAGTGAGCTGAGATCGCGCCACAGCGCTCCAGCCTGGGTGACAGAGCGAGACTCTGTTTCAAAAAAAAAAAAAGAATAGCAAGAATAGCATCCTCTTGTAGCACCCATTGATGCTGTCTTTGCAACACTTTTTGGCTGGTCTTTTGTCCGCATCCCCCTGACTATGAGCTGCCTGATGACAAGCCAGACCCCTCACTCCTGCAGCTCTGGCTCTAAGCATGAAGACATTGGCCCAGCCGGCTTTAGCAGACGTTTCTCAAAGTGAAGATAAATCCCCTGATAAAGGAGGCCCTGATTTAAGAAGAATGATGTGCACACTCAAAAATGCACTTTAAGGCCAAGATCCAAATAAACACAATGACATTATTTTATTTAAGAGTCTTCATACATAAAACTTAATTCAGTAACAGTCTGAGACACGCAAGCCAGCAGACAGATAAACCGTTATTGCTGATAAACCGTTATTGCTCTGGCAAAAAATTCTTCATCTCTGCGGAGCCAGAAGAAAGCCAATTAAAAGTCGGAGGGGTCCCGCAGGACAGAGGCAGGAGGGTGTCCCTGCACACTGAGCACAAGCCCCAAACACAGGCCTCCCCAGACTGGAGCCGGCGGCCAGCCCCCTCCTGGCCTCAGTGTTGACTGGACTCCTCACTGTCCAAGTAGGAGGAACTGGTCCCAGCTGCAAGAACCGCCTACTGTGATCTGGGCAAAGGCTCTGAAGGGTTTGCCTGCTCCTGTCCCCCTTTCCCCCCCCAAAAAAAAAACAGAAAGCAGAGGGCACTGCTCAGGGCCCAGCCTGGCTGTGTCATCCCTGAACATCCTGGGCTGAAGGAAAAAATTGGGCCCAGCCAAAACTTGAGATCTTTAGACTAAAATTCCTGCTCTGTCACTTGTGGCTATTTGGCCTCTTTCAACCTCTGCTTTTTCGTCTCTAAAATGGTACAATATTACCAACTTTACAAAGTTGTCAAGGGATTGAAAATAAGATCATGAAGACAAAGGAAGTGAGCTCAGTATCATTATGCCCGTTTTACAGATTGGAAAACAGGCTTCAAGAGATGACATGAGTCTTTCAGGATTAGACAGCTAATGAGCAGTGGATCCAGATCTGCGGCCACAAAGGTGCATTCACATTCGCGACCCGTGGCTGAATACAGACCCTGGGTGCCATCTCCTGGTGGGGCAAATGGCAGTAAGCAAGCAAACAGGAAGTCAACAGAGAGTGATGCAGCCGTGAGCACAGCAGTACAGGGTATTGTTGAGGGGGAAGGGGACTTCCTGGAAGAGGTAACATTGGAACTGAGGCCTAAATGACTGGAAAGAGCCAGCCATGGAGAGATCTGGGGAAGTGGGCTCCAGCAGAGAGAACAGCACATGCGGAGGACCTGAGGTCAGAACGGACCTGCCATGTTTGAGGAAGGAAAGGCCAATGTAAGTGGAGTGCGGAGAGCAAAGGGTGGGCAGAGGCAGAGGAGACGAGGGCAGAGTGGTGGGCCGGGGCGGGGGGCACGAGGGCAGAGTGCGGGCAGGGACAGGCTGCACAGAGCTTCCTCCCCTGTGGGGAGGAGCTTGGATTTTCTCCTCTGGGCAATGGGTAGCCCCCGGAGGGTCTCAGGCAGGGGTGGGTGAGACCTGATTCCCGTCAGTTGCTCTGGGCATGTGAGAATTGTTGGGGGCAGGATCTCTCTCCCTCTCTCTATGAAATTCCTCTTCAGCTGGGATCTGGCTTGGCTGTATTTCTGCTGGTAGAAGTCCCTCCCTGATTATAAACCGCCCGACACATAGAGGGGTCCCTAGGAGGAGGTTCCGGTTCCAGGTAGGATGGTGTGAGCACACCTCACCTGCGTCCCCACTGCGTGCAGCCACCCGAGTGCACTGAATCGTAAGCAGGCAGCTGAGGACCCTGGAAAGTAAATAACAGGAGACTGGGGAAGAAGACTAGAATGTGAGGTTCAGCAAACCCGCAGAGTTTACTCTTCATTCTGCGGTATTCCTCAGCCTAGACACAGGCAGGTCAAACCCCAGAAGTAAGCACTGGGTGCAGACAGACAGAGCTCGAGACAAGCCCTGTGGCTGTAGCTCAAGGACAGAAAAAGCATTTCCGAATGCTCAGAGCCAAGTCAACGCCTCATTTTTCTTTCCTATTTCCTTTTTCTTTTCTCCGTGTTCTCACTTGCCAGCCCATGGCAGCCCACAGACACCTAAAACTCTGAGAGGGGAGCCTGGCTGTGTAGTTGGAGGGGCTGTGGTCCTGGGAAGGAGGGTGAAACCCCATTGCTCTTTCCTCTTTTGGTCCCTCTCAGGACTGCAGTTGCAGGAAGTGTACAAGAGAGCAGGGTCAATAAAGCCCCAGCTTTCTGGCCAGAGAGTCTTAATGGGGAGCCGCAGGAAACTGGACAGGGCTAGGAAGATGGCAGAGACAGCAGAGCTCGGGGAACCAGCATCAGAAAGCTGGTTGGAATCTCCTGGGCTCGTGCTTGAGCTGTGCATGAGTGGATCTGACCCTAAACAACACCATAGGTTCTGGGAGCTGACTTATGAGGTGGACCAATGTCCAGGTCCCAGACGAGCCACTGGGTTGTGTGCATGTGGGATTGATCGGAATAGGACTGCACAGGCTTTGAAAATGGACCTGACATTGAACCGCAATCCACAGGCACATGGGAACTTGCAGCCGGAGCCCAACAGGGTTTATTACGTGATCAAACAAAAATAATGACCTTCTCCATAGCATTTAAACAAGATCCAAAGTCTCATAGGATAATAGCAAAGTGTCCAAGATACAGTCCAAAATTACTTGGCATACCAAGAACCAGGAAAATCTCAACTCCTCCAGGCAAATACAACCAACAGACAACAGGACTGAGAGAGCACGTATGTTGGAATTAACTGACAATGATCTTAAAGCAGCTATTATAAAAATACTCCATAAAGTAAGGGCAAAAACTCTGGCAACTAATGGAAAGATGGTCTCAGCAAGAAACAGAAGACCTATTTTTAAAAAGGACCAAACGGAAATTTTAGAACTGAAAAACATAATAACAGAAACTTTAAGGACTCACTGGATAGGCTCAAGAGCAGAATGGATATGACAGAGGAATGAGTCAGTGAACTTGAGGATAGAGCAATAGAAGTTACCCAATTCAAACTGCAGAGAGTAAAAATATTTTGTAATGCAAAGAGCCTTAGAGACTGTGGGAAAATACCAAAAGATCTAACAGTCATGTCCCAGAAGGGGAAGAGGAAGAATGTATTACAAAACAAATATTTGAATAAATAATGGCTGAAAACTTCTCAAATTCTGTGAAATGCATAATCCTACCATTAGCAAACCTCAAAGGAGAGAAATCCAAGGAAACACAATCCCACACATTATAAACACACTGCCGAAAACTATAGACAAAAAAATCTTGAAAGCTGTCAGAGAAAAACAGTTCATTACTTATAGGGGAGAAACGGTTCAGATAACTGCAGATTTCTTATCAAAACTGTGAGCCCAAAGGAAGTGCAAAATATTGTTAATATGCTGAAAGAAAAGAACTGTCAACCCAGAATTCTATCTCCAGCAAAAATACCCTTCAAGAATTAAGGAGAAATAAAGACATTCTCAGATGAAGCAAAACTTATAGAATGTGTGGCCCGCAGATCTACCCTAAGATGGTTGCTGAAGGAAGTTCTTCAGACAGGGGGAAATGACGCTAGAAAGAAATTCTGAACATCAGGAATAAAGGAAGAGCAACAGAAATACCTGAAAAAATATAACAGACTAGGCCCTCGCATACTTTAATGATAACGTTGTCTGATGTAGTTTTCCATGTATGTAGATGATGAAGGGCAACAACCTTCAGGGGAGGACAGAGGGACCTATATGATGGCAGGGTCTCAACATTCAACTTGAAGTAGTAAAATACCGATTCGAAAAAGACTGTAAAGAGTTACGTAGGTTTATTATAATCCCTGGAGCAACCACTAAACGCTATACAAAGATACACAAGCAAACACCATAAGTAAACTAAAATGGAATACCAAAACATGCTCAAATAGAAAGAGAAGAGCAAAATAAGCCCAAAGCAAGCAGAAGGGAGGAAATAATAAGAGTAAAAATCAATGAAACTGAAAACATAAAAAATAATACAGAAGATCAATGAAACCAAATTTGGTTGTTTGTAAAGATCAGTCAATTGATAAATCTCTAGTGAGACTGAAGAAGAAAAACAAAAAAATATGAATTACCAGTAGCAGAAAATTTTTAAACAAGGTATCACTAACAACCTCACAGCCGCAAAAAAGATAATGGAATAGTATAAACAATTCTATGCACATAAATTCATCAATGTTGAAGAAATGCATGATTTCCTCAAAAACTATAAGCTACCAAAACTTATCCAAGATAAAGTAAACAGCATAAAAAGGTCTGTAACTATTAAAGAAAAAGAATTCATAGTTTAAAATCCTGCAAAAAAGAAATCTCCAGGTCCAGACGGTTTTACTGGAAAATTCTACCAACCACTCAGGAAAAAATGGCACCAGTTCTCCCATTCATTTTATGAGGCCAACATTACCCTAATATTAAAACCAGACAAAGACAGTTCAATAAAGAAAAACACCCTACAAACCAATATCCCTCATGAACCCATAAACCAATATCCCTCAGTGAACACAGACACAAAAATCCTCAACAAAACACTGGCAAGTCTAATCCAGCCATGTATAAACAGTAGAATGCACCACAGACAAGTCACGCTTGCCCTGGATTTGCAGTCTGGCACGACATCCAAAAGTCAGTGTAATCCACCATATTAACAGACTGAAAAAGGAAAAAACATATGCTCATATCAAGTGACAGAGAAAACCATAAGATACAATTCATTCACGACTAAAAATTAAACACTCTCAACTAACAGAGAAAGAAACATGCTCAACCTGGGAAGAACATCTACAGAACAACTAAAGCTAACACAATACCGCGTCCTGAGAAACTATTTTCCCCTAAAATAAGGAGTGTTTTCATGACTCCTACCCAACCTTGGGTTGAGTCCTAGACAGCACCTCTGTGCACGCCCAGCACCCAGCACAGACCCTCAGGCCAGGGTAGCCTATGGGCAGGAAGGGGACCCGGAGAGCTTCTCCAAAGCCCGCGTTCCCGGGGAAGGTGGATGTCCGGGAAGGGTGACTGGCTCCTAAAGCCTAGGAGAAGGGGGGCCCTCCTGCTCCAGCCTCATGAAACTTTGTTCTCCAGTGCCAAGCCCGGTGCCAGCAGAGAGCCAGGCAGATGAACTCAACCCGGGAATGGACACCCAGGAAGGAAGCAAGTCCATGAGATCCAGTCCCATAGCACCACATGCTCCCACAGGCTCTGAGGACACAGCTCTTATTCCAGGACCAGGCCCGACAGGAGCACAGCCTAAGGGGATGAGAGGGCAGGACAGTCTTCTGCTGGGTGGGGATTGGGCCACCAGGGCCAGTCCCACCTCTCTTGTGGCCCTGGCAGGATCAACCCTGGGCCTGAGTCCTTGGGGGTGAGGCCAGCACATAGTAGAGGGGCAGCCGAGTAAGAAGAATCCCTCGGGGAAGTCAGTGGCTGACCAGCCTGAGCCCGGCCCAGACCCTCACCCTGCTAGCATGAGACAAACACAAGGGGCCCGCACTGCAGAGGTGCCCCGGCCCACGCGCCCCTGCCCTGCTGTGCTCCGCCATCTGCCCCAGCAGTGCTGGGAGAGCATTGCACCCTGCAAGCCTCAGTCTTCAGGGACAGCAAGACCTGGGGCCCACAGGAGGTCCACCGGCCCTCGCAGGGCTCAAGCACCCAGCCAACCCTGGGTGGCCACTGCTCCGCACTCCAGGACAGCTCCATGACACAGCAGCAGCTCTGCCCGTGAGCATTCAACAGCCTGGTCCTGGGGGCACCACCACACAGGGGCTTCCCAGGTCACGCTGTACCATCTGCTAATAGCACCATCAAGTACGCCAGGCTGGGAGCCAGGGCGTCCCAAGCCTGTGTGACCTCATTCTTGACGCTCCATGTGGCTGCCCCACAGAAGCTCTGAAACACGACTCAGACCTGTCACCGCCTGCCCAAAGCCCTCCAGCAGCTTCCCACCACGTGGCTGCCCTGGTCCCTGCTGACTTCTCCTTCACTCAAGTGCCAGCCATGGAGATCTCCTCTGTGTCCTTGGCACACTTCAACTTAGCACCTGCCTCAGGGCCTTTGCACCTGCTGCTGCCTCCACCTGGAAGGGCCTTCTTCCAGAAGCCCAGGTTCTAGCTCCGACGTCTCCTCACAAGGACCTTGTTGAAGGGTGTCCCTTCCCCGTCACACTCCACGCTGCCATCCTGTCCTATTTTTTCACAACACCCTTTCCCGATCATCGACACGTGGCTTCTTTATTGGGTCACTGTCTGCCCTCTGACCAGAGATCTTGCGAGAGCAAAGTTGTCCTTGCTGGGTCCACGTCACCAGACCAGTGCCTGGCATCTCACAGGCATGGAGTGAGTATGAGAGGTCACCGTCCCTCCCGAGGCTCCCTTCCCCTGCTTCAGGGTGGTGTAAGGTTTCCTTGCCAAGATCCCTGTGGTGCAGAGTGGGCCACGTTTGCCGCCTTCTGGAGAGAGAGCAAGGAGAAAACAGGGGTTTAAGCGGAGGATCCAGTGCTCTGACTCCTCCCCAGTTAGTAAAGCATTCAGGTTGCGTGGTGGAGGTGGGAAGACAGGCGCTGAGAGGTGTCTGACACAATTGTCTTAGCAGCAGGAGACGCTGATGGGATGTCGGGAGTCACCAGGACCATCTGACAAATGACCGCCTTGGGGATCCGTGGAGCTCAGCGGCGTCCAGAGAGAGCACTCGAAATGCCAGCTGGAAAGGTCGCGCACGCCAGCTGGAAGGGGAGCCGTGCAGCCCCCAGGCAGGCTGAGGAAAGGAACGGGCGGCCGGTACTGTTGACGAGCAAGGGTGCAGGGGCACCGGGGCCCACAGGAGCCTGCAGGCCCCCACAAGAGACAGCCTTATTTTTTTTTCTGGGCAAAAATTTTGGGAGGATCCTTTTTAATTGTATTTGCAAAACAGTTTCTCCCCACATGGTGCCATGTGTGTAGATTGGGGGAGATTCCCAAGGCCACTCAGAGAAGTGCCTCCTTCCCAAGATGGTGGTCCCAGCAGATTAATCTGGCTGGTGTCCTGAGAGGGAACAGGGTACTGGCTGCCATGGAACTCCTCCCTCCTGAAGGTTCCTGGCTCCTCTGCCTCCTCTTCCTTCCCACCCCCAGAGGCCCTGGGATGCGGCTAGGCCAGCTGGGAGCCAGACACCCACTGAAGCCCTGGGGGCACTGTTCCCTGCCTTTAACACCCGTCAGGTGCCCATTCATTCAGCCATTCTTCCAGGACCACGGGCCAGGCAATGGCGAGGCCCCGGGTCCAGGGAAAGGTGCGAAGCGGGCTGAGGCAGGGAGGTTCCTGCCCTTGGGTCTCTGGTCGCTGCCCCGGTAGCCCCGTGCCTCCTGACTGTGGCCTGGAGTTCTGCAGCTGCGCCACCCACAGGAAGCTACATGGAGAGATGGGCCAGCTCAGCAGAGAGGCGCAAACACCAATTCAGCTGAAAACTCAGTGTTTCCCTGCTGGAGGCCAGTTAGGAGCCAGCAGGCCTCCCAGGGGCTGTGCAGGGAGGCCTCAGCCAGGCACCCTCTGGGGCAGACCCAGCCCCACTGCTTCTGCCTCCAGTGGCCAGAGGCCTGGGGCCATTGGTGGATAAAGCTGGAGAAAGGCCACCTCTTGGCGACCCAGGTCACAGATGTCCCCAAAGCCATCCCAGTCAGATGTCTGCAGACACCTGCTTCCCTGGCAACAGTGACCCAGACCTGACCTTCAACTCCAACTGTGCACAACTTCCTAGCCAGGCCCCCAAGCCTGAAGCCTGGTCCCTCAAGATGCTGCAGAAAGCTGGGGCTGACTGTAATCCCAGCACTTTGGGAGGCCAAGGTGGGTGGATCATGAGGTCAGGAGATCGAGACCGTCATGGCTAACATGGTGAAACCCCGTCTCTACTAAAAATACAAAAAATTAGCTGGGCGTGGTGGCCGCGCCTGTAGTCCCAGCTACTCAGGAGGCTGAGGCAGGAGAATTGCTGGAACCCGGGAAGCGGAGTTGCAGTGAGCCGAGATAATGCCACTGCACTCCAGCCTGGGCGACAGAGCAAGACTCAGTCTCCAACACGAAAAACAACAACAACAAAAATTGCTCTGGCCCTCCCACTTTATCACGTGGGTCACCACTCTGTGCCTCAGTTTCTTCTATTTAAAATGCATGGGGGAGGAGCTCTGAGGGCAAAACATGCTGGGTTTGCCTCAGGGCAGGGCAGGACCCTGGACCCAGCAGGATGCCAGTGCATGTCCCTCCTGCCCTCCCTGCCCCCCCCCAGCCCTCCCGCTTCTGGGGTTCAAGTCAGGGAGGTCTTGAGAGTAGCCTGCAGTCCTGGGGACAGACAAGGGTGCCCCTGAATGTTCTGCAGATCTGCCCAGGTTGGTGCCTTGACTGCTCCTTCCTGTCACCCAGGACCCTCCGGGAGAGGCCACCCTGGACTGTGCCTGCCCAGGGCTCCCTGCACGCCCCACGTCCCCACAGCGCTCAGTCGAGGAGAGGTCACTCCGGACTACGCCTGCCCAGGGCTCCCCACACGTCCCACGTCCCCACAGCGCTCAGGCACTGAGATGCTCTGCTGTCTGCTGTGCGGGCCTGTGGACGGCCCTCCTCCCCCACCAGGCTGCAGCTCCCAGCGCACAGGGATCTAGGTGTGCCTTGCTCATACCACAAGACAGAAACACACAGTGAAGAAAGACAGAGAACTGGTCTTGTCGTCTTTGGGAGCTCAGCACTCCCAGCCCCAAGCTGGAGGATCAGGAGGCACCTACAAGCCTTTCCGAAGCCCCCACGTAGGCTGCTTTGCAGGGTACAGAATGGTCTAAAGAGCCCCAGAGGGCTCCCCTGCTCATTAAATATTTCAGGATTCCCAGGAATAAGGAGAGGTCCAAGTCCACAGAAGTGTCTGAATGGCGTCTCTGGGTCGCTAGAATCCCAGCTGGGGTGAGGGATGGTGGTGCAGAGCCTGGCTACACAACGTGTGGCCTGGAGCAGCCTGGGGGCCCCTGGGAGCTTGTTGGAGATGCTGGATCCAGACCCCACTCAGACCAGCTGAACTAAAACCTGCATTTTGGCAAGTTCCCAGGTGGTTTGATGACATTAAAGTCTGGGACACACCGCTCTAGACTGTCCCAGGGTCCGTCAAAGGTGGGCATAGAGGCCCTACTGCCCTGCCCTGGGGAAGCAGAGGCAACAGGGCCTTAGTCCTCCCCCCGGGGACAGTGAAAGGGCTATACCCTAGACCATGGCCAAACTGCGGGGGTCAGGGAGGCCCAGACAGCAGCTCAGCAGCACGCCCGCCCCCACTGCCCCTGCCGGCCCCAGCCCACGTGCCGGCTGGGTCCTCTGGACCTCCGCCCCCTTCCACCCCAGGTTGGAGCCAAAGACCACCCTCTCCACTCCCCACCCCCCACACCCCGACCCATCGAGTTCAGGGCCCGTTGGCTCCTGTCTCAACAACAACAGGAAACCATTTTTCCAGACCACATTATATAAAAGGGGAGAATGCGTATGTTCAGCAGATGTTCACTCTGAGGCCGAGCTTCCCCCGCCCTCTGAACAGGAAGGCCATATCCCCATCCTTCTCCCCCAGGGCCTGGCGCTCCTGGCCCAGGTGGAGCTGGCCTCTGGCTGGCCACTCCTCTGGAAGGGCCTCGTCCAGCTCTGTCCTGTGCAGGCTCATGCCCCTCCACTCTGCTCTCTCTAGCCCACGGGCAGGCGCCGCCTGGCTCAGAGGCACAGCAATGGGCCAGGGTCAGACACTGGTGAGCAGCATGTCAAGAATTACAGGAACGCCCACCTACCAGCAAAGGCACAGTGACAACAAAGGACCTGAACAGTGGACACTGACAGGGACTCTCCTGCTTGACCAAGCTTTAGTCCGGCTCCTGAACCTTCTCCTTCACCACTTCCTCGTGAGACCCAGTTTATCAAGAACTCTGTTAAGCCACGAATGCCCCATCTCTCCATATCTGATCACCCTTGATATCTGCTCAGCTTCCTCATCCCCACCACTCCTCTGGTGATATCTGGTCACCCTAGCCTGTCTTCAGCTGTAATCGTGTTAGGTGAGTTTAGCTAGAATCCCCGACCCCCGACGTTGCTCTTAGTAATTCCCCATCCCCTGGTCCCCACCCTGCCCCTTGGCTATCCACCCCACTCGCCCGTGCTGTATTTGGAGTTGAGCCCAGTCTCTCTCTGCCACGGCAAGAGCCCACTCTAGCGGTTCCTGTGTCTATCTCCATGGTCCTGAATAACACCTGCCTCACCACGCGTTAATAAGTATCGTTGAATCGTTTTTCATTTAACAACACTCTGCCTTGCTGAAGGGAAGGTAGAAAGGACAGAAGCGGGGAGGAGAGAGAAGGGGCATGGGAACCCTGTGACACTGAGGGCATACTGTAGACCCTCTGCCCTAGGCTGACGTTAGAAGCCGCAGATGTGCAAACATAACGGTCAGACGACCATGGGAGTGGTCAGTTGAAAAACAGGTCCCAATCCCTGGAACCCGTAAATGTTACCTTTCATGGCAAAAAAGAACTTTGCAGACGTGGTGAAGCCAAGGACCCTGAGATGGAACGACCGCTGGATTTTCCGGGTGGGCCCTGTGATAGACGGAATGTTTACATTCCCCCCAGATCCCGATGCTGAAAGCTACTCCCCCAAGGTGATGTAGTAGGAAGTGGGGCCTTTGGGAGGTGATTATGTCATGAGATCCCATCCACAGGAATGGGATCTGTGCCCTTACCAGAGGGACCCCAGGGAGCTCCTTTCCACCACGTGAGGATGCAACAAGGTGCCTTCCTGAACCAGGGAGCAGACCCTCATCACAACTCAACCATGTGGGCAGCTTCCAGAACCGTGAGAAATAAGCTTCTGACGCTTTTAAGCTGCTTCGTTTATGGTATTTGGCTACAGTAGCCTGCATTGACGAAGACAGGCCCTAAATGCAATCACACTTCTCTTTATCAGAGGAAGGCAGAGCAAGATGAGAGGAGAAGGCCACGCACAGGCAGAGCAGAGGGAGACGGAGGATGTAGGCCTTGAAGCCTGGAGCGAAGAGGCCACAAGCCAAGCCCTGCTGGCCACCACCAGAACCTGGAAGAAGCCAGGAAAGCCTCCTCCCCTAGAGCCTCCGGAGGGAGCACGGCCCTGCTGCCACCTGGGGTTTGGCCTGTTGAAACTGATTCCAGCCTCCAGAACTGTGAGGGGATACGTTTCTATTGTTTCAAACCAGCAAGCTTGCAGTAATTTCTAGGCAGCCTCAGAAACCAATACAATGAGGAACTCTGATCTGGACTGGGAGTGGTGACAGAATTACTGTAGAAGAACGGGACTGGGAGGGCCAGCAGGGTTATCAGTGAGCTAAACCCTCATCTTCCAGGGCAGGAAGTCAGCGGAAAACATCGAAACCCGATACATCAAGAAACAGCAGTAGGATAGCATTTCAGGACTTCACGGCAACACCAGAACCAGCCAGCAGCCTAAAGCCTTGCAGAGGCTCCTCCTCGGGAGTGGCCTGTGAAGAGGGGACACGCACGCATTCACACTCATACACTCACTCACACGGAGACAGAGGAGGGCCTGGCCGGGGCAGGGGGTCAGCTCCAGGACCAGGAGTTCCCAGCCAGCACCTGACGGGGTGGGGCGGGGGGTCCTCGCACGCCCCACACCCCCGCCTATGCCCAGACCTCCAGCTTCAGGCTCTGCATCCACTCGGAGGCTTCGGATTGGGTGCAGCCTGGGAGCACACAGATGAGCCAGGGCCAGGGCCAGGACTGGCATTTCCCGGGCTCCTGGTCCCTTCCTGCCCCTCCCACCAGGTCGGCCCTGTCCTTGTCTTGCTCAGCTCGGGGGAAGCACCTCTCGCCAGCCATCTGGGGCTTGGCTGGGTCTCAGCCTCCTGGCTGCCACGTCTCACTGGGAGCTGGGCAGCCGCCAGCTCTGAGCTAAGTGAGTGCAGAGGAGAGTGCAGGGAGCAGCAGGGCCAGGCTCCTCCCCACCCCGTGGCGTGGCCGGAATACTCACTGCTTTTCCCTGCTTTTTGAGACAAGAGTAGTAAATCCACCGAGCTGTACTCGGAGCCCAGGAAGCAGTCCTCCCACTCACAGCGCTCATGCCTGCGCACGCCTCTGCAGCCCCCAGGCCGTGTCCCTCTCTCATGAGCCCACATCCTCACTGGACTGTCTCCTTTTTACAGATGAGGTGAAACAGCCTGCAGAGACCAATGTGCTTGTCCAACAGGGTGACAGGCCAGAATGACAAGCCCCTGACTCTGGGGGGACCACTCTCTTCCGCCTAGCCCTTGTAGCCTTCCTGCACCCAGGTGGGGCTCCCATCCCACCTCCAGTGCCCCCAACCTCCACTCCAGCAGACCTCCACCTACGGACAGGAGTCGGGCACACACCCTTTTTGTGCCAGGCCCAGCCAAGAGCGGCAAGGGACATAGGAATGTCCCTTAGCATGGCCTGGGAGCCTCAAGCTCAGGGCCTACCTAGAAGTAACTCTTTCCTGACATTAAGCACCTCCCCTCCTGGAGCCTAATCGCAGCCAGCTGCGCCCCCTTCTCCCAGTTATTCAAGCCTGGAAGGAACCTGGAAGTGGAACTGGATTCCTACTCCCACCCCCACAATCCCCAAGGCCCCACCCTGGCCTTGTCCTCCCCCTGCCCCTGCACGGAGCAGGCCTCACTCACTCTCTCTCCTCTGTTCCTCCTGGGTCCCTGCCTCAGACCCTCCCACCTAACACAGCTTCTGCCCCAAGCCAGAGAGCTCCTCCCAAGACACGTGTCCGCATCACCACGGACAAGATTAAATACGCTGGCTTCTGGAAAGCACTGAGCCCACAGTGCTTTGGGAAGGTCATGTTGGGGTCCCAGGGCCGACTGCACTCCTGCCGGTGAAGTGGGGGTGTCTCCAAAGGGGGTTTGTTTCCCCACCATCCCCCAGGGGAGCCAGGATCCCGGGTCAGGAAACAGAGCTTGGGTCAGGAGTCACACACAGGGTGGGAGGGGAGCCATCTCTGGGGACCTTCCTCCCAACTCCCTTGTCTCGCTCACGAGGAGAAGCTGGAGCTGGAAGCTGGCATGAGCCTTGCTAGCACCACCAGCCACAGTCCCCACCTCCAGGGACACGAGCTAGGATCTGAGTGGCGCAGGTACTATGGTATAGAGAGGCCATGCCCAGGAACGCCCATGGCACACAGAGGAAGACTGAAACAACGATCCTTCCAGAAACAAAGAACAGCCCCAGACAGCCGCAGGAACGGGCCGCCCCCGGGAGCTGCTTAGCACAGGTGCCACCGGAAAGAGGGCTTGGTGGCTGCACCGAATAGCGGGACGGAGGAGCTGAACAGCCACCGCCACCGCAGAGCTGGGGATCTGGCCAGAGCTCTCACTGTATGCTAGGAAAGGAGCAAGAGAGAGAGGGCAGCGAGAAAAGCTGGGAGACATGGGCAAGTCCCAGAAGAGTAGGGGAGGTGAGAGAAGGAATATTTGAAAAAACAATGGCCAAGAATTTCTCAAAATTAGATGAAAGATTTCAACATGGATGGATTCCTAGAGACCTTATCAGTATATACCTAAGAAAAAGCCCCATAGCTAGACCCATGGTAATGAAACCTAAGAACATCAAAGACAAAGAGGAAGTTCAAAAGCTCCCAGAGGGAAAGAGCAGATCAGATCAGTGTAAACAGGGAGGCACCAGGCAGACATCCAAGTCCCGGACTGGGGCATGGGCTCTGGGCACGGATGGGAGACAAGAGCCCAGGAAGTCCTGTTGGCAAAGAATTCAAAGGCTCTCACCGGGAGGGAAGAGGCTGCCTCATTCCCTGAGGCCAGAGTGACAGCCACCACAGCAGAGGACAGCTGTGTCCTTCAGACGGGTCAGCAGTGACCGAGGCCACACCAGAGCAGCAGAGATCCAGCAACCCAGGAGGCTGATGCCCTGGGAGACGCCGAGAACAGCGGGGCCAGGCTGGGAGATGCCGAGAACGGTGGGGGGCCGGGCTGGGAGACGCTGAGAACAGTGGGGCCAGGGCCCTCAGCAGCAGGGTGGACGAGTTGGCCACAGCTCAGGGGGTCTTTCCATGTGGGCATCCCAGGTTCCTGCCTAGGCCCGCTAGGGCTCCCCACCCCCACAGAACACCCTCCCCACTCCCAGGGATGGCATTCGAGACCTTCCTGCTGTGTCTCTCCAGGAACCTGTGAGCTCCAAGAGAAGTGAAGGCTGCCTCTTCACCCCCAGTCCAGCAAGGCCCGGGGCAGAGCAGGAACGGAGAACCGCTGTTGAACGTGAAGTGGGGACCAGACGCAGTGGCGTACAGCTATAATCCCAGCACTTTGGGAGGCCAAGAACCGCTTAAGTCCAGAAGTTCAAGATCAGCCTGGGCAACATAGTAAGACCCCACCTCTACAAAAAATAAATTTTAAAAATTGGCCAGGCATGGTGGTGCATACCTGTACTTCCAGCTACCTCGGAGGCTGAGGCAGGAGAATCCCAAGAGCCAGAAGGTCAAGGCTGCAGGGAGCTATGACTGCACCACTGCATTCTAGCCTGGGAGACAGCAAGACCCTGTCTCAAAAAAAGGAAATATATTTAATTTTGTAAAAAGAATACAGAGTTGTGAGAAAGGATGGAAAGAAGGGAGGAAAGGAAGGGGGAAAAACAAAAGAAGGAAGGAAAGAAAGAAATTACGGCTAATTCTCAGCAACAGTTACAGGAACACAAAGACAAAGCCCAGAGCCCCAACCCCACGTGGCTGGGGTCCCCATAGCCTCCAGCCCTCCTGTCGCTCTGCCAGCCGGTGGAAGGGCCGCCTCTAAGCGTCCTTTTCCTCAGCACTTTGGCCTCTTTCCTCCCAATGGTTTCTTGGTAGTTCCTCATAAATCCATGCGTAGGCTCTGGCTAGAGCTATCCTTGTCCCTGAAGATGGACTCAGTTAGCAGAGCTGCTGATACGGTAACACGGTATCACACATCTCATCCAAGCCTGCTTGGATGCTGCCCTTCTGACCCCAATTCCTGTCACCAACACAACAGGAAAGGAGCTTGAAGACCCGAGAGGCCACAGCACGGTTCCTCGTGGAGGGAGAGAGATGTGAACAGGTGGGCGGAGAGTGTACTCCTGAGACTTCTACAAGCACGGACCCAGAGGCCATCCCAGCGACACTGTGTGGGGACTCCTGCACCACGGACCCGGAGGCCATCCCAGCGACACTGTGTGGGGACTCCTGCACCTCTTTTTGCTGCCCAGACCATGGGTGGCCAGCAGCACTGCCCCGTTGTTGTAATCTGTGTCTCCCGGATGGCCAGTGGGCATGGAGCATATGTGTGCTGAGGAACACATGCCCCACACAAATGCCCCCACACGTGTGCATCGCATACATCACCCACAAACACACACGTGCATTTCAACACACGTCTGGGATGGTTAGCATGCCAGCGCCAGTTGAGACTCCCTGGCCAGACTCAGCGCCAGCTGGGGAGAGTGGAGCAGACGTGCAGGGTGGAGGTGGGGCTGGGCCACAGTGAGGGAGGGAGGCAGGTGTAGACTGGGCCAGGGAAAGGTTCCAGAAACCCAGACTGAGGTTCCCTGGAGTCCCTGGGGGCTCATCCAGGGCTGGGGTGGAGCCGGGACGGGCAGTGGTGACTCTGAAGCCCTGCTGGTCAGCAGATCCTCCACCTGCACGTCCTCCCCAAAGGTCAGGGCAGGCTTCAGCCTGGCCAGGTCTCTACCCTGGCCATTAGCAAAGAGGCCCTCCTTGGACCAGGAGGGACAGAGCGGGCCAGCCCTCCTGCCCTCCCCACCCATGACTCCGGCCACTCTGATGGAGATTCCGAGCTGAGACATTCCCAGCAGAAAGGGTCATTTCTCTCAGAGCTTAACTAGCCCCTTCCAATTAGTGAGGAATAAAATGGCAGCATTTACTCTGAAGAACTGCGATGCGAGAGTATTAATTAAATGCACTGCCGCTGAGCCTCAGCACACAGGAGGCCGAGATCTCATTAAAACGGCATGAGAGGGAGGAGAGGCGGGGCGAGCTAGACAGGAGATGGGGAGAGAAGGAGACGCCGGGCGGGGCGGGGACATCCAGGGACGGCCACAGCTGCCTGCCAGGAGGGACAGGGCCCACTGCAAACTGGGACAGCTGCCTCCAGCCCTCTCACCAGGAGGCTGGTGGGGAAGATGCCAAGCACGGCAGAGGGTGCCCACGCCCCGCGCCTCCATCTTTTTGGAATCTTGGTGGTTAGAAGACGACAAGGGCCACTGTCCAGTGGCTGGCATTTGTCCCCATGAGACCCCAGAGAGGCAGAGGACGGCTCCTTCTCAGACCAGGGTGGGTGGGGCGATGCCAAGGCCCTCTCGGCTCAGGATGGAGCTTAGCCTCCCCAGGATGACTGCCCCGGGGGAAACACTGATGTCCTCTTTGAGCATTGAGACCTCGAGGCCCGGCCTCTGAGGGGCGGGGGCCCGAAGGGTCTTCCAGGAAGGTCAGACCCCGACCCAAAACCCGCAGGCCTGGGCCACAGGGAGAGCGGGTCCCCGGGCCAGAAAGCCCCTTCCACCATGCACGCTGGGCAAGGGGCGTGTGCGCCATTAGGAACACACCTGAGCGCTGTTTCTCTCCCGGCTTCCTCCAGCTGAGGATTTCACATGGCTCTGTTATGCCTGTGGGTTCCCAACAGTTATTCCCGCAACACACACGCCCCCCACACATGCACGTGCACTCACGCACTGCCACATGCAGCATGCACTCACATACAAAGGTCCACGTGCACATCACATGCACCACGTGTGCACTCACACGCAGGCGTCACACAGGCACCGTGCAGACACTTGCACGCACGCATCACTCACGTATGTGCATCCCCGTGCCACATGCATCACACACACACGTCCACACGTGTGCACTGCACACACAAGTACACACATGCACCAGAAAAATGCCCCATACGTGTGCATCGCAGACATTACCCACACATACACACGTGCATCATTCATACATGTGCATCACATGCAGGTGTCACATGTACAGGCATGCAGTGCACACACGCATGCATCAAACACATGCATATTACATACACCCACACGTGCACACATGCATGACACGCACTCACCCATGCCTCACGTTTGCACGCATGCACCACACTGACGTGCTCGTGCATCCTCCACACACACGCACTCACTCACACCATGCTGCTGCGCCCAGCCTCACTGCCTGCTTGCTGACGTTCCCGGGTCTCGCCACTATCTGAAAAGGTATTTATTTGACCTCTTGCTTATTGTATGTCTCCACCACCTCATCCCACCCTCCCAGCCCTCCCCATCCACACTCATCCAGTAGAATAGAGGCCCCTCCCCTCTGCTGAGGCAAGCTGTGACCCTCTTTCACCCAGAAACCACACAAAGCATGCGTGCAGACTGGACTCAGCCTTCACGAGCCTCTCCCAGGCCCAGCAGTCATCACGCCTGGCTCCCCAGTGCCCACACCCAGGTCCCCGCTGGCCAGCACATTCATACCCAGCCTGCCACATCTCCAGCCTGGCCCAGAGAATGCCCGGTCCCAGACTCCTAATGGAGGAAGACTTCTGCATTCAGGCCACTCCTGCTGCCCAGCCTGAGGCTCCTGGAGCAGCCGGTGATCAGTCAACCTCCTCAGCCTCATGCTTGCCTTGCAGAGCCAGCCGACTCCCAGGAGAGCTGTAGAGGCTGGTCAGCAGCCTCACCGTCCCTGCCCTGCCCGGTGAGGGAAGGGAGGCCACAGAGGAAATTCCCTCCTGCTCCATGTCTGCCTCGCGTCCTTCTCTCTCCTGCTGCACTCCTGGGCAGCAGCTCCCTCCTCCAGCCTTCCAGGGCTCCCAGTCCTGGCCCCAGCCACTTCCTCCAGAACCCTAAGCTTGCCTAGGTCCACCCTCCTCCTCCTCTTTCTTTTTTTTTTTTTTTTTTTTTTTTTTTTGGTGAGACGGAGTCTCGCTCTGTCGCCCAGGCTGCTGGAGTGCAGTGGTGCGATCTCGGCTCACTGCAAGCTCCACCTTCCAGGTTCACGCCATTCTCCTGCCTCAGCCTCCGGAGTAGCTGGGACTACAGGTGCCACCACCATGACCAGCTAATTTTTTTTGTATTTTTAGTAGAGACGGGGTTTCACCATGTTAGCCAGGATGGTCTCGATCTCCTGACCTCGTGATCCGCCCGCCTTGGCCTCCCAAAGTGCTGGGATTACAGGTGTGAGCCACCGTGCCCGGCCCACCTCCTCCTGATAGCACAGCCCCTGTGTCACTCAGAAACCACCTCTCATCCCCGCGTCACCAGCAGGGAAGGAGGGTACACGACCCAGCCTAGGCCAGGGAGAATACGTTGTCATCTGACTGCATGAACACAGATCAGTGATGAGGACTTGCCACAAGGTAGTCCATCAAGCGAAATCCAGGAACTATTGCTGGACTTGTTGGAAAGGAAAAGCTGTCTCCCCTGGGTGGTTGTCCTGTGAGGAGGTGATGCAGCAGCTGCCTGCATCCATTTTTCTGCCTCAGAGAAGGGCAGGCCTGAGAGTGAAACTGACATAGAGGAGAGCAAAGCCAAGGGTTGGAGAATGTGGGGAAAAAAAACAAAAACGAAAATTTATTTGGGCACCTGGATCCAGCCATACCTGAAGCTAAATAGCTCTAGATATTTTTCGTCTTGCAGATTAACCAATAAGTTTTTTTCTCTTTTTTCTGGAGCCACTTTTACTTGGATTTCCAACACTTGAGGAATAACACCTGACTAATACACTCGTTCTGTTCTACAGCTTCAAACTCTCCCTGCCTCCTGGATCCTTGTCCTCGGTCCATAAGCAAACTCAAGCCATCTAAAATCCTCTGTGCGAGAGGCAGGGCCACACACACATCTACACAAGTGCACACATAAACACTGCATGCATATGTGGATACTCACATCTAAGACTGCACATCCTCTCCAACTGATGTCTGCCCCACCACAGCACGTGTGCCATGTGCACCAGCTTCCCTCCACTCCCTTGCCTCTCACTGGCCCCTCACCTGTCAGTCTAGCTTCCACCAACTCCCCACACTCCTGCCCCTGATCCTGCAAAGCCCCCTCTTGGCTGCTGGGCCTGGTGCCCCCTGCCATCCCAATTCCCTGAACCGCCTCCTCTTGAATCTCTCTCATCCTTTAGCACATGGGCAGCGCTGCTCCTAAGACCCCGCTGCCTCCTCCACTTGTCTGCACATGCGGGGGGGCCAAGGAGCACTTCCTCCTCCTTCTGCCTCCCTCTTCCTTTGGTGCCCACCCACCCTAGGACGTGGAATCCACAGCCCTTCATACAGACTGCTCCCAACCCGAACTCTACCCAGACCTTGCCCCTGCACCTAAGACCTGCATTTCCAGCGGCCAGACTCCTTCCAAGAGACAGCCCCAGTGACAGACCCTCTCTCCAAGCAGCCCCTCCTCTCTACCACCCCTCTGCCCAGGCCAACAGCTGGGGAGTGCCCCTCCTCAGCCTCTCCCTCCGCCCCCAGGCCCACAGACCCAAGTGCCTGGAGATCCTGGCCTCTCCATGTTCCCTGAGTAGATTATGCTGCCTCTGTTGAAAAATGTTCCGGCAGAACACGGGATGCTCCAGAAATATTTCCATTATATGTGGCATGAACAGAGGCAGATCACAAAGAGAAGGTACAATACGACCCTTTTGTCATTAAGTGTGTTTACACATACGTGCATGGATGTGGGAAACACATGGAAATGTTGAATGCTAATGGCGTTGCAAGGATTTCCATGTTCTCCTTTTGGCTTATTTTTGCATTCTCTTTTATATGAAGGCACATACGACACTTTTTAACTTAAAGACAGGACAAAAAGTTGCCAGCCATTGTAAGCCACCCCAGGACTGCCGGTGCTGGGAATGCTAAACTCTGATGGGACCCAGCGCATGTGGGGAGAGGAGCTGAGGATGCGCCCCCGGCCTGTGTCTTCTTTGAATTAGTCCTCACAGGGCCATCTCAAGGTGGAGACTCTGAAAGTGCAGAGAAGTGAAGTAGCCTGCCCACGGTCACACAGGAGGGAGTGCAGGGTCCAGTTCTCCCTCCCCCGCCCAGGTCCACACCACAGGCTCTGATCCATGCCCCCCCTTGAGGGCAAACCCTGAAGCCATGCTGGGTCCTCCCGTAGGCCCTGAAATAGAGCTTCACTGCCACATCAGACACCGGGAGACGCGAGGAGGCCCTGAGCCAATTCCAGATGACTTGTCAAGGCCACGCCAGCCACTGAGTCAGGGAAGCCTCTGGCTGCCTCTGTAATACAAGAACCAGGACTGCAGGCCCCTCTGGAAGGGCACTAGATGAGAGCCTTGGCAGCTCCGCAGGCAGGTGGAGCCCAGGCCGGGTGGGGCGGAAACCCAGATGTGGCGATGCAGGCTGGACAGAAAGAGGCCTCTCAGGGCTGCGGCTCCCTCACTCCGGGCCTGACAGTACGGTGGGGAGTTGATCTCCCACACACAAGCTGGCGCCAGACCCCTAACTGCAGGTGTCCCTGAGGAGAGGTGCCCGGCAAGGCCTCTCCTGGGAGGGGACACTCCCCTCCTGAGCATGGTGCGGAGGCAGGGCCATGCCCAGCATGGGTGCGTGAGGACTGGATCCTGCCTGCAGACAGGCCACTCCAGAGCCAAGACTGACAGTCTCTACAAAACCAAGGAGCCCTCACCAGCCCCACGGCCGGCAGGGGCTGCACAGGAAGTGACCGAGGCCTGGTGCCCTCCAGAGGCAAGCACCAGCCGAGCCAGTGTCAGGGAGCAGGGCTGCACACTGATGGAAAATCCATCCCTGGTCCCCCTTCTGACAGCCCTTTGGCTGCCTTCCCTCCTAGGTAGCTGCGAAGGGAAATGGCCTGGCAGAAGGAAAGACAATGGGGCCCCAGGGGCAGCAGTCCAGGAGGGCCCGGGCCCCCCACCCTCCAGCTGTAGGACTCCCTAGCTAAGGACAGAGAGAATACTTGGGGGAGGAGAAGGAAGCAGATTCCAGGCTTCGTGGCAGGTGTCAGCATGGCTGAGGGCAGGCAGAACAGCCACCAGCTTGATCTGGACACCTGGTCCTGCCACAGGCCACAGCGCTCGCCAGGGTCCACTGGGGCCTGTCACGGCCCTGTGGGAGCTCTCTGGAGCGTTCTTAACCTGGGCTCCACACACTGGGAAGAGAGAACACTTCAACTTCATCTTCACTAACTGCAAACTGAAAGCTGCCATTCCCTTCAGCTCTGGAGAGAGGCAGCAACCCCCAGACTTGGTAGCACCTGTGCCCATCAGGACAGGAATCACAGGCTTCGGCACCTGTCAGCACCACTGCCGCAGATCAGACCAAATGGTGTTTACGCTCAGCACAACTTAAATGACAGAGGCTGCAAGATGTACTCCTCGGCCTTGTTATTTAATGCATTAATTAAAAGCACACGGAAAAGTTTTACACGAATGTTCACGGCAGCATTATTCACAAGAGCTAACGGGTGGAAACAGCCCAATCCATCAACCGATGAGTGGATTTAAACACTGCGGTACATCCATACAGTGGAATCGAAACTTTCCATACAAAGTCACAAAGCTCTGATGCGTGCTGCAGCCCAGATGAACCTTGAAAACATTATGCTGAGTGAAAGAAGCAGACACGAAGGGCAAATACCACGCGATTCCATTTCTACGAATGAAATGCCCAGAACAGGCAAATCTATAGAGGCAGAAGGCAGGTCAGTGGTTGCCTAGGCCTGGGAGGACGGGGTAATTGGGGGTTACTAAAGGGTCTGGGGTTTCTTTTCAGAGTCTTGAACGTGATCTAAAATTGTGGTAATGGTTGCACCATTCTGTGAACGTACTAAAGTCCTTCATTGAATTTGACGCTACAACCTGAGGCGGTGAGAACTGGCTAAAAGTCGGTAAAGTATATAGTATGTGAATTATATCTCAATAACATTATTACCAAAATTTTTAAAGATATAATAACGATTAAAAACTTTAAAAGCATGTGTATGTTGACAGCTTTCTTTATTTCCTTCTTTTTTTTTTTTTTTTTTTTTGAGACAGAGTGTCACTCTGTAGCCCCAACTAGAGTGCAGTGGCGTGATCTCCACTCACTGCAAGCTCCACCTCCAGGGTTCAAGCGATTCTCGTGCCTCAGCCTCCCAAGTAGCTGGGACTACAGATGCCCGCCACCACGCCTGGCTAGTTCTGTGTATTTTAGTAAAGGTTTCACCATGTTGCCCAGGGTGGTCTCAAACTCCTGAGCTCAGGCCATCCTCCTGCCTTGGCCTCCCAAAGTGCTGGGATTACAGGCGTGAGCCACCATGGCTGGCCAATAGCTTTATTTCAATTGGATTTATTCCCTGTGTATTTTGTAGTGTGCACTAAAAACATTATTTTGATCAGGGGTCCATGGGCCTCACCAGGCTGGCAGGAGGGTTCAGGACACGGAATAGCTGTGCTAACCACCATGACAGAGGACAGGAAGGCTTCCTGGAAGAGGGGTGATGAGTTGGCCAGGTCTATGGGGTTTCCAGCACTTCGGGTAAAAGCCCAGAGGTCCTCAGGGACGCCCCACTGTCTGCTCTGCTAATGCAAGCCCATGAGGCTGAAGGAGTCTCAGCTTCCCCAGCCACCCAATCACACCCCTGATGTATACCAGTCCCTGGTTCCTTCAAGTCCTTGGGTCATTTTCAGATTCAACTTCAGCCAAGACAGTGGTCCCCTCCTGCACCTGCCACAAGCACTGTTTCCAACGTGGGCAGAGTTGACAGTCGATGGGTATGTGTGATCTTTCGGAGCCCCTGTCCCAGGCCCACAGGATGAATGGGAAGGTGGATACGGTGGGTACAGCAAGCAGGAAATGCTGATGGTCAGGAGGGGCCTTGAATGCTGGTCTTGGGAGCCTGTGCTTTACCCTCCAAGTGGAGGAGCCGTGGGGAGCATTTTGGGTAGGGCACGGAAGGGAGGCTGTGTGCTTATCGTGGGCAGCTGGACGGGAGCGGGAGAAACAGGAGGCAGGGAGAAGACAGGGCAGATGTCCTGGAGACAGAAGGCAATGGGGACCCACAGCTCCTCCAAACAACAGCAGCCTGGCTTTCCTCTGGGGCCCATCCTCTCCCCGACCCACTCCCAGAGGGTCAGAGGACAGACGCCAGCCCTGGAGCCACAGCGGTCCTGTGACCAGGCCTGGCCAGCCAACGTCCCGCTCCGCTGCCCTGGCCACAGTGATTTGCCTGAAGCATGTGACCCAACCTGAGCCAGTGAGAACTGGCCACTGGGCTCTCCCAGAAACCCTTGGGGAAGCTGGGCCTCTCTGCCGGGCGCCAGGTGCACTGCCCAGGCAGGGCCCACGCGGGGGACGGCCAAGCGGAAACTGTGCGGGAGGCCTGGGCCGCCGCCCTGAGTTCTGCATTCCCCCTTTGGCCCCAGCTGCTCCGGCCCCGGTTTTCTGTCACTTGCAGTCACAGGAGTGTGGACCTGGGGACGGCCTGTGGGAGGGACAGGGGCACAGGCGCTGGCTGCACAGGTGTGGACGGGCGGACAGAAGCGAGGCCAGACGCCTCTGGACCACACCCTCCGGATTCGCTGCTAAAGGAGAACGGCCAGGCGGCCAGGCCCTCCCAGTGGAGGGGTGCGGAGGAAGGGACCAGAGCGCTCCCCGAACAAAGGTTACCTCTCCGTCCTGCACATCCTCTCACCACACTGGCCTCCGTTTCCCTTCTTGGGGCCCGCCCGCCAACAAGACTCTTCTCCCATTCCAGACTGGAAATCTTTCCCACATCTTGACTAATTGTGTTCAGGTGGGAAGGATTTGGTGGAGAAATGGCGTGTGTGTGTGTGTGTGTGTGTCCACCCCCAGCCGGGCAGCTGCCCCAGAAATGCTGTATTGGCAGGAAGGGCTAGAGGACCCTTGGCCTCAGTCATGTCCTGAGGGGCTCTCGGTGATGTCAGCGGCTCCTGGCCTCTTCCAGTAAACATCTGTTCTCCTTATTCTGACCCAGGAATTCCATTTCAGAACTGTAACGGCCTCCGCTGGCAACACATCCCAGGCGGGTGATGCCTGGGGCAGGGAGAGCATCCTACCCCAGCCTGTGCCCCGCCCCCAGCCCCGCCTCCCCACTCCCATGCCCGCCCAAGCCCAGCCCACAGAGCTCTCAGAAGAGACAAAATCTGCACCTGGCTCCATGTATTTCCAAGCGCTTTCACACCATGGTTCCTCCTAGCAGCGCCATCAGGAAAATATTACCCTGTAGTAACAAGGCTCTTCCCTGCTCGGTGCTGGCCGTGGGACTCACTTCATTTAATCCTCATAATAACCCACCAGAGGAGTTACTGCCATCAGCTTTTACCTTTCACAGATGAGAGACAGGAGGCTCGCCCAGGGAGGGAAGGAGCAGAAACCAAGCCCACGTGATGGAGCGAGATCACGTCTGACTCCAGCGCACGGGGCCTTGCATAGGGCTGATGGCCAAAAGCTGAAGTCATGGGAAGGAGAGGGAGAGAGGGAGGAAGAACTGACCGGTTCCAAAGCCCAGCAGCACTCATCTCAAGATCAGAGAAACTCTCAGGTGCCTACATAGGGAATGAATGTGAGTGAAGCCCACCTGGGTAATGAGAGGGAGCAGCAGAGACTCCCAAGGCACCTGGAACTGTGGGACCCTTCTAGAAGGTTCCATCCTTGCTCCACTCTAGCCCTCCAGCACATAGGCCCCGCAGATTTCCTGGTTCTCAAGAGAAACTGGAAATCTTGAGCTTTGTGAGAAATTTTCAAACTCTGGGGAAGCCAAACAAAACTCATCTGTGGGTGGACATGGCACACGGCCTGCCGGCTTGCAAACCCCGCCCTGCACAACGGGAACACTGAAGTTCAGAAAATTATCTCATTGTTAAGGGTAAGGCAGGGACTCCAAACAGGGTTCCTAAGTCCAGATTCCTAGAGTTTCCAGGTTGTACCACTGAATCTACTTGCCAGCCTTCTCCTGAAAGTATCTCACTGAACCACATCCCCCATAGAAACTAGGGCATCTTTCAAAGACCGCAGTTTTCCTGCCAGCCTGCAAACAATCCTGTGCATGGCTGGTGCACTGCTCCCCAACCACAGGGGACACCTAACAGACCACGAGGAGCTGAGAGAGGCTCCTTGACTGAAAGGGAAGGTCAGTCGCCACCACTCGTCCCCATAAAACCACAACATGGGCACATCCTGCATTCGAAGCTCTACTTGATGCAAGAGAGCAGGGAAAGGAAAGCAGTGCCACCGTGGGGAAACGGACATGGGAGATCCATTCAGGCCAGCGTTTGTCCACTTTGGGTCTACCACCACCGCGTTCACAGAAGCAGCAGCACCTGGTTCTCAATTACCTTAGAAGCGGGGCTAGATGCTCTGAAGACACGGTTGTAGCCCCCACACAAAATTACTGAAGACATAAAACGAACACATATTGAAAAAGAAGAGACACCATTATGAACTGCAGAAAATAACGACACACTTAGAGAATCCTCACCCCCAAAAACATCTACAAAAAGGGAACCAAATAGTAACAAGGAAGTTCATGAAAAGTCTAGATGCAAAATAAATACAAAGACTCATAGACCTGGGAATGCAAGCATGGGAAACATCCAAGCAAAAGATTTAGTTTTGCTTTCTTTTTTTTTTTTTTTTTTTTTGAGACAGAGTCTCCCTCTGTCGCCCAGGCTGGAGTGCACTGGCGCAATCTCGGCGCGATCTCGGCTCGCTGCAAGCTCCGCCTCCTGGGTTCACGCCATTCTCCTGCTTCAGGAGTAGCTGGGACTACAGGCGCCCGCCACCACGCCCGGCTAATTTTTTTGTATTTTTAGTAGAGACGGGATTTCACCATGTTAGCCAGGATGGTCTCGATCTCCTGACCTCATGATCTGCCCGCCTCAGCCTCCCAAAGTGCTGGGATTACAGGCATGAGCCACCGCGCCTGGCAAGAGATTTATTTTAAAAGGACTTTTTGTGATTATCTGTGGTTCATATTTGTAAGACATGGGAAGACGCAAGTCATTAAGAGCAAAGGATCAGAAGCAGGGGCTGTTGCCAGGGAGGGCACGCCTTGAGGACAGCAATGCTGGGGCTGAGGTTTGCCAGGTCAGCCAAGGTTGTCAAATGGTTCGCTGCAGCTCTGCACATGCAGGTATAATTTGCACTAATGTGTCATTTTTAACTCTGTTTCCTCCCTGCGAATAAAGATGTCTGTCTAAATTCTGAGAATATCATTAGTCTGAAATAAGCAGGTCCCAGGTATTCCGAGTAAATAATCATCTACTGTATTATAAATTAAAAGTATTCCCAGATATCTATAACAGTCTGCAGTAAAATATAACGGAAAAGACCCTATTCACAATGGCAATAAAATTCTAAGTCTCTTAGTAATAAACCTACTGGGCTATATTTTTAAAGATCTGAATCAATGTTCTTATTTCCATGAGAAAATTAAACATCGTAAAGATGTCATTCATTTGTTCAGCAAAGATTTGTTGAGGGCCTGCTGCGAAGGGGACACTCTTTTAGGCATTTTTTTTAAAACCTCATGATGGTGAAACTTGCCCTATCAGATATCGGAACGTATTGTCAACCAACAGCAATTAAAGACCCCGGGACTGGTGCAAAAGAAAAACAGAAAGGGTAGAAATAAACCCCGTCACCTCCACGAACTTCATAATGATGGAATGTACATCCCAAAGTCAAGAAGAAAGAGTGAATCAGCAAATGAATGGCGTTGAGACAACAGCGTGGCGATTCAGAAAAAAACAAACACTTAAAACCAACACCTTAGACAGTATAAGAAACACATTTCATTTGAATTAAAGGAGTTCAACATTTAAAAATCAAGTCTGGAGAAAAGCAAAACATACAATGGAGTCCTTCTTTGAAAGGCTGATAATTTCCTACAGTCTGAGTAACCAGAAGAAAGCAACAAGAGAAGCCGGACAGAGCTGACCGAAGAAAGCAAACGCCAGCCCGGTAGAATGAAAAAGGAAGTTCTGCAAATATAAACCCACCCAAGCTAACAGAGGGTTAATGACCAGCCCCAGTGAGAACCAATCAGCTTCCGAGGAGGAAAGGTGGAGGCAGTAACCACCAGCCATGAAAGAAACAAGTTTCAACAATAACACAACTGCCTGACTCCCACCAAGGGTCCCAGGCCAGCCCAGCCCCAGAGGACTCCTGCAGGCCTTGGGGAGCCAGGTGGGCACCTGCGGGCAGGTTGGGGGAAGGCTGCGAGGACTCTGAGCCCCCAGAGACTATCAGGACAGGCTGACACCAAGACAGAGACGGCCTACATCTACCCACCCCATACCATGCCCAGTCCTGGACCAGCCATCCCCGGCCCCAGAGGCCACAGTGTGACCACAGCCGAGACTGCCCCAACCAGGGCCACCTGCAATGTCCAGCAGCCTCCCTGCAACTGCCCTGGCTTTGGTTCTTAATGTCCCTAGTCCCGAGGATGCAGAAGCTCCCCAAAGAGAAGAATGCAGGAACTCTGGCAACCTTGACTGTGGAGGCAGACACCTGACACGTATTTCCCCCCCGCCAGTGCCCAAGATCTCCACCCAGCGCTGGGCACCCTCCAACCTCCACTCCATTCACTCCCAGACGGAGCAAAGGCTGGCCTCATTGACCCCTTTCCCCAGGTGCCCTCGAGCAGGATACCACCTGCACAACCTTCCCCAGCAGCCCTGCTCGTCGGACCACCCTCCCCAGTGAGGACGCAGCCCGTGAGAGACTGGGCTCCCCAAGAGGAAAGACAGCCCAAAGGCCAAGCCACCCTGTCTGAGGTGGGGGACGCTCTGGCAGGGCAGGGACTCAGCTTTGACCTTGTTTGCTGGAAAATGCACCAAGAACTCAGTAGCAGACCAAGGAGAGGAGAAATTAATCCCCCTTTCCAGCAATTCACCCTGCTTGTGCGGGTGGGGAGTTATCTGTACCTCTGAGGAGGCACAGATTTCATCTGGCGCTCCAGCTGCAGTGGAGGGAGCTCTGTGGGCCCTGGGGTGGGTCACTCCCCGTCGCTGTGCCCTGATTTCCTTCCAGCACATTGGGATGGGTCGTTGTTGGTTCCCAGAATGTACCTGTTGGCAACGGGGACTTCTTGGTGGTGTCACAGGAGGTGACGTGTAAACAGGAAGGTACAGGTGCAGAGTGCAGCTGACGGTGAAGGGCCCCCAGCCAGGAAAGGTCCCCAGGAGTCCTGGATGATGAAAGACTCTGGGAAAGAAAGGTGGGGAGAGGGAGAGGGCAGAAGGAGCAGAGAGGGGAGAGGGCATAAAGGAAGAATGGAGAGAGAAAGGAAAAAGGGATGAAGGAGAAGAGAAGGGAGGGGAATGGGAAGAAGAGGAAAGAGAAAAGCAGAAGGGGGAAGAGAGAGGCGGGAAGGGGAGGAGAAGCTGGAGGGAGGGGAAGGGGAAGGAGGGAGGGGTGCCCAGCACCAGGACCCAGCACAACTGTCCTATGACAGTTGTCTCTGCAGCTGCATTCGGGGCTGTTTCCGAAACTCAGGCCTTCTCCCTGTCCTCGGGGCTGAGCCCTGGCCTGGGACCTCCCTTGTTCTATCAGAGCCCCCAGGCTGGGTGAGGTCCACTGGATCTGTTTTCACTCACAATGCTTCTGACACCAAACACGTGGTTTCCCTCCCACCACCCAGTTCTCCAACCTCCAGATGCCAGCTGGGTGTCCCACAGTTCAGTGCAAAACTCACGCCAACTACCTGGGGTCAGCGTAGCCCTCAGGCTAAGGGCTCAGTCCCACAAGGCGGCCCCACTTGCGGTTGCAAGTCCCAGCTTCCCACCTGTGCTTCTGACCCAGCGGCTATACATCGGGAGGGTCCCACAACTCCCTCCTCAGGCTCTGTAATTTGCTATTAGGTTGGTGCAAAAGTAATTGGGACCTTGTGTTCATTAATAGAACAGATCACAGAACTCAGGGAGGCACTTTACTTACTATTTCCAGTTGATTATTAAAGGCACAGACCAGAAACAGCTGCATGGGAGGGACGGGCAGGGCAAGGTAACGGGAAGGGCTGCAGAGCTTCCACGCTGTCTCCGGGCACTCACCCTCCCAGCCCCTCCGCGTGTTCACCAACCCTAAGCTCTCCAAACCTTGTTGTTCAGGGGTTTTCGTGGAAGTTCCATGACTTGCATCCCCACAGGTTGGGGGAGTGAGGCTAAATTCTCAGCCCAGTAATCCAGAAACTCTTATATCAGGAACCAGGGGGCTTAGACCAAATATGACAATAAAAGGCGTTTCTATCACCCCTTAACACTCAGGAGATTACAAAGGTTTGAGGAGCTCTGAGGCAGGAGCCAGGGATGAACAGCAAATAAACATTTATGATTTCCCACTATCACAGGGTCTCAGACAGCACCTCCGCCTGTGACCCGACCTGCACTGCCCCAGAGGCCCAGACCTCAGCTCAGGGCCAGTGCGCCGGGATCAGTGGCCAGTGGTCAGCCGTCGTGCAGAGACAGGGGGGCAGAGGGGAGGGAGGGAGGTGATGGGAGGGGAAGGAAGAGAAGGAGAGAAGACCAGGAGCCTCCCAGGACCTGGGCACCTGCCTGGGAGGGCACTGAGGAGCACCAAGGAGGATGCCTACCACTGCCCCCACTTTGGCCTGATCAGGTCTGCGGGATCAGTGCTCAACGCCCATGGAGCTCCAGGTGCCCGCCAAGTGTGGAGAGCCCTGCAGCAAAGGCCAGCTGCTGCCGTGGAATCCTGCCCACTTGCATGTGAGGACCCCTTCCCACCGTGTGGCCTTGGGGACGTCCGTGCAACGGGGGCTGCCTTCCTTCTGCCAGGGCTCTGAATTTCCGGGTGAGAGACCCGAGGGCAGAGGGCCAGGAGCCGACACCGCCAAGGCAGCTTCCCGCATCCCAGGCCTGGCCATCCCCCTGGATCGCTTCCTTCCACCTCAAGCCCCCCACGGAATTCCGTTTGACAGAGGCCAGCCAGCCTCATCCCCCTCTGCTCCCTCGCTGACACATGCCTTGGGAGGCCGGTGGTGTCTTAACTGGGGAAAGGGAGGGTCACAGGCCAGCAAGAGAAGAGCCAGGCTCCAAGTCTGGTCTGGTCTGAGAGCCCTCACTCCCCACAGCCTTCTCTAGTGAGCAGCCGTCATGCTGTGCCAAAGACCCTCCTGTGTAGCTTTTGAAAAATACAGACCCCGGGGCGCGTGCAGGTCTGATAAACCAGAATCTCTCAGGATGGGGCCTATGTACAGATGCTATTCAAAGCTCCTCAAATTCCATGCCCATCAGTGGGCAGGCAGATAGATCACACAATGGAAAAACTCTTCTGCAAGACAAGCCACAGGTTTTTCCTTTGTTTTGTTTTGTTTTTGAGACGGAGTCTCACTCTGCCACCTGGCTAGAGTGCAGTGGCGCGATCTCAGCTCACTGCAAGCTCCACCTCCTGGGTTCAAGAAATTCTCCTGCCTCAGCCTTCCAAGTAGCTGGGACTACAGGTGCGTGCCACCACGTCCAGCTAATTTTTGTATTTTTAATGGAGACGGGGTTTCACCATGTTGGCCAGGCTGGTCTCAAACACCTGACCTCAAGTGATCTGCCCGCCTCAGCCTCCCAAAGTTACACAGGTGTGAGCCACTGTGCCCTGCCTACAGATTTATTCTAAGGAGGGGAATGTCTTTGCTTGGAAAAACACCTTCTAGAAGCACATGGGATAATAGGTAACAGTGGGACTGGAAGAGCAGGGGACTGTGCAGGCAGCGCCAGCACCTCAGAGCAGAGGGCGAAGTCCGCTGTAAGGCACAGGAGGAAAATGGAGGGGTTGCTCCAGAGAAACTGGACAGAGGGAGGGAGACACCACTGGGAGGGGAGAAAGAGAAGCCACAAATCAAAGTGGAAATTCCCACACACATGGCCCAAAGGGCTTTCCAAGAACAGGGTCCTGTTCTCCCAGAAGCCACCTGCATGGCGGGAAGTGCTGGCTCCCCCACCTTCTGCAGGAAAGCTCCCCCTCCCTACGAGTGCTTCCTATGGGGCGTAAATGGCGACTGGGTTTCATTTCTGGCCCAGCAAAGTGGACAGCTGAGGCCCTGAGGCTGAGAACACAAACACCCCGGCATTGCAACACCTCTGGCTTTTGGAGGTGAGAGAAGGGAGCGTTAAGAGTTAAGACACATTTTATCCCGATTTCAGCTCCTTTACTGATAAAAATGGGATCTTAGAAAACAAGAATTCAGAGGATATTGCCTTCACATGAAATCCATCTTAATCCACAAGCAAGCGTTGTATTAAGCAGAGAAATACCGGGGGCATTGCCGCTAAAGCCAGGTATGGACGAGGATGCACGTAGCCATGGCTGTGACTTCCCAACACTCTGAAGGTTCCAGACGGTGCAGATTGGAGATGAAGAGCCAAAATTATCAGTGTTTACAGAGAGCACAACTGTATACCTAGAAAACCCAAGGGACTTCACAGATACATTAGAATTAATGAGTTCAATCAAGCTACTCGGTAAAAGATAGTTCTATAAAAATCAATAGCCTTCCTGCGTACCAACAACAGATGTAAAGTATTCAATTTGCAATGGCAAAAAGGAAAAAAAAATCCTCAAAATAACCCTGATTTTTAAAAATGGATGACCTGTATAAAAATATATATATAATACTTTACGGAGCAACATCAAAGCAGAATGAAATAAACTGAAAAATACACTGTTCCTGGTAAATACTGTAAATTACATCGGTTCCTTCTTTAATTAGTTTCTAAGTTTAATTTACTATCAATCAAATTCACGAGGGATTTTTCTACCCGACAAAACAATTCTAAAATTCATTTGAAAGAATAAACATATGTGACCAGCCAAGAAAATTTTGCAAGAGAATACCAGCAAAGGGGGAAGTATCCAGCCAGATGTTCCAAAGCCACACAGTCCAACAGAAATAGAACTCGAGCTTTGCATGTAGCCACGTTTTAAAATAAAAAAGACACAGGTGAAATTAATTTCAGTAATATATTTTATTTAACCCAGTATGCCCAAAATACTATGATTCCAACCTGTAATCAATACTTTAAAATGATCCATTAAACACTGCACATTCTTTTTTTGGGGGGGGGGGCACTAAGTCTCTGAAATCCAATGTATATTTTACACTCAGGGCCCCTCTCAATTCAGACCAGACACATTTTAAGTCTTCAATAGCCTTGTGTGGCTTATAGCTACTGTATTGGACAGCGAAGCTTCAAAGTACTTAATACTTTGAATATTAGAGCCTTAAAGTTCTAATAATAAACACAGCTTAGTATTGGTACAAGAACAGAATGATGGAAAAGTAGAATGTTATCTGTGGTATTGCTTAACCTGAGGTTTCATTTGCCACTGACTGGCGATGGTACATGCTATAATCCATAAAATAGAGGTATAAATACATACCAATATGCTCACAGCTCTCAAGCCCCTTTCTGTCATATGTCCAGAAGCTCTGTCCCAATCAGAATGGCCACTAGCAAGGCTTAGACAAGCCTTGCATGAAACATAAGACACCCTCCTTTCCATGTGGTCCCAATCCCTGCTTTCAAACAGCTGCATGGGAGGGACGGGCAGGGCAAGGTAACGGGAAGGGCTGCAGAGCTTCCACACCCTCTCTGACCACCCACCCTCCCAGCACCTCCGTGTGTTCACCAACCCTAAGCTCTCCAAACCTTGTCATTTAGGGGTTTTCAAAGGAAAAAACCCCGGGTTTAAAGATGACAGGCTTTAATACTTTGCAATACTTTTAATACATTGAAATTTCAGATTAGGGCTTTCAAAGGAAAAATACCCGGGTATAAAGATGAATCCTGGACATTCTGCTCAGAAAGCCGGTGAGGACTGCTCCCTCCGACAGGCATCTTTCAATTTCCCGTCCCTGAAGTGAGGATGCGATTGGCAGGTCTCACACCCTGGCCCCGGCCCCCGCCTCCTGGGCCACCACCCTTGCAATGCAGTCCCTCACTGCAGACGCGTGCAGTGCCAGCACCCTGGACACTCAAAATGCCTTTGAAGAGTCACACCGTGAGGTCAAAAAGTTAGGGTGCTTGCAGAAAGGCGCATGTAGCTTCGCATTGGTGAGGCAAATATCTATCCCTGGAGGACGGACCACTACTTCGTAATTCACAAGAGGAAGACCCCCGGAGGCAGATGAAGCCGCCGGAACTCAGTTCCTGGGAGCCGTGCCACGCAACGGCCAGGCAAGAGAAATGGTCCACCCATTAGGCTGCAGACAGCATTAGAGAAACCAAGCACTACGGGGGCGGGGCTTGCACCTCCAGGGGACCACAGTGAGGGCACAGAGCCGCAGTTTAAATGGGAGCGTCTCCTCTCTCTTGGTGGCATATAAAGTAATGGTGTGTCCTGTAACTGATGGCACCTCAGAGCTAATGAGATGCAGACACGGCCGCCGCTTTCTCACCCCCGGGCCTGGGGTAGGCGCTTGCTGCACACCAGTCCTTTCACTGCCAGTGAAGTGTGTGCCGACAGAACCCATCTTTCGCTATTGGAGGAACCGAGGTTCGCAGCATCGTGGTGCTTGTCCACCCTATGCAGTCACGAGGGGCACAGCGGACCATGTGACCCGCAGCAGCCTCCAGCCCACACTAGGCCCCTGCTTCCCTGGGTTAACCCCTGAAATGCACAGGGCAGGGTGGGGATGGCGTACAGCCTGCCTGGCTTCAGCAGCACCCAGGCCTTGGTCTTGGACACTAGGGTTCCCTTTGCCTCTGAGCGGAAGCTGTGCACCCTACCCTGCAGCCCTGGAGTCGTCGTGCAGTGTAATTGAAATTCATGGACAAGCCCGAGGAGCCAGCTCCAGGCTCGGTAATAGCTTCTCCATATTAATGGCAGCACCGCAGACCCGGCGGACAGCTGACATTTAATATGAAACATACGCAGCTGAGTGTGGAGCTCCTACCTGGATCCTCCCATTCCGGGGTGACCACCAGTAGGGGATGGGGGTGTCTAAAGTGGCGCCAAGATTGAGGGGGCTGGGTCCTCCTCTCCCCTGAGTAACTCAACCCCACTTAAGGCCCCTCTTCTGCAGGGTGCAGGAAACCCCTCCCGAGAAATACATCAACACGTGCTGGCCCACACTCACTCACACGCACACACTCCCATGCAGACACACTGTGTGCACACACTCACATGTACATTCTCATTCAGACACACACGCACATATGCACCCCCACACGCACACTGTGTGCACGCACCCCTATATGCAAGACATGCAGAGGCAACATGTACGTGCACACACTTCCGCACACTCCTGCCATGCACAGCCCCAGGACATGCACACGTCCACGTGCAGCCAGCAGACTGCTGTCCTGGCAGCAACACAGGGACCCCCAGGGCTGCCCAAGCCAGAGAAGGAGGTGGGGTAAGGAAGGACACGTCTGCCTGCCAGCACAGACCCAGGGTCCCAGGAAGGCCGCCATGCACACTTGCCCCTTTGGGTCTCCAGATACTAGAGTAGGCAGGCCCAGACCACAGCTCAGGCAGCCACGAAGCAAAGCCGGCCTCGCTCCTGAGTGGATGTTCCTGGCCCTGGGGCTCAGGGCGGATAAGCCCCTGGCTGATTCCCTTACTCGCCCAGGTGTGGCCCCTGTGAGCCTCACAGCAGGCCTGGGTGAGGACCTGGCCTCCACCTCCCAGCTGACTCTCAGGAGGGCCTGCATTCTCTCAGGCATGACTCGCTAAGCACTGGAGACACGGGCGACAGGGAAGCCACGGCGAGCCATTGGGCAGGAGAAGCCTGCCACACAGGAACGAGCACATGGCTGCGCGCATTGACCAGTGCCAGAAACACACCCAGCCACGCAATGGAGTGCAGGCCGGGGCTGGGCAGCATGATACGGGGGTCCCAGGAAGAGCCGGCCTCCCGGGGCTCCAGCTGAGACCAGCGCTGACTAGGTGCCGGGAGCTGGCTCCACTCCGCCCCTCCCTGAAGGATTCCAGGAGAGACGCCAGCCCACACAGAGAGGACCTGCATATGTAACTCCTAGAGCCTCGGTTTCCTACCTGTGGGATGGGGCCACGGCGGCTGGTTCACAGGAAGACTGCAGGGGCCGGGTTCGCAGCCCCCAGCGGAGGTAGGTGGTTTGGATGCTGCTCCCCGCACCCGCTCCTGGGGCCACCCGCCGCCTCCGCCCGCCTCCGGAGGGACTGCGCTGCACTGCTGGACTCCTCAGGCCTCTCCACAGGGGCCCTCGGCTCAGGTAAGGCAGCAGGGGAGGGAGTCACTGCCCACCTCCCAGGGCACCTGAGGAGGACGCTGGAGTTCTGCCTCCTGCAACCCTTGCTCCCGGAGTCTCATTCCAGACCAGCAGAGCGTGTGACTCGGGCTGGAGCTGGAGGGCCCCGGCCAGGTCACAGGGGCCTTGAATGCCAGGCCAGTGGGTCTGGATTTTGTTAAGAGCAGTGAGAACCACCGAGAGGTCTTAAGTGAAGGCGTGGCATGAGTTTCTGCGTGGTCTCTAAACATCCCTCTGGCTGCAGTGCAGAGAAGCGCTGTCGGGGAGAGAGCATGGAGCACTGGGGGACAGAGGAGCAGAAGGCAGGGGCTGGCGCCGGGCGTGGAGGGAAGCCGGGCCAGAGAGAGCTCTGGGATTGGAGCTGGCTAGGGGAGGGCAACCCTGGAAGGGTGGGGTCTGGAGGAGACTGCGGGGAGCCATGTGACTTGAGGAGTATGGGGTCATCCAGGGAAGGGGGTTCCGGAGGCAGCCGAACAGGCAAGCCTGGAGCCCAGGAAGACTTCTAAGCCCAACATGGGGTCTGGAGTCCAGGGGGAGGGAGGCCACAGCCGTTTTCACCACCCTGCACAATTGTCGTCCTCCCTTCTTGTACAATAGACCCCTCTCCATTCCAGAGTTTGGGAGTCTGTCCCTCCCCCTCAGTCCCAAAGGTGGGCAGGAGCCTTGGGCTAGGCCTGCACCACGGCTATGGTTTGAAGATGGGCCTCCAATTCCTCCCCCAGCTCTTACAGGTGTCACCCACAGAGGAGGGCTTTCCGTTTCAAAGGGTTGCCTCCTTGGAAAAGAAGCTAGGCCTGGAGCCACTGGTGGCCCCATGTGGTGGGCTGGGGGCTGCAGAGTGGACAGCAATTCTGAAATCAACACCGAGAGGCAGGGCTGAGAAACGGATAGCATGCTCTGAGCCCCGGGATTCAGCTAGGCCTGAAGCCTACACTCCTCAGGACTCCCAGATAATTGGGGCCATGGTGTCCCTTGTTTGTTTCATCCAATATGAGCAGGGGTTTCTGTCACTCAAACTGAGCAAGACTTAAACAAGGAAGGTGACAAGTATGGCGGAGGCTGCTGAGAATGACCTTAGCAGCTGCGTAGGCTGCTTGCAGCTGGGGCCCACAGGAGCCTCTGCTCCTATGTGGGGAACCCCGACACCCTAGGGAACCCAGAGGTTCCTTCAGCCCTCTTTGGTCTTCCTGATGACCTCTCATTGCGATCCAGGCAGTGCCAAGGCGGGGTGGGAGGAAGGAAGACCCTACCAGCGGCAGCTGCAAATCCCAGGCGCCCCTCACCCCCACTGCACAGTCCCAGGACCACCCACACCTGCCTGATCTGCTCTAGCCCCTGAGCCTGCTGGAGCCCAGTGTGTGGCCTCGAAGGCAGCAGCCTTGCTGGGAAAAATGAAACTCCTCTCGATCCCTTAGGCCAGCTTCCGACTTCTCTCTGTGGCTTTGATGACTCTTAATGTCCAGCAAGACAGAGTGGGTGCCTGGCCCAGACAGCAGCCCCACAGGGGAGCCCCAGCTTGAAAGGCAGCAGCCCTGGCTTTCTTCTTGCCATGGGACCTTGGGCCTCTCTGAGCCTCAGCCATGAGTGGGGCAGCTCTACCTCACAGGGTTGTGGGGCTCACATCGAGCACCCAGGGCAGAGCATACACTTCCTTCTTTGGGCCCCAGGATTGGACCAGGCCTTGGAGGGCAGACCATCTCCACTGCCCAGCGCACGGAGGCTTCCTCCACTGGCCCTGCCCAGCCTGGCAGGAGAGGACCCCCGTGCTGCCCTGAGTGGGGAGGCAGAGGTGGGCAGGGCTGCTTTCATCCCACAGAAGTCCCAGCTGCAGTCCCCCACCAGTGAGGACTTACGCCAGCCATAGGAGCTATAGCCCAGCGCAGGTCACCAGCCAGTCAGAGCCACTCAGCTCCCAGGCCTGCTCCCGGCTCCCCACTCACACTGACGATGGTCAAACCCACAATGAGAACGTCTCCAGGAGTCAAATAAGAAAGGTGGGAAATGTTTTAAAGAAATGCGTTTTTAAAATTCTCTTTGTAGGCATGCAGAAAAAGGCAGCAAAAAGTAGTGAGCATGGCCTTGGAGTTGGCTTCAAAGCTTGAAGCAAGCTATCTCAACTTTTGGAGCCTCAGTTTATTCATCTGTAGAAAGGGGATGATGTCGGGACACGTTCCATAGGGTGCTGTGAGGATTGAACAAGGCAATGTGGCATAGGGGGCTCAGCTGAGAGCCCAGCACACAGCATTAATAGGAACACAGTCAACTGTCACTTACCATTATTACCTTTTATGCCAAAAGGCTTCTCATTGGGTTTTTAATGGGCATGTAAAAATCATGTGAAATTAGCACACTTACCATGCTGCCCAAGAGATACTAGAAAACTCTTCCGTAGCAATGTGATGCACAAGAACACACTGTTCAGCATTTTTTGCTCATGCCTTGTGCAAAGGTACATTTTGCTGTGGATATTATGAATAACCCCTCACTGTGGATACTAACCCTCTCTGTGGATATGATTAATAACTTCTGTCTAGTCACTCAACCTCCCAGAGCCTGAGTGCTCCACCTGTAACCAGGGATGAGATGCCTCCCCGATAGGGGCTCTGTGAGGACAAGAGGCACCCTGTATAAAGCCCCAGGTCCTTAGCAAAGAAGCCTATCATGGTAGCAGAGGGAGATTTAAAAGCAAAACAGACACATACGCAGCAAAAAAGTAAGAAAAGAAAAGAAGAGGCCAGTTGTGGTGGCTCATGCCTGTAATCTCAGCACTTTAGGAGGCCAAGGTGGCAGATCACCTGAGGTCAGAAGTTCGAGACCAGCCTGATCAACATGGAGAAACCCCGTCTCTACTAAAACTACAAAACTAGCTGGGCACGGTGGCACATGCCTGTAATCTCAGTTACTCAGGAGACTGAGGCAGGAGAATTGCTTGAACCTGAGAGGTGGAGGTTGCAGTGAGCTGAGATTGTGCCATTGCACTCCAGCCTGGGCAACAAGAGTGAAACTCCGTCTAAAAGAAAGAAACGAAAGAAAGGAGAGAGAGAGAGACAGAGAGAAAGAAAGGAGAGAAAGAAAGAAAGAGGAAGCGAGGGAGAGATGAAAAGAAAAGAAAAAAAGAGAAGAGAAGAGAAAAGTAAAGAAAAGAAAAAAGTAAAGAAAAAAGAAAAGAAAAGAAAAGAAAAAGAACCAATGGTGCAGTCCCACTGTCCAAGGCCATTATTCACTGACAGCATTCAACGCCACTCAGGCAGGTCCCAGCTCCTCTTCAAACCCCAATATTCTTCCCAGTTCTGTCTGGTACATGGAGAACCTCAGCAGTCCTGTCCTGCCCAGTCCAGTCTACCCCTGGTACTTCTGCACATGCTCCTCCCTTTGCCCGGGTTGCCAACCTGTGTCTTTTCCAGCTGGCCACTCATTCTTCCAGCCCCCATTCAAACTGCCCCCCAGGAGCACACTCTCCAAGTCCTGGCCAGAGTGCCCGTCAGCCACCCTGATGGTAGGAGGCCTTGGGTGGGTACCAGACCTGCCTCATCGCCGACCAGTACAGGGGGTAAACACATAAGAAGGTGCTGGCTGAAAAAATGAATCACCAAATGAGTTGCTGAATGAATGAAACAGTGACAAGTCCTCTCCACAATGCTCTCCATCAGGAATGCACAGTACACAGGTGTTGGGCCACCACCAGACTGCAGTCCCATGTCAATTCCCACCACCTTACCTCACCCTAAGTCTGCTGCAAGCATCTCCTTTCATTTAGGAAATTCGCCTCCAGCCTAAAATGGGACACACCTCTGAGGCCCAGGATGTCCTCAGAGACAGTGGGCAACGTCAAGGGCTCGCCATTTCAACCCACCTCCTCCAGGGATATTTACAGTTGTTTGAAGTATGGCCAAGTTCTAACTAAATCCAGCCAAAGGCAGTGATTTTCCAAAGCAACAAGTGATATTTTCTGTGTATCCATAAAAAGAATGGCAGTGGTTGTGGGGCCCTGGTGTAATTGCTGGCTCTGCAGACTGTAGGATGAGCCTGGGCTGCCCGAGTATGGATGTGCTCAGGGGCCATGGGGCTGGGAGAGTGGCCACTCGCTCGGGGCAGGAGTGCCCTGAGCAGCAATTAGAACAGAGCCCATGGTGGGCGGCTTCAGATGTCTGGCCAGCACAGCCAGCCTGACCACCACACACCCAATCCAAAATAGAAGACTGCAGTGGCCTCTGCTGTGTGCCAGGCCCCGGGCAGCCAGACAGAGCACTGCCAACGTCAGCCTCCTCCCTCAGCATCGATCCAGGCTTCCTCTGAGGCCCCTTGTGCTGAGCCATGGTCCCTCCTGCCCTCTCCAGGAAGCAGAGCTTCCCACAGCTCCAGTCACAGGACTAGAGAGGCCCAGGCAGTCTCAAAAGGGATCCCCTAGCCTCTCTCTTGTCCTTCAGGGGCTGCCCCCAAAAGATCGAGCAGCTCATGGGCACTAGAGCCTTCATTTCCAAATGCACCCCTCAGCTCAAAATAGAGAAAACCAACTTTTCAAAGAACCAGCTGGAGTTCAACAGGAAACCACAGCAGAAAAACCAGTGATTCCTGGTCAGCCAAGGGGCAGAGGGCTAACTGGGCATTTCAGCACCACTGCCTGCTCCCTGGGCTGGCATCACCCCCACACAAGGAAACAGGAAGACTGACTGCCAGCCCGTAAGTCCACCACAAACATATCACACATGCCAGTATGCACGACGACGGACACAAACTCAACAGATGCTCAACACACTTACATGCAGAAACCCAGACACATACACGCACAAAAGACACTGGCGTACGCACAGGTTCACACAGGTGCACAGGCACCCAGATGCAGGTACACACCAACGTTCCAGAACACATGTGCACACACTCACGAAGGTACACACACATACACGGACCCACCCCTGGATGCAAGCCAGAGACCTGTTCAGGCAGGCCTAAGAGAGAGAGAGAGGCGCACGCTGCTGCCTGCTGAGCCTTTTGGAGACCCGGGCCTCCGCTTGCATAAATGGCCCCTGCTCAGACCAATCAAAACAACCTGCTTTCCAGCCAAGCCCTTCAGTTGGAGCACGAGGCTCCCTAAAGCACGGGGAGGGCAGGGAAAGTCCTCAGCGCAGGCCTTGCCCTCCCAAGGGACTCCCAGGTAACGCTTTTCCAAAGCCCAGGCGAGAGCGGCGGAGAGAAAGGAACCAGAGAAGTGCGTACTCACCAGCCCATCGCAGTTGCTGAGCGCCACAGAGGAGGCTTCGGCTAGGCCGGCCACGTCTCCGACGTAGAGACAGCTCCCGAGCAGGGGCTCCACGCGGGTGGTGCCTGTCTCGCTCTGCCACTCCATAGTGGCCCCGGGCGCCACGAGGCGGGCGTTGGGCCGCAGCCGCAGATGCAGGTCTCGGCCAAAGACCGTGACATTATAGAAGAGGTGACTGCCAGGGTCCTCCTCGTTGCCTCCGGGGAAGCTCGGGGTCCGGACAGGGGCGGCCCTGCGGGCTCGTACCCCTGCTCTGGCCGTAGCTGCCGACACCACGTGGGACACCAAGCGGCCCTGGGCGTCAGTGCGCACCGGCACCGCCAGGATGCGCTCCGCTCCGTGCCCCAGGGGCCCGCCTGCAACGGGAAGGGGCGTTAGATCGGCGGAGACCTCGCAGCCCCAGAGCCTCGGAGCCCCGCCGGCCAGCCACGCCCCCCAGACCCCGCCCCACTGCGAAGGGAAGGGGCATTCCGCCCGGCGACCCCCGAAGCCAGCCTGCACCTCCCCGGCTTTCCTGCAACCGGGAAGGGGCGTTAACACGGCCGCCACTCCGGGGCTCCGCCACTCCCCGGCCGTTCCCTCCTCAGGGGACTTGCCTGCCCAGAGCGCTGCCCCCTGCCCCGTTCAGGCTTGGGGCTCTGTGGGAACCTCCCTGTGCCCGAAGGGACGACCCTGTCAGAGAGTGCCCCGAACCTTGAACCCACCGTCCTTGGCAGGACGTGGGGCTGCTCGGAAGCCATTCCGGGTTGGCCCCCTTACCCGCGTGCCACGACCCCTCGGCGGGCCCCTGCCGCCCAAGTGCCCTCACCGCTGGCCTCCGGGGCGGCGGAGTCTCGGCTTCCCCGAGCACGAGCGGCCTGTCCTGCCTGTCCAGCTCCCGCTCAGCCCGCTGCCGGCCCCGTCTCCCCGAGCGCCCGAGGACTGGGAGGGGTGGAACAGGGTCCCTCGGATCTCTGGGGATCCCCTCCGGAGCGCCCCAACCAATCCTTAGGGCCCAAGGCTACGCGCTCGGCAGCCGGCTCCTCCGGAGCGTCCCCGGACGCGAGCCCGGGCGCCGCCTCGCCCTGGCTCCCCCCCGGACCCGCTGGGGCTGACTCTGCGCTCTCCGCCGCGGGGCTTTTCCCGGCCCTCCGTCCCCACCCTCCGCGACTCGGGAGCCGCCAGTGCTCCGAGGCTGCCCCCGGCCCAAGGCGCTCGGGTGCGCTGCGGGGCGCCCCCTGCGCGACCAACCCGGCCCCGAAGTTGGCCAACTTGGCCCCGGGCGGGGCGCGCGGAGTTTGCCCAAGTCAGGCTGGACGACGCCTGGGGAGGGGGCGGCGGGGCACGCGGGCAGGGCCAGGCCGGCGGGGGTCCCGGGGCGGGGGGGCCGGGCCGCACCTACCTGGGGGGTCGGCGGCAGCGGCGAGCCTGGCGTTCGCGGGCGGCGGCGGCGGCAGGAGCGGCGGCAGCAGCAGCAGCAGCAGCGCGGGGCAAAGCAGGCGGCGAGCGGCTCCCGCCGGCAGATCCATGGCAGCCGGACTGCAGCCGGGGCCCCGCACTCGCAGCCGGCGCGAAAGTTCCCCGCGAGCCGCCCAGCCCACATCTGGGGGCAGCTGGAGCCGCCCGCAGCTGCAGCACCGCAGGGCGCGGGGCGGAGGAGGCGAGGCGCGGCGGGGAGGGCGGGGGAGCGCGGAGGGAAGGCGGGGAGAGGGAAGGAGCGAGCGAGCGAGGGAGGCGGGAGGGAGGGAGGCGAGCGAGGGGGAGGGCGGGGACGGCGGGCGCCTCAGCCTGCGGTGACCCGGCGCATCTTGGCGCGGCCGCCGCCGCCGCCCGCTTCCCTCTTCGCGCCGCCGCCGCCGCGGTGCCGGGCTCGCAGCGAAGCAGAGACACCCCGAGGCGGCGGCAGAGAAGCGCCGCGGGCCGGGCCGGGGGAGCCCCGCCGCCAGCCACCCCAGGCGCACAACCTCCGAGGAGCGGCGCCGGCAGAACGTCCCCACCTAGCGAGCCCTCGGGGTGCTGGGTCCCACTCGGCAGCCCTGGGAATCAAGGGGTGCACCCCCCTGTCTCTGTGCCCTGGGGCAGGACCGGGTGAGGGAATGAAAGGGGAGGGGGGACTGACTCCTGGGTCCTAGGGGCTGAGCCAGGCCTAATGCCCAAATAGAGGCCGCAAAGGCCAGACGATGCTGTTAGGAGGGTACACCCAGGGCGCGACCCCAAAGATCAACTTTTGCCCTTACTGAGAGAGGCAAGGCTCCCTCAGCCCCCAGTTCCTCTTCCTCTGAAGTCCCTGTCCCCTGTCCCCCATCTGCCTTCCCATCCCTCCGCTGCAGCCTCAGCACAGCCTCTTCCTGCCAGACCTGGGCTCTCTGCCCAGGAGCACAGTCAGGCTCCTGCCCTCACCTGTCCTCAACCCCACGTATGCATTCTGTCCTCCCGCCACTGCACTCCTGGCCCCCAACCTGAAATGGCCTCTCCAAGGTCTGCCTACCTTTTCCACCCAAGCATCCAAGGACACCTGGGTCCATCCTGCAGCCAGTTTGCTGTTAGAGCCTATTGCCAACCGGAACCCCTCTCCAATCCCTCCTCTCCAGCAAGGCCCTGATCCTCCCATGCTGTCTAAGCTCAGCGGCCTCGCTCCAGGGCCTGCCTGAGAGCCCCCACTCAGGCTATTGGATATCTCTGCCCTGGGACCCCCAATTTCTGCCTCACTTCCCCAGAGGGTGAACACCCACCCCTTCGATTTTCTCATTCGCCCTGCCCCAGGCCTGTGTGGACAGGGCTTTGGTCTTTGCCTTGGCCAGGGGCAGAGGACCCAGAGATGACTCAGGCCTCTCCCTGCTGGCCAGGAGGTCCCAGTCGCTGGGGGAAACATGACTTACACAGCAGGCTGTAACTGTGATCTCATGTCCTTGGTTCTTTCGATTCTGGGGCCTGGGTGTGAGGGCATCGCAGCTGGACAGCCATCTTCACCTGCAAGCTGTGCTCTTTCTGGGTCACCTAAGGGTGCCCGAGGCTGGATCCAGCCCCCAGGCATGGTGAGATGCCACATGGAAATTTAGATTGGTAACTTTTCTTGAGATATTGGAAGATGTGGCCACGCTAGACCCACACTTCTGCTTAGCAGCCGTTAAATGGGCACTTACCTTGCAGTTTGTGGCAGGTCCCTCCGCTCCTCACTCTCTGTAGGCATCTGCTCTTGTGACCTCTGATGACCCAGGTGGTTCCAGAGAAAGTTGGAACTGGAATCCTAGTGTATCATAAGAGAGATGACTCCAGAGCTGGGCATCCAGGAGGACTTCCCGTAAGAGGTGGCATGAATTGAATCATGCAGGCTGGGGGAGCCAGGCAGCCCAGAGTTGGGTCCAGCCAGTTGCCGTCCTAGAACCCATGAGGCATTCCTCCGGTGATTGTCAGTGCTTCCATCCTCTTCAAAACACAAGTGAGACAACCAGCAGCCGCCCCTACTTCAAGGGGCATGTTCTACACCTTCCTACCGTGTTTATGGTTGGGTTTTTCTTTACACAGCGCCTAAAACTTTATTCAAAATTTTAAAGGGTACTTTAAATCACTACCATAAATGCAAAAGCCAGCATCTCACCATCTTTCCATAAATCAAAGAAAATTGCTAAAAACAAATACAACAAGAACAGAAATGTTAGCAAATTCCAGATACTTCCACCTGCTAAAGGTACTGAAGGCTGAAGCTGATTAGCAAGTGTTACAAAAGCCTTAAGATGGACTAGCACAGAGGTCGTTGCTCTGATGTGATCAGAAGTACGAAAGGAGACCTGAAAAGGAGCAACTCTGGCTTTGTGAGTTGATGGCATCTTCTAACAGGTTCACGGAGCTAAATTATTTTGTATACTTTGGGATACTTGCTTTAGGATATCTTTTGGAAAAAGAGTTTGTCTCCTGGACACTGAATAACCCCTGGCAGCTGTTTCTTCCCACATCACCCGTGTCCCTGCCACCAGGGATGAGTTGGAGACGGAGCAGCACCCTTGCTCAGCCCATCCTTTAGTGCCCCCACTGTCACCCACCAGGGTGGTGGACGAACGAGGCTCACATGCATCTAACTTCACAGTTAAACCCTCAGGGAGGTGGAGGGGACTTGCAGACACATCCCAGCCTCGTGATTCTGTTTGTCCTCCACTCAGAAACAAACAGAAAAACAAAAAACAACCAAAGAACAACAAAAATCTTCCTACTTCAAACCTCCATGACTCAAATCTCGCCTCTCCCCTTCTGCTGGTGTTTGCCTTTTTCTCTGGTCCCCCTTTTCTTCTTCCAGGTAAAATACGGGACACAGAAGTCCCCAATGGCTCTCTGCCCCTCTACGTGCTCAGTCTAGGTCCCAAAGACAAGAACCAAGGGCCACTGGACCAACGCCGCTGGATGTGTTGTTCAGCGCATGCCACGTGCGTTAGTTTCTACTGGAGCCTGAATCTTCAGGTCTGACTGTGCTCTCCAGCTTACCGCAGTCCTCATCACCCGCTGTTGCCCTACACCTGCCTATTGCTCGTGATATCAGCACCACGGTCCCTGGAAACCTGGAGTTGTCACCCTCACCGAGAAGCCCAGTGTTTGTGGGGAAGAGTGAGGACAATTCAGGGTCAGCTCAGGCCTTACACACCTAACCCCTTTAAAACCTTCCTGAAGGCCAGGCGCGGTGGCTCAAGCCTGTAATCCCAACACTTTGGGAGGCTGAGACGGGCGGATCACAAGGTCAGGAGATCGAGACCATCCTGGCTAACACCGTGAAACCCCGTCTCTACTAAAATAATACAAAAAACTAGCCGGGCGAGGTGGTGGCGCCTGTAGTCCCAGCTACTCGGGAGGCTGAGGCAGGAGAATGGCGTGAACCCAGGGGGCGGAGCTTGCAGTGAGCTGAGATCGAGCCACTGCACTCCAGCCTGGGGCACAGAGCAAGACTCCGTCTCAAAAAATAAAAAATAAATAAAACCTTCCTGAAGATGTGAAGTGCAGAAAGAGGTGAGCACCTTTCCAGGTCATCTTGGGTGCCACGAGTCACCCCCCATCCCTGGCAGAAGAAACATTAAGGAGGAGGAATGTTTTCTGTCGCCCACCTCCGCTCTCAGTTGGTGGTTGCCCTGCATTGCCCTGAGAGGAGGGTCGGGCTCCCTGGGCTGGCTCAGGCTTCCGGGTCACGTTTGTCAGCACAGACTTCATTAAAGACAGGACCCCATTTGAGAACCATTGCCGTCCCCTGATGTCCCTGAGAAGGTCTCCTGCACTTTGACAGAGTCACCTTTCTTGGCATGACCTGCCAAGCAGGTGGAGGCAGTGAGGTTTCACTGCCCTCCCTAACGACAGACAAGCTCTTAGGGATTGTGGGAAAGGAGCTGGACTCTTTTAGCCTCACTGGTGCCTGTGTGCAGAGTGGGTCAAGCATGAGGGGCTAGTTACCTTGTCGAGGGGCCTTGAAGACGGCAGCTCTGTCCAACGTTGCTGTTGGCAAACAGCGGGTGCAGTGGTCCCATCAGATGCTCTGGTGGGGTTCTGGCCGGGAGTGGCCCTGGTGAGCAATATGTCAAGGGAACGCTGATTGAACAGAATGTGGAGGCTGAGTGGTCTGCAGGAAGTGTGGTTCTTGCTGTTTCTTGAGCCTGCTCCTTCCCCATGCCATGTACACACTTTAATAGGGAGCAGCTGTGCCCAGCAAAAGAGGAAGGGTGGGTGGTGTTTCAGTAGCAATTGTTTTTACTGTGATTGCACCATGGAGGCATCCCATCGCCATTGAGATTGATTCTGCCTGGAAGTGAAAGACAAACTGCTTGAGGTCTGGAGGCTTGGGGATCAGGGCTCGGTTAACATTTCTACATGGAGATGCAAGATGGAGACTCAGACTCAGTCTAAGCATGAATGGCCCTGCTTAATGCCTATTTGTGATTGTCCTTTGCACATATGCTCAGCCTAGCAGAGAACAGAGAAACATTTTAAAGGGGCTATCTGGGTGTGTCAGGCAGTGACACCATTTGAGCAGGGATCTAAATCTCTGGGTTCACCTGTGTCTGGTCCCTGTCAGGGTCAAGGGGCCATTTTGTCCAGCCCTCTCATCTGGGAAAGGCCTTGGGTCCCTCAAGACGCTCCTTGCTGCAGGTAACACAGCCAGCTTAAACCACAAGTAAATGCACCAGTTCGCACACCCGGAAGTCTACAGCTGTGATGGCCACGGAGCTTCACCGCAGCGCCAAGGGCCCTGCTGTCTGCCTAGCATCTGTGCCCCAACCAGGTAGAAGGATGGCCAAAACACAGGTGCACTGCCCTCTCCCAGAAGGGCCGCTGTCTCCCCTGTGGTCTGTGGGCCAAGGCTGGGTCATTTGCCGAACCAGTTGCTGACAGGCTGTGGGTGAAGGGATGACTGGGACAAACCTGGATTAAGCATCGCATCCACCCCAGTGCCCCCAGCATTGCCTTCTGTCTTTATTTCCAAATCAGAGTATTGCACAGTACCAGGCATCCTCCTGCCTGGCGAAAGAAGCTTTTCCCATGTGACGTGATATTTGTATCCCATTCCTGTACTACATCATCTGTAGAACGTGCAGAATTCCTTTATTTTTATGTAAATCCTGTAGGTAACTAGTGAAGGGCCCAATTATATTACATTCTGGGGATGTGTGTTCAAAGCCTTTTCTAAGCCTATCTGGACACTTTCTTACTTCCTAGATTTTGAGGAACGCCCTTGGTGGTCCCAGCCCAGGCCTTGCTAGATCCCCAGGATCCCTGGCCTCTGGGGCTTCATTGCCTTTAGGTCACCCTCTGCGTCAATGTCCTTCCATCCAGTCCAGCCTGACCCTTCTCAGTTCACAGGATCAAGGGTGTGGGCCTTAAAGACACCGAAGCTTCTGGCTGGGACTTCAGGGCTATGGTGCCCATGATGAAGCCCTAAGACGAAGACCCTGGTGGGAGGAAAACTCTGGGTGCAGGGCTGGGGGCCTCCGACCATCTCTACAGCCTTGGGGACCCCACTTCTCCTCCAGGAGGGAGAAGGGTCCCTCCTCTGGCTGGTAGGCGCATCCTTCTTCACTGCTCCTGCCAACAGCTCCCAGGGGTCCTTCTTCCTCTGCAGAAACACTGAGACTGGACACAAATGCCAGGACACTGAGAGTGGGGCTCCTGGAGGAACTGGTCGCCTCTGCTCCCTGCAAAATGGTGTCCCCTTCCTCTGAGGGTGCCAAGAAAAAAAAGAAAGAAACAAAGAAAATATCTGCTTGTATCCTTTTGGTAATTTTTTAAAAGTTTGTTTTTAAAAACGCACTAAGTCGTCCCTGTGCTCAGTGTCTCTGTGGCTCTGGCTCTGGGCCACCCCTCAGGAGGAGAAGCCTTTTCTCTTCATGCTGACCCGAGGCCAATCCTTAGGGCCGGTCCCTGACCCCTCTGCTTCCTGGGCAGTCTCATCCTCTCCTACAGGCTCGAGAGCTGGTGTGCCGATGACTGCCCACTGGCCAGGTTCACCCTACCAGTTAAGTGCAGCTCCCCCAGCCACCTGCATCAAGATGTCTCAGAGCCTCACCAACTCACCAACCCAGAACTGCCCCATCTCCAGCCTGGCCCCAGCCCTGGCCCAATCCCCTTGGGTTCAGCATCCGGCATCTCCACTCTCCCTGCAGGCACCCAGCCAGGGACCCGGGGGCATCTCGGTCCCCTCCGTTCCTTTTTCCCCACGTGAAAGCACTCTCCAATCCGCACCCCCTCCCTTCCACCCTCTCTACCCCAGCCTCGATACCCTTCCCTGACATGATGGAGCACCCACAGGACAACCCCTGTTGGGCACTAGATGCCTGAAATTGAGCCCGTGGGCTCAAGTGACATCCTCTCCTGCTAGTCAGATGGGGGCGGCTCCAGGACGGCACCCCTCACACAGTGACCTGCACACAGCATGCGTCTTCTCATGCCTGCCTCTGTCTCCTCATTGGAGCGGGCTTGCACACCTCCCTCCCAGTCTTGAGCAAAGCTTGAGCGTGGCTTATATTTGCTTTCAACGGAGGGTAGATGCGAGTAGCCCCTAAAACAAGTTGGTGGCTGAAAGTGCCAGTGTTCTTTGGAATAATGAGGCCCATCTCCTAACTGGACAGCTCCTTCCCCACCCTGTGGGCGTGGCTGTCCTGGGTAGCAGGGGGTCGGGTTTCCTGGGGTTGCTGAGAGGGGAATTCCGCCAGGGCTCATTGGCTTAGATGATTTCAACTCCCCTTTCCAGTTGTGTGCCCTTGGGAAAGTTAACCTCTCGTGCCTCAGTTTCTTAAAGTGTGTATTGGGCATGATAATACCTTGTCACAGAGCAGTTTTCAGAATCAAATGATGTGGGTTTTTTTTGAGACCGGATCTCACTCTGTCGCCCAGGCTGAGTGCAGTGGCGTGATCACAGCTCAGTGCAGCCTCAACATTCTAGGCTCAAGTGATCCTCCCACCTCCGACAATCAAGTAGCTGGGACTGCAGACACGTAGCACTGTGCCTGTCTAATATTTTATATTTTGTAAAGAAAGGGTCTTGTTTTGCTGCCCAAGCCGGTCTTGAACTCTTGGGCTCAAGCGATCCACCTACCATGGCCTCATCAAGTGCTGGGATTGCCGGTGTGAGCTACCACACCTGGCTGAGAATCAAACGATTGACCACATGTGTGGGGCTCACAACTGATCCTCACAGAGTGAGCACTGGTACCTTTGTAGTATCGCTCTCCATCGTTTCCCGCGCATGGCTGGACCCACAGTGCAGTATTGGGCCAGAAACACACACTGTGGATGCTGGAAATTTGCAGAGTGTTTTGACCATGGCCTTGTTCATGCCATCACTGACTTTAGAACCAAACCCCGACTGTACTGTAGGACACTAATGGCAGGACGCCAGGGTTGACTTTGGACTGGTAACCTTACCAAAGTCTTGCAGAAAATATGGCAATTAACAAAACACAGCCTGGCACATAGTAGGTGCACAGTAAATATTTGTAGAACCAATCAAACAAGTAAGATGATTTTCAAAGATAGATGCCATGAAGGAGACAAAAGAGGCAGGTGATATAGAACACGTGTGACAAAGGTGGTGGATGGTGGGAGGGGGAGGTTTAGGCTAAAAGTTAATCAGAGAGAATTTCCCGGGGAGAGTGGCTTACACAGGGAGCACCTCAAGCAGAGAGACGGCACATGCAGAGGCCCCGAGACGAGAAAGAGGTTTCTGTGCTCCAGGAAAAGCAAGAGCAGTGCAGCAAGAGAGTGGTGAGAACAGGAAAGAGCAGGAGGGGATGGAGGGAGAGAGCAGGAGGGGATGGAGGGAGAGAGCAGGAGGGGATGGAGGGAGAGAGCAGGAGGGGATGGAGGGAGAGAGCAGGGGGGGATGGAGGGAGAGAGCAGGAGGGGATGGAGGGAGAGAGCAGGAGGGGATGGAGGGAGAGAGCAGGAGGGGATGGAGGGAGAGAGCAGGAGGGGATGGAGGGAGAGAGCAGGAGGGGATGGAGGGAGAGAGCAGGACGGGATGGAGGGAGAGAGCAGGACGGGATGGAGGGAGAGAGCAGGAGGGGATGGAGGGAGAGAGCAGGAGGGGATGGAGGGAGAGAGCAGGAGGGGATGGAGGGAGAGAGCAGGAGGGGATGGAGGGAGAGAGCAGGAGGGGATGGAGGGAGAGAGCAGGAGGGGATGGAGGGAGAGAGCAGGAGGGGATGGAGGGAGAGAGCAGGAGGGGATGGAGGGAGAGAGCAGGAGGGGATGGAGGGAGAGAGCAGGAGGGGATGGAGGGAGAGAGCAGGACGGGATGGAGGGAGAGAGCAGGAGGGGATGGAGGGAGAGAGCAGGAGGGGATGGAGGGAGAGAGCAGGAGGGGATGGAGGGAGAGAGCAGGAGGGGATGGAGGGAGAGAGCAGGAGGGGATGGAGGGAGAGAGCAGGAGGGGATGGAGGGAGAGAGCAGGAGGGGATGGAGGGAGAGAGCAGGAGGGGATGGAGGGAGAGAGCAGGAGGGGATGGAGGGAGAGAGCAGGAGGGGATGGAGGGAGAGAGCAGGAGGGGATGGAGGGAGAGAGCAGGAGGGGATGGAGGGAGAGAGCAGGACGGGATGGAGGGAGAGAGCAGGACGGGATGGAGGGAGAGAGCAGGAGGGGATGGAGGGAGAGAGGAAACCGTCGAGGCAGGGACTTGTGGGTCTCAGCCAGGGGCTTGCATTTTGTTCTAAGCGGAGAGTTTAAAGTAGAGGAAGGAAGCAAGATCATGCTCACTGCAAAATGCCCTGGGAACTAGGAACTCTCACTGGGACACAGGTTGAGGGGTCCCCAGCCCTCTTCTCAGGAGAAGGATCATGCACGTTTCTACCCCATGACCACCCTCATCTGCCCAGATCAAAGGTGACGGGGTCGACTGGACCCTGCAGTTTCCTCTCCCACTGGGGCAGAAAGATGCCATCAGTGGGCAGCTCTGCAGGTGAATTAGCCAAAGTCTTCACAAACTGCCTCCCCAAGCCTCGTGACTGCCCGCAAGGTGGAACTGCAGCACCCCACTTGCAGGTGAAGAGGCTGACACTCAGGGACAGCAGCCCCTGAGGGTTCAAAAGCAGATCAAACCACTAGAGTCCAACGCTCACCCCATATGGGGGTGTCCAGAGGCTTCTGAGACCCTGGGCCTTCTGGGGTCCAGCATCTTCCCGTGAAGACCCCCTCGGCCTGGAGTGGTCATGGAGTCATTCACTGTCACTCACAAACTCAAGCATCTTATCCTAAGTGATGCATAAGGGGCTGCCCACTGGTGGCCCACAGGGTTTTATTTTTTAACTCAAATTATTTGCTAAGATTTAAAAAAGCAAAAGATGGCCCATGAAAACATGCAGCTCTGGCTTCCATGGAAAAAAAAAAAAGCCCAACTCGCTCCTCTGGGCCTGCTCTGCCACGGGACATCCACAGGCTGGAGCTGAGGGCCTCCAGACCCTCACATTCCGCACACAGCCACCTTGCCCTTGGGCCTGTGGCCTCCAGCCTATGTGCTGCAGAGCCCAGCTCTGCCTCATTGGATGGAGAAGCCGGGACAGGGGTCCCTGCATGGCTGGGGCAGCCCAGGGGAACCTCTGTAGCCCAAGGCTTTGCATACCGCGTCCTGGGCTTCTCTGCTGTCTCACACGGGGACCTCTACGATGGCTTCAGCTGCTAGAACTTTCCAAAATGCTCCTTTTCCTATCCCCATGTAGCACCCGTGGCCCCCTGCTACCCATTAAGAGGTCCTGCTCTTTGGCTGCAGATAGGGACCGTGACCTGAGGAAGAGACCATCCCCAAGGCCCTCCAAACCTAAGTCTGGAAGCACAGGCTGCTGGGAGGGAGGACGGGAAGGCAGGGGTGCAGGGTGGAGGGGAGTGCCATGGGAACACTGTCATCTCAAGGCTGGGGGACTCCCCAGCAAATTGATGTGAAAGGGAACAGAAGCCAGTTCAGGGTGCTGGATGGGTGACTTCTCCAGGAGACCAGAGGCGAGAGTTCACTTGCACACGCCTGTATACACACACTCGCACCATGGCACACACATGTGGTGATGCACGTGTACTAGCAGGCATGCAGACACACGCCAATCTGCAGCCCGCAAACGCCCACAGACCCAGACACGCAGACGCACGCTCCAGAGCCCACGCAGTGCCCCGGCCTCCCTAATTGCATTTCTGAAAATGAGAAAGAGGAAATCGAATGACTTTGAGGCGGCTGCCGTTACCCCATGGCGATTTCCCATCTCCGTTCAGAGAGGCCGCAGCAGCAAGGCTGTCTGGAGTTCCGTCTGAGCCCTGAGACTCCTTAGCAACCCTCAGCATGGACCACACTGCAAGCTGTCTCCGGCCTCGGCCAGCCGGCCTGCTGTGGATGGGAGCTGCCAGCTCACCTAGGGCTTGCAGTGGTAATAAGGGCCACTGACCTGCTTCTTGGGGCAACTGAGACCCCAGTGTCTCTCTGTTCTCAAAAGGCACCCCAGAGCCCAGGACCACAACATTTCCCAGGGCCCCTGCCCCATGCTTGGTGCCTCCTAGGGCCCTGTGCCTATAGGATGAGAAGCTGCTGCCCAGAAGATCCCTTCCTATGGGCCAGTGCCACAGTGTGTTCTCCCCCTGAGGCTCTTCCCATCCTGAGCCACTCCGCAGATGCTGTGATTGGAAACTCCCCCGGACCCCTTATTCCCCACGGCATCTCAGACACAGCCTAGACAGGAGGTTGCTGTTGGCCATAATATTGTCTTCAACGATAGAGCAAATTGCATGATCAGCCGCACTGTTATCTTGGAGGTCAACCGAGACCCTGAGATCTTCCTCATTAAACATAGTAAAGCATGTTCCCGCACCCACACTGGGCACGGATGGTGGAGGCTTTGAACTGATGACAGGTGCCACTGGTTTCCCTCTATTGGTTTGAATCTCTGATGATGCAGTGCACAGCTGAGCAACAGCAGAGTCCCCGGGCCGGGTGGCTCCAGGGAAGCCCCAGCCCTGGTCTGAATGACCGAGCCCCAGCCCTGGTCTGAATGACCGAGCCCCTATACTCCTGCATCCTCCTGGGCACAAGAGAGACAGCGGCTGGACCTGAGAACTGTAGAGCCAGGTGGTCCTGGACAAGCCATCCCTGCAGAGGAAGACCCTCAGCCCTGGGATCAACAGGGAGTTCGAGGTAACCTGCTTCAGATTCATGAGAGGTTTGCAGACAATTCCATCCACCTGACACAGGGCGGCAGGGAGACAAATGTCTCCGAAAGGCCTTACTCTCACTGGAAACTGGGATCGGGCCTTGCTCGGTCCCGGTCTCAGCCTCTGCCCAGGCTGGACCCTGGCCCTCCATCTCACTGGGCCCCAGGCTGTGGCCACGGTAGGCCCCAGGTGTCAGCTTTGCTGGATCATGGACCTCAGTCATGCAGAACCCTAGGCCTCAGCCTCACTGGACCTTGGCCTTGCCAGGCTGTGGACCTTGGCCTCACTGGACCCTGGACCATAGTCTCACTGGGTCTTGGTCTTGCTCGACCCAAGACTTCAGCCTTGCTGGACCTTAGACTCTGGCCTTGCTTAACCTTGGACCTCAGCCTCACTGAACCCTAGACTATGACCTTATTGGACCCTGGACCTTGGCCTCACTGACCTTGGACCTTGGCCTTGCTGGACCCTAGACCTCAGTCTCACTGGACCTTTGACCTTGGCCTTGCTGGACCCTGGGCCTCGGCCTCCCTGGACCCTGGACCTCAGTCTCATTGGACCTTTGACCTTGGCCTTGCTGGACCCTGGGCCTCGCCCTCCCTGGACCCTGGACCTCAGGCTCACTGGACCCTATAGACCATGGCCTTATTGGACCCTGGACCTTGACCTCACTGACCTTGGACCTTGGCCTTGCTGGACCCTAGACCTCAATCTCATTGGACCTTTGACCTTGGCCTTGCTGGACCCTGGGCCTCGGCCTCCCTGGACCCTAGACCTCAGTCTCATTGGACCTTGGGTTATGACCTTGCTGGACTCTGGATCTTGGCCTCACTGGATCCTTGGCCTCAGCTTCACTGGACCATGGGCCTCAGCCTCATGGGATCCTGGACCTCGACCTCACTGGACCCTGGATCTTGACCTCACTGGACCCTAGGCCTCAGCCTCACTGGACCTTGGCCTTGCCAGGCTGTGGACCTTGGCCTCACTGGACCCCGGACCATAGTCTCACTGGGTCTTGGCCTTGCTAGGCCCTAGACTTCAGACTTGCTGGGCCTTAGACTCTGGCCTTGCTTGACCTTGGACCTCAACCTCACTGGACCCTGGACCATGACCTTATTGGACCCTGGACCTTGGCCTCACTGACCTTGGACCTTGGCCTTGCTGGACCCTAGACCTCAGTCTCACTGGACCTTTGACCTTGGCCTTGCTAGACCCTGGGCCTCGGCCTCCCTGGACCCTGGACCTCAGCCTCACCGGACCCTGTAGACCATGGCCTTATTGGACCCTGGACCTTGGCCTCACTGAACTTGGACCTTGGCCTTGCTGGACTCTGGACCTTGACCTCACTGGACTTGAACCTGGGCCTCGCTAGCCACTGGGTGCTTGCCTCCGATTCTCCAGCCCCTCCGCAGGCTGCAGTCCTGCCGTGCCCCCTCATCTCTGTGCTGCGAGCACAACTCCAGTCTCACCCTCTCCTCTTCTTGGGGAATTTGAGGCTCCTAAGAAAATGCTTTCTGCAGAAGGCCTGCTCCACCAGGCAAGCTGCTGTCCTAGAGAAAAAATAAAAACCTCCCAGCCTCACTTATAACAAACTTGGTCTGTTGTGCAACTTTGCAGTACAGAATGTACATGTGCCCAATCTCCCCACTGTTGCATAATTTTCCAGCTGTTTTCAGGACTCTTTCATCCCTCGTCTGGCATATTTCACAAGCCATATATAAAAATTATATATATGTAAATATAAAGATGAGCATATGTGTGCAATGAAACGACAAATGTGAAGTGAGGGGAAGGAGGTAGGGGACCAGGACTTAGCAAAAAGACGGATGAAACAAGTGTAAACATTTTGAATGCCACCTTCTAGACGTCTGGGCGAGAAAAGGAAGTTGGACTCCATTTAAGTTTAAAGTGAGACATTGGTCCAATAAAATCGATTTCAAACTTGGTGCTATTTGGCTTCCCTCTTCTCCAGTAGTTTTCTTTTTTTCGTAGTCACCCTTAAAACCCCATCCTATTTGTTACAGAAATTCTGTGTGCATCTTCTTGCCAAATATTTCTCAGTGTAAGCTGAGATGGCCCACATGGCAGAGAAAGGCCACATCCTGGCAAATCCCTGCATCCTCGTGCCCTTATCATGACCCTTCACAGAGAGAAGCTCAGCACTTCCTCCTGACAGGAAACCTGGGTCTCTGCTGGTCCTGCCAAAGTCACCTGCCACAAGGGAGGTCACTCTCTTCCTGGGAGCAGGATCTGCCCAGGATGGCTGGGCCTGTGACGGGGAAGCTGCTCAGCTGCTGAGCAGAGCGACCTGCAGGGCCAGACAGGTCACACTCCAGGCCACAAGCTGGAGGCTTGCAGGCAGAATCCTGCCCATGGGTGTGTTTGGCTGGGACAGCACAGTCATTTTTAAAATTTGAATTAGATGCACATGTTAAAAACTAGGTGCTTTCAGATTAGAAATCTAGATTCTTGGCTGAGAACATAAAACTGATAAAATAAAATGTCCTGACAGCACTCCAGCATGGCAGCGGGACCAGGGGCTCAGAAGGGGGTGCCTATCCATCTCAGATCCCTTCTCACCTTATCAGTTAGCTATCAGCACAGGAGTACTACCTGGCCACCTACCCCAGGGAACAAGAGCCATCCTCGGGTCACAGCTCTGCAGGTCCAGGCTGCAGCCGGGGCAGCTCAGCTCCACGTCAGCTCATGTGGAGCCCAAAGTGCTGGGACAGCAGCTCCTGGGGAAGCCCATCTCATGGAGGAGGTCAGAAGCTTCCAGAAAGATGAGCATAAAGACCTCATGCTTAAGGTCCAGGCTCCAATCCAGCACGCCATCACTTCCGCCTGTGTTCCATTGGCCAGGAGAGATGCACGCCCAGCCCATCGGGAGTGGGGTGAGGAGGGACACTTCATCCTAGAGGGAGAAGCTGCAAAGTCACACAACAGTGGATGTGGAGGAGGGATGTGTGCTGGATTGAGCAGGGTCCTCCAAAAATGCAAAAATGCAAATCTGGAATCTTAGAAAGGGATCTCATTTGAAAACGGGCTCTTTGCAGATGTAATTAGTTAAGAGGAGGTCACAGTGGATCAGAGCAGCCCCAGTCCAATATGATTGGTGTCTTTCTAAGAAGTGGAAATGCAGAGACACCGATACACAGAGAGAAGGCCGTATGGTGACAGAGACAGAGATCAGAATGATGCCACCACCAGCCAAGGAACAGCAAGTGTTGCCAGAGCTATAACCTGAATTGTGCCCCCTTCAGATTCACATACTGAAGCCCTAACCCCTAATGGGACTGTATCTGGAGACAGGGCTTTTGGGAGGAGATTAAGGTCAAATGAGGTCACAGGGGTGGGGCCCTAATCCAATAAGATTGGTGGCCTTATAAGAAGAGGAAGAGATATCTACCTCCCTCATTCCCTCCCTCCCTCTCCCTCTCTCACTCTCACTCTGGCTCTATCCATCACCTGAGGACACAGCAAGAAGGCGGCCAGCTACAAGCTTCGAAGAGAGCCCTCACCAGGAACTTGGTTGAATGGCATGTTGATTTTGAACTTCCTGCTTATAGAACTATGAGAATAGATTTCTGTTGTTGAAGCACCTCTATGACATTTCAGTGGCAGCCCAGGCTGACTAGTGCAGCCAGCAGTCACCAGAAGCCAGGAGAGACACACGGAACAGACTTTCCCTCAAAGCCTCCAGAATAAGCTAGCACCTTGATTTCAGACTTCTGGCCTCCAGAACTGTGAGAGTCGATTTCTGTTGTTAAAGTCAATTGAGTTTGTGATCATCCGTTACGGCAGCTCTAATATAGGATGGGTGAGGAATTGGAAACAATAAGTAAATGTACCACAGACTGTCGTCTTGGACCCAATTACTCAAGAGGCTTCCTGCCGTGGTTTGAATGTGGCCCCTACAAAATTCTTGCGTTGGAAACGTAATCCCCAATGCAACAGTGTTGAGGGATGAGCTGTGATAAAAGGGGCTTGTGAAAATTGGTTCTCTCTCTTCTGCTCTTCTTCCATGTGAGGACACAGGGAAAAAGCCCCTATCAAATGCTGGTGCCTTGCTCTTGCCTTCAGAACGGTGAGAGAATAAATTTCTGTTCTTTGTAAATTATGCAGTCTTGGTATTCAGTTACAGCAGCACAAAATGGACGAACATACGCCTGCTCACAAAATATACTCACTCCATCCTAAGACCCTGAAAGACTTAACCACTCATTATTCAAGCTTGAAGACCAGAATCCCCCATCCCACATCACATCCAGATGTGACTTCTCTTGCTCCAGAGACCTGTGGAACACAAGGAGAAGTTATGTTCACCCCTCCTACCTTCCATGCCTCACACACACCCCACCAACACTCCCATTCAAAGGAGGGAAGGACAGGAAGCCCGTAGCAGTCACTGGTTCACAGCAATTCTTAAACCCTGTTGGAAAAACGTTGCCAGGCGCTGCTCCCCTGCGGGTCGGGAGCGTACTGGGATGAGGCTCCAGGTTCACCCTCTGGGACTGGACCCTCAATCCATTGTTTTCCGTGGCTGTTTACTCTCCAGGAGATCCTTCCTTTCCCATCCTTCTTCTTGGTCACCTCTGAGAAGGACCCTGGAAAATACGCCCTTCATGGCAGCTGAAGGGTCTTGTTCTGCCATGGGTCTTGTTCATAAAATGTCAGTGGCCCCCAAATTTTTTTCCACATTAAATACTCTTAGTCTCTTTTAGTCCAGCCTGGTGAGCCTTTGTCAAAACAGCTCTCTCAAAAATGATGTATTTCCTATGTGCTGAATACTGAGTGCCAAAAGCCATATTCACAATTTATTACAAGACATGCCTCTCTCTACACTTAATTGCAGGTACTGTGAGCCCCCTAAGCTGCTTCAGGACCCACAATTGATCTTTCTAGTAACTACTAGGCACCATTTAATTCCTTCAGAGGTCTTCACACAAGGTGTGACAGCTGCACCTTTCATTTGATTTTTGCCCCCGAGCTATATCTTCATTGACTTGAATTTTCTTCCGGACTGTATCTTAAGCGGGAAATCCTTTATTGGACGGAGAGATTGGAGATTATAAATAGTTTTCTTGACTGGACACAGTGGCTTACACCTGTAATCCCAGCACTTTGGGAGGCCAAGATGGGAGAATAGCTTGGGTTCAGGAGTTCAAGACCAACCCTGGCAATATAGCGAGACGCTGTCTCTACAAAAAAATTAAAAATAATAAAAATTAGCCAGTCATGGTGTCACATGCCTGTCGTCCCAGCTACTTGGGAGGCTGGGGGTGGTTGATCGCTGGAGCCTGGGAGGTCAAAGCTGCAGTGGGGTGTGGTCATGCCACTGCACCCTAGCCTGGAAGACAAAGCAAAACCTTGTCTCAAAAAACAAAAAAGGAAAAAGAGATAGTTTTATTTTCCAGTCCAGAAAGTTCCAGAATTTCCAGGCTCTCTTTTCCCTCTCAATTCTTCTTAACAAGCAGCCAGTGTTTTCCTGAGATGTCTCCTGTTTGTGGTTCCACATCAATTGTGAGCAGCAGAGGCCAGCGCCTGCCTTCAACATCCTACCCGGACACACCCAGCCCAAGGCCGTGAGTGCACCAAGTACCTTTTCTAACCTTCAACTTACTGCAAGTGACAGTTTTTAGCAAATGTCTCACCATATTCCATAACACAGGCCATCATTTTTGCAGCCTCCTATAACAGTTTCTGGTTTCAAAGCCAATTCTGTTCTAGGTGCTGGTTTCCATAGCGGTTCACCACTGCCATAATATCACTGCATAATAAACCACCCTAAAACTTGGCAACCTAAAACAGCAAGAACGTATTCTCAGGCTCACAGCTCGGTTTCTGTGTGTGCGTTCCGGGGCCCGGGCTGAGGGGGCAGCAGCTCCCACGGGAAGCTCATCCCATGGGTGAGGTCAGAAGCTGCCAGAAAATGCCACTTCGCCACGTTCCACTGGCCACACTCACTGCCCAGCCCGTCCTAGAGGGAGAAGCTGCAAAGTCACCTGTCAGGGGGCATGGACGCAGGGATGGGGAGGCCCGAGGAACAGCAGTGCAGCCCAACACAGCCTGCACTGAAGTTTCATTATTTGCCAGTGTTCGCGTTATGAAAGTGCTAGTTCTTGTAACAAGTGAAATGATTCCAAATCATGTGAACCAAAGCAAGTATCTGTTCCCTGTGTATCTCCCACATCGCCTTCTTTGCGGATAGAGAAGAATGGAGCCATGGTGGGCGAGGAAGCCAGGAAGAGAGAGGAGGAAGCAAGACTGAAGCAGGGAAAGGGCTGGCGCCTCCCCTGCCCCAGTTCCAGCCCCACCAGAGGCTCAACGCGCTTTCCCACTCCGGATGTCATGGAATCCGCACCACCCTCATTCTCAACACCGAAGGAGCCAATTTGTGCACGACGGTTTAGATGGGTTTCTCTTCTGTATTAGCTTCCTGTGGCTGCTGTAACAAAGCAACACCAATTTGGTTTAAGTGAGGCTTAAACCGAAAGAAACTTATTCTCTCCTGGTTCTGGAGGGCAGAAGTCCGAAGTGAGTATCAGAGCATAAAGCAGGTGTCTGCAGGGCCACACTCCCTCCAGAGGCTTTGGGGAGAATCTGTTCCCTGCCTCTCGCAGCTCCTGGGGCTGCTGGCATTCCTTGGCTCATGGGGGACTCCCTCCCATCTCTGCCTCCCTGGCCACATCACCACCTCCTCTTCTGGGTGTGTGTCTGTGTCAAACCTCCCTCTGTCTCCTCCTTGTAAGGACATTTATCCAATTAGCACCCATCCGGATAATCCAGGATGATCTTCTCCTCTCAAAATCACCCATCAAATCGCATTGTTCAAAGGCACCTTTTCCAAGTGAGGCAACCTTTACACCTTTGTATACCATCATTCCACAGCCATGCCCAGAATAGGGGAGCCAGGCTACGGAGGGTGGGATCTGCCTGCAGAGAAGAGGAAGAGTATCAGGGCACAGGCAACAACCCGAGGCACTGGAGAGGGAGAACACGGGTGACGTGCCACAGGAATGAGTCGCATTTCAGCCTAGTGCCTCCTTCGGGACCATGAGGGATCGCATGAGGACATGGGCTGTTCATTCTGTTCTCTGAACCTACAATTAAGCCCAAAGCCAGGGTCTGCTTTTCCCTAATGAACATGCCTTTCTTCGGTGGAGCTGACCCTGTAACAGGAAAGCCCTGCTTTGATGAAACCAGTTCTTTAAAATGAAACATTTTATTAAAAGCCATAACAGGATCCCGTGAAATTAAACCGGGAAGACAGACATTCTAAATGCCCCCCTACACTGGTTTTGATTTTTTAAGTTGTCAGTTAAATTAAAGTCAGGCCACAGAGACTCAGTGCTCAGCTTGCCTTCCTGGAGGAAAATGCGCCTCCCCTTAACAGGTCCTCCTCTTGCAAAGCTCTTTGAGGTTGGATACAATCCTGCCTGCAGCCCATGTTTCAGCTCTGGGGCTGGAAGGCAGGAAGCCACCAGTGAGAGCCAAGAACTGTTCATGAGGTCAGTGAGGGGTTCTGTCTGTATCAGCCTGTCTCAGGACCGTGAAAGGGCCGTTCCTGAGGGCTCAGATGTGGATAAGAACTGGTGGCCTAAATATGGTTATATGGCAAGTGACAGAAACTGACTTGGGCTGACTTGGCCAAAAAGGGAAGTTATTGTTTCACAAAATTAAAAATCCAGGGATAGTTTGGCCTTGGACAGCTGAAATGTTGTCCTCAGGACCCCATTTCTTTCCCTCCAGCTCTCTGTCCCTCTTCCTATGGGTTGATCTCATCTCAAACTAGAAATGTCCTCATGGTACCAACGGGGCTGCCACAGCTCCAGCTTCACATTCTCAGAATCTCAAGCCCTGAGGGGAAGAAGGCTTCTCCCCCAACAACTCCTATTGAGTCCCAGGTATCTAGTGGGCCTAGATGGGGCCAGGGGCCCATCCTTGCACCAACCTAATGGCCAAGAATTCACTTGAGGGGCCAGGACTTGGCCAAATGATCCACCCCTCAAAGCTAAGGGCTGGGTGAGCTTCACCCTAGTGACATGCCCCACGGAAGAGCCTGAGTGGCTACTAAATAGTAAGCGTCTTCTATACTATTTAATGGTCTGACTCAAAATGCCTCTAGTAAGTCAAAAAAGCAGTTAATTCTTATAGTGCGGATTGTCCAGTTTAACGGCTCTGTTAGTCAAGAGTTGCCATTAGAAAACACCACGCACTGTGTGGCTTGAACAACAGAAATTTATTTTCTCACAGTTCTGGAGGCTGAAAATCTGGGACCAGGGTGCTCGCATGGTTGGCTCCTGGTGAGGCCTCTCTGGCTTGTAGACACATCTCACCATGTCTTCACACAGCCTCTTCTCTGTGCAAGAAAGGAGAGAGAGAGGGAGAGATGGAGGGGGAGAGAGAGGGAAAGGGCCTGAGCTCAAGCATGCACTCTGGTGTCTTTTCCCCTTTTATTTATTTATTTCTGAGACAGGGTCTCACTCTGTCACCCACTGAAGTGCAGTGGCACAAACATGGCTCACTGCAGCCTCGACCTCCTGGTCTCAAGTGATCCTCCTACCTCAGCCTCCTAAGTAGCTAGGACTATAGTTATACACCGTCCTGCTTGGCTAATTTTTTTTTTTTTTTTTTTTTTGTAGAGTCAGCGTCTCACTATGTTGCCCAGGCTGGTTTCAAACTCCTGGGCTCAAGCGATCTTACCTCCCACCTTGGCCTCCCAAAGTTCTGGAATTCCAGGTGTGAGCCATCGCACCGGCCCCTCTTTCACAAGGACAACAGTTCTATTGGATGAGGGCCACACCCTTATGACCCCACTTAACCTTAATCACCTCCTTAAAGACTATCTCCAAACACAGTCACATTGGGGCTGGGGTTTCATCATCTGGGTGGATGAGGCACCGTTTAGTCCATATGAGGGTCAAACTAACAAAGTAACTGCGTGTTTCCACTGGGTCCTATGGAAGCGTGGCTTGATATCCCAGGAAATACCACTCCAACAGCCCAGGGGAAATCGGGGCTGGAGGTGAGGGTGGAAATGCTTTGCCTGCTTCCGGCCTGTGCGTCCTCCCTTCCACACACCACTCCAGCCAGCCTACCCCGCTCTAGGCCACCCCAGGCCTGGTGGCGAGGCCAGGGCCTCTAGGGCAAGCTGGCTCAGGTCAGCCAGGTACCAGGCCCCCCGGCCTCTAACTCCAGCCCCAGTGGCGGCACCCACTTCTTTTCAGAGTCCAGTCTCAGAACTCCAACCTGGGGGCTCCCTCGTGCCCCTCAGAGCCACTACCCCGTGTGCCTTGCTCTATACCTACTGTCGGCTGGCCTTTTATCACCTCCAAATCTCACGTTAGGATTTGGTGACGGAGTTGGAGGTGGGGCCTAAGGGAAGTGTTTGGGTCATGGGACAGGTGTCCCTCATGAATAGAAATCTTTCTGGCCGGGCGCGATGGCTCACGCCTGTAATCCCTGCACTTTAGGAAGCTGAGGCGGGTGGATCACCTGAGGTCGGGCGTTCGAGACCAGCCTGACCAACATGGAGAAACCCTGTCTCTACTTAAAAAAAAAAAAAAAAGAAAGAAATCTATTAGGTTTTCTACTCATGAGGGACACCCTGTTCCCCGCACCCATCCCAATGAGTTCCCTCCCTGTGTGGGAGCTCTTGCTCTTTTAGTTCCTGTGAGAGCCTGGCACCTCCCATCTCCCCTGCTTCTCTCTCACCATGTGGTGTGCACACACCAGCTCCCCTCCACCTTCCTCCATGAGTGGAAGCAGCCGGAGGCCCTCCCCAGATGCCCAAATCTGAACTTTCCAGACATCATGTCAACCTCCGAGCCAGATGAACTTCTTTACTTTATAAACTACCCAGCCTCTGGAATTCCTTTAGAGCAACACGGAGACACTGCCCCGCCCTTACCTCCTGGTAGCCCCAGGCTCAGACACGACCCACACTCGTGGACATGTGAGCATCTTTGGAGGGGTCTTTTGGTCAAAAATGGAATCATTCTGTAAGTGTCAGCGGCTAACAATTCTCACTTCCTGACACGTCGCAGCCGTCTATTGAGGATGGTAGCCTGAGATCTATGGCCTTCTCCAGCAGGTGCTTAAAATCCCATAGTTGTGATGTGTTCGGTTCAATTCAAGTACTCCCACATTTTTTATTGACATTTGTAGGTTGTTTACAGGTGTCTCTGTGTGTGTGTGTGTGTGTGTGTGTGTGTGTGTGTGTGTGTGTGTGACTACCAGCAATCTTGTAGTAAGCATCCTTGCTTCTTTGTACACTGGTGCTATCATTCCCGTAGGATAAAATCTCTAGAGTGGGATTGTGGGTTCAAGCTAATGTGTCTTTTAAGCTGAACAGATATTGCTGGCAGGTCTTCGATAGGATTGAGCCACTCCCCTGTGTCAGTGAGATCCCCTGGGGCTGCATCTCTGCCTCCTCCCGCCGGCTCAGGCCACTGCTGCTCTCTCTGGTCTTTGCTAAGCTCACTCCTGCACAGATTGCCTCCCTGTTTTCATTTGCACCTCCTGACCCTAAGGCGTGAGGCTGAGCACTGTTGCTTTTGTTTGACAGGCCCTGAGGCACCTGATGGAGCCTGGGTTGCAGAAAGCTTTCCTGAGGCCAGGCGCTCTGAGTATGGATGAAATGGCTTAGGCAGAGAAGGGGAGGAGAGCAGTGTGGAACAGCAGGGTGGAGGCTGAGGGGCTCTGAGCGTGCCCAGAGATTGGGGGTGAGGATGGGCAGTGGCAGGGGTTGTGCACAGGATGAGGGTGTGGCCTAAGACCTCCGTGTAGATGCCTTTAAATGGGACAGCTGGGCTTATACTAAGGCACTCTCTAGGGTTTCCATTCTATCCCAGCTCGGGCCAACGTCTCAGGAGCGCCTCTGCCCCTGTGGGCCTCAATTTCCCTATCTTTAGCTTCAGGGAGTTGGCCCAGTTGATCTCAGTCCTTTTAGTTCTAGCATCTTCTGAGCAGTCAGCAAAAGCCTGCACTAGCAGCCCCTTCTATAAACATTAATTCACGAATGATGTTAAAGGCTGTGGGAGCCCTAGAGGGAATTCCGTGCAACGGGCTCGTTTTCAGAGATTCCCAAGCACTCGTTCCCTGACCCTGGGGCCCACTTCGGGCGGTGAATGTGCGGAACCTTAAAGAGAGGGCTGGTGAGAGCTTGGCCTCAGTGTCACTTGGGCCATAAGGCTGGGTTCAGGGGACTGCTTACCACCCCTTCCTCCAGGCCTCTGCTCCTGTGGGCAAGAACGCCCACGCCCACGCTCCCCAGGCACCCAGGCCAGGATTCTATAAGGTGTCCTCATCGCTTCCCCTTCCCTCTGCCCCATTCAACCAAAGGAAGAGGTCCTGCCCACTCCCCCTGTTGAACAACCAGGAGAAGGTGTGGCAGGAATGGCAGGAGCGTCCTGCCTGGGAGGTCAGGAGGCCGCGGAGTGTGCAGGGGTGGTGACCTCCTTCCAGCAGCAGGTCCAAGGCACGGGGGTCCTGAGGGCCAGATGGGAGGCTGACGTGGGGCACCCTGCCTAGGGTTTTTTTCATATGGGGTCCTGCCGCAGAAGGTGCCTGCCATGCAGAGGGGAGCTGGCAGCAGCCAGCCGCCCGAAGACTCCCCCAACCCACTCCTCCCCACACAGCAAGGAGCGCAGAGCCCGGGAAGCTTGGGCAGTGGCTCCAGGGACCTGTGGGCTGCAGACCGCCTCTCCAAGGCAGCCCCAGCCTGTGGGTGCCCGGCAAGCCATGGAGCAAGGTTGAGATGGTGACGAATATTGTGGGCTAGACGTCTAAAGGGGTTGAAAAGCGATGGTATTTCAGATGTAAAATGGCTGTGAGACTGTTTGTTACTGAAGGGCCAGGCCGGGTGAGGACATGGATGAGGTCAGCAGACTGGACAGGTTAGCTATGGGGCCAAGCGTTCTCCAGAGGCCTCCAGGCTGGCCCTAGAAGCCAGGTCCTCCCAGGGAGGAGAGCTTTCAGCCCCACCCTCAAACCCCTGCCCTTCGTCCTGCCTGCCCAGCACCTCCTGGCGTTGCTCCTCTAATGAGACCTCGGAACTTCTCCTTTGCTGACTCAGGCTCTCAGGGCGATGGCCTCCTCCTCAGCTGTCCAGATCATTTGTGAAAAGGTTAATGGATCCCGCTGGGCAAAAAGCCTGGGTATTTTAGGGACCTGCCGTCCTCTGTCCACGTACCCAGGCAGGGTCCCCGCACCCAGCAGAGAACAGACTTGGGAGAGGAGGCCCCAGCCCACAGCAGAGAAAAAGGGTGAGGCGGCCCCGGGTGTGTGCAAAGGATGGAAGATCGGCCAGGAACAGCACCGCCAGCTTCATTCTCAAGGTTGGGGGTGGGACTTGGACTTATGGAATGTCCCAGGCTATGCCTCGCCACCACCTCCAGCCAGGACCTGGGCCTTTCTCTTCTCCACCACCATTCCCAGGCCTGCCTGCAGCGGCTGTCTCCAAGCCACCCTTGCTGCTCTGCAGGAGGTGATCGGCTCCTGCTCCGTGCTCTGGGATTGTGGCTTGCCTCGGGGAAGACAGGCCTGGGGGTCTTTAGCCCCAACTCTCAGGGACACTGCTGGGAGTCCCAAACCAGGCCTTGTCTCTCGCCTCCTCACCCTGGCCACACACTCGTCTGCAGAACAGATGGGTGAGCTAACGAGCAGATGTGCCAGGTTCTGCCTGGATCCAGTGGTCACAGTGGGCCTCTGTTGTGCCCCGTGCACCTCTCCCCAGGCACAGCCTCGTGCCTCCTTCCTGTGTCCCTGCTATGCTAGGCCTAGCCCTGTACCTGGCCTGGCCAGAGACGCAGTGCCACCCCGTAGCCAGGAGGAGGATATGCAGTGAGGACACAAAGACAGGGTAATCCTCAATGGCTCCAGCACGCACCCTCCACTTCCCGACACCCACTCACAGCATCTGGGTGAGAGGAGCCCTTGGGAACTTGGAGAACGTGGAATCCAGCCCTGCACTCCCGGCATCCTGGGCTCACACCACCAGGCGACTCTCAGGCTGAGGCTGGAGAAGAAGCCCTCGATGCAGCAAGCCAAGCCAAGGGGGAGGTGGCCTCCTGCCTCTCACTCCCGTAAGACCAGTGCAGGGGCCAGCCCCTCCCGAAGCCACCTTCACTCTGTCCCCACACGCAAAGGACTAGGCTCACAGCTATCTGAGTGCCCATCACATTCTGTGCAGACCCTGGCGAAGCCCTGTGTGCCCCCCAGATGGGGCATGAGGGGTCTCACCCAGATCTGGGCTGCCATTGCCTGTCACAGCATCCGTACATAACTGGCACTCAATTATTGCTCTTCTTCTCCAACTTCTCCTTTGCCTCTGCTGGGCTGGGAGAGGGGCCTTTACCCCCATCTGCAGGCCCCACCTCATTCTCCCAGGCCGAGGCCCTGAGCTCAATCCTGTAGCACCCCCAGGTCCCCTCTGATTTCTAGGCCAATCCTATCCATTCAAGAGAAGGAAAGGCCATAAATCCTGGCAAAGATGTGGGGCCCCGACCCCTCTCCAGGAATGTGCACACGAACGCTTGGCATTGGCATTTGTCCCTCCTCAATTGGGACAGCAGTGCCCGGTTTCAGGAAAAGCGTCCTCTCCAACGCTACTGAGGAAATGGAGATCAGGGACAATGGGATGGTTACATTGATTTGGAGTCATCTGGAGCCACATGGCCTTTCCCAGGGGCAAGGAGTGCCTGACGTGTGCCTGCTCTGTTTAGCCTCCACGGTGTGGAGAAGGAGATGCGGGCTGGTCTCCTATGAGGGTCAAGCTGGAGATCCCCAGTTTCACCCCCTTGGAGCTCCAGGTCTGATGCAGGAAGATCACTGAAAAAAAGCAGCTTGGGTTCACCCATCCACTGTGGCGATTATCAGCTTGGTACCAGCTGGACGGGAGAAGAACTAAGGGCTTAAACGTGGGGCTCCCCAGGCGCTGGCTGCAGATTTTAGAGGTGTTGGGGACAGGCCCTAGCTTAGCAGTTTCTTTTTCCCCGTGCTTAGCACCCAGCCCCCTTCTCACTTCTTCTACCCATATGCTGGAAGAGATGGTCTCCTGTCTCCCTTACCCTCAGCACTACCCCCATCCCAGCCCCACTTATATTATAGAAAGAAATGGAGAAGGAGCTCAGAGCCCCCTCGTAGTGCCTTCCTGCAGTAACCTGCCTTGGGGAACGGTGAGGGCCTCCTCCATCACAGCTGCTGAGCCCAGAGGCCCCATGGGCCCTGCTACTCTGAGCTTTAAGATGTCATTAAAAAGATGAGTCTAAAAGAAAAATCTATTAAAATTCACAATCCACATGCCCATTTTTCTACCTTACCCGTGTACCCAAGGGGACCTGTACAAGAGTACGCCTGCAGTGTTGTGTGTAGCAGCAAAATATCGAGAACAATGGAAATGGCACACACAGTAGTGCCACCGAGCAGGCTGGGCCCCCACTGAGAGGCGGTCCCACACGCCACCTGCACACGGGCTCCACTCCCGCTGCCAGGAAGGAGCGCGAGGTGCAGAGTCCCCTCCCGGTGACCCCATCCACACACAGCAACGGCAGAGTCCCACTCTTCCCCAGGGAGCAGCTCCACACCACTCCCTCAACACAGAGGGCCCCCTGCTCCAGGGCATGTTCGCTGTCTCTGCAGCCACCCTGTCTGGTCGTCTCCTCTTGAGGATTCAGCCCCCAGACTCCCCCGTGTGTGCCGTGTGCTGCCCTGGGCTGAGCACCCAGAACCTAACAACAATGCCTAACACTTGCGTTCATCAGCTGGGCTCCCATCGCAGAGCTGCACGGACTGTGGGACTAGAACAGCAGAAATCCATTGTCTGACAGTCCTGGAGGCTGCAAGGCTGAGTTCAAGGTGTTGGCAGAGTTGCTTTCTTACAAGCCCTTTCTCCTTGGCTTGCAGGTGGCCGCTGTGCCCTGGCGTCCGCACACGGTCGTCCGTCTGTGTGTCTGCGTCATAAACTCCTCTTCTTATAAAGACGTCAGTCATATTGGATTAGTGACCTCATTTGAATTCAATGACTTCGTGAGGTCCTGTGTCCTAATCTATGCACACTCAGCGAGTGGTACTGGTGGTAGGACTGTAACCGGTGAATTGTGGGGGAACACAGTTCGACCCATTACACTTGTCCAGCGCCGACCATGTGTGAGGCAGTATTCGAAATGCTTTAACTCACTCATTTCTCTCAACATCCCTCAGAGGTGGGAACGATTTTAACCATCCTCATGTTACAGATGAGAAAACTAAGGCTCAGAGGCGTGAGAGCAATTGTCCAAGGTTGCCAGCACCTCCACTGGCTTGTGTGTGCCTCATTGGTGGCCTCAGCTAGAGGCTGTGCCCCATGAGGATAGCAGTTGATTGCACCATTCCCAATGCCTGGCACAGAGAGAGTGCTGAACGAGGGAATGGTGGCCAGAGAGGAGCTGCCCTCCAAGGACTGCAGCCCCGCAGAGGCCTCCCTTTCCATTCTCAGCTCAGAGCTGAGCTCTCTGGCCCCCTGGCAACCAGCCCCTGCTCCCCAGGCCCCAGGCCTGCCCAGACACAGGAGCCCCCGGGCCACACGGACGGCACAGCCCTTTGGTAAAAATCAATGCCATCGCCAGTGAGCAGCTGGGCCAAGCTTCCCAGAGCTCCACGGTATCCCAGCAACAACACGCACATCCCGTCGTCTGCGCGCTCCTGGGAAGATTCTGCTCCCAGACACCAGAGCCCAGCGAGTCCCAGCTTGGCTCAGGAGCCACTGAACCTGCAGCCTCCACCCAGGCTGGTATGGGCTGGGCAGACCTCCTGGGCCAGAGACAGACCTGGGGGTGGGGGGAGGCTGAGAATGGGATCCAGGTTAAAGACCCCACCGACTACCACAGGCCCCCAGGTCAGCCGCCCTCCTGGTGGGCAGTTAATCCTCTTAGATCAGGGCAAACTGCAGGGAGCCGGTCTGCCATGTGAGCAGTTAGGATTTGACAGGAGTCTGTAAGCAGATGCACGTGCAGGACGCTGCATGGAGATGCAAAGTAGTTGAACCAGGAAAGCATCATCCTCATTCGCCTAGATCAGCTACAGAAGTTGGCGTGAACCCAGACCTGGGCAAGACCAGAGGATCCGCTTCTCGTCTCATCAGCTCGTGTGGCCAGGGTGCCCAGCTCCATAGCCAGGGAGTCTGGCTGGCCGTGAGAACTTCCTAGGGCCCCTTGCCAGTGTGGGGCTGCCAGCCCTGGGCCTGGGGGAAGGGGAGCAGGAGGCTGGAGCCCAGTTCCAGACTCATGGAGACCGCACAGCTCCAGCCCTTCCTGAGGCTCTGGACTCACATATGTTGAGGTCCCCTATGTCACTGTTTCCTTGGCCTTGTTTGCTCCATTGCTAATGCTCTTTACTCCCCGACTTTTAACTTTTCAGAAATCTTTGTAGCTCCTTTCCTGTTTTACCTCGCTCATTGATTGAGGAAGCTGTTGGTTCATTTTATCCTGTGTATTTTTCTTGTCTTACATTTACAGTGTATTGCTTTGCTTCCATCCCATTGTATTTTGAAGAATCTTCTCTATTTGGCCTTGTCTGTGGGTGGTAGCGTTTTTGGAGGAAGGGCCCAGGTTTTGGAGCTGGGCAGACCCTGGCCTAGCTATAGCTCTGCTAGGCTGGTAATTTTTTGGCCTCTTACAGCTACTTTAAGTCTCTGAGCCTCAGTTTCCTCCTATTAAAAATAGGAATAGTCATACCTGTGGGAAGGTTCAGGCCTATTCAGTGTTGTTAATTTAAAGAGCCTGGGACAGGGCCTGTCCATATGGGGGCCCTGTCGTTGCTAGCAGACGTCAGTGCTGGCACCAGGAGTCTGGGCTTCTGAGGAGTCCCAAATTGTGAGACCAGTGGTTTTCTTTGTCTTCCCGTCCCACACCTCTCAGCCACATGCCAGGAACCTCAGTGTTCCCCCTCGATAAGGGACAGAGCTGTCCCAGCTCTGCCGGAGCCACACCACCCCTTGCCCGCTTTGGGACACTGCTCGGTCTGGCAGTGGTAGGGGAGGAGAGCTGTCAGTCAAATGCCGTGCCTCACCTCCCGCGGCAGGACTGGACATTCAGCCCTAGCTGGACCGATCAGCATCCTTCCCCAGTGCTTTTGGACTGGACCTAAGGCTTGAGGCACATGTCCTCCTGGAGGAGCGGCTCTGAAGCAAGGGTCTGCCACTGTCAGGAGCCTAGCGGGGAAGAAGCTGGCCTGGGCCAGGCCCCAGAGGTGGATGAGAGAGAGTCTGGGCATGCGGAGCCTGCTGCCAGGGCCCCTTGGACGCAGCAACGGTTTGGTTCTAAGAGCCCGTCAGCTGGTTTGAGCTTCTGATACTCACAGCCAAGAATCCTAACTCAAACGCCCATGGCTCTGCCAGGCCACCAAATGGGTTCCCATAACCTGAGCTCCCTCTCCAATTGAGACAGACTCTGGAGGGCTCCCCGGGGAACACATGATCGAGCCCACTTACCAAGCCAGCAGGCTTCTCTCTCCAGCAAGGCACCAAGCTTTTCATGGACCAGCTCACGAGCTGGAGCCTGGGGTGGCTCCACACCTCAAGCAGGCAGGCTCCTTCACACAGGAGGACACGCTGGCGGGGGTGCCTGAGAGCAGGGCCCCACAGGCCTGGGTGAGTAGCGCATCTAGGTGGCTCATGAGGACACTGCATATTCTGAGTCTCAGTCCCTAGGAAGGAGGCCAGGGTGTGTTCTGGGAGCTGGGAACAGGGCAGATCTGTGGGTGTCGGGGTGTGAGGTCTGCACCCAGTCAATCAGCCTCGGGGTCCAGGGCATGTGCCCTTCCTCACTGCAAGAGAGGAGCCAAGGCAGGGAGCCAGGACACAGGGTACAGAAGGCATGCAGTCAGATGGATGGGACCAGCAGGGACAAAGGGAGACACACCAGGCCCAGGGCTGCGGCAAGCCCATTGAGGGACTCTCTGCCCCCTCAGAAGTGCCCTCACGCTGTTCAGCAGCCAGGCACAGGTGGAGGGTCATGGTGCAGCCAGGCGGCCCCAACATCAGGGCAGGGGGCACGGAGGATGTCAGGGCAGGGGACTCAGAGGATGTCAGGGCAGAGGACACGGAGGATGCCAGGGCAGAGGGCATGGAGGATGTCAGGGCAGGGGGCACGGAGGATGTCAGGGCAGGGGACTCAGAGGATGTCAGGGCAGGGGACTCAGAGGATGTCAGGGCAGAGGACACGGAGGATGTCAGGGCAGAGGACACGGAGGATGTCAGGGCAGGGGACACGGAGGATGTCAGGGCAGAGGACATGGAGGATGTCAGGGCAGGGGACTCAGAGGATGTCAGGGCAGGGGACACGGAGGATGTCAGGGCAGGGGGCACGGAGGATGTCAGGGCAGGGGACACGGAGGATGTCAGGGCAGGGGACTCAGAGGATGCCAGGGCAGGGGGCACGAAGGATGTCAGGGCAGAGGACTAGGAGGATGCCAGGGCCCTCTCCTCTAACCATCTCAGGTGCTGTTCTCTATCACCTCATCAGGAGCAGGACTGACTGCCACGGCCGCCGTGGTAGGGAACTTTCTCCACAAGATTGTGCTTATACGTTTCGCATTGTCATAAAAGAACGCCCAAGACTGGGCAATTGATAAAGAAGAGAGGTTTATTTGGTCCACAGTTCTGCAGGTGGTACCGGAGGCATGGCAGCAGCATCTGCCCAGGGTCAGGGCCTCGGGAAGCTTCCACTCCGGGTGGGAGGGGAAGGGTAGCAGAGGTGTCCCACTGTGAGGGATGGAGCAAGAGAGGGCAGCCGGCCAGGCTCCTTCTAACAATCAGATCTCACGGGAACTCACTGCCACAGGGAGGGCACCAGGCCATTCATGATGGATGGGCCCATGTGACCCAAGCACCTCCCACCAGGTCCCACTTCCAGCATTGGGGGTACATTTCAATATGAGATTTGGAGAGGACGAACATCCAAACCATGTCAACCACCCTACAAGAACCAGCGCCTGCCTTTCTGACCCCCCCACTCACTCTGCTCCCCCTTCCCCACGATCGCCATCCTTGTCCTTAACAGGCCATGCAGTTCCCATCCGGATGGCAACACAGGAGCACTGAGCAGCCTCTGGCTGCTGAGAAGGACGGGAGGCTCTCAGGCAGGGCTTCACTGAGGGGGGACATCTTCAGCTGGGAACAACTCTTCCACACAGCATCCATGTTGTTTGTCTACACTCGGGTTTCTCTGCTCTCAAATAATGTCCCGGTCTGCCCAAGGGGGCACTGTCCTCTCATCAAGCTATGAGGGTCCGGAGGAAGAGAAGCCAGCCAGGGGATGGGAGAAGGGGGAGGAGTCCAACTGGGGGAGGAGAAAAGGGGGAGGAGCTCAGTGGGGGAGGGGAAAGAAGTAGGAGTCCAGCCAGAAGAGGGGGGAAGGGGAAGGACCTCAGCAGGGGAGGGGGGAAGAGGGAGGAGTCCAACTGGGGGAGGAGGGAAGGGGGAGGAACCCAGCCAGAGGAGTGGGGGAAGGGGAAGGATCTCAGTGGGGGAGGAGGAAGGGAGAGGAGTCCAGCCAGGGGAGGGAGAAAAGGGGAGGAGCCCAGCCAGGGGAGTGGGGGAAGGGGAAGGATCTCAGTGGGGGAGGGGTAAGGGGGAGGATCCCAGCCCAATGCCCCCTCCTGGGCTGTACTGCATGAGAGATGAGAGTGGCTACCAGCTAGACCAGCCACGCCTACACCACCAGGTCCCACCAGAATTGTGGACCGGCCAGGTGCAGTGGCTCACACCTGTAATCCTAGCCCTCTGGGGAGGCTGAGGTGGGTGGATCACCTGAGGTCAGGAGTTCAAGACCAGCCTGGCCAAAATGGTGAAACCCCATCTCTACTAAAAATATAAAAAATTAGCCAGACATGGTGGCGGATGCCTGTAATCCCAGCTACTTGGGAGGCTGAGGAAGGAGAATCGCTTGAACCTGGGAGGCAGAGGTTGCCATGAGCTGAGATCACACCACTGCACTTCAGCCTGGGCCACAGAGCAAGACTCCATCTCAAAAAAAAAAGTGTGGGCGGCGATGGACCTGTACCCCACTCTCCATCCACAAAGCGATCCAGAGCACATCTCAGCCCTGTAGGGGAGCTGCGGCGACCCTCAGGTGGATGCAGGGGAGATGCCACTCACGGAGGCAACACCCATCAGACCAGATCCAGAGACACTGGCAGGGCTGCCTCTGGGAGACCACAGAGAGACCTTCTGGAGCAGGCTTATCGGAAGGAAGAACATCCCTGTCTTTATACTCATTTAACCCAGAGCCACCCACTCCTCTCCAGGCACCAACTAGATCCAGGTTTTAAAGCCATCTTCTCACTCCTGTCTCAGGACCAGGAAAATGTCTTCTATTTACATAACTGAGAGAGAAGCCCCTCACAGAGCAAGGGAGATGTGCCTGGAGGAGGCTAGTGCGCCCGAAACAGCCTGCAGAGTCAGAGGAGCACAGACACACATTCAGTCCCCACAGGGCACCGCTCTGGTGGGGCACCTGTGCCAAGGCAGGCAGGTGTGAAAGCACGTGACCTGGTGGGGAGAGGGCCAGTGTTGGATGCCTGTGGTGTGTAGCTGTGTAGGGGCTGCGGATGTGGCTGGAAAAGTGGGGGCGTGGAACTCAGCCAGCCTAAGGGTTTAGCTGTCACTCTGGGAGGATTTTTGTCAGAAATTCAACACAAGGATTGAATGTCCTAAATTTGACCACAAGTCTTCCTTGTTCCAGGAAAGAATGCACCAGACCCTGCATGATTGTTTATTCACATCCATTTAGCAGGCTGGGCAGCAGAACCAGAACCAGGATGCAAGACAAGGACGGGGGGCATGAGATGGGCACAGGATGCCTCCCAATCGAGGCTGCTCTGAGGGTTCCAGAAATGGGACACCCGTCCCTTCAAGCCTCCATAGTGTGTGAACTGTAGGACTATAGGGTGCAGGTCACCCCGAAGCTCAGCGTCCGAACCAGTGGGCACAGGTTCGGCCTCCCACCTGCCCAGACTCACCAGAGATGCTGGCTGTGGGCAGAGATGACCTGGAGCCAAGAGCTGTGGTGCAGCGGGGAGAGGCTGGGCCCCCCGCCATGCCTTCGTGGTGGGGCTGTTGCCAGATTCCAGCTGGAAACAAAGACCCTCCAGGCCCAGCCCTGGAGGAAGAAAGAGGCATTAGAGAATGGGGCGGGTGAAAATGTGCAGAGGCCCCAAAGCCTCCTTTCCAGCCAGTGACGCCAGGAAGCACCAGGGGCAGCAGCAGACAGGCCACGGTGTCCTCTGAGACTGGGTGAGGCTCTATGGCCCGAGTGCTTGACACAGAACCAGGCACACAGGGCCACCCCCAGCGGATGTGCTTTACTCCACCTGCTCTCAGAACCTGGAACCTGCATGTTCCTATTCTTTGGATGGGGTGACAATCCTTAGCTCCATAACTCAGTGGTGCACGTCAATGTGCTAAGGGAGGTTCAGTGCCCAGCCCAGTGCCTGGCACCCGGGGCTGCTCACCACAGCCTGGGGCTGCATGCTTCCAGGTGCCACCATCGTCCTCATGGCTGGCACCCTCAGTATCCACGTCAACTCCTATCCCTGCACCGGGGGCCCTGGTGCTCTCTCCAAAGCCTGGAACTGATCTCCTTATGTTCTTGCTGAAAACCTGCCTATGCCCCCCCACGTCCCGCACTGTCAAGGGCAACTTTCTTAGCCTGACATACAAGGCCTGCTACTCACCCTGGCCAGGCTTCCTGGACACGCCATCAACGACAGCTCCACAAGCTCTCCTGTTCTCCAAGCACAGAAGCTTCATGCCCTGGTCTTCCCGACCTCTGTGTCACTGACTGGGCTGGGGCCTTCATGCACCCATCAGGGAGACAGTAGAGCAGCGAGAGTTTGGGCTTCAGGCATGGATTCACATCCACCGACTGCTGACAGTCTCGGGCAGAGCAGCTGCCTGCCTGCTTCTCAGATCCCTGATGCAGAAAGCAAGGGGCCGTGATGACAGCATAAAACCATGTGTCGGCCACACACAGGCTTCCCACCGCTGCCTCTGCTCTTCACATCACTGTTGCCTTTCCCCTAGTTCCCCCAACTGAACAATTTCCTGGCCGGTTTCGATGCTGAGCTCCGGGATGACCTTCACCCTACAGTCCTACAGTTCACACACTATGGATGCCTGAAGGGACAGGTGTCCCCATTTCTGAAACCCACTGAGCAGCCTTGATTGGGGGGCATCCTGTGTCCATCTCATGCCCCCTGTCCTTGTCCTGCACCCTGGTTCTGGTTCTGCTGCCTCCTCGGCTTGCTGCCACTGCCTGCTAAGTGGATGTGAATATTTTCCCAAACAATCATGCAGGGTCTGGTGCATTCTTTCCTGGAACAAGGAAGACTTGTGGTCAAATTCAGGACATTCAATCCTTGTCCTAAATTCCCGACATAGAGCAGGACTTAAGACAGCACATTGCGTGTCGCTGGTCCCAGGGATTTCTCAAGCAACTTCAGTGGGTCTAATCAGAGTGCGCCTCGGAGTTCCTGGGACGGAAAGTCCCTCTCTCCCGTGGGTGCCTCAGGAACACAAAACACTCTTCTCCAGGAGGCAGCTGTGTGCAGGTGGGTGGCTGGCAATGGCGCAGTTACTTGCCTCTGTGGTGGGGACCAGGCTAAGGATGAATCCAGTAGCAGAACCAAGAGAATCCCAGAGGAGGACTGGAGCTGGTTCTTGGTGACATCATTTGAATGGCTGGATCAAGCCTCACCTGCAGCCAGCAAGATGACCTCTGGCCTTGTCAGGAACAGGAGCCAATCAATTCCCTTTAGAGTTGAAGCCAGTTTAAGTGGATTTCTGTTACTTACAGTGCAGATGCATAGTGGACACTGCTGCCTCATCCAGGCTTGCGCATGGCACACACGCAGTCAGTGGCACCTATTCCAGGAAGCTCGACTTGTGGTCAGAAGGCAGATGACTTCTTTGCCCACCCCTGTCCCATCTGCATCCTTGAATTCTCAAGAACGAGACTATTTTCAGGCACCTTTGCATGCTCAGAACCTTGGTGTGGTGTGCCCAACACACACCAGTGCTCAGACACGTAAGCCGAATGAATGGTCACTCCGGGATGCAAGCAATGTGAAATTTAAAAGTAGTGAGCACGTCAAAGTTCAGCCTGCGTGCCAATTCCTCCTCAGCCCCTCAGCATCCAGGAGAATATCAAGGTGTACTAGAGGATTCTGAAGAAGAGAGTTTAGGGTGCATTTATTTGGAGAGAGCCTTTGCTATGCTGTGCACCCTCCTCTTCCAAGGAGGAAGCGTGGGGTGCCGCCTCCCTCACCTCTAGCCTCCTGAGAGTGCTCCCATGGTGTCACGTGGAGGCCCCGCACACTGAGAGCTGGGGTCTGCTTCCCACATGGGAGCCAGTGTCAGCGGAGTCAGACCCTGAACCGACTGCGGCACTGTGCTCGGTCTGCCTCCCAGAGTCCCGTGGGGCCGAGGATGCAGGATGCTCCTGAGGCCCTCAGCCTAAGCAGATATGAGGACTCCACGAGGGGGCTGCCTGCAATGAACTTGCAGGAAAAAACTGAGGCTGAGGACACCAGAGGGGCCTGAAGAAGAGGAGACACATCAGCCCCATCGCAGGAGTTGCAGGTGAAAAACGCCAGCAGGGAACCTTCGAGGAACGATGGAGCGGTCCCTTGAGAGAGGCAGTTTCCCACACCCCCAGGCCGACAGGAAGCGGCCCACCTGCCGGCAAGGGGGGACTCCGGACAGAGAAACAGAACGGTGGCCCCACCACGAGGGGGCATGCAGGCACATTTGGAGTCTAGGCCATTCTCGTGAGCTGGACATGCTTATTTCTGAATGGCAGCTGTGAGAGCCTCTCGCCTGAGCATGAGCTGAAAGGTGCTGAGACAGGCCAGTTTTCACATGGGGAGGGTGACACCTTCTCCAACCAAATGCATTATAAGGGGCCAGTGGGAGAAAGGCCCTTGTGTTTCGATCATTGCGGGGGGTGTTTGCTTCCCGATCCAGACGAACACGCATTTGGCTCCCACCGGCGGTACGTGAGTGTGCCTGTGGCTCAGGCTCCTGCCAGTGCGGCGTTTTACAACAAGCATCATTTTTTTTTTTTTTGTAACTTAATAACTGTGCAAGGTGATAACGCCTTATTGGTTGCCATTTCTTTAAGGACTTACAAACTGAAACACTTACTTAGACACTAGTTCTTGGTGTGTTTCCTTTTTTTAATTATTTTTATTTTTATTTTTATTTATTTATTTATTTTTGAGATGGAGTCCCGGTCTGTTACCCAGGCTGGAGTGAAGTGGCACAATCTCGGTTCACTGCAAGCTCCGCCTCCTGGGTTCAAGCGATTCTCCTGCCTCAGCCTCCCAAGTAGCTGGGATTACAGGTGCCCACCACCACGCCCAGCTAATGTTTTTGTAGTTTTAGTAGAGATGGGATTTCTCCATGTTGCCCAGGCTGGTCTTGAACTCCTGACCTCAAACGATCCACCCGCCTTGGCCTCCTAAAGTGCTGGGATTACAGGAGTGAGCCCCTGCACCTGGCTTGGTTTGTTTCCTTTTAAACAACGTTCGTTTTCACTTGCTTTGAACACTTGATTCAGGAGAATGAGAGTTCTAACAAGCCCTCACCCTGATGTCAGTTCTCCCCATCGTCTTTATGGAGCTCCTTATCTCCCATCTGTGGCTGCTTTTCTCTTGATTATGTTCCATTCCTTTATGTGGCTCTTACCAGAACCCCCGGCCCATGGATGGGCCAAGGCACAGGCTCCGAGACCGCCGGCCTGGGCTCGAGACCAGTTCACATGCTGCTCCAGGATTTCAGGCCAGGTCCTTACCTCCCTCACCAAGGGCCAAGAGCCTCATCTGTTAAGTGGAAATAGTAGGCGATGGCCACGAGCAGTAGAAAGAGCAGCCTTCACACGACTCAGCGCCCCACGTGGCTCACTGCTCCACGCGCAGCTTCTGACACTGCCGAGCGTTTTCAACAGCTGTGTCTCAGCCTCACAACTGTGACCTATGGTTCTTTCTTCCAGAGTTGAGATGACATGCAACTACTTTTCCTTGGAATTTTTTAAATTTCCGTTTAAATCATCACGAATTCATCATGATGTCTGGGATAGGATATGGATTAAAATTTCTTTTTCTCTAGATTAAAATCCAAATTTCCCATCTACATTTATTTAATAGCTTCCCCATATAGAAAGAAATGTCCTTGTAAATTCAGTTGCAAACCTGGAACTTGCTTGACGATTCATGGATTTCTTTGGACCTCTGCTGCAGAGATTCGTGTTAAAACCACACTCCTCAGATCACAGCTTTTGCTAACACAGATGCGTGTTCACAGACACCTCTGACTTCTTTTTTCCCACTTAATTTTTCCCATCTTCTCGTATCATCCCGCCCACGACCTCTACAGGTGCTTCCCCTAAGTCTGGTCTCCTTAAAGACGCATGCTTCCCTGTGAAGTACTTGGGGTGCCACTGTGTATGTGTTGTTGACTTGCACAAACCATGTGGTTCTCTGACTCCCTTCCATTTCGCTTCTCTATTGTAGCATTGTTTCTGAGCTCTGTCTGTAGAACCACAGAACAGCAGATTCAGGGTTTCCTCCCCTGTGTATTTCATAGTACACCACAGCTTGCATCCATGTTGAACCTGGCAATGAACCCAGAGTTCATCTCCAGCCCTGCTCTCAGAATCAATGCCACACATAAAAAGCCTAGTTATGCACACTCCTGCAGGCATCCTGTGATCACCTCTCTAGCATTGCTGGGTCAGAGGAAGCCTGCACACTCAGTCTCACTAAATGCTGCTCAATTAATCGCCCGGAGGAACGTTCCCGTCGATTGTGCCTGATGTTCTAGCACACACCCACATTGCTGTTTGGAATCACCCACCTTCTCAACGTCACCACCCTGATGGATGGACAGTGGCATCTCACTGTTGCTTTAATTTGCATTTCTTTGTCCACGGATGTGTTTGAGTCTCTTCGAACACTTGCTAGCCATTTGGGTATCCCCTTCTGAAAACCACCTCGTCTTTTCCTTTCTCATTTTTCTATTGAGTTACTAGTCTCTTTGTATTGATCAGCAGGAGAGCTTTCTATATTCTAATAGTAATCCCTTAGCATTTGTAGGCATCACAAGTGTCTCTTCTAGTTTGCCTTCTGTTGGCATGGGCTGTGGTGTTCTTTTTTTTTTTCTTTTCTTTTCTTTTTTTTTTTTTTTTTTTTTTGTGAGACGGAGTTTCGCTCTGTCGCCCAGGCTGGAGTGCAGTGGGGCAATCTTGGCTCACTGCAAGCTCCGCCTCCCGGGTTCATGCCATTCTCCTGCCTCAGCCTCCCAAGTAGCTGGGACTATAGGTGCCTGCTACGACACCAGGCTAGTTTTTTGTATTTTAGTAGAGACAGGGTTTCACTATGTTAGCCAGGATGGTCTCGATCTCCTGACCTTGTAATCCACCCGTCTTGGTCTCCCAAAGTGCTGGGGTTACGGGGGTGAGCCACCACACCTGGCCGGGCTGTGGTGTTCTTTACTAAACAGATAGCCGTGATTTTGATTTAGCCAAATCCATTCGTTTTTCAGCCCTGGTTTGCATGTGGGGAGTTTTGCTTAAGAAAACTTTCCCCTGCTCTAGATCACTGAGGTGTTATCCTGAGTATTCATCGATCAACTCTGAAGCTTTTCCTTCTGTCTGTAGGCTTTTAATCCAGCTGGGGGCCACCTGGGATACTGGGGTGAAGTGGAAGTCTGGCTTCAAAGGGAGTCGGTTTTCCCAGCCTCGTTCACTAAACAATCAACCTTGCCCTTTCCCTTTGTGCTGCCACCTCCATCGAGTTTCTGTCTACCCCGGGTCTGTTTTGAGCTCTCTGTTCCACAGTCCTGACGCCCTGGCCTGTGTGGTTCCCAGGACCACGGACTCTGCACACACCGTGGTGCCTGCTCAGGAGTTGCTCTGCCCCTTCTCTGCTCCTGTTGTTCAAAATTGACTTAGTGTTTTGTGTTCGCCCATTTGAGCTGCTATTTAAAAAGTACCATAAACAGGGTAGCTAATAAACAACAGAAATTTTTCTTTTTTTCTTTTTTTTGAGACAGTCTCACTCTGTGGCCCAGGCTGGAATGCAGGGGCATGATCTTTGCTCACTGCAATCTTGGCCTTCCGGGCTCAAGCGATTCTCCCACCTCAACCTCTTGAGTAGCTGGAACGATAAGCACGTACCATCATGCCTGGCTGATTTTTAATTTTATTTATTTATTTATTTATTTATTTATAGAGACACAGTTTCGCCTTGTTGCTCAGACTAGTCTCCAACTCCTGGGCTCAAGCGATCAACCTGCCTTGGCCTTCCAAAGTTCTGGGATTACAGGTATGGGCAACTGTGCCCAGCCTACAGCAAAAAAATGTTACTCACAGTTCTGGAGGCTGGCACGTCCGAGATCAAGGTGCTGGTAGTTTCTTTTTATTTTATTTTACTTTTTTTTTTTTTTTTTTTGAAACAGAGTCTCTCTTTGTCACCCAGGCTGGAGGGCAGTGGCGCGATTGCAACCTCTGCCTCCCAGGTTCATGCGATTCTCCTGCCTCAGCCTCCCCAGTAGCTGGGATTACAAGCATGTGCCATCACACCTGGATAATTTTTGTATTTTTGGTAGAGATGGGGTTTCACCATGTTGGCCAGGTTGGTCTCGAACTCCTGACCTCAGGTGATCCGCCCGCCTCGGCCTCCCAACATGCTGGGATTACAGGAGTGAGTCACTGCGCCTGGCCAAGGTGCCGGCAGTTTCAGTGTCTGGTGAGACCACGTCCTCATAGGCCTCCTCACTGTGTCCCCACGTGGTGGAGGGGGTAAGGCCACTCTCTGAGCCTCTTGTATAAGGGCACTCGTCCCATTCAGGAGGGCAGCACCCTCATGACCTCATCACTTTCCAAATGCCTCTCCTTTCCCATTTTTCTACTGGGTTAGTTTCTACTGGCCCCACTTCCTAATCCCATCACAGCGGGGACTAAGCAGTAGCGTGTGAATTTTGGGGGGACACAAACATTCAGTTATAGCGTTTTTCTTACACCTTGATCCTTCCACATAAATTCACAGTGTGTTTATTCATTTCCTCGACAATTCCAGCTGGAATTTTTATCAGGATTACATTTAATGCATAGGTGAATCTGTTACAGTTGGGAACCTGTAACATTAAAGCATCACTTCATTTAATAATGACTCCAGCTATGTTTTTTTTTTTTTTTTTTTAAGAAGGAATCTCACTCTGTCGCCCAGGCTGGAGTGCAGTGGCACGATCTTGGCTCACTCCAAGCTCCGCCTCCTGGGTTCACGCCATTCTCCTGCCTCAGCCTCCCGAGTAGCTGGTACTACAGGTGCCCGCCACCACGCCTGGCTAATTTTTTTGTATTTTTTAGTAGAGACAGGGTTTCACCATGTTAGCCAGGATGGTCTCGATCTCCTGACCTCGTGATCTGCCCGCCTCGGCCTCCCAAAGTGCTGGGATTACAGGCGTGAGCCACCACACCCGGCCTACGACTCCAGCTCTGTTCTTAACTGGAATGTTCCATGTTTTATAGAAAAACCATGTGTATTCTTTGTTATGTAGACTCTAGGATGCGTTTTAGGTTTTCAGGTATTGCAAATGACTTTTTTTCAATGTATTGGTCACTTTTCATCAACAACTTGTTCCTATGAAGCACTTCACAGTGTTTTGAAATATTAGCATTTTTATAGTACGTTTGCTGTATATGTTTCTTTACTCCATTTTTCAGTAAAGATAATTTATTTGGCGGCCAGTGTCTCATCATCGATGAGACCAGTGGAGGGTTTAGACCAGCTATTTGCGGTTTGTCTGAAGAGAACTGTATAAATTTGTAGTCCAGGGGAAATTCCCCTGTTACTTCAAAACTTGAAAAGGCAGTGGCGTGGTAAGTACTGATTCTCTGATGAGACCAGGAAGCAAGACGTCTGTACTTTCCAGTGCCCAAATTCAATCAATAATAGAGAGAACGGCCTAACACGAGGGCGGGGCGGGGCGTGGTGAAGCTCCCGCTTGTACTCCTGGGCGTGCTGCCTCCCACCACTCTCTGCACTCGCCGTCCAGAAAGCGCCACGACTTCGTTTTCAGTTGGCTGTGTCACTGGTGTAGAGAGAAGCTGGTGGGCCGGTGAGTTGACCACATATCCAGCAGCCTTGCCTAAGCTCCCTGCTAGTTGTTACCTTGCCGGCTGATTCCACGGGTTTCTGTGATGTTATCATCTGCAAGGAATGAGGCCTTATCTTTTCCCCTCTGATCCTGAGGGGTCTTCTGCCACTTTCGTCCCTCAGAGCCTCAGTCCGCCCCCTTAGTAGTGCACTGGGCCCATATGGACTTACAGTGAGAAGATTCGTCTTCACCAGGATTCCTGGGGCGGTAGGTTTTTGGGGTGTCGCAGTTATGAAATTAAGAAACTTTCTGTCTACTCTTAGTTTCCTGAGAGTTTTTAAAAGTCATATATAAGCACCGAACTGGGGTTTTCTCAATCTATGAAGATACTTGAAATCAGCATTCTTAAAAACATATTTAAAAATGGACCAGGCGCGGTGGCTCATGCGTGTAATCCCAGCACTTTGGGAGGCCGACGTGGGCAGATCACCTCAGGTTAGGAGTTCAAGACCACCCTGGCCAACATGGTAAAACCCTGTCTCTACTAAAAATACAAAAATTAGCCGGGTGTGATGGCGGGTGCCTGTAATCCCAGCTACTTGGGAGGCTGACGCAGGGAGGATTGCTTGAACCCAGGAGGTGGAGGTTGCAATGAGCTGAGATACACATATTTAAATATCCAAGAGTGCATTTTTTTCAGTAATAACTAAAAAAAAAAAAAATCTAAGGGAACCAACCGTAGACACTGTAAGGTAACCAGTCAGGTGAGGATGCTGATGAACCAGCCTGGGCCACCAGCTCCGCCCTCAGCCCAGCTGGGGACCCAGTGCAGGAGTGGAGAAGCCTCTGGGTGTGAAGAATTAAAATGAGACTGCGGGAAGAAAGGGCATTTCCGCCTAATGCAGAGGGGAGGTGGCTGCTAGGGTGGAGGGGCCTATTGGTTGTGGCCAAGGGTGCAGAGTCCAGTGTGAGCCCCATGGCCTCAGGTGAGCCATTGCCTCTCCCCCTGCGCACTGCCCCCCCCCCTGCCCCCCGCCAACTCCCAACTGCTACAGGACCTAGAACAGCACTCTGTGTGTCTTGCAGGTGGGAGGGTGGGATCAGGTCCTCTAGAGCGAAACCCAGGTAAGGTACGGGAGGATTGTGAGCTGGCCCCAGAGCTTCCCTTCCCTCCCCACATAGCCCTTGCCCTCACTGAGCACCAGCCAGCTATAGACAAAGGGGAAGGCTCTTGGAAGATGGCAGTCCCCAGGCTGCTGGATCAAGAAGGTCTGTGAGGGGCAGGGCCACTTGACTGGGGGCATCTCAGAGTGGCCATCAAGCCCAGACCATGGGGCTCACTTTGGGCTCTTTGCCCTGGGGCAAGCCCTTCTCCCAAATCCACCGGAAACATCCCGAGCTGCTGAAACTAGTCCCCCCCATACAGTGCTCAGCCTCAGGCAAGGTAAATGATCCCCCAGGGGACACTGATGACCACCCACAGGTAAACAAACACAGGTGTCTAAACTTTTGGAAACAGATTGCCTAAGCAGGTAATGTACTTTCCAGTGGCCACAGACCCCACCACCCTCTTTTGTTCAGCATCTACCCTGACTCATTTGTGTTTCATACCTGGGCCCCTCTGGGGATTTGAATTTGCAAGTCCCACAGAGGCACAGTTTAAGGTTCCTCCTGCCTTTACTGATCTAATAATGGTTACAGTGTGATTTTGTGCACAGGGTCTGCCCTGGGACAAGCCACATGATCTCCATTTAGGGTAGAGCTGCTTCTTCTTCTTCAGAACACCATGCAGGGTGGGGTAGGAATGGAACCAGATAATGACGCTCACACATGTGAAGCACTGTCTCGCTCCACTTCGAGTTTTCTTTCAGTCGCTTGCTACCAAAGGGTCTCCTGCCAGAGCCCTGAGGAAAATGAATAGCTTCTGATTGAGCTCAGACAACCACATCAGAGCAAACCCCTCGGTGAGTCTGTTTATTTAATTGCCTGGTGATGACTGTGTGGTTATCCCCAGCCTGGTGAATCTGTGGGAGATGCACTGGCTTCAATCAAATAGTCTCCAAAATTGATTTATGGACAAGACAGATGACACCAGGATGTTACCCTTCCCAGGATTTCACGTGCTCCCAAGGACTCAGGAGAAGGGGTCACCAACTCAAATGTGGGTCACAAAAACAAGTGAAGTTAGAGGCTAGACACGTGTGAGGAAAATCACATGGCCCACTCAACATATCTTTGCATTATTGTAACAGACATGGGTAGAGAAACTTGGACTAGTAGAAATGAGAATCGCAGCATAAGAATCACTGACGGTGAATGGAGCTGTCAGGCCAGATGCATGCTGCCATGGGGTGGGCAATCTCCTGGGACAGTCAGGATTTTCAAGAGAGCAGAGAGGCTAACTTTTAAATGTAATCTTCCTTTTTTAAAAAAGTTGATTCTCTTAAAACACACACACACACATATACACACACACATACACACACATATCACACACACATACACACACGTGCACACACATCACACACATACACACGCACACATATACACACACACATACACACACACGCACACACACATATACACAGACACACACATGTACACAGACACACACATGTACACACACACATACACACACACGCACACACATACACAGACACACGCATGTACACAGACACACACGTACACACACACACACACACACACACACACACGATGTTGGGGATTTCTGTCTCCAGCCATGATGGTGTGATTGGCACCACCCTTGTCCTTCTGCCTTTAATGGCTTTAAAAATGGGCAAAATACATAACGCAAAATACGTTGCCAGGCATTGGACACGAGCCAGCCCCTGAGAGAAGGAAGCACATTGGGGTAGCCCACACACACCCGGACCCCCGGCCTGGGACAGTCACCTGACCACAGCAAGGAGGCCGAGCCCAGCAGGCCCAGCAGAGAGAGTGCAGGTACTGAGTTGAGGCAGAGGTTGGAGTTTTGGGCTGATGAAGCACCTGAAACTTAAAGAGGTGGGTGACACAGAGGAGGGACTTATGGAGAGAGAGTTCGCAGATTTCTGGCTGAGAGCTGGATGGCTTATGCGCAGGGGAAGACTGGCAGACCCAGCAGAGAGCAGTTGATGCACAGCTGGAAGCAGAACTGAGATACCGAAGTTCACGCCCTGCTTGGAGACATGGGAGTTCTGGCCCAACCAGAGTGAAGAGCCATCTTTAAGACTTTCAGCCAAGTCACTATACAACCCACATTTTACTAATAAGGCCCACATTCTAGAGAAGTGATTCTCAATTTGGACGTGGGCTGCCTTTTCCCCTCGTGACCATGTCTGGAGACATTCTTGACTGCCATCAGGGGAGTTGCCACTGCGTGCCGTCTCGTGGGTGGGGACCCAACATGAGGCTAACCATCCTGCATTGCACAAGACAGCCCCCACCACAAAGAATTTTCCAGCCCAAAAGTCAATAGCATTGAGGTTAAGAAATATCATCCTAGAGTAAGTGCTACCCCAAACCCCTGTGGGAGCTGGTAGCCAGCCTTCCAGATGACCCCTCATAATGCTCACCTCCTTTTGTTCATACCCTTTTATAGACCTCCCTACCACAAAGAGGTCCAAGTGGGAGGGGCAGAGGCTTCTGGTCAGCAGTCAGCAATGAGCAGAGGCCTGCCAACAAGCACATGAGTAGGTCTGCAAGCACATTCTGCAGCCACAATTGAGCCTTAGATGACTGCACCCCCAAACAACAGCTGGATGGCAACCTCCTTAGAGACTCTGAGTGAGAACCATTGAGCTAAGTCACACTCAGATTCCTGATCTTTGAAAATGATGTGGCCGGGCGCGGTGGCTCAAGCCTGTAATCCCAGCACTTTGGGAGGCCGAGACGGGCGGATCACGAGGTCAGGAGATCGAGACCATCCTGGCGAACACGGTGAAACCCCGTCTCTACTAAAAATACAAAAAACTAGCCGGGCGAGGTGGCGGGCGCCTGTAGTCCCAGCTACTCGGGAGGCTGAGGCAGGAGAATGGCGTAAACCCGGGAGGCGGAGCTTGCAGTGAGCTGAGATCCGGCCACTGCACTCCAGCCTGGGCGACAGAGCCAGACTCCGTCTCAAAAAAAAAAAAAAAAAAAAAAGAAAATGATGTGACAACAAATGCTTTCGTTTTAAGGTGTTATTTTGTGGGGTAATTTGTTACAGAGCAATAGATAACTAACACAACCCAGCCCTAGCAAAGCCTAAAACTAAGCCTCGATAGGATCAGGGAGAGCCACCAGTAAATTAACTGTCTGCCAGAACAAAACTCAAAACTCTTTAAAGAAAGAAAACATAAACTAGATTCCTTCAAGTGTATGATCTACAATGACCAGCATATAGTAAAAAAATTACCAGACACTCAAATAAACAAGTAATATGGTGCAATGTTTTTAAATTAAAAAAAAACACTTGATAGAAAAGATGGTGAGATGACCAAAATGTTGGAATCAGCAGACAAGGATTTTAAAAGCTATGTTAAAAATATGTTTAATAACTTAAAGAAAAACATGATCTTTATGAGTGAACAGATGTGAAATTTCAGCAGAGAAATAGATGTTCTGTGAAGGAAACCAGTGAAAATTCTATAACTGAAAACAAAATATCAGAAATCAAAATTTTACTTGGTTAAATTAAACTAGACAGATTCATAAAAATTTCCACTCTGAAGAAAAGAGACTAAACAATAATTGTTAAAACATGAACAGAATCTCAATGACCTGTGTGACAATGTTAAGCAGTCTAACATAAATGTAATTCAAGTCTTACAAGAAAGCAAAGACAGAGAATGGAAAGGAAAAATATTTTGAAGAAATAATGATTAAAATTTTTCCAAATGTGGTAAAAACAAACGACAACAACAAAAAACATCAACTTGCCAATCCAAGAAACTAAATGAACCCCCAAGCATGATAAATACAATGAAAACCATGAATAGGTACATTATAGTCAAACTGCTGAAAACCAAAATAAAGAGAAAACTTTAAAAGCAACCAGAGCAAAATGGCAAAATAAATGCAGGGGAACAATGACACAAATGAAAACTGTCTTTTCATTAGAAATAATCAACCAACCACAGAATGACATGGATGAAGAACGAAAAGAACTATAATCCAAGACTTTTAGGTCCATCAAAAATATTCTTCAAAAGTGAGGATGAAATGAAGAGATTTTTGATTATTAAACATTGAAAGAATTAAAAGCCAGCAGACTTTCACCACCAGAAACTCTAAATAGAGTTCTTAAGCTGAAGAGAAGTGACACCAGAGGAAACAGATTTACAGGAAGAAATGGTAAGTGCTTAAAAAAAAAATAAAAAAAAAAGTAAACATGTAAATTTAAAACACTAGCTTTTTCCTTAATTTTCTTAGAAGACAAATGTACATTTAAAGCAAATGTAATAGCATTATAAGGTGGGGTTTATAATATATATATAACTAAAATTATGACAATAGTACAAAGGATGGGGAAGAAAATGAAGTTGTACTCTTATTAGTTTCTTAGATTTGTGAAGTGTGAATAGTAATGTGTGAAACGAAACAGTATTAATTATAAGCAGACTGTGATAAGAACACATATTGTAATCCCTAAACTACTAAAATATAAAAATAAAAAAATAATAGCTAAAATGCCAATGACAGAGCTTTTCTAAAAGAATACAACAAGATATTCAGTTATTCCCAAAAAAGGCTATAAAAGAGGAAGCGGAGTACAAAGCACATGGGGTAAATATAAAACAAGTAAGCAGATATTAGACTTAAAAACAGCTACACCAATAATTTAGTATAAATGAGCTAAATACTAATAAAAAGTCAGTGATTGTCAGAATAGATTTTATAAAGCAATGCCTGACTGTATGAGTATAAAATACAAAGACACAGATAGGTTGAAAGTAAACAGATGGAAAAAGATATAGCATGAAAATGGTTAAAATAAGAAACATGGTGTGGTTGTATTACAAGAAGACAAAGTAGGCATTAAGACAAAATGTATTTCTTCAAATAAAGAAGGACACTTGATAGTGACAAAATGGTTAATCCAACAGAAAGTTATAAAAATCCTAACTTTGCACCTAATAATAGTTTCAAAATTCATAAAGCAAAAATTGATTAAAAGAAAGAGAAAAATAGGCTGGGCACAGTGGCTCACTCCTCTAATCCCAGCCCTTTGGGAGGCTGAGGTGGGCAGATCACAAGGTCAGGAGATCGAGACCATCCTGGCTAACATGGTGAAACCGCATCTCTACTAAAAATACAAAAAATTAGCCGGGTGTGGTGGCGGGTGCCTGTAGTCCCAGCTACTCAGGAGGCTAAGGCAGGAGAATGGCATGAACCCAGAAGGCAGAGTTTGCAGTGAGCCAAGATCACGCCACTGCACTCCAGCCTGGGTGACAGAGAGAGAGACTCTGTCTCAAAAAAGAAAAAAAGAAAGAAAGAGAAAAATAGACAATTCACCAATCATAACTGGAGATTTTAACACCTCCATCTCAGTAATTATAGAACAAAGAGATAAAAAGTCAGTAAGGATATAAAAGATTGGAACAATACTATCAACAAACTTGACCTAATTGACATTTTCAGAATATCTCACTATGCAACTTCAAAATACACATTTTTTTCAAGTGCATATGGAATGTTCACCAAAATTAACCATATTCTGCACCATAAAATGTCTCAATAAATTTCAAAACATTAAAATCTTACAGAGTGTTTCCTGGTCACAACAAAATTAAGTTACAAATCAATAACAATAATATATCTAGAAAATTCCTCCAAAGTTTTGGAAAATAAATAATATACTTCTAAATAATTCATATGGCAAGAAAACAGCAGAGAAATTAGAAAATATTTTAACTGAATGATAATGAAAACCAAAAAAAAAACAAATTTTATGGAATACAGTTAAAGCAGTTTCTAGAAAGAAATGTATAACTCTAAACATTCATAATAGGGAAAAAGTAAAAATTAACAATTAATAGTTTAAGCATACATGTTAGCAACCTAAAAAGAAAGAACATATTAAACCTACAGTAAATAGAAGGAAAGAAATAATAAAGAGCCCAAATCAATGAAATACAAAACAAGCCAATAAGAGAGAAAAATAACAAAACCAAAAGATACCTCTTTGAAAAATTAATTAAATTGAAAAATCCCAGTAAGACTAATCAAGAAAAAGAACACAAATTACAAAATAACTTTCTGTATGACAAACAAAAACTCTGTGTATTTATGTTGCACAACATGATGTTTTGATATACGTATACTCAAAATATCTGAAATGGAAGATAAGCTGTCACTACAGATCCTACAGATACCAAAAGAAAAACTACTAAATACTATGTATGAACAACTTTATGGCAGTAAACTCAACAATTTAGATGAAATGGACAAATTCCCTGAAAAACACAAGTTAACAAAAGTGACTCAAGAAAAAATAGAAAAAATGAATAGCCCTACTTTTCAGTATACTATTGCTTCATAACCAATCCCAAAGCTTAGTAACTTAACAATTATTTTGTTGTTGCTAAGTTAACTGACCTCAGCTGGGTGGTTCTTCTTTAAGTGGTGTTGTCTGGGATGACTCACTCTGGTGCTTTTGACTGGCAGCTGGGCCAAACTGGAAAGTTCAAGAAGGCATTAGTCACATGTCTGGTACCTCAGTGCTCCTCCACATGATCTCCCCATGGGAGCTTCCTCATAGCATGGTGGTCTCAGAGCCATCAGATGTTTTACATCGTGTCTGGCTTCGAGAGAGAAAGCTAAAATTCTAAAATTTATATGCAAATGCACAGTACTTAAAATATCAAAACAAACTTGAAAAAGAATAACAAAGTTGGAAGACTCCCAGTATCTAATTTTCAAGACTTACTATAAAGCTATGGTAATCCAAATTAGAATCATTGTAGCAAAAAGATAGACACATAGATCAACAGGAAAAAATAGAGCCCAGAAATAGACCCAAACATAGATCCTTAATTGATTTTCCACAAAAGTGCTCAGGCAATTTAATGGGGAAAATGTATTCTTTCTCTATTGCTGCATAACACATTAGCACAAATTTAGCAGAATAAAACAACACTGATTTCTTATTTCACATATAATTATATATTTAACATATTTCTATAGGTCAGAAGCCTTTGCATTGTGTAAGTGAGTTCTCAGCTTAGGGTCTCAAAAGGCTAAAACCAAGCTGTCAGCCTGCATGTGCTCTCATATGGAACTTGGACTCCTCTTCCAAGCAAGTTCCTTTTGGTCGTAGGATTGAAGCCCTCAGTTCCTGGAGACCACTCCCTGTTCCCTGCCGTGTGGCCCTCTCCATGACAAGCTCTCTCACTTTGAACTTTTTTGACTTCTTTTAAGGTCAGGCCAAGAAAGGATAATCTTCCTTCTGACTAACCCAAAGTCAACTGATAAAAAGCCTTAATTCCCATTCCAGCTTCTAGAGCCTGCCTGATTTCCTTGACTCATGGCCCCTTCCTCCATTTTCAAAATCAGCAGCAGTAGGCCGAATTCCTAGCACGTTACATCATCTGACCTTCTCTTCTGTCCCTCTCTTACACATTTGAGGATCCTTGTGATTACATTGAAGCCACCCAGATAGTCTAGGATAATATCCCTATCTTAAAGTCAGCTTGAGGTAGGAGGCAGGACCTGACTCCAGACCGGATAGAAGACTGGCTGAAACAGGGAAGAGGCCCCAAAAGCACCTCTCTATAAGACATGCCCACCAGCACCATGACAATTCACCACTGCATGGCAACTCCTGGAAGTTACCACCTTTTTTTTTTTAAAGAAATTTCTGAATAACCCAACTCTTAATTTGTGTGTAATTAAAACTGGGTGTAAACATGACAACAGAACTGCCCCTGAGCTGCTACTCTGGGGAAACCACTTGTGGGTTAACCCTGTTCTGCAAGGAGCAGTGCCTCTGCTGCTGCTGTACACTACCGCTTCAATAAAAGTTGCCATGTAACACCAGCTCACCCTTGAATTCCTTCCTGGATGAAGCCAAGAACCTTCCCAGGCTAAGCCCCAATTTGGGGGCTCATCTGCCCTGTATCAAGCTGAGCAGAAACCTTAATTCTGTCTGCTACCTTGACTTGTTTCTAACATGTACCATGATATTCAAGGTTCCAGGGACTTTGTGGAGCCATTTCTCTGCCTACCCTAGGAGACATCTTAGAATTTTTCCTACCACAGAATAAGGGTAACATTTTAAACAAATGATGTTAAATCATCTGTATAGAGAAAAAGTAAAACTCAATTCTTACCTCACACAAAAATTAATTAAATTAATAATAGATGTAGGCTGGGCGCAGTGGCTCACGCCTGTAATCCCAGCACTTTGGAAGGCTGACATGGGCAGATCACAAGGTCAGGAGATCAAGACCATCCTGGCTAACATGGTGAAACCCCGTCTCTACTAAAAAAAAAAAAAAATACAAAAAATTAGCCAGGCATGGTGGCAGGCACCTGTAGTGCCAGCTACTCGGGAGGCTGAGGCAGGAGAATGGCATGAACCCAGAAGGCAGAGTTTGCAGTGAGCTAAGATAGTGCCACTGCACTCCAGCCTGGGTGACAGAGTGAGGCTCCGCCTCAAAAATAATAATAATAATAATAGATGTAAATGTAAACACTGTATAATATAAACATCAAAACTAAAGCTATAAAAAGATATACGGATGACCAACAAGAACATTAAAAGATGTTTAACATCATTAGTTATTAGCAAAGTGCAAATCAAAATCACAAGATACCACTTCCCAGCCACTAAAATAGCTACAATTAAGAGAGAGAGAGAGCAAGAGAAAGAAAGGGAGGGAGGAAGGAAGGGGAAAAGGAAGGAAGGAAAGACAGAAAGAGTTGGTGAGGACGTGAAGAAATTGGAACCCTCATGACCTTGCCGGTGGGAATGTAAAACGGTGCAGCCACTGTGGAAAACAATATAGTGGCTTGTCAGGTAAACATAGAGTTGCCATATGACCCAGAAATTTCATTCCTAGAAATATGCCAAAGAAAATTGAAAACATGTCAAACAAAAACTTGTACACACATTTCAGAGAAGCATTATTCGTAACAGTCAAAAAATAGAAACAATCCAAATGGCCATCAACTGATGACAACATATGGCACATCCACACAATGGAATGTTATTTCATCATAAAAATGAATGACGAACTTTTATATGCTTCAACATGATAAACTGTGAAAATGTGTTTAAGAAGCCAGACACAAAAGGTCACATATAGAATGATTCCATGTAGGCTGGGCGCAATGGCTCACGCCTGTAATCCCAACACTTAGGGAGTCTAAGGCGGGCGGATCACGAGGTCAGGAGATCCAGACCATCCTGGCTAACACGGTGAAACTCCATCTCTACCAAAAATACAAAAAATTAGCCAGGCGTGGTGCGGGCACCTGTAGTCCCAGCTACTTGGGAGGCTGAGGCAGGAGAATGGCATGAACCCGGGAGGCGGAACTTGCAGTGATTGCAGTGAGCAGAGATGAAGCCACTGCACTCCAGCCTGGGCAACAGAGCGAGACTCCATCTAAAAAAAAAAAAAAAAAAGAAACCCTGTGCTTAGTAAGTCAATCCTGATGTCCCTCTCCCCAACTCCTGGCAACCACTCATCTACTTTCTGTCCCTATGGAGCTGCCTATTCTGTACATTTCATACCCATGGAATTATTCTTTTTTTTTTTTAGACGGAGTCTTGCTCTGTCACCCAGGCTGGAGTGCAGTGGTGTGAACTCAGCTCACTGCAAGCTCTGCCTCACAGGTTCACGCCATTCTCCTGTCTCAGTCTCCAGAGTAGCTGGGACTACAGGCACCCGCCACCACACCTCGCTAATTTTTTTGTATTTTTAGTAAAGACGGGTTAGCCAGGATGGTGTCGATCTCCTGACCTCGTGATCCACCCGCCTCAGCCTCCCAAAGTGCTGGGATTACAGGCATGAGCCACCGCATCTGCTAATTTTTTGTATTTTTAGTAAAGATGGGGTTTCACCATCTTGGCTAGGCTGGTCTTGAACTCCTGACCTCGTGATCCACCCACCTTGGCCTCCCAAAGTGCTGGGATTACAGGCGTGAGCCACCGCGCCTGGCTGAAAAGACATTTTCAAAGATGAAATGCATAAAATATCATTACTGGCAGCATTCGCAACAGATTTTGATGATAGGAAACATAACTTTGAACCCCAGTTAAGTGAAAATGTTATCCCTCCACCAAAATTCCATTTTTCTCATTACAAAAAAATTTACTGAGTTATTGTTTTGAATTCTGTCAATGAAAAAAGTGAAACTACAAAACTTCTAGAAGAAAACTTAGGTGGAAATCTTCATGACTTTGGGATAACTAAAGATTTCTTAAGATACAAAAAAGTACTCTGCCACCATAACATTTTTAAAACTGATACAGATTTCTAAAAATTAAAAACTTAGGATTTCCAAAAGTCATCATTAATAAAATAATATGAAAGGAAAGATAGTTGCAATACATATATCTGAGAAAAGTCTTGCATCCAGAATATACACAAAACTTCTACAACTCAACAGTAAGAACACAAACAACTCAATTTGTTTAATGGGCAAAATATTTGAACAGACATTCCATGAAAAAAGATACATGAATGGCCAATGAGGACATGAAAAGATGTTCAACATGTTCATCAGTGAAATTCATTTTAAAACGATGAAGAATTATCACCAAATACCCACCAGGATGGCTAAAATTTAAAAGACTGAAAATACCAAATATTGGAGGGGATATACAGCAATTGGTACTGTCGCACAATGCTGATAAGAGTGGAAAATGGTGCAAACACTTCAAGAAACAGTTTGGCAATTTCTTAAGAAATTGAACGCACACCTTCCCTATGAGCCAGCAATCTACCCCTAGGTATTTAACCATGGAAAATGAAAGCATATGTTCATAAAGATACATGCACAAGACTTTTCATACCAGCTTTAGTCATAACAGCCAAAAACTGGAAATAATACAAATGTCTATCATCAGTTAAGCAGATAAATGTTGGCATTTTTATACAGTGGAATAATAATTAGCAATAAAAAAATGAGGCCTGCAACCCAGATGACAGACATCATGTTGAATGACAGAAGCCAGGCACAAAGAGTACTCTGGGGTCCATTTCCATGACATTCTGAGCCAGGGGCACTGAGCTGGAGTGGTAGATGTCCCAGGAATCAGTTCTGCTCCAGGGAGGAGAACAGACTGGGAACTGGCACAGGTAGCTTCCTGGATGAGGGAGGTTTCTTTATCTTGACTGAGGTGGTGGTTACGTAAGTGTGTATGTATATTGTGTGTGTGTGTGTGTGTGTGTATGGTTTAATTATGTCCCCACCCAAATTTCAACTTGAATTGTATCTCCCAGAATTCCCACGTGTTGTGGGAGGGACCTGGGGGGAGGAATGTGAATCATGGGGTCTGGTCTTTCCTGTGCTATTCTTGTGATAGTGAATAAGCCTCATGAGAGCTGATGGGTTTATCAGGGATTTCTGCTTTTTGCTTCTTCCTCATTTTGTCTTGCCACCACGATGTGATGTAAGAAGTACCTTTTACCTCCCCCCATGATTCTGAGGCCTCCCCAGGCACGTGGAACTATAAGTCCAATTAAACTTCTTTTACTTTCCAGTCTCAGGTATGTCTTTATTAGCAGCGTGAAAACAGACTAAATACATACATATATATGTATATCTATATATGTGTGTATATATATACACACATATAACAACTCATTGAACTGTACACTTAAATTCAATGCATTTTATTATATGTAAACTATATCATAATATACTTGATTTTTAAAAACATCATATAGGCCAAATAAAACATGTTTGTTGACTGAATGTGACTCATGTGCTACCAGTTTGCAACCTCAGCTAGAGAGTTAAATGAGGTGAAGGTCAGTCCCCCAATCCTTCTGACCATGTACATGTGGGCCAGTTGCATTATGTGCTCTTAGGACAGACACTTTCATTTTTAAGGTTCTTTATTGGGGTGCAGGAGCAAAGAAAAAAGAAAGAGAAAGACAGAGTGACAGAAAGAAGGAAGAAGGGAATGGAGGGAAACACCAATTATCATCACTCCAACTCCTTATTTGGTCCAAATGAAGGTGACTGGTGTGGCCTGCCATAGGTGCAATGGGGTGACCCCCTCAGCCTGAGGCTTTAGTACCTCAGGCTCCCAGGCTTGTGAGTCAAGCATCATCTGAACAAGCAAGGCATGCAGCTCCATCTTATGCTGCTGTAGTGACAGAAATGGGTCCTGATATGGTTTGACTGTGTCCCCACCCAAATCTCATCTTGAATTATAGTTCCCATAATCCCCATGTGTCGTGGGAGGGACATGGCGGCAGGTAATTGAATCATGGGAATGATTTTCCCCATGCTGTTATCATAATAGTGAGTGAGTTCTCACGATATCTGATGGTTTTATAAGCATCTGATATTTCCCCTGCTGGCACTTCTCTCTCCTGCCACCATGTAAAGAAGGACATGTTTGCTTCCGCTTCTACCATGATTGTAAGTTTCTGTAGGCCTCCCCAGCCATTCAGAACTGTGAGTCAATTAAACCTCTTTCCTTTACAAATTACCCAGTCTTGGGCAGTTCTTTGTAGCAGCATGAGAACAGACTAACACAGTAAATTGGTACTGGGAGTGAGATGCTGCTGAAAAGATTCCTGAAAATGTGCAATTGACTTTGGAACTGGGTAACAGGCAGAGGTTGAAACCGTTTGGAAGGTTCAGAAGAAGACAGAAAGATGCGGGAAAGTGTGGAACTTCCTAGAGATTTGTTGAGTGGCTTTGACCAAAATGCTGATCATGGTATAGAAAATGAAGTCCAGGCTGAAGTGGTCTCAGATGGAGATTAGAAATTTGTTGGGAACTGGAATAAAGGTAACTCTTACTATGCCTTTAGCAAAGAGACTCGTGGCATTTTGCCCCTTCCCTAGAGATCTGCGGAACTTTAAACTTGAGAGAGACGATTTAGGGTATCTGGCAGAAGAAATTTCTAAGCAGCAAAGCATTCAAAAGGTGATCTGGGTTCGGGATGGGTGCAGTGGCTCACGCCTGTAATCCCAGCACTTTGGGAGGCTGAGGCGGGCGGATCACGAGGTCAGGAGATTGAGACCATCCTGGCTAACACAGTGAAACTCTGTCTCTACTAAAAATACAAAATTAGCTGGGTGTAGTGGCAGGCACCTGTAGTCCCAGCTACTCAGAAGGCTGAGGCAGGAGAATGGCAAGAACCCGGGAGGTGGAGCTTGCAGTGAGCTGAGATCATGCCACTGCACTCCAGCCTGGGCAACAGAGCAAGACTCCATCTCAGAAAAAAAAAAAAAAAAAAAGAGGTGATCTGGGTTCTCTTAAAAGTGCTCAGTTTTATGCATTCACAAAGAGATGGTTCAGAATTGGAACTTATGTTTAAAAGGGAAGCAGAGCATAAAAGTTTGGAATATTTGCAGCCTGACAATGCAATAGAAGAGAAAAATCTATTTTCTGAGGAGAAATTCAAGCCAGTGGCAGAAATTTACGTAAGTAGTGAGGAGTCAAATGTTAATCACCAAGACAATGCAGAAAATGTCTCCAGGGCATGTGAGAGGCCTTCACAGCAGACCTTCCCATCACAGGCCAGGAGGCCTAGGAGGAAAAAATGGTTTTGTGGGCTGTGCCCAAGGCCTTAATGTTTTGTGCAGTCTCAGGATTTGGTACCCTGTGTCCCAGTTGTGGTTAATGGGGCCAACATATGAAGTCCAGACCATTGCTTCAGAGGGTGCAAGCCCCAAGCTTTGGTGGCTTACTTGTAGTGTTGAGCTTTTGGGTGCACAGAAGTCAAGAATTTAGGTTTGGGAACCTCCACCTAGATTTCAGAGGATGTATGGAAATGCCTGGATGTCTAGGCAGATGTTTGCTGCAGGGGTGGAGCCCTTGTGAAGAATCTCTGCTAAGGCAGTGTAAAAGGAAATGTGGGGTTAGAGCCCCCACATGAGAGTCCCCACTGGGGCACTGCCTAGTTGAGCTGTGAGAAGACAGTCACTGTCCTCCACACCCCAGAATGGTAGATCCACCAACAGCTTGCACTGTGCACCTGGAAAAGCCACAGACACTCAACACTGGCTTGTGAATGCAGCCAGGAGGGAGGCTGTACCTGCAAAACCACAGGGGTAGAGCTGCCCAAGGCCTTGGGAACTTAACCTCTTGCAACATTGTGACCTGGATGTGAGACATGGAGTCAAAGGAAATTATTTTGGAGCTTTAAGATTTAATTACTGCCTCATTGGATTTTAGATATGCATAGGGCCTGTAGCACCTTTGTTTTGCCAAGCTCCTCCCATTTGGGATAGGTGTATTTACCCAATGCCTGTGCCCACATTGTGTCTAGGAAGAAACTAACTTGCTTTTGATTTTACAGGCTCATAGGTGAAAGGGACTTGCCTTGTCTCAGATGAAACTTTGGACTTGGACTTTTGGGTTAATGCTGGAATAAGTTAAGACTTTGAGGGACTGTTGGGAAGGCACGACTGTGTTTTAAAATGTGAGGACATGAGATTTGGGAGGGGCCATGGGCAGAATGATATGTTTGGCTGTGTCCCCACTCAAATTTCATCTTGAATTGTAGTTCCCATAATACCTACATGTTGTGGGAGAGACATGGAGGGGGGTAATTGAATCATGGGGGCAGCTTTCCCCATGTTGTTCTCATGATAGTGAATGAGTTCTCATGAAATCTGATGGTTTTATAATCATCTGGCATTTCCCCTGCTGGCATTTCTCTCTCCTGCCACCATGTGAAGAAGGACATGTTTGCTTCCCCTTCCAACATGAATGTAAGTTTCCTGAGGGCTTCCCAGCCATGTGGAACTGCGAGTAAATTAAACCTCTTTCTTTTATAAAGAAAGAAAGAGGCTGTTCTTTATAGCAGCATGAGAACAGACTAATACAGACACAATGTTCACCCCATCTAAACCCTCTTCCTAGATACCCAGGAAGGCAACATTCCCAGCCTCCTTAAAGTTGGGTGGGGACCATGTGACTAAATCCTGGCCAATAAGATGTTGTGAAAGGAATGTACACCACCTCTAGAACTGGCCATAAAAACAAACTCCCATGCACTTCCCAGCTCTCTTCCTCTTCCACCACCACTTTGGAGGCCGGGTGGTTGGACATCCAGGTGGTGGAGCCTCAGCATGGAACAGGCTGAGATTCCACAGTCACTGCTTGGCAAAAGCTGTGAGGATACAAGACACCCAACCTACTTCTGGCTTTCTGTGAGCAAGAAATAAATATTTGTTGCGTCTAAACTCTGAGAACTGGAGGTTGTTATCCTAGCTAATCCCTAACACGGGCATGTCACACAGACTTCTGGGTGTGTATCCACTTCTATTACTGTGAAAAACACCAAAAGAAAACAGGAAAGTTTATTGGCTCTTATGTTTTTTTACTACCATCATAAAAAACTCAACAGTAAAAAAACAAACAACTCAAGTACAAAATGGGCAAAGACATGAACAGATATTTCACCAAAGAGAAGATGGAGATAGCCAAAAAGCATACGGAAACATATTCCTCATCATCGGCCATTAGGGAAATGCAAATGCAAAGCAGAAGGAAATATCACTACACAGCTATGAAAATAACTATAGTTTTAAAAAAAATGCTAGCAAGACGCCACAGAAAGTGGTTCTCTTATCCATTGCTGGTGAGAATGTAAAACTGTCAGTGTCTCACAAAGCTAAACCTACATCATAACACCCAGCCCTCACATCTCGCATTTATTCAGAGAAATGAAAATTGACATTTGTGTAAAAACCTATACGTGAATATTCACAGAACCATTATTCACCATACTTGCAGAAACTCTGGTACATGCATATAATGGAACACTACTCAGCAGTAAAAAGGAACAGACTATTGTTACTTGGATCTCAAGAGAATGAATGCTGAGTGAAAAGTCAGCCTTGAAAGATGATGTAGTGTATGATTCCATTTGTACAACATTCTCATAATGACAAAACAATAGAGATGGAGAACAGATTAGTAGTTGCTGGAAGACAGGGACAGGGAGGGGGAGGTTACAAATTCCAAGTATGAAGAGGTAGTGCAGGGGCGTGCATTGTGATGATGATGTGTCTTGACTCTGGTGGTGGTGATCGAAATTTACACACAATGAAATTGCATAGAACAGAGAGAATGAGAGAGGAATGACTGCAATATTAACAATAATGAGAACTGAATAAGGTCTAGAGTCTAGTAGCATGGTTGTACCAATGTCAATTCCCTGGTTTTGATCTTGTGCTGTGGTTACATAAGATGTCAGCATTGAGAGTAGCTGAGGGAAGCTTACAAGGGACTCTGTACAATTTTTGCAACTTCCTGCAAGTGTACAATTATTTCAAAATAATTTTTTTCCCACAGGGTAAGACATGAGCAATGATAATTCCAACCAGAGACCGTCCACTAAGTGGACCTGTGGCCAAAACACTAGGCGTTCTCACTGTGATTCCTACCTGCTCTGGTGAAGTAGTATTTTTCCTCCAGTTTTAATAAAGAGGACGAGTTGTTATTTTTCTTCCCAGCAAGTCAAAAATAGCAGCAACAATCCCCACCACCCAGGGGTATGACATACATCCTGAGAAGCAAAGCTCCTGCACTGAGGCTTGCTGGAAGCTAGAAAGCAACCATGTCCGTCCATGGCATGAGTGTAAGCTAAGCCCCTACTAGGTGCCAGGGACTGTGCTTGATGTTGAGTGGAGAACAGGCTGAAGAAGACTTGGGGAGACAGTCAGGGAACTCAGAGTCCAGGTGGGAGAGAATGATGACTTGGCCAGGAGGTTGTAGTGGGGAAGAAGAGAAAGCATGGATTTGAGACTCCTCTGGAGGTAAAATAAACAGGACTTGGGGATTGTTTGGATGTGGACAGTGATGGAGAGGTACCTAGGGTGACTTCCTGGCCTACCCTCTCAACTTCTGTGACAAAAGCCAATGCCTCCAAATCAAGATTTCATTGCTTGGGCATTGAGAAGTCCCAAACTCTTTGCACAAGTTTTCTGTTCCAGTGGCCGGCGCTCAGAATCTCCCTCCCCTGGGCCTGCTGAAGACTGTGGGACTGATAATGGGAGCCAGAAGGGAGTAGCCCCTGGAAAGCTCCATCCCAGGGTGGGTCTACTTTGGGCTATGCCTATGCAAAGCCCTCCACCAACTCCAGGGGTGGTCGGTGCAGATCTTGTTCCCGGTCCTGAGATGGAGTGAGGGGATGATATGCTCCCGTGGGGAAGACTGGAGGAGGAGCAGATGGGATGGGGGAGAGCAAGTTCAAGCTTTGAGCAGCTGGAATGGTAAGTGGCCTGTCCAAGCTCAAGGTTGGAGTTCCTGAGCTGGGAATCATCAACCCATACAGCTTTGCCTGGAGATGGTTTAAAGTGAGCAGGAACAAGAGCTGAGGACAGGGGCTGAGTTTAAAGATTGTGTGAAGGATGGAGAGACAGAGAAGGGGCAGTCCATCGGGTAGAAAGAGAAGCAGCAGAGAGCTGGGGCAGGGGCGCAGAGAGAATGACAGATCTAGAAAGACACTCTGGGATCTGTGAGCTGAGAGGTGACAGTGCAGACATATCCACTGAACTGGAGCCCTGCTGGCCTCTGCTAGTCGCGTCACGCACAGTGGGGACCATGGGGCCTTCAGGCCACCTGTCCCGTGGACACCCAGTCATGCTGACCTGGGTCAAGGGCACAGACCACTGCCCTGGAGGGCCAGCGTAGGGAACTGACTGCCTTCCTGCGTGAATCGGGGCTTTCTCCTTGCCTACCTGGGCGCCCCCAGTGGAGAGTCTCTGGTGAGGAGACCAGGCGCCCTGGAGTGTTATGTGTTTCTGCTCAAGGGACCCTTTCCGTGGGTCCACTGGCGACTGTAAGCCCCTTGACTTCCTTCTGAGAATCATCAGGGCTGGGACGCGGCCTGGAAGTTTTGGGCAAAAGGCTCTCTCCCCTCACCCAGTGGGGGGAATGAGCCGGGAGAAGGAGCCTGGAGCTCCTGAGGTCTCGTGTGGGGAGCAGGGTGAAAAGGATCGAAGGACAGGACCCTGCTGAGGCTGTGGGAGCCCCTGGTCTGGCTGCACCAGGCCCTCCTGCCACTGGCTCATCTCCCCCACTTAAGCCACTGGGGTGGGTCCCTGAGAATAAACTGACAGGGGCCTCCCATCCCTCCATCCAGGCCTCTCTCCCTGCTGGACCCGCCTCCTTGACTTGGGAACAGACTAGAGTCCTAGCCAGGCTGTCTGGACTCCCGGCAGCCACTGCCTATGCCCACCCCCATGTTCCATATGTTCTGAGGACCTAGCAGACTCCAGTCTGGCTCTAGCCAGCTCACCTCACCTTCCCCAACCAAAAGCTGGGGAGACCCAGGCGGGTGACGGTTCCTCTGTGGGGGATTTGTCCCCCACACTGTTTAGATTCTCAAAACATAAGATCCAGTTTGTTAGCCCCTTCCCATGAAACACCTGGGCCTGCAGACTCCAAAATTAGACAGAAGAAGCTCCTCTGGGAATTCGAAGACACCTTCTCTGCTAATTCTCCTGCTCCTGAGTGGTTTTCACAGCTCATTAGAGCCACCAGGACTGGCTTGGCCTCCCTAATGAGCCAGCGCTTCCTCAGCTGGGAAGTCCTCTGGCCCTAATGAGTTTTTTTCGGCCATAAATGTACATGCTGTGGGTCAAGAATGGGGAACTGGCATTTATGGCAGATCCCGGTTTTAACAAGGCCAGGCAGGGAACTCTTTCAGGTAAGCCCAGAGAATGCCACCTGTGGCAGGGCGGGGACAGAGGCATGATTTGGGTGGCTCAGGACAGTGACAAGACCTTGAGGAGGTACATCCAGCCTCTCCCACGTGGGCAGCATCCTCTCTGACCCGCTTCCTCAGCCCTGGCTCCCAGCCTGGCCCCCACCCCCAGGCTCTCTGACCAGCCCTTGCCAGCCCTGTCAGCTACAGCTGCAAAATGGGATGCAGAGGCTACAAGGTCCGAGGGTATCCCCAGGGAGTGAGGGCAGCGGGCAGGATGGCGATTCCAGGAGATGCTGTTCCCCTCCCCTGTGGGCCGTGACAGCCCTGGGGAACCCACTTTTAGAACAACACACCAGGCTGATTTGCAGAGGTGCCAAAACCTTCCAAGAGCCAGACCACGGGATGTGGACCTGCTGCTGCTGCTGCTGCTGCTGCTGGAGCTGGGGAAGCTGGACAGGTCGCTCACCACACCGCTGCAGGTGTCAGCAGAGCAGGCTGGGCAGACGCCGCTCCTCCAGCCCCAGCAACAGGCCTGGGAGCAGCCCACCAGGAGGCCCCGGGGGAGCTTCTGTCTCCAGCTTCTTACTGGGCCCCTGTATGCTACACTCAGCTGCTGCTGGTAACGCTGGAGCCCTCAGGTCCATTTGTGCAGCGAGCCCTGGGCCCCGGGGGACGTCGCTAATCAGCTTCTTTGCTGGCCAGGGGATACTCACAGGCCTCACTGCAGGGCCACTGCAGCTGATCAAGTGCCTGGCCTGCCAGTGGCCCCTTGCGTGTAGCCCCTCCCGGTTGGTAACCCCCCTTAGCCCCTGCACCCTGCTTTTCTCCCACCGGCCCTCAGGCCAGCTCTCCACCTGTGCCCCGCTCTCCTGGGCTGGCTGGAAGCCCTGGTCTGGGAAGCAGCTTTCCTGAGTGAGGAACCCAGAGCCAGGCCTCAGGACACCACACACACGTCTGCTGCAAACAGCTCTTGCCTCTCGGGCCCCTTGCCAGCTTTTGATTCATGCAACTTAGAAAATAAGACACATTTTCATGCCGTTGGCCACGTTTACGAAGGAGAACTGTGTTTAATTGACTGGCCCAGGACCTGCCCTCTCATCCACCGGCGGAGGCGCAGGCTCCTCCAGGTGCCTCTCACTCTTTCCTGGGCCTGGGTCAAAAGGGCTAAACCTGCTCCAACAGCCAAAGCAGCCAGGCCTCACTCTTCCAGATGAGCACTTCGGGTCAAGCATTTTCTTCCCAGTCTCAATCCTCAGCCCTTCCCCCTACCATCTTGTTTCCATAATCCTGAGGCTCAGGCAATTAAAATAAAATATCCTTGTAGTCTCTAGATGTTTACCAAACCAGCTGGTAATGAGCTAGGCAGGATCATCTCTATTACATAAAGGAGAAGAACAAAGAATTGGGAATATGGAAGACGTTCAAATGTCTTAATTAGTGCTTCCATCTGTAAAAGTTGCTCCATCACTAAGAGCTTCTCTCAGAGGCCCATCATGGAAAGGCCAGGGTCCCTAAAGCCCCAGTGCAGACAGCAGCAGCATTGTCAAAGGCGAGCTTTGGTCTCGGCCAGGCAGGCCACCCGGCCACCGCTCCACACGCAGGGGTCTGGGGACCCTGAGGCTTCAGATGACAGCGGGGCCCCGGGTGGGGTCCAAGCTCTGCGTGGACTCCTGGAAAGGGAGAGACGGGCAGTGTCTACAAGCAGATGTAGCCGACAATGAGGCAGAGCCCTGGGCTCCAGATGGCTCCCACACTGGGGCAAGACTTGGCTGTGCCCTTCGCCACACCACTGGCAGTCTCTGTGCCTGGCTGGGGAGATTCCTCCAGCTCCCAGCCTCTTTCTCACCCTCCCTGAAGGCTTCTGGGTTCCCTCACAGCCTCTGCTGAAGCCTGAGCACCAGAGAACCCAGAGGATGAGCGAGCCACAGACTGCCCTTCACCTCAGGGCGGCAGCCAGGACCCCCAGGCTCGCTCAGGCAGCAGGGCTGGGCTTGTGGGTGGGAGGGCAGCGTGACAGTGGCAGGTGACAGTACCGAGCAGAGCTCTAGGGTCAGAGAGTCAGGCTGAGCCTGTGCCTCGGCCCCGGTCCTGCCCCATGGGCTACCCATGGTTCCCCCTTCTCGGCGATGTCATCCCAGATCGCTTCATAATAAGCACAGCCCTGTGTCCTGAGTCCCGCCTGGGGTCAGGCCTGGGCTAAGCACTCCACCACATTCACTGTCTCACCAAGGCCTCACCGTAACCCCATGGGGTGGTTCTGTTATTAGCCCACTTTACATCAAGGCAGAGAGAGGAGAACGGCCATCTCAACCCACCAGCTGGAGCCGGGAGTTCAGAGAGCTCGGAGCTCCATTGCACACCACGTACCCGGAGCTGCTGCCTTCAGCCAGCGTCCATCCCCAGCCTCCCAAGCTTGGCCCAAGCCCCCGGGCCTTTGTGGAGGACACCCTGGACCCATCTCTGAACACACCCAACATTCCCTCATCCCACAGTTCCCTGCCTCCCCCACCTCTGAGCCCAGCACCTCGCAGAGGCCTGAGGAGGGCGCAGGCTCAGTGAACACGGGTGGAACTACGCTGACTGAAGGTTGGAGACTCTCTTGAATTAAACCACGACGGATGACTCTTTTCAAAGCAGGGCAATGAGACAGGAAGAAAGTAAAGCTGACGTGAACAGCCTTAGGCTTTCAGGAGGCCCAATTTCACAGTTCAAGAAGTTGCCACTATTGAACAATAATTCTTTCCTGTGAAGCGCCCTGGTCTAACGCTGGACAGAGTCCTCTGAGATGTGCTAAGCCAGTTCCCTGCCTTTACGGGTCTTATGTCTTAAACCTTTGAAAGTAAACGTCAAACATATGACACTCCTGGGGCAAGACTCTCACTGGCCACATTTCTGGAATACCTGAGATGTTAAATAGCCAAACTTCAAAGGGATTCCACAAACTTGTTGAGTATCTGCAAGAAGAATTGGATAATGCCGTTGTCCTTGAGGAAGACACGGGAGAGGAGGACGAAGCATGAGACAGTTAGGATGTGTTAGGGTAAAGGCTTTACTGAAAGGGTGTACGAATCGCTACATTCCTCCCACTTAGCCAGGAGAAAGGTAATTCGGTCGTGGCTGGGGTTGGGTGGGAGGGAAGGGATGCATGCGGGGATAGTGTTTGACAGAGGAAAGGCGTTTGACTTGACCTTGAGGGAGAAATCGGAAGGTCAGCAGGGGCAGGATATCGGATATTCCACGCAGAGGGAGCAGCGCACTCAAACACCAAGTGACGTGAGGCTGCCAGCGCAGGGAGCTGCAACCGCCCGCTCCTCCATCGGCCTGAGGGTCCCCTCGTGGCGTCTTCCAAGTGCTATAGGACACCTTGCTCCTACTGCACCCTCCCCGCCTTGCAATGCCTTCGTATTTCTCTCATCTGCTTTTGTCTTTTCTCCTTTCCTTTTCTCCCTTACATATCCAACAGACACCTTTTCCACTTTGCTGCAATTATTAATTCATGGATTGATTAAATCATCTACTCCACAGATACTTACAGATGAGCTGCTGTGTGCAGCGTTCATGGAAGGCACAGAGGAATCGGGTTCGGGCGCCTGCCCCAAAATCCCACACAAAGGGGGCGGCAGGAGGAGGCTGCGCAGCTTCGGGAGGCGGACGGGGAGAGGGAGGTTTCAAGGCCAAGTGGAAGGAGCGGCGATGGGGGGAGGTATTCCAGGTGGGTGCACTCTCACCCACTCATTCACACCATCCACACTGCCCAGACACACACACACACACACACACGCACACTGGCTGCTTCTCTGCTGTACACCTCAGACACCATCTATGCAAACCTGATGGAAGTGTGTTTAGTGTATTTCATTAAAAGATGCTTGGTCAGGCCGGGCGCGGTGGCTCACGCCTGTAATCCCAGCACTTTGGGAGGCTGAGGCGGGCGGATCACGAGGTCAGGAGATGGAGACCATCCTGGCTAACACAGTGAAACCCCGTCTCTACTAAAAATACAAAAAATTAGCTGGGCGTGGTGCCGGGTGCCTGTAGTCCCAGCTACTCAGGAGGCTGAGGCAGGAGAATTGTGTGAACCCGGGAGGCGGAGCTTGCAGTGAGCCGAGATAGCGCCACTGCACTCTAGCCTAGGTGACGGAGCGAGACTCCGTCCGTCTCAAAAAAAAAAAAAAGATGCTTGGTCAACACCGTTTCCTTTCTTGGCCCTGCTGCCCGAGGTGGCCACAGCTCTGCTGTCTCCAGCCCCAAAGGTAACTCTCTGACCCCCAAGTCTGCGGGTTCCCTCCTCCTGCCTGCAGCGTGGTGAGTCATGCCTCACTCAGCGCCCTCCCTCTGTGCCATCTGAGCGGACCCGTGTGTCCCGGCAGGAGGCTGACTCCTCCACGTTGGTCCTCGGTGGAGGCTGGGAGGGTCTGAGGTCCTGGAAAGTCACAAAGATGGTGGAGGCAGGGTTCCAAGGTGTGGTTTCCCACCTTGCTGATTCTCTGTGGGTTCTGGCTGGCCAGGCCTGGGTGGATGTCCCCTTCCTGTCCTCTTCCCAGGCTCCTGGGCCCTACTGTGGACTGAGTGCTGGGCATCAGGCCTTCTTTCTCCAACAGCCCAAGGATTGGAACATAGAGGGCGGGCAGCAGAGAGCAAGCTGGAGGCCAGGCCTATGTTGGTGCAAAGAAAGGCTCACAGACCTGGGTCAGGCGGGCATGGGGCCCATCCCCCCACTTCCCTGTTCCCACGCCCAGGGGAGGGCCCAGCCCACGCCTGCTCAGGGCGGGAGGGTCAGGCTGAGCCAGGGCTGCCTTTCTCTCGGCTCCCTGCCAGGTGAGGGTGCCTTCCCTGTGAGCTGACTGGAGCCAGGGAGGACCAGAGGGTGGAGACACAGTCACAGCAAGGCCCTGGCTGACGCTCTTTGTCCCAGGTCACCTTGATAGGACTTCACAGGGATTCAGTAAACTTGCTGAGTATCTCCCAGAAGAGTTGGACAAAGCCTGAGATGGGAGCCTGGGCTGGGTGGATACTCGAGGCCAGGTGTTCTTCTCTGTGTAGCTCAAGGTGAAGGCGATGACCACCACAGGCCCTGGCAAGAGATTCGGGACCAGGGAGCCAGACCCAGACCTCTGCCCAGGGCCCAGTGCTTGGCCGGGGCCTGCCCTGAGGTCACCCCTGGAGATAGCGCCAAGTGCTGAGGATGTGACAGCAGCACGCTGACCGGCGGCCCAGGCTGGGTCAGAGTTTCCGGGGCCAGCTCAGACGTTGGAGGCCTGGGGAGGCTGGCCCCAGCCCCAAATGAGGGACTGACGTTGTTTCCACGGCAATGGAGAAAACAACACAGAGAGGAGCAGGACACTCCGCCAGGCCTGCAATAGCCATCCTGCCCTGGGCCGGCCAGCTCCCGGCAATTACAGGCCCAGGACGGGATGCAGATCCCATCGCAGCTTCGTCACCCCTCCTGGGATGCTGGCAGCGTGACAGCCTCCCCCAGCCCTGCGCCTGGAGGCTGGGACAGACAGGCCACGGGCAAGAGAGCCAGCAGGAGCCTGGCTTCCAGTCTGACAGCTGCCCCCAGGGTCTCCATGAACTTCCCAAGTGATCGCTGTCCCCAGATTCAGTTCCCTCATCTGTAGAGTGTGGGCATTCATGCCCCCGGCTGTGCGAGCGCAGGTGGAAGCACGAGGAGGCACCGTCCCCATTCTCTGGTCCCCACAGCTATTGCCTGGCACCGCTCTGTGGCCTCAGCCTGAGGAATGGCCCTGAAACCCAGGCAATCTCTACTCTAAGGAGCAGGCAGGAGGGCCGGCTCTGGGAGGGCAGGCAGGCGTGCTGGGACCCAACTGAGGGTGGGATCCTCAGTTTCAGGAAGCAGAGCCACAGCACACAGCCACCCTCCAGATCCCAAATCCCAGCCAGAGCCTCGGCCTCAACTTAACATAAAATAGCCCTGAGATCCAAAGGCGTAAACCACACCAACTGGGGCCTAAACCCCACTTGTGAAGCCAGGGAGGATAAAATAAGTCCAATGCAGAGCCCGAGGTGGGCAAAGCAAGTGAACCCAGGATGGAGAGGAGTCAGCCACTCTAGCCTCTTGTGACCTTCATGGTGGAGGCTCCGAATGAGGGGCCCATGTCCAGCACTGTGGCTTGAGTCCACACAGCTCACGGAGCCCTCACCAGCTGTGGCTGCCTTCACTCACTCCACTCCAGCCTCCTCCTGCGCTGTCTGCACGCCATCCTCCCACCCACCAACCATCCACCCTCCCCCAGCACGGCCATGCTGGGACTCCCATCCCATCCCTCTTCAGAGCAGCTGTGAGATGCACAGCCCTGTGCTGTCTGCCTGTCATGGTTTGAGCTCTGGAGGGAAGGAACTGCATTCACACTCTCAGTCTATGCCTGCGTCCCACGAGGGCCCCCAAGATCCCTGCCTTGTTCTACCGAATTCGCCGGCCCCTTTTGCCCCTGCTCCAGCTCCTGCTGAGCAAGCCTTCAATACACGGCCAGCACTCGATCCCTCTGTCACATCTCTGCCTTGTGTGCGCCCCAGTGAAATGGGGGCTACTTCTAGGTGGACCCCTCGTTCCCACACAGTGTGGAATAACCCTTGCTGAGTGAGGGCCCAGCCATGTCATTGTGAATTTCCAGGATTTGCTGCTTCTCATGGCAGCAGAGCTCGGGGTGTCCCCGACACTACCCCACAAAGGGTGCCCAAACAAGCTGGGGACAAACCGCAACAGGAGCGGTATGGCTGGGCTGTGCAGGGATACCAGCTGAGCTCTGTCTGACTGGCCGGGCCCTTTTGCTGTCAGGGCTGTGCCCATCTCCATCCCTCAGCAGAGCCACCAGGCCCCTGTCCCCACATCCTCATGCTGCGGCTTTCGGCGTTGACTATTTGGTGGGCCAGACGGTGCCTGCTCTCCCCACTGGACAGCAGCTCCCCAGGGCAGGATCCTGCCCATTAGAGAGTCTGTCGCAGCCACACTCCCAGCAGGGCCCAGCACCTGGGAGCCAGCCACGGCCTGTCCACGCTTCTTATGCACTCTCCTCTAAGCAGCACTCTCCTGCAGCTGCCCACACCCTGCCCAGCTCCCAGGTTGGTCTTTGGCAGTTCCAGGTACACAGTGCTTCTCAGAGCCCCTCCACAGAGCGGCCTCCCCACCTGCCTGCCAGCCTCCCTCGGACAATCATCTTGTTGATGTCCCCCTGGGAAGGTCAGCTCCAGGGAGGCAGGGCTGCGTCCATGCTGTGGGCCACCCCATCCCGTGCTTGGCACAGAGAAGACCCGACCTGAGGCTCTCGGGGCAGCAGCATCCAGGGAAAGAAGGGAGGAGGCTATGAAGGGAGGGCCCTTCAAAGGGAGCAGAAGCCCATCCAAGCAGCGCTGTGCTGGCTGCGGGGGCCAGAGCAAGACAGGGTGGGGCGCAGGACGTGGGGACCAGAGCAAGACAGGGTGGGGCGCAGGACGTGGGGGCCAGAGCAAGACAGGGTGGGGCGCAGGACGTGGGGGCCAGAGCAAGACAGGGTGGGGCGCAGGACGTGGGGACCAGAGCAAGACAGGGTGGGGTGCAGGACGTGGGGGCCAGAGCAAGACAGGGTGGGGTGCAGGACGCGGGAATCTGAGCTGCTGTGGGAGGCAGCCCCAAGACATCTATAGCCATGTTCATTTGCAAAACCCTTTCTGAAATGGGGTAAAGTGATGGTGGAAATGCAGGCACATCACACCAGAGCAAGGTCACGGGCAGCCCCGTCACCACCTCACTCTCACACGGCAGCCCCGCCTCGGGAGCACACAGACCACTGTGGTGTGGTCTCACGTGCAGGACCACCCTCAGGCCCAGTCCCAGGGTCTCTGTCCTTGCCCCTGCTGTCGGGCCACAAGCAGGAGACCCTCCCAGACACAACTCAACTTCAGATGTGCACGGGATTCCAGGGCACCTCTCCCAGGGAGCTGCTTGGCCTGGCCTCATCGGGGCAGCCAGCTCTGGAAGGAGATGGGGCCCCCTCAGCTGGGCTCAGCCCCACCCACCCCAGCCATGGTCAGTGACTTCAGAGTTAATGAGGCTGAGGGACCTTTGACAGATGAGTTACACTTTGATTCATATCCATTAAGCCACAATTACTAATTTCTTCACATCAGAACAAGAAATGTCAACCTCAGTGATGTGGACCATTCATGTTTCAACATTGCTGAGTGACACGTGTCACACAGGGTTGAGATTCGTTTGTGGAGGAGGAACTAAGGCAGGTCCCTTGGCTGCAGGCACAGAGGGCCTGTCCATGCCACGGATGCAGCTCCTGTCTGTCCACAGAACCCTCTGAGCAAGGCTAGAGCTGTGACAGCTTCCCTCCCCTGCCATCCCCCCTCCCCTGCCATCCCCCTCCCCTGCCATCCTCCTCCCCTGCCATCCCCCCTCCCCTGCCATCCCCCCTCCCCTGCCATCCCCCCTCCCCTGCCATCTCCCTCCCCTGCCATCCCCCCTCCCCTGCCATCGCCCCTCCCCTGCCATCCCCCCTCCCCTGCCATCCCCCTCCCCTGCCATCCCCCCTCCCCTGCCATCCCCCCTCCCCTGCCATCCCCCTCCCCTGCCATCCTCCTCCCCTGCCATCCCCCCTCCCCTGCCATCCTCCTCCCCTGCCATCCCCCCTCCCCTGCCATCCCCCCTCCCCTGCCATCCCCCTCCCCTGCCATCCCCCCTCCCCTGCCATCCCCCTCCCCTGCCATCCCCCCTCCCCTGCCATCCCCCCTCCCCTGCCATCCCCCTCCCCTGCCATCCTCCTCCCCTGCCATCCCCCCTCCCCTGCCATCCTCCTCCCCTGCCATCCTCCTCCCCTGCCATCCCCCCTCCCCTGCCATCCCCCCTCCCCTGCCATCCCCCCTCCCCTGCCATCCCCCTCCCCTGCCATCCCCCCTCCCCTGCCATCCCCCCTCCCCTGCCATCTCCCTCCCCTGCCATCGCCCCTCCCCTGCCATCGCCCCTCCCCTGCCATCCCCCCTCCCCTGCCATCCCCCCTCCCCTGCCATCCCCGTCCCCTGCCATCCCCCCTCCCCTGCCATCCCCCCTCCCCTGCCATCCCCCTCTCCTGCCATCCCCCCTCCCCTGCCATCCCCCTCCCCTGCCATCCTCCTCCCCTGCCATCCCCCCTCCCCTGCCATCCTCCTCCCCTGCCATCCCCCCTCCCCTGCCATCCCCCCTCCCCTGCCATCCCCCTCCCCTGCCATCCCCCCTCCCCTGCCATCCCCCCTCCCCTGCCATCCCCCCTCCCCTGCCATCCCCCTCCCCTGCCATCCCCCCTCCCCTGCCATCCCCGTCCCCTGCCATCCCCCCTCCCCTGCCATCCCCCCTCCCCTGCCATCCCCCTCCCCTGCCATCCCCCCTCCCCTGCCATCCCCCCTCCCCTGCCATCCCCCTCCCCTGCCATCCCCCCTCCCCTGCCATCCCCGTCCCCTGCCATCTCCCCTCTACTGCCATCTCCCCGCCCTGCCATCCCCCCTCCCCTGCCATCCCCCTCCCCTGCCATCCCCCTCCCCTGCCATCCCCCCTCCCCTGCCATCCCCGTCCCCTGCCATCTCCCCTCTACTGCCATCTCCCCGCCCTGCCATCCCCCCTCCCCTGCCATCCCCCTCCGCTACCATCCCCCCTCTCCTGCAATCCCCCCTCCCCGCCATCCCCCCTCCCCTGCCATCCCCCTCCCCTGCCATCCCCGTCCCCTGCCATCTCCCCTCTACTGCCATCCCCCTCCCCTACCATCCTCCCTCCCCTGCCATCCCCCCTCTGCTGCCATCCCCCCTCCCCTGCCATCCCCCTCCCCTGCCATCCCCGTCCCCTGCCATCTCCCCTCTACTGCCATCTCCCTGCCCTGCCATCCCCCCTCCCCTGCCATCCCCCCTCCCCTGCCATCCCCGTCCCCTGCCATCTCCCCTCTACTGCCATCCCCCTCCCCTACCATCCTCCCTCCCCTGCCATCCCCTTCCGCTGCCATCCCCCCTCCCCTGCCATCCCCCCACCCTATCATGACTTCTCTAAGCCTCATCCTCACTGGGGTGCCCCTCCAGCTGCCACGAGTGCAGCACTGCCCCCCTCTTCCCCTGTAACTTGTATCGGACCAAAGACACTGACTAGAGGTGAGAGCTGGAGAAAAGCCCAGACCTCACGGGCTCTGCTGCCAGGAGACCCCACCCGAGGGAAGACCCAGTGCGGGTCACTCGGGCCTCACAGGAAGCTGGGTCTGCTCTGCCAGCACTGCAAGGTGGCCCCCCAGGATACAGCTCCCCATCTTACCCCCTCTATGCTCCAGATGAAGGTAGGAATCGTATTTATCATTCTTAACAGGACCCCACAATTTCAAGGTGGGCCCTCTTGGTGCTGCTCAGTAAGAACATCTCAGCCCCTGACCAGAGGGACTGGCCCAGGGCAGGCATATGACCCAGGTCAGGCCAATGAGACGTGACGAGGATTGTGCAAGAAATGCTTCCCTGTTCCCCAGGAGCTTCTGGGGCCGGGTGGGAGGACACTTCTGCAATGAAGGGCATGATTGCAGTCGCTGCTGGCAGCCACTCTGCTACCAAGGGTAGAGCCAGCCTTAGGATGAGGCTGGCACCATTGGAGGTGAAAAGCAGACAGCCAGAAGGGACCCACGTTTTTCCTGATACCATTGAGCTGCTTGATCAAGACCCTCCTGAAGTCCACATCCCCTGTATGAAATTGTAATTCGATGACTCTATAAATTATCTTCAAGTACAGCTGGATTTAGGGGCTCAAAACAACACCCCCACTCCCTAGGTTCTCTCTGTGTCTCCAATCTAATCCTCATGGTGGCAATGTGGCTGCCACCACATTGTTCCAGGCCTCGTTCTCCCCAGGTTCACACTCATAAAGAAAGGAAGCAGTTCTTCCCAGAAGTTCCCACACCAGCCCCAGGACTCAGTAGAATTGAATCAGCTTGATGTTCAGGCCTGCCATGAGCCAGTGGAGAGGGGCTGGAGCCCCACAGAGACCACAGGGTCTACGAAGAGAGGTGGGATGGAGGCTGCATCCCAAGGGCTCCTGGGCACTGTTCCTAGGAGAAGAGGGAATGTCTGACCAACAGGCAAAATCCATAGCACTGGCCCCAACAGTGCCCTCCCTCCAGCCTCAGGAGGGCAGCCCCACCCCACACTGCCGCCCTGCCTCCCTCCTCAGCGCCCACCCCAAGGAGCGTCCACAGGGTCACAGCCTGCCTGCCACACCATTGCAGCCAGCATCTCCCACAGCTGCCCTGAAGACTCATCACCAGGACAGCACCACCTCGGAGACAGTGTTGAACCTCACACCCCAGCCGGCCAGGGCTCTCCCAGCCCACGCCCCTCCCCGGACCTTGATCTTGTCCACACCTGCCCCCACCTCTCTTCCTTCCCTACTCAGCCTGGAACCAGAGGTCGAGCTGCCCACCTGCTCTCCCGCCAGGACGCCTGCGATTCTTCCAGGCAAGCCCAGCAAAGCCTTGTTCCCGAGGGATGAAAATGGGCCTTTTCTCAAATAACCGGGGGACGGAGGTGGCCAGAGACTCCCCCACGAAAATCCAGGATCCTCAGGGGCAATGGTGTCCTCAGCAGCACTGACACTGGCTCCTGGCCCTGCCGTCATATCCTATGCCCTCGCCACACCCCGCAAGGGGCCCAGGCAGACCCTCCTGCTTCACTCAGCCTGGGGAGTCTCCTCTCCACTGCCCCCTCCCAGAGCCTCCCCACGGGCTCGGAGGCCCTGCTCTGCTCGGGAGCCATGCCCCTGTCCGCCCAGGTAAGGGTTAATAAGATTAGCTGTCACTGAGATGAGATGTTTACCCACCTCCAGACTCCGGATGAAGATAGAAATGGTATTTATGATTTCTACCCAACGTTTCTGGAAAGGATTTAAGGTGCTTACGAGAACACACATATATAACAGGATTGCATAAATTAAATGTGGGAGCCAAAAAAGATAGGAAAACAGGGATGGGGACATAACACGGAGCAGGGAGGAGACTATCGTGGAAACAAAGGCCATGTGAGCTATGGGCTTGCCTGGGTGGCCGCAGTGTGCCCCACGGCTCTCCAGCAGCTGGTCTGAAAGAGCAAACCAGGGGCTGCAAGCGGCGGGGCCGGCAACATTAAAACGCACACACAATTACCCAGGAGACATCCCAGCGGCAACAGGAATGTCTCCCGAGGGAGCAAACAGCAAGAACGGTTAGGAAGGAGGGGACTGGCGGGCTTCCTTCCGCGGCTGTGGGCTTGGAAGCTGGGATGCTGGGCAAGAGGCAGGGAATGAGATGGTTCTGGCCACCCTGCTGCCTGCATTGGGGCAGTGAGGAAACCCCACAACTGCTGCGCCCTCCTGGGCAGGTGCTGGGCTGTGATGCTGGGCTCTCTATGGGCTCCAAGGGCCCAGCCCAGGCAGCACCTGGGCCCCACCAACCTCTCCTGCACCTGCCCAGTCCTGCCATGGCACCTGCCCTCTGTCCTGGGTCACTCCTGATGGCTGGGGTCGAGCACTCGCTGGCCGCCTTCAGGGCATCCCAGGACCCAGGACATCCCTTCTGCTCCTGCTTTGGGCCCCAACTCATTCCCCTTTCATATCTTTAGTGCACAAGCATTTACTAAGCACCTGCAGGATGCAGCCTGGGGATGTGAAGGTTATAGAGGAAAGGAGAGGAAAGTTTCAACTAAAGCTGCCTGCAGCCACTTCGGTCTTTTGGGAAGTGACACAGGGTCAAGAGGGTGCCCAGGTCTCATGGCTCAAACCTCAGGAGGGTCCCCTGAGGACAGGGCCAATGGCATGCCCCAGGGGCACAGTGGTGGAGAAGGTCGGGGGCAGAGGTCAGCAGTCCGGGTGGCATGGGTAACAGGCAAAGTTCTGGGAGACTTGTGTAGGTCTTCCAGAAGCAGCCAGGAGACCACGGGACAGGTCGACCCTCGGGCTGCCATGGGCTCAGGGAGGGAAGGCAGGACCCAATGCCATGTGGGCCTTAATGCCAAGTGACTTCATTGGTACCCCAGGCTCACAGGGCCCTGCGCAGTCCTGCCGTAGATGAACAATTCTACTTGCGTGGCACCTGTTACATCTTTCTCTGGTTGCAAATGTAATGTGCTCTCAGTATCAACAACAGCAACAACAACAACTTTAAAAATGCAAAAGGGGATAAAACACAAAAACCAGCCACAATTCCACCATGTATTGTGCTTGCGGTGGCTCTCAGTTTGGTGTATGACCTGCTAGTCTTTCTTCATTAATACATATGTATTTTGGGCTTGGTGCTGTGGCTCAGGCCTGTAATCCCAGCACTTTGGGAGGCAGAGGTGGGCAGATCACCTGAGGTCAGGAGTTCACAACCAGCCTGGCCAACATGGTAAAACCCCAACTCTACTAAAAAATACAAAAACATTTATACCTGTAACCCCATCCGTGAGGCGGGCGGATCACGAGGTCAGGAAATCGAGACCATCCTGGCTAACATGGTGAAACCCTGTCTCTACTAAAATACAAAAAACTAGCCTGGCGTCGTAGCAGGCACCTGTAGTCCCAGCTACTCGGGAGGCTGAGGCAGGATAATGGCGTGAACCCGGGAGGCGGAGCTTGCAGTGAGCTGAGATGGTGCCACTGCACTCCAGCTTGGACGACAGAGGGAGACTCCGTCTCAAAAAAATAATAATAATAAATAATAATAATAATAATAATCGACCAGGTGTAGTGGTGGGCGCCTGTAATCGCAGCTACTCAGGAGGCTGAGGCAGGAGAATCACTTGAATCTGGGAGGTGGAGGTTGCAATGAGCCGAGATCGTGCCACTGCACTCCAGCCTGGGCCACAGAGTAAGACTCTGTCTCAAAAGAAAAACAACAACAACAACAACAACAACAACAAAAAACATGTATTTTGGAAAACTGCATAGCAAAACCTCTATGGCCAAAATAACAATTAAAAAAAGACAAACTGGGGAAAATATTTAGATATGATATCCCTGATAAAGACCCTAAAAATAGGCCCTAAAAGGGCCAGGTGCAGTGGCTCACGCCTGTAATCCCAGCACTTCGGGAGGCCGAGGCGGGCAGATCACAAGGTCAGGAGATTGAGACCATCTTGGCTAACACGGTGAAACCCCGTCTCCACTAAAAATACAAAAAAGAAAAAGAATTAGCCAGGCGAGGTGGCGGGCGCCTGTAGTCCCAGCTACTCGGGAGGCTGAGGCAGGAGAATGGCGTGAACCCGGGAGGCGGAGCTTGCAATGAGTGGAGATCGCACCTCTGCACTCCAGCCTGGGCGACACAGTCAGACTCCATCTCAAAAAAAAGAAGAGAAAAGAAAAGAAAAAGAAATAGATGCTAGAAGTCACAAGAAAAAGATATAATTTAAATGTACAACAGCAATAACACATAAGTCGGGATGAGGGTGTTCCACGGTCTCTGTGTCATCTGGGAGGAAGACGAGGGTGTTGATCGACACAAACTTAGCTAAGTTAAGGACGTGTGTGTGATTTCTGGGATGACTCCTCAGGGGATTTACAGAATTCAGGACAGTGTCCACCTGTGGGGAGGAGGAAATCACGACACAGAGAGCTCGCGCAGTGGAGTGGGTCCTGGTGCTGGGCGGGCTTCTGTTCCTGCCCAGCCTGCTGGCTTATCTCAGTCTCACTGATCGCATTTATCGCACTGTGCAAATGCCTCACATGCCTTGCTCGTCACATGTGCTAAGTCACAAGTTTGTTAAACCGTATAAAAGGATGCTTAACGCCATTCATAATAAGATGCAAAATTTCAACTCTTTTTCAAAGATCAAAAATGTAAGAGCTCACTGTGTCGGTAAAGGCGTGGAGAAACGGGCTGTCCACGCGCTCCTACTGGAGTGTAACTGGTGTGTCCGCCATGAAGGGTGCTTTGGTGATTTCAACCCAAATTTCTGGATACAAAGCTTCACACACTTCTAGGACTTTATCTACAAATACCATCACACACAAAAGTGTGAACAAGTGCCAAACTAACGTGTGCAAAACCTTCTTCATCGAAAAGGATGGGAAACAGCCTAAGCATCCTTTGTTAGGTAAATAACGGTACTTCCTACAGTGGGGTATTGCAGAGCCATGAAAATGAGGCTCTCAGACGCGTGTGCAGTCAGAGCCAAGACCCATCAAGTGAAAAGCAGGATGCAGAGCAGTGTCCGCGGGAGCAGCTGCAGGGAAGCACTCCATGCTTGTGTTCGTCTGGATAATCATACAACTTCCGAAAGAAAACAACCGTGGGAGACCACACGAGAAATAAATAACTGGCTCTGAGGGGCTGGAAGGCACAGTTAGAAATCGTCGTTATTGCTGTATAATACCGTTTTGTGTTTTTTGAACTTTAAAACAGAAAGCACATATTCAAAACTATTCACAAAAAATCTGAGTGGGGCTGGGTGCAGTGGCTCACGCCTGTAATCCTAGCACGTAGGGAGGCTGAGGCGGGTGGATGGCCTAAGCCCAGGAGTTCAAGACCAGCCTGGGCAACACAGTGAACCCCATTTCTACTAAAATACAAAAAAAATAGCCGGGTGTGGTGGCAGACGCCTGTTATCCCAGCTACTTGGGAGGCTGAAGCAGAAGAATCGCTTGAACCCAGGAGGCAGAGGTTGCAGTGAGCTGAGATTGTGCCACTGTACTCCACCCTGGATGACAGAGCGAGATTTCATATATATATGGAGAGAGAGTGAGAGAGAGAGAGAGAGAGAGAGAGACTGCGAAATATATATATATATGGTGGGACTGGGGAATCACGGAACCTTGCCTCAGCCCTGCCGCCTTGCTGAGCCTGAGGCTTTCAGGGAGGCTGTGGGAAGGGAGGCGGGCAATGTCAAAGGCACATGGAAGCTCCCCTTTTATTATTAGCTGGGTGTGTGCCCAGCTCCTCCCAGACAGAACAGGGCTGGGACTCAAGGTGGAGGCTGAGGCTTAACCTCCTGCCTGGTGCCATTGTCCTGCAGACGGCCAGAGGGAGGAGGCACCAGCCCAAGGGAGGAGGCATTAGCCCTCCAGAGCTTTGAGGACATGAGGCAGGAGAGAGCTCGGTGGCATGACAGTCCAAGAGGCAGGCCTGGCCTCCTGCAAACCTGTAGCCAGGAGGTTCACCCATCCAGAGCCACCCAGGAAGGAGGCCGCCACATCCAGGGACAGGACCTGCAGTACCGTGTCCTGTGGGTGGGAGGGGAAGGTCCACCGCACACACACCTACTTCCACTGACATTCAGATGAGCAAAACTTGGCTCCTTCTGTTCACGCTGCTTTATAGCCTGCTTTTCCCACTTACTGGCTTATCGGGAACGTTTTCACGTGTCAATAGCTTGCTCTTTGACTGCGTGGTTTTTAATGACCAAAGTTTGCCCAGCCGATTCACTGTTATCCGTTGAGATTTTTCATTGTCATGACCAATGCTTTGATGAAAATCGGTAGAGCTAAATTTTGGTGCCCAGCTTTAATTCCATCCTGAGAATAATCTCCTAGAAGGAGCCCTCTGGCTAAAGCACAGGCACTTTATAGCTTGGTATACAGGTCACCGCATGGCCTGAAAAAACATTTGACCCGGTTTACACTGGCCAGAGGGTCAGTCTTCCAACTGCCTTCCAAACCTAGATAGCAATGTAATTTTATCTTTACCTACTTAGTAACCATTTGGAGGGGCCTGGGGGAGTGGTTTACTGTTGCTTGAATTTGCATCCTTTGATGACTAATTGAGTTGAGGCTTTTCCATGTGTTTGTGTCCCCAATTACTCATCTAACCCAAATCGCCTGTTTGCACCTGCACACACCCAGCACCCTCCTGCACCCCCTCTTGGCTCAGGCCTGAAGGTCGCTCCTTATATACCCACAGCTGTCAAAACTCACCATCCTTCAAGGTTAAATGGCCCGCCCTGACCTTCCCTCCAGGCAGTCATTCCGGACTTCCCGCTGCTCTTGGCCTGAAGCACTTGCCGCTTTGGTCCTGGTTCAGCACTCAGGTCTGCATGGCCGTGCCCCCGCAGTCTGCACCAGCTGTTCGCTTTACTCCTCAGGCCCAAGGCTTGGCCACTGCCCCCATCTAAAGACCCCGTGTCAACAACGTTCCCTGGGCACCTACTATCCAGTGAGGGCTCCGGGGCACCAGGGATGAACTGGACGGTACCCCTGCCCACACGCCCCTTGGAGCTGTAGCACCAAGGACAGCCACCTCCCGTGAGCCAGCTGTCCGGAGCCCAGGACTCTCTGACCAGAAGTCTGGGCTCATGCGTCCTGCTGCTGTCAGCTCTCCTGGGGAAACTCAGCCTCCAAGACCAAGCAGCATTTTCCCCTGGGCTGCAAGGGAAGGTAGAACTCCCACTAGAGGTTCTTCTCTGTAAGAAGCAGAGCCTGCGTGGGGAGGAGAGTGAAGCCCTGGAGAAGTCCGACAAGGGGAAAGGCAGATTCATAGGGGATTTAAGTGGGTGGGAACGTTAGGGCTTTAAGAATGGATTCCAATAGTGTCTGACCGTGTTCAGTGACTGGCCAGCTTGGCTATCTCAGGCCATGCTCTCTGGCAACTTGTGCTTTGGCAACTCTCAACCATGTGTCCATGAGAGCATGGTCCCCAAAGAGGGGATGGAGACCCCAGCAGCACTGACAGCTGAGGTGGGGGAAACCATGGTTCTCCAGAGATGCCACTGCTGCCACAAGTGAAGGGCACGTATGCATGAGAGGCCCTCATGGACGGAGGCAGAATGAGCTTAGGGCTTTCCTGCAACCCTGCTCAGCTCTGCGGGGCATGATTTGGTGCCCTCGAGCTTGTGGCAGCACCTTCCCCAGCTGGAGATCCCAAGACACTGGGCAGCGCCTGGTCCCGGTGGCCTCTGAGACCCAGAGCCCAGCCCCAGCTTCTCCCAACACCAAAGGAAGCCCCTGGTGTCATCACAAAGGCGATGCGACAGTCGGAATGACCTTGGGCTCCCAGCACTGGAGGAGATGACAAATTTCCATTCTTACTGCTGAAAACATGATCCATCCTTTCATGGGTCCCTGGGGGCCTGCAGCGCGTCACATGCATTACGGAAGCTTTTGCCTGGGCTCGTCTCCTTGCTCTCCAGGCTGACTCTGTGCCGACTCTTCTTTAATCCCTTGAGAGACTGAGAGCATTTCATTGCCAAGAGGGGAAAACTCAGGGATGTTCCTGAAAAACATATTTTTCTATCAATGGCTGCTGTCCTGGTTTCTGGGCATTAATTTCTTAATTTGAGCAAGAATAAGCTCCTCCATGTCAGGCACTGGGAGGCGTGTGACCGCCACAGATCTGCCCTCATGGACCGTGGTGGTGCCACCCGCCTGGAAGATCCGTGGCCTGGAAGATCTGTGGGCCTCCAGCCCAGACCTGTGAGTCTAGAGGGTCTTCCCCGAGGACATCACACAGACGCTGAGGCCTGAAGGCTGAGGGGCTGCTGGTCAGGCAGTGGGTGGGGAGGAAGCCTCCTCGAGGTTGGGCGGGGTGAAGGTATTGACGGGAGTGCTGATGAGGTCACCTGAGGCCGGGCCACTGGGTCTGAAGGACCCAGGATGCCAGGCCACTAGGTCTGAATGCCATCCTGACAGCTACAGGAGACCATGAGGGAGCACTGGTCAGGGAAGTGACACCAGCAGCTCTGCCTTCCGGAATGATCATGCTGGCGCCTGCAGGAGTCTCCTCAGCAGGAAAGAGCATTACAGCAATTCAGAGTGGCCAGGTCGGGGAAGCGCTGTGCAGATTCACGTACAACATGCATTTGAGAGATGGAATCGAGAGGACTGAGCAGTGGAATGAGCAGCTGATGGTGGGCCAGGAGCGGGCAGGTGTCTGTGGGCACCCCACTGTGAGCACCTTGGACAGAGGGTCGCTGGCGGAGGTGAAAGGGGTGCTTTGAGCATGTGTGTGCACATTGAGTCGTAGGTGCCTGCAGAATGCAGAGACGTACAACAGGGAAGCTGAGGTCATCGGAGCAGAAAATGCATCTCAGGCCTGGCACTTAGCTACACCTGGGCAGAGACACAGACCTGCCCACAGTGCGGAGGCAGACAATTGCCTGATACTCCCATGGATAAAGGACAGCGACCTCTAGAAAAACGGCTCCTAGTTTGAGGCCTGCTGGGGGTGTAGGGGAGAGAGTCTACGTAACGGAGGAGCAGCAGGGTGTGAATGAAGTTTAACCAAAAGCTGTCTCCTTGTGTATTTTAACTTTGGCCTACAAGTTCCTCCATATGGCCGGGCACGGTGGCTCACGCCTGCAATTCCGACACTTTGGGAGGCTGAGTCGGGTGGATCACCTGAGGTCAGGAGTTTGAAACCAGCCTGGTCAACACGGTAAAACGAGGTATCTACTAAAAAATACAAAAATTAGCCAGGCATGGCCAGGCGTGGTGGCTCATGCCTGTAATCCCAGCACTTTGGGAGGCCAAGGCAGGTGGATCACGAGGTCAGGAGATCAAGACTATCCCGGCTAACACAGTGAAACCCCAACTCTACTAAAAACACAAAAAATTAGCTGGGTATGGTGGCAGGCACCTGTAGTCCCAGCTATTTGGGAGGCTGAGGCAGGAGAATGGCGTGAATCTGGGAGGTGGAGCTTGCAGTGAGCTGAGATCGCGCCACTGCACTCCAGCCTGGGGGACAGAGCAAGACTCCGTCTCACATAAATAAATAAATAAATAAATAATGTTAGTGAGGCCTAGTGGCAGGCGCCTGTAATCCCAGCTATTCAGGAGACTGAGGCAGGTGAATTGCTTGAACCCGGGAGGCAGAGGTTGCAGTGAGCTAAGATTGTGCCATTGCACTGCAGCCTGGGCAACAGGAGCAAAACTCAATCTAAAAAAAAAAAAAAGTTCCTCCATACGTAGTGAAGAGTCCCCGAACTGGGTGTGCGACACACTGTAACCTACTCTTGTACCAATCCCTGAGCTGCAACCTAAGGCAGTCAACTGTTCAAACCCTGTTCAAATAAGGCAAACGTCAAGCTGTAAGGAATCCAGCTGCTTCTGTACCTCATTTCTCTTTTCTGTGCATCACGTTCCTACTTCTGTTCATAAATCTTCTCCAGTTAAGTGGCAGAGCTGGAGCCACTCCGAACCTACTCTGATTGGGGGACAGCCCAATTCGAAAATCGTTCTTTGCTCAAACTCTGCTAAACTTAATTTGTGTAAGTGTGTCTTTTACGAAGGCACAGAGGTCTCTCGGAGAGGCTGCCAGTGCATCTGCACACCCAAGGAGAGCTGGGGTGGGATGGAGAGGGACAGCATGGCCGGAGAGGGCAGGGCCAGCTTGCATCTTAGATCGGGAACACGTGTGTCCAAAAGTGTTATTTTCCTTCCTTATCCAATACTGAACACACAGTAGCTCAGAAATAATGCACACCTGCCAATGAAAGGCAACCTCCATCACTGGATGTTCACCTGGAGGACGAGGGCAGGCAAAGACAGTCCAGGGAAATGAGGAAGGGGGAAATCTTACATGTACACAGTCTGCAGTTTCCAAGTGCTGGTTTTCAAAGTGTGCAAAACACTTGGGAGACGCAATGAAGGAATCCATCCCGTGAGATATTAAAACGTTATACAACCTTAACATCAAGACAGTGTGTCACCGTGCAGACACAATCCACAGACCAACAGGGATGACGGAGATCTGCATACAAGCAAAAAGTTAGTCAGTGATAAATGCAGCATCTCAACCAGTGAAGCAAAGATGAATGGGTTAATAAATGATGTCAGGATAAATTGGCAGCTTTCTGGGAAAAGATCAAGTAAGATCCATACTTCACACCATACATCCGGATAATTTCTAAATGGAGCAAAAATTTAAATGTATAAATGAAACCATGAATGTATGGGGAAAAAAAAATATGGGTGGATTCCTTTACAAGGTGAAGGAAAGAAGACTTTTTGCGATATAACTCAAAATGTAGCCACCATAAAAGATTGATAGACTACACAAAAATTGGAAACTTCTGCAGGGCAAAAGCCACGGTAAGCAAAGTCAAATGACCAACCGAGAAAAAAATACTTGCAGCTCAAATTACTGTCAGAGGGATAAATCTCTAATATGTAAAAAGCTCTTAGAATCTAATAAGAAAAACATCAATGACTCAGGAAAAAATGAACACATACTGAAATACAAATGGCCCTCAGACATAAGCAGAGATACCCAATTCACTCTCTTAAGAGTGATGCTGATCAGCCCTGCGGTAGCTCCTCACTGTGAGCTTGGCAGAAATGCAAATCTGACAGCATCCTTGGGAGGTGAAACTTTGTGGGGAGAGGAGCATCCAAGTGGCAGGCACTTTGGTAATGACTATCAAAGTTGTGCGTGCATTTACCCTTTCACCCAGCAATTCTCTTCTGGAAATGAATCCTTTGGATAGACCTCCACGAGTAAGAGCAATAGTTTGGAAACTAAGTGAAGCCACAGGAGACTCATTTTTACAACAAATGTATATGGAACAGCATGCATGGAAAGATCTGGAAACCCATTAGTCATCTTCCCATTGTCTATCCAGATTCCAGACCATCCACCCTGTTCAGGACCCCTGGAGGCTGTGCCAATGGTCCCCTTGCCCTCTGACTTCCAGTTGGGCTCAGCCAGTGGGGAGAGAGGTAGTACCGTTCATTCCTACCCTGCAGGAGCACTTCAGGCTGGCTGCATCCTAGAATGAAGGTCACAATTCCTGCCAGGCCTCAGGTGATAAGGACAAGAGTCTTGTTCCACTCACACCCTAGAAAGAGTCTTCTAGCAAATGCTCCTCAAATTGCCCAATTTGGGTGAGCCATCTGTTTGCTAGTGGGCCCCTGGCTGATGCCGCGGCTACGTATAAAAGGATGAGCACACACTCCAGGCATCCATCTGGAAAGATTTCCAGGTACATTCTTAATTAAAAGTATATAGTAGCTACTTTTTATGGGAGCAAGGTGGAGGGAGAGGGAGAGCAGGTAGCTGCATCTGCTTGTATTTGCATAAAGAAGTGCAGGAAAGACCCACAGGAGGGTGATAGGGTGGTTGTCAGTCATCGGGGGCTCAATGGGGGATGGGGCAGCTGAGGAGGACTTTTCTCTCTGTGTTGTATTTGCAAGCCCCTTCCTTTCCCCTGCTCAGCTTCATGGAACTCAGGAAGCAACTTAATGGACTTGAGCCTCCGTGAGTGCCAGTCCTTCCCGGGCACCTAACCTGGAGCGAGGCTGGATGCTACAGCCTGAATGTGTGTGACCCCCAAACTTCACAGGTTGCAACCTAATCCCCAGTGGGATATGTTAGGAGCGGCCTTTGGGAGGTGATTGGGTCACGTGGGCAGAGCCCTCATACATGGATTAGTGTCCTTATCAAAGAGACCCCAGAGAGTCAACTAGCCCCATCCACTACTTCCAGGCACAGCAAAAAGATGTCCTCTTTGAAGCAGGAAGCAAACCCTCACTAGGCTCTGAGTCTGCTCACATCTTGATCGTGACCGTCGCAGCCTCCAGAACTGCGAGTGAAGTTTCTGTTGTTTATAAGCCATCCAGTGTTCCGGGAGCGAAGTTTCTGTTGTTTATAAGCCATCCGGTGTTCGGTCTCTGTCGCAGCAGCCTGAGCAGAGGCCCTGGTTCTCTCCTCTGTCAGCAGCCCGTGCCCTCGGCCCTGAGATCAGCGTCTCTGACGAGGAAGGCAGAGAGGACTCAGCAGTTGGAAACAGGAGGAGAGCAGGGAAGCTCGCTGGGCACCTGAAGACCGCTCGCGGGCACTCAGACGTCTCTGTAAGCTCAGACCCACAGAGTCTTCTAATAGTGATCAGTTTTAGGGGAAAAAAAAAAGTCAGTGAGTCTGTGAGCCTCTTTGGGACCCCAAGAAGGAAGAAGCTTCGGAAAACCCCATGGTTGCCTGTCTCCGTCCCAGGGCCTCTCCAGCAAGCTCCACACACCAGTCCTGGTCTCCTTTCCTCCTCCACTCCCGCGACCCCATGTTGAACCTGGCTCCTGGGTCCCCTGGGTCCCGGGTCCCCATTCCCCAGTCCATCAGAGTGAAGGCTGTGAAGGCCCCTCTTGGGATTCCCGCATTTAACTCAGTGGGGCTGTCCTAAGCTGAGCGCTGGTTCTGAGGCCGCCTCCAAATCCACCTCTGTGTGTCCCTATCGTGTGGCCACAGGCAGGGCCTCCCTGACCTCATCTGCAAACCCGCGAGCTCCCAGCTCCGGCTTCTGGGGGCTGCCAGATGACGGCGGGCAAGACCCCTCACGTAGAGCCCGGCACACACAACAGAACTTACCATGGAGCGGGCGAGGTGCCAAGAGGGACCCCAGGCAAGGGCCAGCCTGAATGGCATCCGCAGTTTCCTGCCTGCACCTCCCAGCTCCTCCTGGGACCTGCAGAGCGCAGCACCTTGTGTAGTCTCGGCCCCAGCCCAAGGCTGCGCACTTTACAGCCTTCAGTTCATGGAGGTGCTTCACCAGCTCTGAGGTCAGTACCGCCATCATAGGCTGGGCGCGGTGGCTCACGCCTGTAATCCCAGCACTTTGGGAGGCCGAGGCAGGTGGATCATGAGGTCAGAAGATTGAGATCATCCTGGTTAACACAGTGAAACCCCATCTCTACTAACATATAAAAATTAGCCGGGCATGGTGGCGGGCATCTGTAGTCCCAGCTACTCGGGAGGCTGAGGCAGGAGAATGGTGTGAACCCGGGAGGTGGAGCTTGCAGTGAGCGGAGATCGGGCCACTGCACTCCAACCTGGGTGACAGAGCAAGACTCTGTCTCAAAAAAAAAAAAAAAAATCCCCATCACTATTAGCAGATGGAAGGGTAGAGGCTCAGAGTGCCCAGGCCTGCTTCCCTGGCTGCAGCAGGTGATCTGGACAGAGCTTCAGACTCATCTCCAGGCACCCCTCAGGGCCTGCGGCTCACTGCGCCTGGCCTCCCTGGATCCCCAAGAGCCTTCCTGGGATGAGCCCCCCACACCGGGAACCAGTGGATGACCGATACTATGGCTCCAGCCATCACAGCTGCATTCCCAGCATTAGGAAAGAGGAAGGAGGAGAAAAGAAGGGGAAAGAGCATGCCCCAGCCATCTGTTACAGAAGTTCAGAAACCCGCTTCCATACTTGTACTTCATGTCATCGGACCTAGTCACACGGCCACACCTAGCTGCAAAAGACATTGTGAAATGCAGCCTTTATTCTGGAAGGGCCTGTGCCCTGCTAAAAATGCAGGTGCAGTTATAGTGAAAGAGAAACGTGGGCGATGGGAGCGTGTTTGAGTCTCCATCATTGCCCTTTTGCTGACACTGATTACTGCCTCATTCATGCTAACCCAAGATGTTGTCTCACTGTGTTGTTGTTGTTGTTGTTGTTTTGAGACAGAGTCTGGCTCTGTCGCCCAGGCTGGAGTGCAGTGGCCGGATCTACACTCACTGCAAGCTCCGCCTCCCAGGTTCACGCCATCCTCCTGCATCAGCCTCCCAAGTAGCTGGGACTACAGGCGCCGCCACCACGCCCGGCTCATTTTTTGTATTTTTGGTAGAGATGGGGATTCACCGTGTTAGCCAGGATGGTCTCGATCTCCTGACCTTGTGATCCCTGCCTCAGCCTCCCAAAATGCTGGGATTACAGGCATGAGCTGCCGTGCCCGGCCTCACTGTTGTTTCAATGGACATTTCCTCAGTTATTGGTGGTGTTGGCCACCATTTCATCGTTCCTGTCTTGGAATTTCCTGAATTTCTTCTTCTTGGAATTTCCACGTTTTCTTTTGGATTGGTTTGTCTTTTGATGGTTGATTTGCAAGATGCTTACATATTCTAGTGTTCATCCTTTGTCTTTTTTATAGGTTGCAAATATTTTCACATTGTCTTTCATTTTCTTGTTGCTTATGGTATCTTTTGTCATAAGGAGAATTTTAATAATTAAAAATTAAAAATTGTATGGACTCTTTTTTCTGGTTTATTTTTAGGTTGAATGTTCTTTAACGCATTGTGTACTCAAACCCTGTAACCATATTCTATATTCTCTCAGTTCTGATTCTTTTGTTTCTTATGTTTCAGTCTTTGACCAATGAGGAATTTATCTTCTGAAAGTCATGAGGATATACCTCGGTTTGTACTATCCGGAGAACATGGTACACCAGCCTTGGCCTGTCTGCACCTGGCTCTTCCCTTGCTCAGCCATGGCCTGTGGGGAGCAGCCCCCTGCAGGCCAAGTTCCCCACCTCCAGGCTGTGTCCAGCTGGGCTCAGTCCACGGAAGGCACCAGCAAAAGACTGGAGGGCAAGGGCTGGGGGAGGGGCAGGTGTTTGCACTCCTCGTGCCCTGCCTAGGTTGCTCCAGCTCCCCAGTGGAAGATCCCTGCACTCCCAGCCTCTGCCAGTAGCCCCTGCCACCCTTGTCCCTGCAGCCTCTGCTGGGACTGCTGTGTCTCTGGACCCTGTTGGCGTCTCAACTCTCCCATCTCTTGTGTAACCAATTCCCTGTGTTCAATTCCTCCTGTTTTCAGTATTCCTCTCCCATGTGTGCCCTGTCTAACACAAATAGCAATAACCATGCCCTGTTTATTTTATTTTTTTTTGAGAAAAGGAAAAAGAAAAAAAAGCTCTTCCCACCAATTGGAGATGCCACTTCCACCTTGCAGTAAATTCCCATAAATGCAGAGACGTGTCCCGGCCTCTCTCCTGGCTCACTGTCCATTCTGTGTCTTGTATCACCAGCACTCTAGTCCAAGCCTGAGGATTCCAGCATCTCAGAGGCACCTGGTAGTGCCCATTGGCTGCTACTCCCCATGCAATGGTGAATAACTGCTGCTGTTCCTGTAAAGCACGTTCCACTCTTCTTGCCCACGTTATCTTCTGTGTGAATTCTGGGATCAGTTTGATGAGTTTCATGAAACATCCCTCCTAGGAAGATTTTAATTGAGATTTTATTGAATTTATATGAATTCAGGAAAGAAGCCTTTGCAATATTAGATATTTGCTTCCTGCATATGTTATTTCTTACCATCATTTCAAATTTTCTTTTATATTCTCTAGTAAGGTTTTTATGATTTTCCACATTGGGATCCTCCCACTTCATGTTAGATTCATTCCGAGGCATTCCCTAGATTCTGTGGCTATTGTGATTGGTATCTCGTTTCTATTGTGCTTTTAAATAGTTAATGCTGTGGTTAGGAACGCTACTGATTTTTAATGTTGATCTTATATTTTACCATTTTGCTGAACTCTCAAACAATAGTAATTTCACAGGTGATTGAATCAATGATAGCTTTTCTTCTCTTCCTTTGCAATTTTAATTTTTTCATGGCCAATTCCACTTTTTAGCTAGAAGTGACGACAAAGAACTTATCTTGAGTGACTATCAGGGATGAGTCTAATTATTTCACTATTAAATATAACATTTGTTTGAGATTTCCAGCAGACACCCTTTATTAGGTTGAGGAAGTTTGATTTTATTCTTTTTTATTTCATTTTTTTTAGATGGTGTCTTGCTCTGTTGTCCAGGCTGGAGTGCAGTGGCATGATCTTGGCTCACTGCAAGCTCCACCTCCCGGGTTCACACCATTCTCCTGCCTCAGCCTCCTGAGTAGCTTGGACTACAGGTGCCCACCACCACGCCTGGCTAATTTTTGTATTTTTAGTAGAGACGGGGTTTCACCGTGTTACCCAGGATGATCTCGATCTCCCGACTTCATGATCTGCCCGTCTCAGCTTCCCAAAGTTCTAGGATTACAGGTGTGAGCCACCGCACCCAGCCAAGTTGATCAAATTTTTAAAGCATTCAATAAAGAGGATAGACAAAGCCAAAAGATGGTTCTTTAAAAAGCAAAAGAAAATGAGGAAACCCTGCTAAGCACTTGAGCAGGAAAACAGCAGAGAAGGGGCAAGAAGATACCGTCAGAAATGTTGGGAAGAGATCACTACAGGTCTTACAGGCAATCAAAAGATAAGAGGACAAAGTATCAAACAGAAAGTTACCAGATAACCCAGCATTGAAATCGCACATCCACACAGAAACTACACAAATGTTCCTGTTTGTACACTCCAAAAAGGAGAAACAACTAATGCCCACCAAGTGATGAATGCAGAAAGCAAATGTGGGCCAGGCGCAGTGGCTCACGCCTGTAATCCCAGCACTTTGGGAGGCCGAGGCGGGCAGATCTCAAGGTCAGGAGATTGAGACCAACCTGGCTAACACAGTGAAACCCCATCTCTACTAAAAATACAAAAAAATTAGCTGGGGATGGTGGCGGCACCTGTAGTCCCAGTTACTCAGGAGGCTGAGGCAGGAGAATGGCGTGAACCCAGGAGGCGGAGCTTGCAGTGAGCCGAGATCACGCCACTGCACTCCAGCCTGGGTGACAGAGTGAGACTACGTCTCAAAAAAAAAAAAAAAAAAAGAAACCAAATGTGGTCCATCTCTACAATGGAATATCATTCACTCTTGAAAGTAACTGAAGTGCTGCCACACGCTCCAGCAGGACGGGTCTCAAACGCACGGTGCTGAGCGACTGCAGTTGCTCCGGATTGTCCTGTGTTGCATGTGGCATGACTTCTTTTATCTGAAATGTCCAGAGCAGGCAACTCTCTAGAGACAGGAAACACACCAGTGTCTGCTCGGGGATGGGGTGGGGAGGTGACTGCTGAGAACAGAGATTCTTTGGTTGGGGGATGACAATGTTCTGGAATTAGACAGTAGTGGTGGTTGCCCAATATTGTGAATATACATAATCCACTGAATTGTATGCTTTAAAATAGTGAGCTTTGTGTCATATGAATTTCGTCTCCAAAACAATTTTGCAAAAAAACAAACAAAAAAAAAGATAAGAGATGATTACGAACAAGTAAGTTTGTGCCAATGCATGTGAGGCCCAGGCCCCAGGTCCTGTCTGCAGCTCCCAGCACGTCACCTTCCGTCCCTTCCTTCTGCCGCCTCTCGGAGGGTGTGATGGAGGCCTGTTGCCCTGGAGCCTGAGTTCCCTTCACCTGGGTTCACCCCCCAGCCCGGACTCAATCAGAATCTTCGCTTCCATTACAAACTCCTAGAAGAAGGCATCTGCTTATCCACCCCAGCCCGATGAATGTGGCCGAGGTGACAGGACCATGTGGCCTGAACTTGGCTGCTGTGAGCCATACCTGGGAGGGGTGGAGAGCAGTTCCTAGAGAAAGGGAGCTAAACACCGGAGGGTGGAGCCCTTGCAGCCTGATTATCTCGTAAAGGCCCCACCTCTCAATACTTTGACAATGGCGACTGGATTTCAACCCGAACTGTGGAGGGGACAAACATTCAAACCATAGCCCCATACCAACAAGCTGGGACCTTGCCCAAGAGAAATGCGTAGGTACCTCCAGAAGGGTCTGGACAGGACAGCAGTGTGGCTGGGGTTTTGTCCCCACAGTCTGGGGCTGTGGGAACATGGCCTGGGAGATGACAGAAGCAGGGTCCAGGGGTCCAGGCGCAGGACTAGGGAGAGTGCTGGAGGCCGAAGTCTCGGGGACCAGGAAGCAGGACTGTGCAGGTGCTGGAGCTCTACCTGCCCAGAAACTGTCCCAAGCGGGGTCCTGGGTGCTGTGCACTCGGGGCGGGCTCTGCTTTAAAGGAGAGAGCGTGGGCAGCCCCTGCCCGGTGGCCATGGCGGCTGTTCTTGGCCAGCACGTCGCAGGCGCCACTCACCCAGGCGCCCTCCTGCTGCCGTGCGTTATTAAATTATTCCTGGGGAAATTAGAGGAGAGGCATGAATAATTCAAACAAGGGATAAAATCAAATCTAATCAGGTCTGTCTGCCTGCTTGAACTTTGACATGACGACCAGCATCGAAGTTCTGTCCACAGCCGGAAATGAGAATTCAGCTTCAGGATCTGCACTCAGACGTGTCTAAGGACGCTCTGAGGCGAAGGAAGAGGCAGGTCGGAGCTGCTGCAGAGACTCCCACCTCCCCAGCTGGGGCCTCGTTGGCCTTGGTGCTGCGGCTAGGCCCCGGCACTGTCCAGCCACGTGACCCTGGGAAGGTGCCTAACCATGCCCGGCCTCAACTTCCTGGTCTGTAAAATGGGAGCAAAACTACAATGTGCCTCAGGAAGTTGTTTTCCACACTCAGCAAAATAACATACAAACGGCGTTTTGTGCCAGTAAAGGGGAGGCAGGGAATAGAGGGTGGGTGCCTGCATCCTTCCATCCTTAATAAAAATGTCTGAGCAGAGTACAGATGAGCCTCTCCTGTCAGCTCAGCATTGCCAATTTTCCTGCCTGAAATGTCCACACATGTGTGCATTTATGCAATGGCAGACACATATCTTTCTCATGAAAGAGCTACATGAGCGTTTAAAGTTCAGGAGAACGGAGCTTGCCTTTTTTCTCCATAAAACGTCCAGACAGTTTTACGGTTTCAGCAAGCAATGGAGAAATAAGGCATCATGAGCCGGGTGACTTTGGCGAAGGCGGCTGGCGGTGGCTTTCGGCCCCACCTGCTCAGGCAGCCTCTATGGCCCCTGCACACTGCCCCCAGGGCCAGGAGCAAGGTTCTACCTTGGCCACTCTGCCTCCCAAGGCCTCCCCACCAGCCTGCGGTCTGACATCTGGACTGTCGCCATAGGCCCCCGTTGTGGCTGCTGGCTAGCAGGACAGCGGTCACCCACCAAGACAGGCATCCACTGTCTATGGCCACTCCCTGCTTTCTCTGCAGCTCGGTGCCAGGAACACGGTGACTCCTCCAGGCAGGATGAAGGCTGCCACTGTGCCCATGAGCTCCCATGTCCCACCGCTCTGCCCAAGCCCTGGTCTCAGGGCACTGCCTGGAGCTCCATTCACAGGAAGGATCAGATGCCCCAAGGGCCCGTAGGGCAGCCGGGGGTGGGTGAAGCCAGCTAAGCAGGGCTTTCCAGCACACAGCGATGTCAGCCCCATGGCGGGCATCTTCAGAGAGACCCAGAGCATCGAGGCTGGGTGTGGAGCTGCCAGGGCAACACCATGGTGGCGTCAAGCAGAACGCATCTTGCCACCAGACCTGGCATCTGCACTACCTGCCTCTCCTGCTGCAGGCACAGGGACTTCCCCGACACAGGGACCCCCCCGACACAGGGACCCAGCCCAGCTGGTGTTCTCACATGAGCCTGGGGGTGGGGGTGGCTGTTGTCTGCCCCTCCAGGACGCACGTGCCTAGGCCTGAGCCCCTGCTTGGCTCCTGCCGCACCCTGAGGGCTCAGCTCTGCACAGGGCAGCTGTTCTTCTTCTTGACATTTTTCAGATAAGTGGATGTTTTTATTCTGAAATTTGGGAGCGACCTTTATCTGCTGTCTGGAAGGAAGCATCTGTCACCAATGTAAAGCCTCCCAGTCTCCCAGGGCTCCACTTGGTGGCCCCCGCATGCTTGAACCATTCCTCCCAGACACCACTGTTGAGGGCAGGGCTGGCCCTGGAGTCAGGCAACAACTAGAGCAGGCAGCTCCTCCGGAACGCAGCTCAGGCCAGGAGGAGGCAGATGTAGGCACCACGGGAACTGAGTGACCGGGCTCTGTTCACTCTTCCCGTCCCTCAGTGCCCAGCACACAGAGGGGCTGAGGAGCACGGAGAAGGGAGGGGCAGGGAACAGCCAGGGCAGGGGCCTCCCCGCTGGGCCTGAGGAGCAAAGCCTGCCTGGGACCCCCGGACTCCTCCTCACTGCCAGCCTGGCCATGCAGAGGGGCCCAGCCTCCCCTGGAGCACACGGTCGCCCCACAGCTGGTCACAATCGGGTAGACAGCGTGTCCTCCCTCTCCATTCCTCAGCCGCAGAGGGAGTCCTCAAAGTGGGACAGGCAGACAGCCACCGGGACAGGCAGACAGCCACCGGCACAGGCAGACAGCCACCGGCACAGGCAGACAGCCACCGGGACAGGCGCCGTGCTGGGAAGGAGGGTGTGGTCTCCAGACGGGAGGCCTGGGCGCTGAGGTGTTTCCAGGTAGGAAGCAGACAGCTCCTGGTAGCTGGAAGAGGCCGCCCCAGGGCATGTGGACCCTGGGCAAATATATTCTATGCAGGGCGTCCTTGTTTATGTAAACTATTAGGTCTCCTAAAATCAACAAGACAGCACCATGCTGGCAGCCCTACCTCACGTGATCCAACTAAAGGAAGCCCACACAGTCTAGCAGGGAACCTTCTGTTCCTGGGCCCCCTTTCTAGAACCAGACCCCAGCCACACAGTCTTCACAACCACCATCAGCCTGAGTCCCAAAGCTCCTTCAGACCTGCAACCAACTTTCCGCTCTGGGCACAGGGCCACACAGTGCCCCGTGGAGAAGAATAGGGGCCACCAGGCCCCACATGGGTCCCCATTCAGGCTTGGGGAGCCACCCCTGGGCACCTTTGGCAGTCCCGACTGGTCCCAGGCACTGGAGGGGGACTTGGAATTTCTGAGAAAGGTATTTCAAACTGGGGGCCCCAGGATCCCAGGGCAGGGCACCCACCACCCAGGTCTAAAGTAATACCAACTACGGAGACCCCAGGTGACAGGACCGAGGGCATCCCAACCCTTCCCTCCCAAGAGCCAGGACTGAGCCAGACACAAGGGACAGAGGAAGGGCTGGCCTGGGATGAAAGGGATACTCAAGGGGGCAGCTCCCTGGAGCCAGGACTAGCCACCCAGGCTCAATCTGCAGGCAGCATCACCCCACACACCCCAGATGCCAGGTGATGCAGAGCTCAGATGCTGCACCCACCTGCTTCCCTGCGCCCAGGCCACCCCACTGCAGGCCAGGGTGGGAGCCAGGCCTCCTTTACCAATCTCTGGGCCCAGGCAGACTCCTTCTCCCTGAGACTCTGCTCAGAAACACCAGAGGCTTTCTGAGCCTATCCATGACCAGACAGCGTTCATCTCTCAGTGTCAACAAATCGGACGTCTCCAGGGCAATGACTTTTACTTGGTAAATACTAAGCAGGAAGAGACGGCGGCGTGAGCCCCCATTCTAGGAGAACCGCAGCCAGCAGGCGGCCACCTATTGATCTCATCTCCCTCCAAGGCCAGGGTGCTGCAGGGAGGAGCAGCCTGGCCACTGACAAGACCGCGCCCGCAGGGACAGGAGGAGCAGCTGTGCTTCTCTCCAGTTGCATGAGGCAGTCTTGCAGGGGAGAGACACTCCTCCCAGAAGGAACCTCGGTAGGGCTATGGCAGCTGGTGCAAAAATCCACCACAAAAGGTAGAAGGAGCTGCACCAGGCTGTTGGCAGTGAGAGGGGAGAGAGTCCTGGAGGCAGGGAGGGGACCAAAGGGAAGGCAGCAATTCAGATGGCCCTGTGGGGTCAGACAGGGCTAAGACAAGAGGCTGTGCTGGCTGTTCTCGCACGGCTGTAAAGAATCACCTGGAACTTGGCAATTTATAAGAAGAGCATTTGAATTGCCTCATGGATCTGCAGACTGTACAGGAAGCATGGTACTGGCATCTGCTTCTGCGGAGGCCTCAGGAAACTTCCAGTCATGGCGGGAGGCAAAGGGGGAGCAGGCACGTCACACGGCAAAAGCAGGAGAGAGAAACGGGGGGACGGGCGCCACACTTTACAACAACCAGGTCTACCGAGAACTCACAACGGCGAGGACCGCACCGAGCCACGAGGGATCCACCCCCACGACCCACACACCCCACCTCCAACTCTGAAGACTCCATTTCAGCCTGAGATGTGGGCGGGGACAAATATCCAAACCATATCACAGGCGTCAGGGCCCCTCGCCCATGGGTGGCTGTGAGGGTGACTGTGCTGTTCCCTGCCCCGCTTACCTTTCTTTGGGATCACCCCCCACCTCCCAGTCCCACCATTCCATAAAGATTCTGCTCAGAACTGAGCTGGGGCGCGACTCAACCCACCTCCCTGGCCTCCAGGCTGGGCTTGTGTTTCCAGCTTGGCCCATCTCTGTCGTCCGCTCCCTGATGTTAGGCCCTCCCCACTCCTGTCACCACCATGAGTGGCACACGACCCAAGCTCCGCCAAGCCCTGGGCATTCCCAGCCCATGGGAAACAGAGAAGCGTTTCCTTCCACGGGCACCTCATCCCGTGGTCTGCTGGGTCTGGGTTGGGAGCAGTCCTGCGTCTGTGGGCAGAGGAAAGAATGAGAGTCACAGGGCTTTCCTCTCTCGGACACGGGGGGTTCACTCCAAAAATACCCTAAATTGAGCCAGGCATGGTGGCTCATTCCTTTAGTACCAGCACTTCAGGCTCACTCCTGTAACCCCAGGTTGAGGTGGGAGGATAGCTTGAGGCCACATTGGAGACCAGCCTGGAAACATAGTGAGACCTTGTCTCTATAAAATAAATTTTTTGGCCGGGCGCGGTGGCTCACGCCTGTAATCCCAGCACTTTGGGAGGCCAAGGTGGGTGGATCATGAGGTCAGGAGATTGAGACCATCCTGGCTAACACAGTGAAACCCCATCCCTACTAAAAATACAAAAAATTAGTCGGGCGTGGTGGTGGGCACCTGTAGTCCCAGCTAATCGGGAGGCTGAGGCAGGAGAATGGCGTGAACCCAGGAGGCAGAGCTTGCAGTGAGCAGAGATCCCACCACTGTACTCCAGCCTGGGCAACAGTATGAGATTCCATCTCAAAAAATAAAAATAAATAAATAAATACATTTTTTAATTAGCTGGGGTGTTGGCATGAGCCTATGGCTCTAGCTATTCAGGAAGCTGAGATGGGAGGATCACACAAGCTCAGGAGCTCTAGGCTGTAGACAGCGAGACCCTGTGACCAAAAAACAAAGCAAAACAAAAAAACGCCTAAGTCAAGCCTTGTTGCAGAGTAAGATGCATTCGCCGGTCAGCAGTTCCATGTGGGAAATTAATATGCCTCCTAGTCACATGACTCTGACGTTCTTCCTGGTAAATGAATAACAACGTTGCTCCTTTGGCTAAAGGGGAAGACACTCACCCCTTCCCCTACGGTGTCACATGGCGATGACTTCCTTCCCAAAACTCAATGAAACGTGCCAGGGCACAGATGCACGGATACTTTCTCTACACCCTGCATTTCTTTTTGTTTGTTTTTTTGTTTTGATTTCTTTTTTTGAGACAGAGTCTCGCTCTGTCGCCCAGGCTGCAGTGCAGTGGCGCGATCTCGGCTCACTGCAAGCTCCGCCTCCCGGGTTTACGCCATTCTCCTGCCTCAGACTCCCGAGTAGCTGGGACTACAGGCGCCACCACCACACCCGGCTAATTTACTGTATTTTTAGTCGAGACGACATTTCACCATTAGCCAGGATGGTCTCGATCTGCTGACTTCATGATCCACCCGCCTCAGCCTCCCAAAGTGCTAGAATTACAGGCATGAGCCACTGCACCCAGCCTACACCCTGCATTTCTAATCATCCCACCACCTTTGTCTCCACATGAACTATATACTAGGCTGCGCCCCACTCAGGGCCACCATCCAAATACCTGCTAAAGATAAAGATGGATGGACGAATGGGTGGATGGATGTGTGGGTAAATGAATGGGTGGTAGGATGGTTGGGTTGGATGGATGGATGTTCGAGTAGCAAGTGGGTAGTGGGTAGCTAGATGGACAGATGAATGAAAGATGGACACATGGTTGGGCACATGAAAGGACTGGGAAATGGATGGATGGATGTGTGGGTGAATGAATGGATGAAGGAATGGGCGGTAGGATGGTTGAGATGGATGGATGGATTGATGGATGTTTGAGTAGTGAGTGGGTAGCAGGTAGGTACATGGACAGGTAAATGAAAGGTGGACACAAGATTGGACAGAGGAAAGGATTGGGAAATGGATGGATGAATGTGTGGGTGAATAAATGGATGAAGGGATGGGTGGTAGGACGGTTGGGGTGGAAGGATGGATGGATGGATGAGTAGTGAGTGAGTAGTGGGTAGCTAGATGGACAGATGAATGAAAGGTGGATGCATGGGTGGACAGAGGAAAGGATTGAGAAATGGATGGGCACATGGGTGGGTCGATGGATGACCATTAAATGGATGAAAAAAATAGATGGATTTCTCGTAGGAGGAAGTAAGCTTTATGGAAGGTAGGACTGTGCATTTCACTTCCTTGTTTTTATCTACAGTGATTTCTGCATAACAGTTTTCACAAAATATTTCTTACTTGTAACAGACTTTTCCAGACAACACTGACAGGGTTATTGCCTTCAAATCCCACATGGACCACTCAAGATTCTGAGGGAAAAATGATAAAATCAGTAGGAGTAACTTTATAATGGCATCCCCCCAAAAAAAGAATTTGCATTTAGGAGCTATTTTATGAAACCTGCTGTTGTTTGTACCCTTTAAAATGTACTTTGAAATATTATTGATTAATATATATGTATATTTATGTATATGTATATACATATATGTATATTTTTATGTATATGTACATACATATATGTATATTTTTATCTATATGTACACACATATATGTATATTTTTATCTATATGTATATACATATATGTATATTGTATGTATATGATCATTAAGTTATGTGTGTATTTGTACATATGTATAACATATATGTCTATATATCTATGTATATATCTTTTCTTTTGAGGCAGAGTCTCCTTCTGTTGCCCAGGCTGGAGTGCAGTGGTGTGCTCTCAGCTCACTGCAACCTCTCCCTCCTGGTTTCAAGCGATTCTCCTGCCTCAGTTTCCCAAGTAGCTGGGACTACAGGCATGCACCACCATGGTCGGTTAATTTTTGTATTTTTAGTAGAGACAAGGTTTCACCATGTTGGCCAGGCTGGTCTTGAACCCCTGACCTCAGGCAATCCACCCGCTTCGGCCTCCCAAAGTGCTGGGATTACAGGCTTAAGCCACCGCACCCAGCCCATATTGTAATTTTAAATTGAGGCATTTTAAAATATTTGATCATTAAGTTATTTTTTAAATAACAATAATAACCCTAATAATGATAATAAAAAACCATAATACATGCTTATATAAGTAACACTTTTTTCTGTGTGTTTTCTAAAAAAAGCTAGTTCTATTTTCCAAGACAAACGAAAAACTGTAGTGAGAAGAGTGGTACTGTTGGAAAGCTTTGCAAATCTCTTCACTGCCTGGATGAAGAGCAGACAGCTGAGTTCTCATCTCTGCTCTGCCTTCAGTCTGTGTTGTGATGTGTTCTCAGGTTGAAGCATATGAAGAAATTCCAGACTCCCGCAGAGAGGAAACTAGAAAAGGGAGCCGTGGCCAGGCGCGGTGGCTCACGCCTGTAATCCCAGCACTTTGGGAGGCCGAGGTGGGCAGATCACAACGTCAGGAGATCGAGACCACCTGGCTAATACAATGAAACCCCCGTCTCTACTAAAAATATAAAAAATTAGCCGGGCATGGTAGTGGGCACCTGTAGTCCCAGCTGCCAGGGAGGCTGAGGCAGGAGAATGGCATGAACGTCGGAGGTGGAACTTGCAGTGAGCCGAGATCGCACCACTGCACTCCATCCTGGGCAACAGAGCGAGACTCTGTCTCAAAACAAAAAAGAAGAAGAAGAAGAACATGGAGCCGTGTTTTCAGAGCAGTTTCAGAGACCTGCAGGTGTTCTTACTTGATGCTACTCCAGAACTCAACGAGTAGCAGTTTCCTAAGGGTTAGTTGCTGGGGCCCGACTAGGGGGAGCAGAGTGAGGGCCAGGGTGCAAACTCAGGGAGGTGCTGGTTCTCAGGGGTGTGCAGGTGCTGACCCTGCACCTCGTTCCCTTCAACCTAATATCCACCCTGCTAGATGCCATGTGAAGTTTGAATCCAGAGTGATCAACTTTTGTTCTCTGCTCCATCAAAATTCATTCATCTTTCTTGTACTTTGAATGGATCTTTTGCCCATGCATGTTTGCACGGGGGTGGAACCATCAGGACTGGGATTTCATTTTACTCTACTACAAACTAATCTATTAACTTGCCACTCTCCTGTGCATGTTGACAAAAGAGAGGAGATTCCCGTTTCAGAGACAAAGGACTTTATTATTCACAGCATGCTCACACAGCAAGCAGAGTGAACATCAGCCTGTTTTGCACTTGTTCCCTCTGTCCCCCAAGTCCTGCAGAGGTGACGCAGAGGAGCTGAGATAGATGCTACACACACAGTGGGTTTGTGCTGCAGCTGAGGAACCCTGAGCTTGGGAACCCATCGCTTTTGTAGCGTGCAGTAAGCAAGCCTGCTGTTTGTCCCAGAAGGAGACAGTATCTCATTCCTCAAGGCTACTCACTACAAGCATAAATCTTAGAAATACTTTGGATGGACCAGGCACAGTGGCTCACGCCTTTAATCCCAACACTTTGGGAGACCAAGGCGGGTGGATCACTTGAGGCCAGCAGTTCAAGACCAGCCTGGCCAACATGGTGAAATCCCATCTCTACTAAAAATACAAAAATTAGCCAGACGTGCTGGTGTGCACCTGTAATCCCAACTACTTGCGAGGCTGAGACAGAAGAATCACTTGAACCAGGGAGGCAAAGGTTGCAGTGAGCTGAGATGGTGCCACTGCACTCCAGCCTCGGAGGCAAAGTGAGACTTTGTCTCAGATAGATATCTAGATAGATAGATAGATAGATAGATAGATAGATAGATAGATAAATAAATAAATTAGCTGAGCGTGGTGGCAGGTGCCTGTAGTCCCAGCTTCTGGAGGTTGAAGCAGAAGAATCGCATGAACCCAGGAGGCAGAAGGTGCAGTGAGCCGAGATCGTGCCATTGCACTCCAGCCTGGGGGACAGAGTGAGACTCTGTCTCAAAAAACAAAAAAAAAAAGAAAAAAAAAAAAGAAAAAGAAAAGAAATAGTTTGGATAAAAAGAGTGCGCGAGCTCTGCATTCTTGGCACACCCAGCAAGACCTGTAGGAGTGTGAGAGATCCACAGAGGATGGCTGTCTTTTCCTGGCGGAAGTATCATGCGTCGGTCGTTTGGAAAATTTTGGTTCGCTGGGTCCGCTGGGATCCCCCAAACGGTGACACATGTCTTTGCACAACATCCAAAACCACATTTATCAACATCACCATTAATCTCATCGGGACAGTCTGTGAGGGCCGATAAACCAGCAAGCTTGCACTGGCTGACGCAGCTCTGCCAAAATTCTAACCTTTGCTTGAAAGCCCAAATTTCATCTTGAGGAATGAGCTCAAATTTTATCTTTAGGAGTTGTTTAAAAATAACTGTTCCGTGCTGTCAGTTATTTTCCTTGAAGAGATACGTTTACTTTGCTCGTTTTCAATAGAGTGTCTTCCAAATATCCAAGTCTGAATAACCATCGTATGACCACCAACCAATCCTCCAGGTAGAAATTGTATTCCATGAGAAAAGTGGCTAGTTCAGCTTGAACTCAAACAATTGCACACGTGCTTTTCTTTGAGACAACCATACAGCCATACTTCAGAATGTAGCAGAAGTGTTTCTGTCTACTTCCCACTTCATGACACAGAACACTAAAAAGATATGTACCCAGAGGTCAAGATTTCAAAAAATTAATACATTTTACTTTTCCATCAGGGACATTCTTGCTGGGCACGGTGGCTCACACCTGTAATGGCAGAACTTTGGGATGTTAAAGTAGGATCACTTGAGCCCAGGAGTTCCAGACCAGCCCGAGCAGCATAGTAAGACCCCATCTCTCCAAAAAAAAAAATAAACAGGCATAGTGGCACATGCCTGTGGTCTCAGCTACTTAGGAGGCGGAGGCGGGAAGATCCCTGGGGCACAGAAGGTGGAGGCTGCCACGAGACAGGATCCCACCACTACACTCCACCATGGAAAACAGAGTGAGACCCCATCTTAAAAACAAACAAAAACAAAAAAACCCAGGACATTCTTAAGTAAAGTCATTTTTGTGGCTCTGGGAGTGTGGAGCAGTAAGGAACACAGCGCTAGCACATTTGGGATCCACTGCCTTGATCTGACATAGTTTTACCCACTGTCATTTTGTACCTTTACACCAAATGTCAACATGATGAAAAGGGCAAATAATGTCTTAATAGTCATATGAAAATAGTTTTACTTCACAGACCTCTGAATAAGTCATCGGAGCCCTAGGGTCCTGCAGACCACAGGGGAAGAACTATTGATTTTCAGACTGGATACTCGGGTTTCTGTTTGCACCCTTGCTGCAGGTCCTGTGAACTCCAGAGAAGGATCTTCCAGGGATACAAACAAGAAGGGAACAAAACATTTGTTTGTCTTCACGGACTTCAGGGTCTTTAGCATGTTCAAAACCACAGGTGACTTCAGAGACCAAGAGGCGGAGAGATGGGAGGAGCATCTGGGTGGGGCCCGGGCAGAGTGGAGGACACAGGTGCGAATTTGTGGGCAGCCGCTACTCCCTCCAGCCAGCTGTGGCCATGTGGACATTCGGACCCAGAGCAGCCAGATCTTGTAATTTCCAAGAAAGCCAAAACCCAGATTTTTATATAAAATTTCTGAAATGTTAAAAGTTGGCAACTAATTATCTTCACAAAATAAACTGAGGCTAAACAGAAGACCCCCAGGCTGGGTTCAGGCTGTGGGTGCCAGTGTGCAGCCTCTGGTCTCCAGGGAGAGCCAGACACATAAGTCATTGCAACATGAGCTGATGTGGGGCTACAAGGTGCTCTGGGAGCAGAGAGAAAGCAGGGCCTGATAATCACAGCGTCTCTCTCCTGAGAACTTGCAGGTGCTGGGGATCTACACACCACGGCTCACATAATCCACTCGGCAACCTCATGCGGTAGGAACCATTACGACCCGCTATTTTATAGATGAGGAAACTGAGACTTAAGGTGCATATGTAACTGGCCAGGTCGCAGCTCTCTGCTCACTTCCTGCAACTCTCCCCTCACTTCCTGCAACTCTCCCCTCACTTCCTGCAGCTCTCCCCTCACTTCCTGCAGCTCTCCCCTCACTTCCACCTCTCTGTCCCTCTGGGTTTCTTGCTACACTCACAGCAAGCAGGCTTCTGCCTCAGGGCCTTGGCATATGCTGTCTCCTTCTGTCTGGATGGTTCTTCCCCCAGAAGGGCTTCCTCCTCCACTACATTCAGGCATCTACTGAAAACCACCTTCTCAGAGAGCCCTTCCCTAACTCCCTGTCCCATGATAACTACACACACACACACACACACACACACACAGAGTACACCCTCACCCTGCTTTATTTCCTTCTGTGTATTATTTCCGGAAATTACTTGATTTCTGTTCCGGCTTATTTTCTATCTTCGGTCCCCGCTGGCACCACCCCCACTGGAATGCCACTCCCTGCGGGAGGTCACCTGGCACCTAGGACCGCGCTGGGCCCCTTGAGTGCTCCCTAACTGTGCCTCTTGGATGGAGGGAGAACTGCTGCCGCCGGGCTCAAGACACAGGAACAAGAGGCACACACAGTCATGACTCATCAGACCCTTGCAATTTATTTCGAAAGAGTCTAATGACAACGAAATGTAAAGCGCTATGAGAAATCAGCACAGGGAGGGAGAGGTGAGCTGAGTGTGAGATCGGGATAGGCCCCTCTCGGGGGATGTGGTGCTTGGGCTCCAGAACCCCCCCTCGGGGGTCTTTCCCGCACGCACAGCCACCCAAGGAGAGTTCACCTCGGCTGGCCCGCAAGCACGTTACCTACTCAATTCTTCATGCACAAACAGTAGTGACAGACTCACAATAGGAAATCGACTGATAACCCAATTTTCAAAAATAACTAAAAGCCTTATGGGAGCCTTCCCAAAAGAAGATGGCAAGTGGCAGATACATGTATGAAAAGGGGCTCAACCTCTCTATTCATCAGAGACATTCAAATGAAAACCACACTGAGATACTGCAGTACTCCAGCAGAATGGCTAAAATTAACGACTGGCTGTACCCTGTGTGGGTGTAGATGTGGGGCAATTAGGACCCTCGTGCGCAGTTGGTGGGCATATAAATGGGTATCAGCACTGCACAGAAATGTCTGGAAATCCCTCCTCTTCCCTAACATATGCTGATCCTTTGACCCACATTTTCTCTCTTGTTCTATACCCAAGAGAAATGAGTGTGTATGTTACAGAAACACCAGGGGTCTGTCTAGGTGCTGCTGCTCATCACACAAAAAGCCAGTCACTGAGACAAGCAGCATTGCCAGAGAAGAAGCTTTAATCCCCTGCTGCAGCCCAGGACATGGGAGATCAGTCTCAGCACATCCCCTGACCCACTAAAATACGTGTTTATCTAGCAGAGAAGAAATGTAACCACGTGTGAAAACAGGAATCAGGGAGGGGTGAGGAAGAGGAATCGGTCACCACGAAGCAGGTGGTGGGTTAGGCAATTATGACGGGGAGAGTGCGGTGGTCTCCTAAGTTTTCTTGATTATATCTGGGAGATGGGGAGGGCACGGTGGTCTTGTGAGTTTTTTTGATTCTATCTAGGAGGCCTGGTGGGTGGTTTTTTGGGAAAGGAACTCAGATAAGACAAATGTAACTTTCTCAACTTGTAAGACTGGGAGGATCATTTCTATGTTTATTCAAAGAAACCGTAAACATCAGTTCTATGGGATAATTGGGCCGGTTTCACTTCTCTCCAATGAAGAACACACTCAAGAATGTTCGTAATAACTTTATTCATAATAGTCAAAACCCCAAACACTTACCAGTAAATGAGTCAGTGAACTGTGGCCTGTGCACATGAAGGAGCACTACACACACACAGCAGATGACAATCTCAACAACGTGGTGACTCTCACGCTGGGTAAAAGAGGCCAGACACAAAAGGGAACACACTGAATGATTCCTTTTACATAAAGGACAAGAGTAGGCAAAACTGCTATGTGGAAATGGAGCAATGGCTACCTCCTAAGGCAGAGGAGTGAACAGACCAGGAAGGAAGAGGAGGGGCTGTCCTGAACTGCACCTGGGGTTTTGTTTTCCTCAGCTCTGGTCAGATGACAGCCTGGGAGACACTGCCTTTGAATGAAGAGTTGACAACTTTCAGCTCCCAGCATGGGGAAGCACCAGGTCAGTCCTGAGGCAGAAGGAGCAAGGGGAGAGCCCTGGCCGGGCCTTCACTGGGATCTCCGTGGGAAGGAATGGATGAGAGTGGAGGCAAGTTTGAGCAAGCTTCGAGTGGGCCTCTTTGCCTAATGTTGGCAGGCCTGGGCTTTGGGGTGGTCCCTAGTCATCCAGGACCATGCTCCGGAGTGAGATGGGGCAGGGAGAATATTCACTGGGTGTGTGAGAGTTAAAGGGTGTGGTGGGGGAAGGAGTTCCGACTGCTGGTCTGCACAGGGAACTGTGTGCTGTCTCTAGAACTAGCCAGCCCTGGGAGAGGCAGTCCCTTCCCTGCCACCAAAGCCTCCTGCATTGCCAAAGCACCATAGAACACAGAAACCAGAAAGCGTGGTTAATCCAGGAGCCGCACGAGGACTGATGCCTTCCATATCGGTGTCCTGTATGTGCTCTGCCATAGTCTACCTCCTCTTTTTAAAATGCAAATAGAGACTCCAATCTGAAGAACTAATGCAAATGAACTCTTTAGCACTCATCAGCCACCCCTCCTCCGCCCCTGGCTGTCCTTCTGGTATCAGCATCCTCCTCCTCCTCCCTCCCAGACTCCAGGCCCTGGGTTCCAGAAAAGTCCATCCCCGTGGCTTCAAGGCACAGGGACATCCATGCCAACTTCAGCCTCTCCAGTGACACAGCTGTGCAGCTGTAAGCTGAAAATTTAACAGACTGTCCCTCTGACTTTGTTTCTCCTTCACTTTCTTGTAGCAAAACAAAAAGGGGGGAAATGCATCCCAGGAGCTGCCAGCTGCCACTTTTTCAAGCCACCATTAGGCTTGCCAACCCCCGCCAGTTTCCTCCCACCCTCCTGGGATGCCTGGGGGGCTCCATCACCACTTCCTGGAAACTGCCTCTGGTCAGAGGTGACCTGGGGCTTCCCACACAGGCATGGAGACGTAGAGGACGCAGCCTGATGCCGGACTTCACAGGACCCTCTTGGGCCAGATTCCCTGGACACTTCCATCCCCTCTTCTTGCAATCATGTCACTGCATGGTAGTGTGTTCAGAATTGGTGGGTTCTTGGTCTCGCTGACTTCAAGAATGAAGCTGCGGACCCTCACAGTGAGTGTTTGTACAGTTCTTAAAGATGGTGTATCCGGAGTTTGTTCCTTCTGATGTTCAGACGTGTCCAGAGTTTCTTCCTTCTGGTGGGTTCGTGGTCTCACTGACTTCAGGAGTTAAGCGGCAGACCTTCGCGGTGTTACAGCTCTTAAAGGCAGTGCGTCTGGAGTGGGTCCTTCCTTCTGGTGGGTTCATGGTCTCGCTGGCCTCAGGAGTGAAGCTGCAGACCTTAGTGGTGAGTGTTACAGCTCATAAAGGCAAAGCAAACACAAAGAGCAAGCATCAGCAAGATTTATTGCAAAGAGCCAAAGAACAAAGCTTCCACAGTGTGAAAGTGGACCAGAGCAGGTTGGCACTGCTGGCTCTTGCAGCCTGGTTTTATTCCCTTATCTGACCCACCTACATCCTGCTGACTGGTCCATTTTACAGAGAGCTGATTGGTCCGTTTTACAGAGAGCTGATTGATCCGTTTAGACAGAGTGCTGATTGGTACATTTACAATCCCTGAGCTAGACACAGAGTGCTGATTTGGTGCATTTACAATCCTCCAGCTAGATATAAAAGTTCTCCAAGTCCCCACCAGATTAGCACCATACAGAGTGCTAATTGGTGCATCCACAAACCTGGAGCTAGACACAGAGTGCTGATTGGTGCATTTACAATCCTCCAGCTAGACATAAAAGTTCTCCAAGTCTCCACCCAACTGAAGAGCCCAGATGGCTTCCCCTACTGGATCCCCTGCTGGGGCAGTGGGTGGAGCTGCCCCTCAGTCCCGCACCGTGCACCTGCACTCCTCAGCCCTTGGGTGGTTGATGGGACTGGGGGCTGCGGAGCAGGGGGCGGCGCCCATCAGGGAGGCTCAGGCCTCACGGGAGCCCGCAGGGGTTGGGGGGCTTGGGCATGGCAGGCTGCAGGTCCGGAGCCCTGTCCCCTGCGGGAAGGCGGCTGAGGCCTGGCGAGAATTCCAGCCCGGAGCCAGCAGACCGGCAGTGCTGGGGGACCCAGCACACCCTCCGCAGCTGCTGGCCCGGGTGCTAAGCCTCTCACTGCCCGGGGCAGCAGTGCTGGTTGAGCCTGTGCCCACCCGGAACTCGCGCTGGCCTGTGAGCACTGCGTGCAGCCGGGTAACCACACGTGCCTCTCCATCCACACCTCCCCGGAAGCAGAGGGAGCCTGGCTCTGGCCTCGGCCAGCCCAGAGAGGGGCTCCCATAGTGCAGCGGTGGCCTGAAGGGCTCCTCAAGCATGGCCAGGGTGGATCCCGAGGCCAAGGAGGGGCCGAGAGCGAGCGAGGCCTGCTAGCACGTTGTCACCTCTCAGTAGCACCTGTGTCCTAAGGTTCCAATGCCACAAGGCTGGGGCCCTTCGCTTCTGTCTCCTGAGGCCAGCACCAAGCCTGCTTGGCGCAGAGGAGGGGTCAGTAAATGTTATGGATAGAAGCAGCCATGGGAGAATGGTAAATGTGAGGTCATCACAGTGACACTGAGAAGCTAAGATACACTCTATGACACAGCTCAGCCAGGCGCTGCCCACAGCTGAGGTTCCAGAGGATACCTTCTGTGTCACCGTATTCCAGGATTCAAATCCTTGCAGCCTGGGACAAGTTCCATGGGGTGCCATGAGGCTGCCCCAATTTGATTTTAAAATGTACAATGAAATGCCTGCCTTGGTGGTGGCCAAGCCCTGGCCCTGTCAAGGACAGTCTGGGAGTGGCAGGACAGGCTCAGATGCCCCATGCTGATGGACACACAGGCACGACACCCACAGCTCAGGGAGCCCACTCCAGCCTGCCATGGAGCCCAGGACCAGGTGGTGAGCCATGAGCCTGCTCAGGACAGTCCTTCCTGATCCTGGAAGGGACCAGCCCGATTATAACAGCTCCCGGCCTGCGAGGCTGTCAGTGGAGCCGAGCCCAGAGAGGAGGCCTGCACTGCCAGATGGGCAAGCTCATTAGAATGGGCGTGTGGCATTTCTTATGCAAATGAGGGCAAATACATCCATGGGAGAAATGTGAACAACAGACACAAGCAGGAGCACGGACTTCACCGGGTTTCGAGAGGAGAGGGAGCTGGGACAGGAGGCCAGGAGAGATCCCCGCCCCCGCACTGCCCTGCAGTGGCCTAGCCCAGGCCTTCTGGATCTGCCTTCCTGGGATGCTCAAGAGAGAAACTGAGGCCCCAGGGGCCCTGCACATGGGTGGAGGCTGGCTTGACCTGCATCTTGGAACAGAGCTGCCCGGGCACCTGTGGGCAGGCAGGAAGTCACTGGGCAGCAAGACAGGCACAAGGCCAGGCCCACAATCCTGGCCAGGCTCCAGGGGAGGGACATGCCCCAGCAAATGGGACACGGGCCAGATGTAGACTGTAGCAAAGGGACCCGGAATAGGAGCACTGGGGCCCAGTTTTAGAGAGCACCCCACAGGAGGCAGGGCTTGTCCTGCACCTCAGAGATTCCACAGCTCAGCACTCTGGGCTCACCCAGGTTGGGTTACCAGCCAGATGAACCTGTTCCATCCCCGTTATGCCACACCCTATGACCCACAGTCCAGACCTAGGACTGGGCTCCCACCTTCTGATCCCTCTCCCAGGCTTCCTGCCCCTCAGGGTCCTGCCAGCCCCTGCTCCTACACATCCACAGTAAGCCCCTTGCCTCTCCCATCTCTGCCCTTCCCTGCCTCATGCCTCTGTGGACCTTAGATCTCTTTCCCTGTCCCTTCCCAATGCACCCATGGCCTGCCCACCCTGCCCACCCATGGTCGCCCTCAGCCCCCCCTCTCCTCCCTGGCAGCTGCAGCTCCCTCAAGGCTGCTGCCTTGGCTCCTGGTCTGTGCTGCCTTCCACTGACCAGTCCCTTTGCCCCCTGACCCTGTCCAAGCCTCACATTCCAGCATCTTCCTGGAGCTCCTTCCCGCTCTCCAGTGACCTGCCCTGGCTCAGGGCGTGCAGGGCCTTTTCAGCACTGTCATCACTGATTTCTGCAGGCATTGCTCTCTGCTCCACCAGCTCACATCTGTCCAGGTTGCGCCATCACAGGCCAGACACCGACACCCTCAACCGGGACTTGCAGTTCACCATCATGCCCATCCCTGCTGAATTCCACACTGCACCTCTCAGACACGATTTCCACTCTCATTAGGTGACGAAGGCCTGGGTACCCCCACCTCTGCCTTCCAGGGTCTGCTCCCGAGGCGAGTAGAAAACGCCTAGGCCAGGCCCGGGGTCATGGACCCATATGCTAGAGCCTTAGGCCGGCACAGGGAAGACACACAATTACCTGACCTGCCTCAGGTCCCTCCCACTCTGCTGTCCCACCTGGCGACTGAACACCCTCTGCTGTGCTCAGCTTCCAGGACCTAACAACCACACACACAACCTCAGATTTGGTTCCCTGCAACAATAGGAGAGGCTTTCCATAACTCTCACCCACAACACTCACTGCAACAATAGGAGAAGCTTTCCACAGCTCTCACCACAAAAGGCCCCTTCTCAGCACGTGCACCCCTAGAGGCTACCCTCCCACCAATCACCATCATCTCCACACACCACCCTCCCACTCTCCCACCCTCACCATCTTCCCCACACACCACCCTCCCACTCTCCCACCATCACCATCTTCCCCACACACCACCCTCCCACTCTCCCACCCAACACCATCATCCCCACACACCACCCTCCCACTCTCCCACCCTCACCATCTTCCCCACACACCACCCTCCCACTCTCCCACCATCACCATCATCTCCACACACCATCTTCACACTCTCCCACCCATCTCCATCATCCCCACACACCACCCTCCCACTCTCCCACCATCACCATCTTCCCCACACACCACCCTCCCACTCTCCCACCCTCACCATCTTCCCCACACACCACCCTCCCACTCTCCCACCATCACCATCTTCCCCACACACCACCCTCCCACTCTCCCACCCAACACCATCATCCCCACACACCACCCTCCCACTCTCCCACCCTCACCATCTTCCCCACACACCACCCTCCCACTCTCCCACCATCACCATCATCTCCACACACCATCTTCACACTCTCCCACCCATCTCCATCATCCCCACACACCACCCTCCCACTCTCCCACCATCACCATCTTCCCCACACACCATCTTCACACTCTCCCACCCATCTCCATCATCCCCACACACCACCCTCCCACTCTCCCACCATCACCATCTTCCCCACACACCACCCTCCCACTCTCCCACCCAACACCATCATCCCCACACACCACCCTCCCACTCTCCCACCATCACCATCTTCCCCACACACCACCCTCCCACTCTCCCACCCAACACCATCATCCCCACACACCACCCTCCCACTCTCCCACCATCACCATCTTCCCCACACACCACCCTCCCACTCTCCCACCATCACCATCTTCCCCACACACCACCCTCCCACTCTCCCACCATCACCATCATCTCCACACACCACCCTCCCACTCTCCCACCCTCACCATCTTCCCCACACACCACCCTCCCACTCTCCCACCATCACCATCTTCCCCACACACCACCCTCCCACTCTCCCACCCAACACCATCATCCCCACACACCACCCTCCCACTCTCCCACCATCACCATCTTCCCCACACACCACCCTCCCACTCTCCCACCCAACACCATCATCCCCACACACCACCCTCCCACTCTCCCACCATCACCATCTTCCCCACACACCACCCTCCCACTCTCCCACCATCACCATCTTCCCCACACACCACCCTCCCACTCTCCCACCATCACCATCATCTCCACACACCATCTTCACACTCTCCCACCATCACCATCATCCCCACACACCATCTTCACACTCTCCCACCCATCTCCATCATCCCCACACACCACCCTCCCACTCTCCCACCATCACCATCTTCCCCACACACCACCCTCCCACTCTCCCACCATCACCATCTTCCCCACACACCACCCTCCCACTCTCCCACCCTCACCATCTTCCCCACACACCACCCTCCCACTCTCCCACCATCACCATCTTCCCCACACACCACCCTCCCACTCTCCCACCCAACACCATCATCCCCACACACCACCCTCCCACTGTCCCACCATCACCATCATCCCCACACACCACCCTCCCACTCTCCCACCGTCACCATCATCCCCACACACCACCCTCCCACTCTCCCACCATCACCATCTTCCCCACACACCACCCTCCCACTCTCCCACCATCACCATCATCCCCACACACCATCTTCACACTCTCCCACCATCGCCATCTTCCCCACACACCATCTTCACACTCTCCCACCATCACCATCATCCCCACACACCATCTTCACACTCTCCCATACATCACCGTCATCCCCATACGCCACCCTCCCACTTTCCCACACATCACCATCATCCCCACACACCATCCTCCCACTCTCCCACCATCACCATCATCCCCACACACCATCCTCCCACTCTCCCACCATCACCATCATCCCCACACATCACCCTCCCACCCTCCAACCCATCACCCTCCCACCCGTCACCATCACTCCCTGCCCTGCCCTCACTTGTTAGCACAAGTGTACTAGGCAGGGACACATCGCTCTGTTCTTCTTCTTGGGCCTGGATCCCCATCCACTCACTACCTCCAAGGCGCTGCCCAGCAATTCTCTGCATGTTTCTCTCTGTTGTATCATCCCATAAGCCGACCGATAGGCTCTTCTGTCACCCCTGTTAGCCACAACTGAGATGACTCCAGATCCCACCCCCAGCTTCCATGCAGCCCCACCCTTTGCAGCAGCATCCCCCACCCTCCCTTCAGTGACTCTGTCCGGGCTTCTCCCCACCTCTCCACCAAGGCTGTTCTCATGCAGGCTCATGGCTTCTGGGTCATTGTCCTCCAGTAGTCAGTGGCTTTGGCCCAGCCCAAGGCACCTTCCTCATGGATCCATGGTCTTCACTTGGCTCCCAGGACATCCACCCTGGCATTCGCCCTCCCCCTTGGTTGTTTTCCCTCCATCTTGGCTTGGTTCTGCTCTTCCCTCCACCTTCTGACTGCCACAGTGCAGTCCTCTCCTCTCTTCTAACTGCACTCGCTTCCCCACTGATCTCCCAGCCCACTGCTTTAGATGCCATCTGTAGACCTCCCACCCCCAGGTGCACGCCTTCAGCCCAGCCCTCACTCCCAAAGCCCATGGTCAAATGTCCAGCTGCCTGCTAGCATCTCTCCTGGATGTCTCATCATTGACTCCAATGAAATACACCCAAAGCTGCATTTCTGCTCTGCCCCGGCCCCACCTGCTCCAGGCATCACCTTCTGCTTCTCAGTTGATGGCGGCATCTTTCTTCCAGTTGCCTTAGCTCCTCTTCTTCCTTTACACCCCTGCCCCATCCCCCAGCCCCCCATCCAATCCATCAGCAGATTCTCTGGACTCTACCTGGAAAGTGCACTCCCATACTTGCCCCGTCCCACCCTCTCCACGGCAGCCTCCGGGTCTGGGCCACCATCACCTCTCGCCTGGAAGACTTTGACCACCTCCAGCCTGCTTCTGCTCCTTCCCTCCTCTGGTCATGGCCCCCACCATGGCTCCCCATTTTCTCATGTAAAAGCAGAAGTCCTTTCAGCAGCCTGAGACCCTCAGGACCAGCCCCCTTTTTCTTTCTGGCCCCACCCCCTGTCACTCTCCCTGGCTCACTTCCAGCAGGCCACACCCATCTCTCTTCTGGTCCCATCTTGGGTGCTGGGCCACAGTTCCCCTGGGCCGGGAACTCTTCCCCACTCGGTCAGTTCCTTCACTCAGCTTGAAGATTTGCCCAGAAGTTCCCTTCTCAGTGATGCCCAACCTGACCACCCTGTTTCATACTGAATTCTACCTCCTTCTCCCTCACCCCCCTCTTCATCTTTCTTCCATAGCACCAATCATTTCCTAGCACGTGAAGTAATGTATTGACTAATCGTGCTTATAGTTTATTAGCTGTTCTCTCCTACTAAAATGTGAGCCCCAGGAGGGCAGGGATCATTTTGATCTGTTTTGATCAGTGATGTATCCCAAGTGCCTTGAATAATACTGGTGCATAGTAAGTACAGACGAGCTGAATGAATAAACATGAAACACCCCATGACCACTCTGTTTAGGAACATTAGGTGAGTACAGCTCTGGGTCTAACCAACTTTCCAAGCTTGACTCTTAGGAGAGAGATTAGTAGGATGGGTATTTTTTCTTTTTTCTTTTTGTTTGGGACAAGATCACGCTCCATTGCCCAGGCTGGAGTGCAGTGGTGCGATCATAGCTCACTGCAGCCTTGACCTCCTGGGCTCAAGCTATCCTCCCACTTCGTCCTCCCAAGGTACTGGGATTATGGGCAGGAGCCACTGCTCCCAGCAGGATGGGTATTTTTCAAGAATGTTCTAGTTTAACGTGTCCTAATGCAAGATGATGTAACAAGCCTTTATTGGCTCAGGCAGTAAAGAGGAATTAGCTGCAGGCATGGGTGGATCCATTCAAGCAGATGTTGTGGTCATGGTTTGGGCTCTTTCCTGCTGCCTTGAGCCTGAGGCAGGCTACTCCTCCTATGCGGCTCCACAGCTTCAGGCCAGCCCAGTCCCCTCTCAAATCCCTGAGGCAGAGCACCTCTCAGGAAGACTTCCAATGTTAGATTGCCTGGTCCAGCTTGAATCGGGTGCCCCCAGCAGAGTCGCCCTCCCAGGGGATGGAATACAGTGACTCCCAGCCCCAGAGAACTGGGTCCACCTGAGCCACGGGGACTCGGATAGAAGGCAAGTGAGGCCTGATACCTCAGTGCAGATACATGGCTGGCTTTGTATGCAGGACTTTTCCTTGGTTTAGCTAAAGACGGGGATCTTGTCCATCCCACGGCCATGAAAATTTAGGCTCACAGATGGTTTAAAGGGTGAGTAAAGCAGGGTTTTATTGGGTGAAAAGGGAAAAAAAGGAGGTGGGTAACAGGGATTCTCCACAAGGCCAGAGTCCCCAGCTAGAGTGCTACCTGCCTGCCCCATTCGAATCCCAGGTTCCACACAGGAAGAGGCGGTGCCAGGCTCCTACCCCCTGCAAAGGGCACAAACTTCCCAAGGCTCCACCTCAGTGGCCAGGCTGGTTCTCCAGGGATCCCCTCCCACTGGCTGTCTCAACTTGAGCAGCTGTCCATGCTGGGGTGCCCGCCAGGGCTGTGGGAGCCATTCCCAAGAGGCCTAGCAGTCCCAGCACTGACCAGGGTTGACCCGAGGAGTAACCTGTCTCTCCCAGAAAACCTGAGCTGTCTTCTTCCCACCTCAGTCACCACCCAGATGTGAAGTAACGCAAAAGGCTCAGCGTGGTCAAAAGAGCCCCGTTAGCCAGAATCTGGCCTCGGTTGCAAAGCAGCTTAACATGCAACAGCTCCCTACACATTCTCCTGACCCAGCCTCCACCAACTCCCAAAGCCAGACGCCATGAAGTCAGGACAAAGAAGGGTGGTGGCCATGATATCCCATTGTTCTCGAGGTACAGGACCACACAACGAGGACAAAATAAGAAGCTTAAATATTCAAAAGAGCTGTCTCTACTATAATGTAGATGATACATTTATAAACCTGGAAAACTCAGGAGAATGGACTGTGAAGGTATTAAAAATAATAAGATAATTTAACTGGGAGGCTGAGGCAGGAGAATTACTTGAACCAGGGAGTTGGAGGTTGCAGTGAGCAGAGATCGTGCCACTGGACTCCAGCCTGGCAACAGAGCGAGACTCTGTCTCAAAATAAATAAATATAATATAATATAATAATAAAATTCTACTAAATGACGTGTAAGACTTGGTTAAATAACATATCTTGTTTTTTAATACAATGTCAACATGAATTTTAAAGATATTATACCAGCTTTAGTAGTGTTCTCCCAAAATTTAAGTCCTTCCTGTAACTTCAGAATGTGACTTTATTAGGAAACAGGGTCATTGCACATATAATTTAAGATGTGGTCATAGTACAGTAGGATGTGTCCTTAATCTGACACAACTGGTGTCCTCATAAGACAAGGACAAGAAACAGAGAGACACCAGGGAGGATGCTGTGTGAAGGCGGAGACACAGATTGGAGCCATGTGGCTTCGGGTCAGGAAACACCAAGGATTGCCAGCAAAACCAGAAGCCAACAGAAAGGCATGGACTAGATTAGCCCCTAGGACCTTCAGAAAGAGCATGGCCTTCCAATACCTTCATGTTGGACTTCAGCCTCCAGAACTGTGAGAGAATACATTCTTACTGTCTTAAGATACGCAGTTTGCGGTCATTTGTTACAGCAATCCTAGCACACTAATAAGGATTTCAGTTCTTCCCCATATTGGCTACAAGCTTAATTCAATCCTGATCAAACTCCTAGTAAGATTTGGTTGGGTTTGAGGTTTTGTGCCTTGGGTTGTTGCTTGCTTGCTTGGTTTTTTGTTTGGTTTAAGATAGTGTTTTCTATTTTTTTCCTCTTGTTTTTTCCTTTTTTTGGAAGGGTAAGAGACTTAGAACTCAACGTATCAGAATGAAAACAAAGTTATATCCAGGAAATGTCTGAAAAAGAGAAGTGACAGAGCAGGACCAGCACTCCCTTCCAAAGAGTGGCCCCACTGCTGAGAGGGAGGGGCTGGTACAGAAGAGGGAGTTCCAAAACAGCCTAGGTATGGACGGGGATTTAGTACACAACAGGGGAGGAATGTCACATCAGCGGGCAAACATAAATCTTTCTTTTTTTTTTTTTTTTTTTTTTTTTGAGACGGAGTCTCGCTCTGTCGCCCAGGTTGGAGTGCAGTGGCCGGATCTCAGCTCACTGCAAGCTCCGCCTCCCGGGTTCACGCCATTCTCCTGCCTCAGCCTCCCGAGTAGCTGGGACTACAGGCGCCCGCCATCTTGCCCGGCTATTTTTTTGTATATTTTTTAGTAGAGACGGGGTTTCGCCGGGTTAGCCAGGATGGTCTCGATCTCCTGACCTCGTGATCCACCTGTCTCGGCCTCCCAAAGTGCTGGGATTACAGGCTTGAGCCACCGCGCCCGGCCATAAATCTTTCAATAAAAGGCATTGAGAAGACGACGGAGTTGATTGGTTAATTATTATTATTATTGTTACTGTTTGAGATGGAGTTTCACTCTTGTCGCCCAGGCTGGAGTGCAATGGCACAATCTCAGCTCACTGCAGCCTCCACCTCCTGGGTTCAAGCAATTCTCCTGCCTCACCCTCCCAAGTAGCTGGGATTACAGGCGCCTGCCACCACGCCTGACTAATTGTTGTATTTTTAGCAGAGATGGAGTTTCACCATATTGGCCAGGCTGGTCTCGATCTCCCAACCTCAGGTGATCCATCCACCTTGGCCTCCCAAAGTGCTGGGATAACAGGCGTGAGCCACACTATTATCACTATTCATGCCAGGTCACAGCTACACTCCTTTCACTCAAAATCCTGATGGATCAAATTTTTAAAAGTAAATGATTCAGACCGGGCATGGTGGCTCATGCCTGTAATCCCAGCACTTCGGGAAGCCAAGGCGGGCAGATCATAAGATCAGAAGATCGAGACCTTCCTGGCTAACACGGTGAAACTCCATCTCTACTAAAAATACAAAAAAATTAGCCAGGCGTGGTGGCGGGCGCCTGTAGTCCCAGCTGCTTGGGAGGCTGAGGCAGGAGAATGGCATGAACCTGGGAGGCAGAGCTTGCGGTGAGCTGGGATCTCGCCACTGCACTCCAGCCTGGGCAGCAGAGCAAGACTCCGTCTCAAAAAAAAAAAAAAAAAGTTAAATGATTCAGAGATGTCCAATTCATGATGAGGGACCATATTTATATCCTAGCCTTCACTCCCCAAATAGCTAAGAAATTTCTAGGGAATAAGTTCCCCCAGCTGCATGGGGATGTGAGAACCACGCTCTTGGTGGGCCACATATTTGAGGATTTCTGGAAAACAGAAAGCAAATTATATCAAACTTGTAAGAGAAACCAGAGCAGAGGAAGTTTCATGTTAGAGTGAGGATTCATTTTTCCCACCAGATCTCCTTGGTGCCTCTTGCAAAGGGGTCCTCGACACCCAAACATACCTGAGTCCCAGAGCGTGTGCTGCTCATTCTCAGAGACAAAACCCAATACTCTAATAAGGAGAAAAATGACTAATGGAATAACATTTCTGTTCATCTCCCTTTTGCAAAAATCATCCTCCTTTTGCAAAGATTTGGGGAAAATGAATCAAATAGAAATTCCCAAAATTCAAAGGCTTTTTATTGGCACAGACCAACCTCTAAGACATATAGGACCTTGTATAATACAATACACAAACCAGTGTAAAACACACTGCCTCGCACTCTCACCACCCCCAGGACCACTTGCCGTGTTTGCTTGTGGTTTGTTCAAACAAAGAAAACAAACCCCCGGGATGCACCCACTACTTGGACACTGCACAGAGGGGAGAAACGCAGTCCACTGGGTTTCAGGCAAAGCCCAAATTCCTTTTCCCTTCTCCTCCCGCTACGAAAATCACTTTCCAACAGTCCTCAGGCTTTTTGTAAGCCGTCCTCCAAAGCCCTTCCCCAGCCAGGACTACGGGGCTGAAATGTAATCATTCTCCTGAAGCATTGCTGAGTTTTGCTGCGTCCTGCTGGTGCCCCAGCCGCTGAGTGTGTCCTTGGAGCTGGTTCTAGAAGTTGTGATGGATTTTCACTAATCACTTCCCGGTCCCTCTCAGGTAGCCTGCAGAAACAGAGCCTGCCCTGTGGTGCCGCACGGAACACCTTGGCCTTGGCTGCACAGTGGGAGAGCGCTCTGTCTATTCTTGAGAAACGGGGAATCTGTGTGCAGGCTGGGGCCTCCTCCTCCATTCCCCAACAGAGTCAGGAAGCAGCCCCGGTGGGCAGCGAACTGGGGAATAAACACCGTGGATTACCAACGGAGAAGAAGCCTGGACCGGGCAACTCACACACGTGTTCACCCCTTGCTATTATTAAAGGTAAAACATCACTGAAGTCCATTTTATATCCACCAAATTAGCAAAGAATAAGAAAGCTCTGGCCAGGACACAATGAAATTGGCACACACGGGCACACAGGGCTACTGAGCACAGGCCTTCCTGCCAGGAGGCATAGAAACCAGTCACTCTGCAGTTTCCCCTTGGCAAGCTCAGGTCTTCTCTGTTGTTTTCAATCCTAGAGTCCTGACTAAAGAAGGACAGTGCACAGAGATGCTTACAACAGCCGGGCAAGATTAGAGACCACCTCAGCTTACAGCACAAGACTAGCTAAAAAAATGTTGACATGTCAGCACAACAGAATAATATAAAGACTAATAGCAACATGGAAAAACAGGTCAGGCACGGTGGCTCACGCCTGTAATCCCAGCACTTTGGGAGGCTGAAGTGGGCAGACCACCTGAGGTCAGGATTTCAAGACCAGCCTGGTCAACATAATGAAACCCTGTCTCTACTAAAAAATACAAAAAATTACCTGGACATGGTGGCACATGCCCGTAATCTCAACTACTCAGGAGGCTGAAGCAGAAGAATGGCTTGAACCCAGGAGGTGGAGGGTGCAGTGAGCCAAGATCGCACCATTGCACTCCAGCCTGGGCAATAGTGAGACACTGCCTCAAAAAAAAAAAAAAAGAAAAGAAAAGAAAAATGGAAAAACAAACCACACATGATTCCCAGTTAAGGGAAAGAGGAGCCCCGAAGGATCCCGTCCTGTGCTTCCGGCTATAGAAATGGAGCCACATGTGTAAGCCAGGACGGTCCAGATGGCAGGTGTTCATTGCACCCTACCCTGTGCCAGGCCTGGTGCTCTGTGGCTCTCCAGTGTTGTCACGTGTCACATTCACTCTAATTCTGAGGCAGGTACATTTTTCAAAGGAAGACACTGAGGCATCAAGCAGTTCCATCGCTTGACCATGGTCAAGAAGGAGGTCCCAAACCCAGGCTGTGGGCCCCAAGCCAAAGCTCCAAAGGCAGCAGGAAAGGGAACAGCAGTCATTGAAAAGGGGAGGTTGTTTGGGGGCTTTTTATTTGTTGGTCTGGTTTCAAATTTCATCTTGAGTTTTTCCATTATCTTTTCCAATTAAAAGAAAATCCACAAGAAATTTGTGGGAGGGGGCCAGGCGCGACGGCTCATGCCTGCAATCCCAGCACTTTGGGAGGCCGAGGCAGGAGGATCACCTGAAGTGGGGAGTTTGAGGCCAGCCTGGCCAACATGGTGAAACCCCATCTCTACCGAAAACACAGAAATTAGCCAGGCGCGGTGTCACTCGCCTGTAATCCCAGCTACTCAGGAGGCGGAGGCAGGAGATTCGCTTGAGCCCAGGAGGCAGAGGTTGCAGTTAGCCAAGATTGTGCCATTGCGCTCTAGCCTGGGCAACAGAGCAAGACTCTGTCTCAAAAAAAAAAAAAAAAAAAAAAAAAAAAAAAAAGAAGAAGAAGAAGAAGAAAAAAAAAAAGTAGAAAAAGAAAAAGAAAAGAGAAAAGAAAAGAAATCTGTGAAAAGGTCAGCACACAGCCCCCTCTTGAGGACACCTACCCGATGGCTCCTTTCTCCCTGGGGCCCTCCACCCTGATCCCCCACACCTTTCAAGACTGAGTTTCCGAACGCACCTCCCCAGGGCTGTGGGCTGTGATGGGGTCCAGCTTTGTGTCCACATCCCAGCACCTGGCATGGGGCTAGGCAACAGTGACCCTCAGGCCCTGTTGGTTGGATTCATTGATTCAGTAATTAGCAGCCTAAGGGTAAGGGGCAGAGGCTATTCTCAATCCAGGACCTCCCTCCTCCCTAGGGTGTCCTGAGGATCTCTCCTGGGCTCTGGGCCCACCCACCACACCCCATTGATTAGGTCTTCCACAGAACTCTCAAATCCACTCCCTCTACCCCATGCCTGGCACCGCGGCCCCAGTTCAGCCCTGGTTTCAGCAGCGTACTCCTGTTCCAGGACAAGCTGTCTGAAGGGTGAGTGTTCTGCTCGCCCTGTTCTGTTCCAGTTGTTCACAGGCTCACTGTAGCCTCCAGAGAAAATCCTGACGTTACGGCTTGATGTCCCTGCTGTGCCCACAGTCCCTGTCTGCCACCCTCCCCCCACCACGCTCACACTGCTGGCTGCCACCGGCACACCAGGTCCCAAATACACCACGTGTGCTTCCTCAAACCCCTGGACCACACCGCTCTCCAGCCCGGCACACTTTCTACACTGTCTGGTGAGTTTTTTTTAAATAAAAACTTTATTGAGGCCAGGCGCGGTGGCTCACGCCTGTAATCCCAACACTTTGGGAGGCCAAGGCAGGTGGATCACAAGGTCAAGAGATGGAAACCATCTTGGCCAACATGGTGAAGCCCCGTTTCTACTAAAAATACAAAAATTAACTGGGCATGGTGTCGCGTGCCTGTAGTCCCAGCTACTCAGGAGTCTCAGGCAAGAGAACTGCTTGAACCCGGGAGGTGGAGGCTGCAGTGAGCAGAGACCGCACCACTGCACTCCGGCGTGGTGACAACGTGAGACTCTGTCTCAAAAACAAAACAAAACAAAACAAAACCTTTATTGAGATACAAGTCATATACCATAAAACCATTTCACACCATTTTAACATGTAAATTCAATGGTTTTTAGTAATTCACCGTCATCATAACCATCACCGCAATTTTAGAACTTTTTTTTTAGACAGTCTCCTGTCTCCAGAGCCTGTTGCCCAGGCTGGAGTGCAGTGGCGGCATCTCAGCCCACTGCAACCTCTGCTTCTCAGGCTCAAGCAATTCTCGTGCCTCAGCATCCCGAGTAGCTGGAATGACAGGAGTGAACCACAATACCTGGCTAATTTTTGTATTTTTTGTTTTGTTTTTTAGTAGACAGGGTTTCACCATGTTGGCCAGGGTGGTCTTGAACTCCTGACCTCAAGAGATCCTCCCGTCTCAGCCTCCCCAAGTGCTGGGATTACAGGCGTGAGCCACCACACCAGACCTAGAACACTTTCATTGTCCCCTAAAAACCCCATGTCCCATTAGCCCTCACCCTCTGTCCCTCGCCATTCACCCCTTTGCCCTAGGCAACCTGTAAGCTACTTTCGGGCTCTATGAATTTGCCTCCTGTGGATGATTCATATAAATGAAATCAAATCACTGGTCTTTTCAGGCTGGCTTCTTATTCACCTGGCATGTTTTGAAGATTCATCCATGTTGTAGTATGCATCATGTGGCTATAGCACCTCTTGTTCCATTCACCAGTTGATGGATTTGAAAGTTGTTTTTCTTGGTCGACTTTATGACTAACGCTGCTGTGAACATTCATGTACAAGTTTTTTTGTGTGAAATTTTTTTTTATTTTTGTTGGGTTTATACTGAGAAGCAATATTGCTGGGTAACACGGTTGCTTTATGTTTAACCTTTTGAAGAACTAACTGCTGGGCTGTTTTCCAGAACAGTAGCACAGTGATATATTCCTATCAGCAGTGTAAGAGGGTTTCAATTTATCCACACTCTTGCTAACACTTGCTATTATCTGACTTGTTAATTGGAACCATGCAGCTGGGTGTGAAGTGGTGTCTCTCTGTGGTTTTGACTTGTAATTCCAAGATGGTTGATGACGTTGAGCATCTTTATATGTGCCTGTTAGCCATTCGTATGTTCTTTGAAGAAATTTCCATTCTGATCATTTGCCCAGTCTCAATTCGGTTGTCTTTTCTTATTGAGTTGTAAGGGTTCTTTATATATTCTACATACAAGACCTTTATCAGATATGCAAATATTTTACTTTTTCTGATGGTGTCCTTTGCCACGAAATGGGAGTAGTTCCCTCGCCCCCCTCACAGGGGTGTGGCTCACGTCTTCGGCACCCCACTGCTCAAACCCCTAGTGGGAATGTGCAAACAGGTGGGTCATGGGGAACGTTTTCAGGCTCTGACCCCACGGCAGCGACTAGAGTTGAGTGTTTACAGCTCCGGAAGCCCCACTGGGCGTGTGTTACGGTGGCTTTGCCTTCTGCAGGTGGCTTGTGTTAATCAGCTCAGTTACACCCTCTGCCTTATTGCAAGGACAGAGGACTTTCTGTATCCCAGGTTCTTGCCCTGGTGTACAGAAAAGTCAGATCACGTGTGGGCTTGGAGAATGAGTGCGAGGTTTTATTGAGTGGTGGAAGTAGCTGTCAGTGAGATGGATGGGGAGCCAGAAGGAGACTGAAGTGGGAAGGTGGTCTTTCCCCGGAGTTGGGCTGCCCAGCAGCCAGACTCTCCTCCGACAGCCCCTAACTGAATTCCACATCGTCCCGCCGTTGATGGCCTGCCAGCGTCTGCTGGTGTCTGTCAATGTGCTGTTCTGGTCCTCTGCTCCTCTCAACGTCCAGCCACTTGTATGTGTGCCCACTAGGGTCTCAGGGTTTTTATGGGCACAGGATGGGGGGTGTGGTGGGCCAAAAGGCAACTTTTGGGGCATGAAAACAGAAATGCTTGTCCTCACTTAGGTCCACGGGCACAGGCCCGAGGGTGGAACCCTCGCCAGGGACCCCACCCTTCTCTACCCAGCACTTCTCAGCCCTGTTCTCATATCAGCAACACAAAGGTTTTTAATTTTGATGAAGTCCAATTTATCTACTTTTTCCTTTCATTGCTGAGTACACACAGAAGCAGGTGCACAACGGGAATTTTTTCAATTTTTATTTTGTAGAAATGGGGTTCCACAATGTTGCCCAGGCTGGTCTCGAATCCAAAGTGCTAGAATTACAACATGAGCCACCATGCCCAGCCTGTTTTTCATCTTTTTTCTAGCTTTACTGAGTTCTGTTGCCTGTGCTGTTGGTGTCAACCGGCTTATGTGCTATAGGTCTATTAGAATTTCTATTTCTTCTTGAGTCAGTTTCAGTGGTTTGTCTCCCCCTATGAATTGTTCATTTTATCTAAGTTATCTAATTTCTCAGCAAATACTTGTACAGATATTCCTTTATAATCCTTTTTATTTCTGTAAGTGATGCCCTTTTTTTTTTTTTTTTTTTTTGAGACGGAGTCTCACTCTGTCACCCAGGCTGGAGTGCAGTGGCGCAGTCTCAGCTCACCACAAGCTCCACCTCCCAGGTTCATGCCATTCTTCTGCCTCATACTCCAGAGTAGCTGGGACTACAGGCGCCTGCCACCATACCCGGCTAATTTTTTTGTATTTTTTTAGTAGAGACGGGGTTTCACCATGTTAGCCAGGATGGTCTTGATCTCCTGACCTCATGATCTGCCCGCCTCGGCCTCCCAAAATGCTGGGATTACAGGTATGAGCCACTGCACCCGGCCTCCCCTTCTCTTTTTTTAATGCTTGAGTCTTTCCCTTTCTTCGTCAGTTTTCAAAATAATGACTGACTCCCTACCACCTCCCTAGGTGTGTGACACACTGCATTCTAGTTATCTGCTACTGTACAATGAATCACCCCAATGTCAGCAGCTTAAACAATGACTGTCATTATGGTTTGTATGGTTTTGTGGGCCAATAATGCGGCAAGGCCCTGCTGAGCATTGTTCTGCTCCTCATCGCACGGACTGAGGTCACTGGATGGTTTTTCACCAGCAGATGGATGGTCTCGGACCCAAGAAGGCTTTATTCACCTGGCTGGCACCTTGGTGGGCATGGTGGGAAGGCCAGATGCCACTGCACTGCCACGTAGTGCCCACCCACAGCCACTGAAGCATGACGGCCTTGGGACAGGCACCTTCCCACAGGGCAATTCAGGGTGTCTGCAGGCTTCCAACAGAGGAAGTGGAAGCCGCTAGTTTTTTAAGGCCTGGGTCCACATATGTATCATTTTTGCTGTATTCTACCAGTCAAAGAGGTAGAGGATGACATTCATGAGGATGGGGACAAAGGCCCCACCATTGTAAGGAAGTACTGTCAAAAACTTTGGGGCCATCTTTAATCTGCCACAAACTGGGTGTACTGCTTTGGGATTTTGTATTTTTATGAACGTGGATTCAAACACATATGATGAGTTTCAATCCATTGCAGTTATTATTACTGATGCTCAAATTGAGCCCATCTGGGGCAGGAGGAACTCTTCAAGTTGTCCCCTGAGTCTTATTAGCGTGACCTGGTGATTCTCAGTAATGTCCTTGCTTTGGGGTACAAGCTGTTCTCACTCACCTTGCACTTGTCTTCGTTAGGCCTGGAATTGATCATTTCCCTGAGATGCAAAGGACTCAGTAAGAATTCCAGTCCTCCCCGGGTCGGGCGCGGTGGCTCACACCTGTAATCCCAGCACTTTGGGAGGCTGAGGCAGGCAGATCACAAGGCCAGGAGATCGAGACCATCCTGGCTAACACAGTGATATCCCGTCTCTACCAAAAATCCAAAAAAAATTAGCTGGGTGTGGTGGCGGGCACCTGTAGTCCCAGCTACTCAGGAGGCTGAGGCAGAATAATCTATTGAACCCGGGAGGCGGAGCTTGTAGTGAGCTGAGATCGTGCCACTCCACTCCAGCCTGGGCAACAGAGTGAGACTGTCTCAAAAAAAAAAAAAAAAAAAGAATTCCAATCCTTCCTTTCTGTCACTTGGACCTGTCCTCTCCACTCACGTGGCCCAGGTTGGAGTGCGATAGTATGATCTCAACTCACCACAACCTCCGCCTCCCTGGTTCAAGTGATTCTCCTGCCTTAGCCTCCTTGGCAGCTGGGATTACAGGCGCCCATCACCATGTCTAGCTAATTTTTTTGTATTTTTAGTAGAGATGGGGGTTTCACCATGTTGGCCAGACTGGTCTCAAACTCCCAACTTTCAGGTGATCCACCCGCCTCGGCCTCCCAAAGTGCTGGGATTACAGGCTGGGATTACCATGCTCCGTCCTTTCCTCTCTTTTCAAAGTTATTGATCAACACTGACTTCTCTGTATCAGTGACCTGTTTAACTATTCCTGCCTTAACCCTAGGTACCTCTGGAGCCACTGGGAACACCCAAGTGCTCTTCAGGGTCACTGACTCTTGCCTCTGACTCTTACCTAATGTCCGATTGTTTTACTGTCACTTTCTCCCGTCAGCTCTGAACGCTGAGGACCGAGAGGCCCCAGCCCTCCCTCCAGGCCTTACTGTCCCCCTTTGCCTAGGAAGTTGGTATTCATTATTTAAAATCCATCTGATACTGACCAGTTCACCACCTTCCCAACACGCCCACGCATGCCTTCCCCACTGTGTTCTGCATTTGCTGCCCACCATGGTCACACTGTAACCCGGGCACCTAGTCACCCTGTCACAGCCTGCATGCTTCCATGTCAGGAATCTGTGAGCTCTTCAGAGGTCAAGACCTCACCCCTCATCTCAGTGCCCAGCTGCCGGAGCAGGGCTAGCCTGGCTGTCACTGAACTATGTGAGTCTTTGCTGGCATCAAAGAATGGGGCACCCTTGGCTTTCTCTGGCACCCCCTTCTCTGATACCTAGGAGGCAAAAAGTGGGAGCAGGCATGAGGGAACATGAGCTGGGAGCTAGTAAGGGAGCACCTTTCCAAATGCGATGGCCCACCAAGCCTTCCTACGGGGTGACAAGTTCACTCTAGACCGTGTGAATTAACTGCTAAGGAGCCGGGTGCGTGAAAGGCTCTGGGGAGCCCCACACCATTAGCTACTCATGAACTGTTTTGTGTGCCCACTTCTTTCTCCAGAGGTATTTGGCATGAGTGACTTAACTGATAAGGTTTGAAAGTTAAAACCAGTTCCCACTAAGGCAGCCCCGGGGCCCTCCGGACACTATCGCCAGCCATCTGAGTCTGTAACGAACACCCAGCACCAAACAAAGCATGTCAGGACTGCTCTAGTGGGGCTGGGCGGTTTTATGGGATCCCCTTGCTAATTAAAATTCGCTCTTCCAGACAGCTGTGATCTTTGGTGTCTTATGCACTTGAAAAATGTATCTTGACATTTAAGCCATGCTTGCTGAGATGGTGCGAGTAGCAGCGATAAGCCACACATTCCAATCAGTGTAAAAATGCTAAATTCCATGTTGGGGCTTGATTTGAAGGGCAAAGGCACCCAAATTCCTATAGTTTGTCCCCACTCCATCAACACCCACAGAGACAACCCTCTTCCTGTTCTTGGGATGACACAGACGTCTGCCCAAGGCTACTGCCCACTCCTGAAATTTCAGGCTGCAATAACAACAAACTACATTTTCGCTCTGGACAATTTCGGGTGCTGTTATCAGCCAGCTGGTGTCTCCACAGCAGATAGTTCAGGAATGTTCTGGGCCACACAAGGTCACAAGCCTGGGTGAGCGGAGCCTCCATCCCTGCCCCAGCTCAGCTCCCAGCCCATGGTGGATCCAGCCATCATCTCTGCCCAGTGTCCCTAAACAAGATCCAAGAGCCTGGGGGGAGTAGGAATGTGCCCGGCTTGTTGCAAAATCCTTGCTCCCAGGCACCCCCATCCTGGGAACCTAGGCCCTGAGGCACACAGGGGGATCTCCCCAAGGCCCCTCCCACTCTCTCCCAGGTCCCCAGGGGAGGGTACCTGTGGCAGGGCAGGATGCTCTATAAGCCCAGCAGGCCTCTTCTGTCTGGAAGCCCAAGTCATGCATCTGTGACCAAGGTGGCTTTGAAAAGGTGTCTGAAGTGTGGGCCCAAACACTCTCCCACTTCATGCCTTGGCAGGAGTTGCTCTATGAGGCCGAATGACCCCCACTCTCTGCCCCACCCCTCGCTTGTACCACCCCAGCCAAGGAAGGTCAGCCACCGAGGCTCTGGGGACCCCGTGTTCCTAATGCAGACAGCCCTACAGGCTCCCCGGCACTGCTGTGGTCTGCCATGGCCTGTCCCCACCCGTTGTAGGGAGAGCCACGTTCTATCATGGAAGGGGGGTGAGACTGGGGATGGGAGCATACGGAGACCTGCCCCGGGGGTCAGGAAGAGCCCCCACGGGCCCCTGGGTCACACCAGGTTCAGAGCAAAGGGTGGGATAGGGAGTGTGGGCACCATGGAGCTTAGGTGGCCTTCTCAGGGTGGAGAGGTTGCCCAAGGAAATACTCTCTTTCTTCTTTTTGTTTCCTCTAGGAGATTTGTTCAGGGTGGAAGCAGGGCAAGCCCAGGCGTGGGACAGGGGCCTCTCCAGAGGAGAGAGACGCTGGATAAGCAGGGCCCTGGGGTGGCTGGGGCACGCAGCTCAGGCCGCTTCCCACCTGTACTGTGGGTCTCCTCTGTCACCCGCCCCGAGGCCTGTAAACAACGTAGATGCTTTGCCTCTCTTAGTGCGTCCAGTTGTCATCACAGAATACCGTAGACTGGGTGCTTATCAACGACAGAAATTGCTTTCTCGCAGTTCTGGAGGCTGGGAGTCCAAGATCAAGTGCTGGCAAATTCAGTGTCTGGTGAGGTCTGCTTCCTGATTCACAGATAGCCCCTAACCCTATTCATAAGGGCTCTGCCCTCATCACCTCATCACCCCCCAAAAGGTCCCTCCCACCCCCCGATACCATCACGTTGGTCACTAGGCTTCAATATATGTAGCTGGAGGTGACACTAACATTCAGACCACGGGATTACCCATTGGCAAAATAAAATTCATCTTAAAAATACGTGTGGAAGGCTGGGCGCGGTGGCTCACGCCTGTAATCCCAGCACTTTGGGAGATCGAGGCAGGCAGATCACGAGGTCAGGAGAGGGAGACCATCCTGGCTAACACGGTGAAACCCCGTTTCTACTAAAAACACATAAAAAAATTAGCTAGGCATGGTGGTGGGCACCTGTAGTCCCAGCTACTGGGGAAGCTGAGGCAGGAGAATGGCGTGAACCCGGGAGGTGGAGCTTGCAGTGAGCCGAGATCGCACCACTGCACTCCAGCCTGGGCGACAGAGCAAGACTCCATCTCAAAAAAAAAAATGCATGGAAGGGTGAAGCAGAAGCATTCCCAGCCAGCAGCTACGCCCGTTATCACCCTCCAACCCACCACGCACAGCTGGTGCCCCCCTGCTCTGTGAGCGGGACCAGGTGTCGTCAGAGACACCTGTTGGGGGGCACAGAGGCCTTGGGCCGGGTCAACACTGCCAGTTGCTCCTTTGGGGAAGGCAGGATGAGGGGCCGGCTTTTAGGATGCTGGCTACTGGGAGTTGCCTACACACTCTGTTTAATATTTGCTTTAACTCGAGACCTTCTGACACCATGCTGCAGGCTGATGAAGTGGAAATCTGACAGGAGCTATAGGGTGGGTCTGAGATGTGAGTCCAGGCTCTGCCTTCTCTCTCCTCTCTTGCCGCATTTGGGTTGGACCTGAGGCCATTGGAACTGGGATGTTTAGAAGTCCCTTGCAGAACATTTGCTAGCTTTATTGTTACACACCCTATACCTTTTGTTATTTTAGTAAATTGATTTTTTTCATTGCTTTTTGGAATGTAGAAAGGCAATTGATTTTTGTTTATTGATCAAGCAACTTGCTAAACTACCCTATTAATTCTGTCATCTGTAAGTTTGGGGTAGGTTCTATTTATATAACCATATCATTGGACAGCAATTACAGTTTGCCTTCTCTTCTTCTCATTCTCATACATTGAATTTCTTTTTCTTCTCTGTCTGCATGTCTGGGGTCAGAAACAGCATGCTGAGCATCTGATTGTATTCCTGACTGGTAAGGATGACTACTAGCATGTCACTGTCAAATGTGACGTTTCCCGTAGATTGTTAGTGTATATCTTCTTTGACTTCAGATTTGCTAAGAGTTTGAGTTTTTTTCCAATCATGAGTGTTTTTTACGTTTTATCAATTTATTTTCATGCATCTATTAAGAATATCATCTACTCTTGGCCAGGCGTGGTGGCTCACGCCTGTAATCCCAGCACTTTGGGAGGCCGAAGCGGGCGGATCACAAGGTCAGGAGATTAAGACCATCCTGGCTAACATGGTGAAACCCCGTCTCTACTAAAAATACAAAAAATTAGCCAGGCGTGGTGGCAGCGCCTGTAGTCCCAGCTACTCTGGAGGCTGAGGCAGGAGAATGGCGTGAACCCGGGAGGTGGAGCTTGCAGTGAGCCGAGACTGTGCCACTGTACTCCAGCCTGGGAGACAGAGTGAGACTCTGTTGAAAGAAAGAAAGAAAGAAGGAAAGAAGGAAAGAAGGAAAGAAGGAAGGAAGGAAGGAAGGAATATCATCAGCTGTCTTTTCCCTGTGCCTATTAACATGGTGACTTCACAGGTAGATTTTCTAACGTTAAATCAACCTTGAATTTCTGGAACATAACAACC